>NC_141695.1:594408871-595608871 GCF_964263255.1 Lissotriton vulgaris | reverse complement strand
TAATCATATTGACGAATTCATTAGCTGACTCCAACGACCCTCTCCAAATCATACATATGTCGTCAATGAATCGCCAGAAATGTACCAAGCAGTTGGGGAAATAATCGGCAAGTACTTTTTTGAGGACATGCTCCTCCCACCACCCCACATGCAAACATGCGTAGGTGGGAGAGAAGCATGCCCCCATAGCCACCCCTCTCAGCTGCTGGTAGACCTCACGGTTATACAGGAAGTAATTATTGTTCAGACATAATTCAAGCATGCTCATTAACATATTGCTATGCTGACTGTAAGATATGCTACGTTTGTTTAAATAGTATCTTACTGCATTTAAACCGTCCTTATGCGAGATGCTAGTGTATAACGAATTAATGTCTAAAGCAATCAAAATAAAGTCATTTTCCCACTTGATGCTGTTAATTTTAGAGAGGAAATGGCCAGTGTCTTTTATGAAGGATGGTAAATTTTCCACATACTCGTGCAGGAATTGATCGACATATCTTGAAATAGACTCCAGTAAACTCCCTTGGGCGGAGATAATAGGTCGCCCTGGGACCGGCAATGTTTGTTTGTGAATTTTGGGAATTAAATAAAAGAAAGGAGTGACAGGGAAATCGTTTTTCAAAAAGGCGTGCTCTTGTTTACTCAGTAACCCAAGACGCTTCCACTGATTCAATTCCTTGTGGGTCTTCTCTTTCAAGCTCTTGATGTCATTAAAGCTACCTTTTCTATAGCAGGTGGTATCGCTTAAATGTTTTTCCGCTTCTGCCATGTACAAATCCCTTGGCCAGATGACAGTGTTGCCACCCTTGTCGGATTTGTTAATTATGAGGTTCGAATCACTCCTTAACTTCTTCATTAGTCTTTGGTATTGTCTCTCCATGTATTTGATTCTTTTCTTTCTGCGTGCAGTGCTCATTCCCAATCCTTTCAAATCCTCCACAACTATGTCACAGAAAGCATCGATGTTATCTTTAGGCATGATAGGACAGAAAGTGGACGGGGGCTTGAAGGGTGTCACACATGGTTGATTCATTGAAATCCCAGCCCTGGAAAGATTCTCCTGGGTAGAGCCTGGTTCAAACTCCACATTTTCTGCCAGTTCGTTTGCCACTTTCAAAGCGTTCACATCAGAGATCTGAAATACTTTTGAAGGTTGGGTTTGGTTGGTAATGTTTGTGGCCCGAACCTGAGCATTATTAAGTTTGAAATGCTTCCTCAATTTTAGTTTGCGGATGAATTTGAAGACATCTATGCGTGTCTGCACGTAGTTAAAAGAATTTTATATATTTATTTTTTTTTCTCCAATCCTGACGATCTGCTCTAGAAAACAGGCGCTGACTCCGTGGGGTCTTGTTCAGAAACAAGTTTATTTTCCTTTAGTGCTCAGATTGACGCGTTTCGACGGATACAACCGTCTTGCTCATATATATATATATATATATGGTTTAAAGCAAACACTCTTCAAAAGAGAAAACGCCGCACACTACTTCGATAGTTGAACTTGTGGTTTATTTTCTGTAGGTTCCCCACCTACGCGTTTCGGACATGAAGCTGTCCCTGGTCACGGTTATCGTGACCAGGGACAGCTTCATGTCCGAAACGCGTAGGTGGGGAACCTACAGAAAATAAACCACAAGTTCAACTATCGAAGTAGTGTGCGGCGTTTTCTCTTTTGAAGAGTGTTTGCTTTAAACAGTAACTGCAGGGGTGTCCTGAACCTTGCCGCCAGCACCAGCTATTGCTGCTCCTCTCATCTTGGGACGCTTGCTCGGAAAATATATATATATATATATATTTTTTTTTTTTTTAAACCACAAGGCCACCGGCGTTGTTATAGCTTCTAGTGTTATGTACTTAATCAATGCGGGGGCACTAACTAGGGATACAATGTGTCCAATATTTTTGGAAGATGGGTGACAATAGTAACAGGCACCTAGTGCAGAGTACCCCATGAGAAATAAACCTCAGGGCCCCGTCTGTCAGAAATGGGATTTATGGTCAGTTGCCAACCATGACTAATTTTAAATGTGAATATACCAGGAACAGGTATGAGTATGAAGACAGTTAAAACATGTTCTAAATTCAGGGCCTGCAAAATCAGCCAACAGAACTCTATTACAAGACCCGGGCCATGCAGGAAAATCTTGGGTTCTCTGGGGTTGGATCTAGGCAGAAATGGGCCCCAGTAACACCAAACAGATCAGTCAGTGCAGCATCATTGTATTCACAACCCTGGACTGCATCTGTGCAGCTTTAAAAAATGTGATCTTGGGAAGATTGAGGCACGATGATATGTACATTCTAAGGTGAGGTATCTGCGGTTAGACAAGAGTCTCTACCATAATAGTATCACCAAAGGTAGGTAATTTGTTCTTCTGATATAGAATTCTGACCACAGATTCCAAACTTTACAATAGATACCAAAGCAATACCTTCCTAGAGGTGGGTCTGTGAATGAGAACAAAACAAAAAGGTCCTAGAGGACCCAAAGGGTAAACTGATTCTCTGGAAGGACTTGACTGTTCTGGCAGTAGTACCTTATGAACATGTGGCGTGATGCCCATGTGGCAGCCTTGCAGATATCCAGCACAGGTACCCCTGTACAAATGCAGTAGTAGCTGCTTTGGTCCTGGTGGAATGGTCTGCAAGCCTCTGTAGGCTGCTTTTTAGCTAATGCAAAGCAAATCTTGATACAGAGTACAGTCCTTCAAGAAATGGTCTGTTTCAGCACCACCTTGCCCTTTTTCATTCCAGTGAACCCAATGAAGAACTGATTGTCCACCATATGCTCTTTGGTGTGATCACTGTAGAAAGAGCTCTCTTTAGGTTAAGGTGGTGAAGTCTGCCCTCCTCCTTAGAAGGAAGAGGTGGAGCAAGAAACGACAGCGTGATGTTCTGTCGACAAGAAAGTGAGTGACCACCTTCGGCAGAAAAGGCACATGTCAGAAGAACCAATTTGTCCTGGTAAAAGCTGGTGCTTGGAGGGTGAACCAACAGAGCTTGAAACTCCCAGACTTCTCCTGGCAGATGTAATGGCCACTAGGAAAACAGCCTTGATTGTCAGCAACCTCAGAATGCAGCTGAACAAGGCCTCGAAGACAGAATGCATAAGGTGTGTCAAAATTAAATTTACATCTCATTGGGGTATAACAAAAGGTGTTGGAGGGACCAAATGTTGCCACCTTTGAGAAATTGGGTCACAGGGCAAGGCCTTGTAGGACTAACGACAACACAAACAGCAGTACCTCCGACAGAGATGCAGAAAGGGGTCCACTTGTGAGGAGCAGAAAGCCACAAATCTGTCCCTATTGCAAGCACATACAGTTTTTGTTGATGGACAACTGGCTGACAGGTTGACATCACAGACCACAGGAGGGAGATCACAAACTTCTAACTATGGCTGCTCAATTTTAGGCATGAATGTGGAGGGGATACAGGTTACTGTAAAGGGCCTTGCCCTGCTGCTACAACAGAATATTCTCCTGAAGGGGCAGCCTCATCAGAGGAAAGATACTCCTACTCAAGAGTTCAGCATACCACACTCTCTGTGCCTAATCCGGAGCCACTAGGATGACTTGGGCTCAGTCTGGTCTGATCTTCTTGAGAAGGTGGGAGAGAAGCGATATCCTCAGAAAGGCAAACAGGAGTCTTGAGTTCCAGTCTAAGTGGAAAGTTTCTCAGAGCGATAGCTGCTTTGGAAATTTCAACGCAGAGAATTCAGTACAAGGTTCTCATTCTCAGAAGAGACCTTGCTCCACCTCTGACTGTAATTGCAATTAGTGACCCGTAAAGAATCGACTTGCGTTCAGAGTTCCGGCCAGGTGCTGCTTGACAAGGAAAATGCTTGGCCTCCCCAGTCAAGTCCAGATGTAGAGTGTACACAAGCCCACACCACCCAGTTAATTGCAACTACCACATAGCAGTGGTATTATCCGTGCACACATGTAACAGTCTTTCCATGATGGAAGGTTTTTTAATGCCAAGCGGATAGTTCTCAACTCCGGGAGATTGATGTGGAGTTGAGACTCCGCCCAAGACCAGAGCTCTCGGATTTTCCCCTCTCCCAGATGGTTGCCCCAATCCAGAAGTCATGCAACGGTCACCATTATCAGCTCCAGGTGAGGAAGAAAGATGGATCTGCCCCTGCCCTAATCACAGTTCGTCATCCACCACTGCAGATCGTTTGCAGTCTCCTTCGACATCTGGACCAGGTCAAAAATGTTCCCTTGATGTGGTGTCCATTGGCACTTCAGGTCCCTTTGCAAAGCCCACAAATGTGCCATCGGGCGTACTTCACCAGTAGCAAGCAGAAGGCCATCAGACCCAGCAGCCTCCGAGTCAGGCTCAACGATATCCAGGACACAGGTTGAACCATCGAGATCATGCCCAAATGTCCTGGACTCTCCGCTCCGGAAGGTAGGCACGCAACTGCACTGTGTCTAAAATAGCTCTGATGAAAGGTAGTGTCTGCGAAAGTTAGGTGTGTCTTCAGCATGTTAATAGTGAACCCCAGTGCGTGCAGGAGTTTTGCCGTAGTCTAAAGGTGGATGACAGCTGCCTGGGGCAAGCCTGCCTTCTGCAGCCAGCCATCCATCGAGGTAAGGGAAGTCTGGGCCCCCCAACCTGCAAATGTATGCTGCAACCAACGCCATCCCTTTCGTGAACACCTAAGAGCACTGGTAAGGCTGAAGGGGAGCACAGTGAACTGGAAATGCCTGTGGCCTACTGTGCACAGCAGTTAACACCTGTGAGCTTGCAGGGTGGGGATGTTGCTATTGTTGGGAAGCCAGAGAGACACCCAGGGATCTGGCAGTGACTTGTTTTTCACAAAAACTCTTGAGTGGCGTGTCAATTTTGTCATCAAATAGGTGGGAGACATAGAAAGGCATGTCAATCATGGATGATTAGATATCCCCAGAAAATCTAGTGGACTGCAACTAGGCATTGCGGTAAAGTACTACATCAGAGGACATGAAGTCCGTGGTGTCCAGTCCACACCTGATGGTGAACTTAGCTGCATCCTGACCGTCCACCATTGCTTGGTTCAGGACGGCTCGGCCCTCTTCAGGGAGCATGGGAAGCAGCTGCACAACCTAGTCACCCCGAGCATGGGACTATCACCATAGAGACAAGCAGTGTTCACGGACCACAAGGCCAAGTTTGTAGAAGAGAAGATTCACTTCCCAAAAGTGTCTAGCCTCTTGGATTCCCTAACCAGTGGTTGGAAGGGAAAGCGCTGGGGTTGTTCTTAGCTGTTGAGGCCTGCACCACGATAGTCCCAGAGGAGGGATGCTGAATAAGGAAGGCTGGTCTCATGGGGCGGGACGATGACGACGGGCAATCATTTGATGCACAGGCGCCCCTTTGCAAGGTTTAGTCCAGGCCCCCAGAGAATGTCTATGAGGGCCTCATTAAAAGGCAGCAAAGACTCAGCACCTCTGTCAAGATGTTGGTCTTGACCTTTGATGGCTGGCAGTTGCAGGTCAAGGTCCCCCACTGGCGATGAATCACAGTTGCAAAAGATGAGTCTTCCTCTGAGGAGAAAGCATGCCAGAGTCTGGGGAAGTATTCAAGGCACTGGTGTCACCCAGACCCTCATACCAGGTTTCTTTCTGGTTGGGATCCTCCTCAAGGAGTCCATATCCCACTTTTTCACCCCTCTCCCAACTGCTGACTCCACCCACAGTAAGAAGGGCCTGTCCAAGGATGGCAACTCCAAAGGTTGATACAGACTAGACAGCGTCGGAGTAGACATCGACTGTCGTTGTCGCGGAGTCACAAATCAGGATAGTCTCATCGTCTGGAGGCATCAGGGACTGTGTTTAGAGGACTATGGCCGGGGAGGGTGGAGGAACCCTTGTTGGCGTCAGACCAGATCTTGCAGCGGATCCAATGGGGCCGGCTGGCATTGGAGGCAAACCAACATGCGGTAACCCAGCAGGGCCACCTCTGGGTTCAATGGGGTCCGCAGGCGTGCCAGAGGAAGTCAGTGACCTAAAGATGGTACGGATGGCATCATAAAAACCTTTGCATTGGGCAAGGGTCGCACCAGCTTCAGGGAACTCTGAGAACAGAGGAGCCAGCCGCTAACTCTACAGGTGAAGTGCAGAAGCCGGTCTCGAAGCACAGCGTCAGGACAGGGAAGAGCACTTTGACATCTTCTTGTGCTTCTTGGACTTACCACACTTTGAGGAGTATGTTCTGGAATGGGAAGACGGCCATCTGTGGGAAACTGCTCCGGGATATGCTGTGTACATAGACGCTTTAATTAGCTAAACATTGGTTGCTTGGAGGAAGATGATGTGCTGGTTTTGTAGCTACTATCAGGTTTTATAAATAGATGCTGGGCTGCATTGGCGAGAATGTTCCGTGTCCTATGTTCATATCCTATTTTTTCCCCCCATTCCTATGTTTCGTATTTGAACTGAAAATGAATGAATTTTCTAAGCAACTCCTACCAATGGTCACATTACGCTGTGGTGCACCACATCTTCAGCTAAAAGTTGTTGCCAAAATGCATTGTGAATAATATCATGAATGGTAAAGAAAGATTTACATATTGTCAAACTGTGTATTGTGTATGCTGCAAAAGTAAATATTGTTTGAAACCCAATGAAAACAATTACAAAAAACCAAACATTTAAAGACCTCTTTATTGGAGGATTTTGGGGTTTCAGACAATGCATTTCTTGACATTTGTTAATAGCAAACAGTAGATTTAAAAGCACAATGGGTTTTCAGCATTTACTAAAGTCAATCAGGGTTTAGAGAAAGCTTTCGGGTTTAATTTATTTTGTGGAACATTTGAGGTAATATAAATTTTGGCCATGTTGTGTTCCCTAGCGAGTACCCCACCGACTCCATGTACGAGTTAAAAGTGCATGTAACTTCCCTCCTGTACCAGCTATGAAGACGCAAATACATTTGCGTCCAACGTTAACTTGTCCTCTTTCAGACCCACCATGAATGGGTTAGATGGTCCGTTCCTAAGTATGCTATGCCAACGTCTTTTTGAAGTGTACTCCTACGTTTTTCAGCCTGGCTGAAAGTAGGCCCTGAATCTCTGCCACCGAGCCTCTTTTCTGGCTTCTGACTGCGAGGGCCCCTGCCCAAGCAGCCCCCGTACCCGTGAACTCTGACTTACTTCTAGCGCGGCCCTCCGTGCTCAGCTCAGCCTGCTGCCTGCCAAGATTGACTATAACCTTCGAGTTATCTGTTTTCCTCCCCGAAGATACATTCCAGCCTGCTAGCTTCAGTAAACATCCTTCCTCAGCTGCAGGGCTAAAGGGCCGACCTGTCTCTATGCAAGTAATTCATAGCCTCTGTTGCCATGCTTCCATGGAAGGCCCCATGCCCCCACGCTTCTCATACAGACACTCAGGCGCTTATACACGCACTCACAGCAAGTATAGAATAGCTTCTGCTCTAGAGACCTTTCTGCCCAGATAGCTTAGTTCCTAAACATCAGATATCAGATATGATAGAAGCACAAGTTGATCTGACATGCCAGACTTCTGTCTCTTTCCGTCAGTGTAAATGTCAAGTCCCCTGCACCCCGTCAATCACACGTCATGCAGCTGCGCGCGCATCCAAGCTTCCGATTTCTGCTGACATTGCAACATTCTGTTAGCACCACCCCTTGGTGCCACCCATTTGCGTCACCTATCAGTGACGTTTCTAGCACACACCTCTAGTTTACGCCTAGTTTACGCCTCTTGATGATGTACTAATACCACGTGTATACTGTTATCTTGTCTTCTCTCAGCTGTTACGCCTCTTACATTGAACGTTATGATGTAAATCAAGTATATAAGCTATGTATTGTCAATAAACGAGCAGCGCGCTCATCTATCCCTTCTGACACCCTGTGTGGTGGTCAGAACATGATATCCTGATTCCTTTATGAGGAATAAAACCCTTAGAAACTCTTACACCACGGACTCTGTTTTCCTTCATTCTGATTGAGTTATTATTAATTAAGTACTTACCTGCATAGAAATTAAGAGAGTAAATTAATTATTTACGTCATTTTGGCGCCCGAATAGGGACCCCTCCCCCACCTCACGCGCCGGTTGGCGCGTTGCATACTGTGTCCCCTGCCATCAGTTAGATGGAATACACGTGTACTGGCAGGATTTCCTGCATCTCCCTCTGACCCACGGAGGTGACGAAGACTGCAATCAGTGCCCAGACGAGGCGGTGAGGAGTGCGGAGGATCCCGACCAGAGCCCAGCCGAAGGAAGCAAGGTCCGAGGTGTGAAGAGGCCCACCAGTTTTCCGAAGTTTTCCGAAGTTTTCCGAAGTTTTCCGAAGTTCTGAACCGAGTCCAGTCGAGTTTTCCGAGGCCTTCTGTTTTCCGTGCTTCCCGGTGAGTACCATTGCTGGGTCGTATCTAGACGGGTTTGGGTACGCAAGTCCGGTCTGCACTGTTTTTAGGCAGTGTATCTGTACTGTTTAGCAGTATATAAAGTATTCCGAATTTCCGCACTGTTACAGCAGTGTATCCGTATCGTTGAGCGGTACATTCAGTGTAGGGGGTAGTTAGCTATGTCTTTATGTTTTCATGTGGTTAATGTTGTGGTATGAATGTGATTGTTTTTGTGCATTATTGTGTTTTCTTGTATAAATAGTTACAGTCGACATTGAGTATCAAGGATCAAGCATTTCAGTATCAAGTAGGCACAATGCCGTTTTTTAACAAATTAAAGCAGATAGGAACTAGGAAAGGGATGTTAGAGGAAGAGATTCCAATCCCCCCTAGGGACACTCCAGGTAATTTTATGTACAATAAACATGGCATAGACGCCATTCTGTATCTAGAGTTATGGACCGATTATACCAAGCACCTAGAGGAAAGATACCGATGGCCAGTTAACGGAACATGGGATGCCGAGTGCATCATAAAGGTAGAAGAAATATTACGGAAAAAGAAAGCTAGACAATCTCAGAAAGACGCCATAGAATTTTGGCGTAAGGAATCACGTAAGCGTGCTGAAAGAGCACTCCGTAGAGAAGACAGACTTCAAGAATCAGAAAAGGCCCAAGAAAACGAATTAGTTACTGAGGGAATTCGAGTAAAATTAGAACAAATAGATCGTACCCAAAATAGCCAAGTGAACAACATGTATCTTTTGGCCGAAGGTACCCCTGACGCCATTTCAGAAATACCGAAAAATTTGCCGTCACCATTGGTTCCAACTAAAGTATTGCACAAGACTACTAAAGACATATTCCTAAATTCCTATCTAGATGATGTAGCACCAGCTTACACCAATCTGCCTGTTCGCGCCCTGCCTGCAGACAGGGACGGGGGTGGTACTCCACCCCCAGGTCACGTTCCGCCGGTACCGCAACAGACTTCTCCTGTTCCGCCAGCCCCGCCACTTCCCCTACTCAAAACTGACCTACCGAAACCACGTTTGCCTGATCCACCTAAACGACAAGTTCACGTTCAGATACAGACTCCGCGGAGAGATAATGCCCAAGCATCCGCCTCAGGAGGTGCGACAGCGGGTCTACAGACCCCGCCACCGACACACAGATTGCATTTAAAAGACACACAGAATCCTTTCCAGTCTCCCCACTACTCATCCCGGCTTGAGGCATTGAAAGATAGGATGTCATTCTGCAGATATGATCCAGTACCCGGAACAGACGATCTAATGGTATTAGCATCACTGCGCTTAAGATCTGCCACCGACAGCTTGTTATGCTGTTTGGGAATGCAGGAAGCCCTCGACAGACTATACAAATTCATACAGACAGGGAAAGATCCCGACAGTGTCCAAGCTGCAATGTATAAACAGAAAGTTGACATTCAAAAACAGATATTACGATTCTTCATTAATTGTGTAATAAGAGAACGAGACAGGCCTGGAACAGATCAGAGTGAATTAGACGTATTGAACAAGTGGGGCCAAAATATAGCAGAAGCAAAACATGACAAGGGGACTTGCATAGCCGCTATGTCCCAGAAAATTAGAAAGGCAGTATTAACTGCGCATCAGGAAGAAACTGATAAAACTTCCTCCGAGGAAGAAAATGAAGATGAGACATCAGGAAAGTCTACAGACATTATAGCATATGTAGGTAGGGGAAACTACCTTAGGAAAGGTGTCCGTCCGGAGAGCAAGAGAGTTTTCTTCTCTGCCTTAACGAATCCGAATTCTGCTGAGCATCAGTTCCAGGAGACTGATAAAAGGCTTCGAGATCGAGTTGGGTACCATGTACTCAATTCTATGGATGAACAAGAACTAGCCCGATCAGCTGTATCATGGGCCGAGAATGCAGACATATATAATGATGATACCGTAGCACAGACATTTTTGAACCTCTCCCCCGACGAACAGAAATTAGCAGGTGTATACATGATTCAGCACCTTCTCATTAAATACAGAAAACATTATTCCGATCCAGGTCCCTTACACGAGACACTAGAAGCACTACTGATGGATAGATGGAGAGGCTTAAGCACCAAATTAATTCAAATAATTCTAGAACAACGACGCAGATATGATACCTTTGTAAGCTCTGAATATGTTCCCGCCCCACCTCCAGAGAGGAAAATGTACCATATGCAGTGCGGGGGTGGTATTGAAAGTCAGAACCCCTTACGAGAAGTACACCCTGTTATGGGTGAGGACAAGGTTTTGAAACGCGTGTATGTACACACGCCTCTGACTAAATTAGAACTGTTAGAAATGAAGAAATTAGTCCCGTGCCATGATAAAGACCCTGCAGGTTTTCATAGAGAGCTTAAAGATGTGTTACTGATGGGAGACTACACGTATGATGATATCATGAAAATGTTGAAAGTATTACTGCCTACGGGTATATTCGAGAAACTGAAGGAAAAGGAATGGGAGGTGGGAGACACAAAGATTGCCTGGGCAGAAATAGAAGAAGAAGAGAAAAAACGGGTTCCAGGGTTAGGCCTTGGGGACAAAACTAAAGCATTACCAGGTTTGATAGTACAGGTCCTGCCCAGATTATTGACAACTAGAAAAGAAGATTGGGACGCAATCTCGTCCTGTAAACAGAAACAAGATGAAGATACTAGCGACTTTTATTCAAGAGCGCCTTGATGCTCCCTGGAGTGAATGCAGCGCGGTACAAATGCTATTTTACATTTTACATTACAAGATTCGAGAAATGTTTTATTATCAATAGTGGCCTCCAGCCAAGTAGCGAGTCGTACCCACATCTTTTTGTATCAAAGTTAGTCGAGAATTCCCTACCGTTAGTTAAAAATAGAGTGTATAAAGTCGAAAGTACATGGCAAGCAAATACGCCATCCCAGATGTTACAAATGTTACAATATCACCAGAATAGAATTAGGGAAGAACAAGATCAGGAACAGAAACGTATGAAAGACACGAAAATGAAAATGTTAGTAGCTCAGACGGTCCCATCCGACAGTCACAGAAAAGGTACGACCCAGACAAGTCACACTGCAGCTCCTGTTAAAGGGACATGCAATTATTGCAAGCAGCCAGGTCACTACATACACGAATGTCCAGTTCTGAAACATAACATAGCGACGGGTAAAACTAAAGAAAGACCGCATCCGCCTAGACAAGACCATAACCAGCATCAGTCTACACAGAATACACAGCCTATGCATGCATCCGCACAGACAGCACAGACCGTAGCAGTACCACAGCCACAGCCCATTGCTGCAACTCAACAAGCCTCACAACAGATGTACCAGTATGCCCAGTCTGCTTACCCCGAATATTCCCGATATACATGAAACAGCCTAGAGAGGGAAGGTGGCCTGCCTCTTATTGAGATTCCTGTAGATCAAGAAGGTCCTTATGTACACAGTCAAGTATTGGGGAAAGACAGAAAGTTTTTAATTGACACAGGGGCAAGTCGCACTACAATAAGTCATGACGAAGTTCCAGGGGCACCCCTCTCAGGCTCACAAAATGTTTCCCTTGGTTTTTCAGGACAGCCTATTGTAAATGAAGTATCAGAACCAGTTCCCCTGGCTGTGGGTCCATTATCACGTGTTACAGACCTGTTACTAACAAAATCATGTCCGGAAAATCTGTTAGGAATTAAAACACTGAAGGCTCTAGGAGCCATAATTTGTTGTTCCCCGGAGGGAGTCAGACTCTTTCTGCGGGATTTCAAGGGTCATTACGTTCTTCGTGAGTTTGACGGCAGATTGAAAAATGTACCTGATTACCTATGGGCAAAAGGCCCAACTGATGTAGGATGTATGCACATTACACCATACCGCGTTACACTCAAGGCAGGTGTTGTATTACCTAGAATCAGACAATACAAGTTACCACCCGATGCTGTAGTGGCTTTACTGAAAATCATTGAAGAGCTCATTGCCCAAGGAGTGGTCGTCGAGACCGACTCCAATATCTGTAATTCACCCATCATTCCAATTCTTAAACGTACTGATCCCAATGCCCCGCCAGTATATCGGCTGGTGATTGATCTTCGAGAATTGAATAAATGCATTATTCCCCAGTATCCTGTGGTCCCCGATATATCATCTCTATTGACTGCTATTGATTCAGAAGCAACGTTCTTTACTGTAATTGATCTCAAGAACGCCTTCTTCAGCGTGCCTATTGATCCAGAGAGCCAATATCTCTTCGGATTCTGTTTAAATGGACGCAGTTTCAAATTTTCGCGCGCACCTCAAGGATTCACAGAAAGCCCCAGCATCTATAGTCAAGCACTGAAGAGACAACTAGATTGTATTCAAATGCCAGTTAACACCGCTTTACTACAATACGTCGATGATCTGCTGATCACCGCGCGAAGTGAGCCCGAATGTGAAAAAGCATCACTGACAGTTTTACATTTCCTGGCCGACAAGGGACACAAGGTGTCTCCTTCGAAGCTACAATTCTGTGTTCAGCAAGTTGTGTACTTGGGTCACTTGCTGTCCAAAGTGGGGAGACAGCTCACTCCCGATCGCATTCAGTTAATTGCAAATATGCCACAACCCCAGACACAAAAAGAAGTGCGGGCCTTCATAGGCCTCACCTCGTACTGCAGACAATGGATTCCCCAGTATGCATTTCTAGCTAAACCACTCATCCAGTTAACGACACAGGAGGCAGCGACTTCGACTGCCCTCCCTTGGACTCAGGAACATACACAAGCTTTTGAAGACTTAAAGAAAGCCTTATGCCAAGCACCAGTTTTAGCAACACCATGTTACAACAAACCATTTACACTTTTTGTTACAGAACGTGATGGTACAGCGTTGTCTGTCCTCACTCAAGATCAAGCAGGTTCACATAAGCCTTGTGCTTATTTTTCTAGTACATTGGATTCAGTAGCTCAAGCACTCCCTGCGTGCTTAAAGTCAGTAGCAGCAACAGCGTTAGCAATCAGACAGAGCGATTCAATTGTTCTAGGTCATCAGTTAACAGTACAAGTTCCACATTCTGTAGAGGTTTTGTTAAACAGAACCCAGACTCAACACTTAACTATAGCACGACTGACAGGTTATGAATTAACACTATTCCAGCCACACATAGAAATCAGGCGTTGCAGCATCCTGAATCCAGCAACACTGTTACCTACAGTTATGACAGATCCAGCTCCACATGATTGTATAGAAATAATTAATGCAGTAACTAAGCCTAGACGAGACTTAACAGATGTCCCATTGACAAATCCAGACCTGACACTTTATGTGGACGGTTCATGCATGAGAACAAGTACAGGAGAATTAGTGGCCGCGTATGCCGTGACCACTGAAACTGAAATTAAAGAAACACATCGTATTGACACACTGTCTGCCCAAGCAGCAGAGCTCATCGCTCTGACCCGAGCTTGCATTCTAGCCAAGAACAGAAATGTTAACATATACACAGATTCCCGCTATGCCTTCGGAGTTGTACACGACTTCGGAGTCCTCTGGCAAGAACGAGGGTTTCTGACTTCCCATGGGGCCAAGATACAACATGGCCCCCTCATTCAAGCACTGTTAGAAGCAATACATTTGCCCTCGGGCATATCAGTCATGAAGTGTAAGGCACATACTAAAGTCACAGATTCTGTTTCTCAGGGTAACGACCTGGCAGACCAGACAGCAAAACATACAGCACTGACTCACACCCAGACTACTGATGTGACAAAAACAATAGTACAGACACAGTGTATGGCAGTTAGAGATCCCGCCCTAGACGTAATTGATATCCAGACACATGCTACTCCAGATGAAATAAAGAAATGGACTGAACTAGGAGGGATTCAGACAGATCAAGGTTGGGTGACGAAGGGAAAATCTATATGGTTTCTCCCCGACTCAATGGTTCAGGTCATGATAAATACAGCACATAGCCCGGCCCATCTAGGAGAGAAGGCGATGTTAGACAGTTTACAGAATCTCTGGTACAACAAACACTTACGAGCAGCAGCAAAACAGAAAGTGCGTACTTGCATGATCTGTTGTCAGTTCAATCCAGGTAAAAGCGTCCCTGTTGAGCAAGGTGGATTCCATCCTCCCGATCACCCTTTTGAAGTCCTCCAGATGGATTATATCCAGATGAATAGCTGTAGAGGATTTAAGTATGTCCTTGTAATTGTTTGTGCTCTGTCCCGCTGGACCGAAGCATACCCAGTCCCAGACTACACTGCTCCGACCACTGCCAGACAGTTGGTTCGTGAATTCTTCCCACGGTACGGTTTGCCCCGTGTCGTGTATTCAGATAACGGACAGCCGTTCTCGTCCGAGCTGATGAGACAAGTTTCCCTCTTGCTAGGATATCAGTGGAAGTTCCACTGTGTCCGACATCCCGAAGCAGCTGGCCTTGTAGAAAGGCATAATCAGACACTAAAAATCCGTCTTGCCAAGATCTGTCAGGAAAAAGGAGTCGACTGGATAGTCGCCCTGCCCGTGGCACTATTCTACATGAGAATGGTCGCCCACTCAAGATCAGGGCTATCCCCGTACGAAGTGGTCTTTGGCAGACCACCGAATATGTGGGGGACGCCCATTCCGAAAAAGATCACTGATGTTGATTGTAACATGTTGACAGATTACCTTGCCTCCTTGATGTCTGCACTCCAATCATGTCGTTCACAGGTTGCCGCAGCTTTCCCTGACAATACCGATGTAAAGGCGCATGAGGTCCGTCCAGGGGACCTGGTACTCGTCCGGAATTTCGACCGGAAAAGTCCGCTGGAGCCCCGTTGGAAATCCCCGAAGACCGTTCTGCTTACCACCAGGACCGCTGTGAAAATCGAGGGGAGAAAGGGGTGGGTCCACACGAGTCACATCAAACTATGCAATGAACTAAAAAACGGACTGAAACAGGACTCTGACTCGTCCGCCCCCTCCAAAGACTGCGTTGAGACGAAGGATTTTACCGTTGCCGAACGAGAAAAGACTCCTCAAGAACTTTACCGTATGAAGCTCCGATCTAGCAAGTCAGACAGTTTAATTGTTTAAGTCCTCCCCTAGGTGAATCGGTTAAATAGTTTCTGACATGTATCCCCTAGATCGAGATAGAGAGAGAGAGAGAGAAGAAAAGAAACGTACCTACTGTAAATCACTGCGTAGTCACTGTATAGTGACGTTGTTAATAATGTTTTTTCTAAGTATTTTAATTATTATTGCCAGCATTCTGCTACCTATATATTGGCCTATTTTCAGGCGTGAACAATCTGCTTACAATGTCTCTGCTGAACACACTTTTAGTGAACTTCCTGCACATGAACTCTCTTACAGACTTGCGCTGCGCAACAATACATTCATTAGTATGTTACACCATTCCCATCAGACAAATAATGCTACAGACTGTTGGATATGTGGCCGACTCCCTCCCTACCAGAATTACAAGGGAGCTCTGCCCCTCTTTCCGTACCCATTTACTCACAATGGCTCCTGTGGAGCATGGTTTAAAATAATTAATTCCTTAGATCCCGATATTGCTGTTTTTGATGGGGGCTGGGTTTGGGGAAACTTGAACTTAGTCCTGCTCAACGTCTGTTATCCTGATAAAGAGGGACTTCCCACTCGAATAGGAACTGACCTAGAAAATGAAGTATATGGATTAGGTAATTATACAATTAGCCTTATGATCCTTACTGTTGAATCCGAAACTGCTCCAGTTCTGCCCCATATGTTAGTATTACCAGTCACAGGTGAATTATGTGTTAGCAAGAAAGGTTCAGTACACGTAGGCCATAGCAAATGCACTACTGTGGTCGAGTTCAGTGACCATGGTAAATCGTCCTTTAAAGCTACCAGTCATTCTTACTTTGTTTGTGGTCATACCGCATACATTAGCCTACCTCCAGATTGGGATGGTACCTGTTACATTGCATTCCTTCTGCCACCTGTTTTTCTAGCTCCCCCTGATTACCATAGAAATACGAATCTAGCACCGAATAGACCCAAAAGAGATATTCCCCTTGTCGACTACACAGAAACGGCATGGGAACAGTACACTGATTTTAATAAAGGATTCTTTTTCTTCCTAGGACCTGTCCAAAACAGTAAATTGATACGCAGATTAACAAGAACTCTTGAAGCAGTAGTGAATGAAACTGCCTCCGCTCTAGGTAACTTAACAGAGGAGCAGTCTGCTATACGGACTGTTGTCCTTCAAAATCGTCTTGTAATTGACGTCATCTTGGCAGATAGAGGTGGAGCCTGTAAGGTCATCGGGTCAAGTTGCTGTGTTTTCATTCCACAAAATGCACCATCTGTCTATCAAGCTATCACCCGTCTACATAAAATTGCAAATCAGATACATCAGAATCCAGGCACCTGGACTTGGTCCGGTTGGTTCTGGACTACGTTAACAGCTTGGGGATGGAAGATCTTATCCTTCCTAGGCATTGGCCTTGTTATAGTATTCAGCTGCTGCCTGTGCCTGCAGTGTGGGCCAGCGATATGTGGACTGTGTGCCACATCCTGCATTGAGCATTCCAGTTGCCTCTCAAACAGTCAAAGAAAGAAAGACGAACATATAATGTTACAAGAACAAACCGATCGATTTATGAGGATCGAAATATCATGAAGGGTCCGTAGGGAACAAGGAGGGAATGAGGTAATATAAATTTTGGCCATGTTGTGTTCCCTAGCGAGTACCCCACCGACTCCATGTACGAGTTAAAAGTGCATGTAACTTCCCTCCTGTACCAGCTATGAAGACGCAAATACATTTGCGTCCAACGTTAACTTGTCCTCTTTCAGACCCACCATGAATGGGTTAGATGGTCCGTTCCTAAGTATGCTATGCCAACGTCTTTTTGAAGTGTACTCCTACGTTTTTCAGCCTGGCTGAAAGTAGGCCCTGAATCTCTGCCACCGAGCCTCTTTTCTGGCTTCTGACTGCGAGGGCCCCTGCCCAAGCAGCCCCCGTACCCGTGAACTCTGACTTACTTCTAGCGCGGCCCTCCGTGCTCAGCTCAGCCTGCTGCCTGCCAAGATTGACTATAACCTTCGAGTTATCTGTTTTCCTCCCCGAAGATACATTCCAGCCTGCTAGCTTCAGTAAACATCCTTCCTCAGCTGCAGGGCTAAAGGGCCGACCTGTCTCTATGCAAGTAATTCATAGCCTCTGTTGCCATGCTTCCATGGAAGGCCCCATGCCCCCACGCTTCTCATACAGACACTCAGGCGCTTATACACGCACTCACAGCAAGTATAGAATAGCTTCTGCTCTAGAGACCTTTCTGCCCAGATAGCTTAGTTCCTAAACATCAGATATCAGATATGATAGAAGCACAAGTTGATCTGACATGCCAGACTTCTGTCTCTTTCCGTCAGTGTAAATGTCAAGTCCCCTGCACCCCGTCAATCACACGTCATGCAGCTGCGCGCGCATCCAAGCTTCCGATTTCTGCTGACATTGCAACATTCTGTTAGCACCACCCCTTGGTGCCACCCATTTGCGTCACCTATCAGTGACGTTTCTAGCACACACCTCTAGTTTACGCCTAGTTTACGCCTCTTGATGATGTACTAATACCACGTGTATACTGTTATCTTGTCTTCTCTCAGCTGTTACGCCTCTTACATTGAACGTTATGATGTAAATCAAGTATATAAGCTATGTATTGTCAATAAACGAGCAGCGCGCTCATCTATCCCTTCTGACACCCTGTGTGGTGGTCAGAACATGATATCCTGATTCCTTTATGAGGAATAAAACCCTTAGAAACTCTTACACCACGGACTCTGTTTTCCTTCATTCTGATTGAGTTATTATTAATTAAGTACTTACCTGCATAGAAATTAAGAGAGTAAATTAATTATTTACGTCACATTAGTGACGAACTTTGCACTATGAAATCCAAAACTTCATCCCCTTGAAATAATGAAACACTAACAGTAAAAACATCATCAGACAGAAAAGAAAATGGAGACACACATAGCAACCTGATAAAATCTTCAACTTCAACCACTTCTGCAGTTTGGAGTCCAGTCATCATCGATCTAAGCATGTGAATTAGAAACACACCATCTTCAAGACCACAGCCATCTAGCTCTGCCATACCCACTCTAAAGGTCTCATTAAATGTTCTAGGTGTGTCATTCTGCAAGGCATCTTTCTAGATACCATAAAGACTGGGCTTTTCTGAAGAATCGTTGGATTTGTCCAATCTTAACTCCACAAGTGGGTCAGCTAGAATAGATATGCCACCTAACTCCACAATGAGATAAAGAGTAACCATACATAACTCTCAATCTGGATTATGGTCAAAAAGCAATACAGCGGTATCACTCATTCAAGTGGTAGACAGTGCCTTGCAGCTCATAATGTTAACTTCTTCCTTCACGCCCTCCACAGCCTCTCTGTGGTTTTAAAACATGTTATTCAGTCAAAATCTTATGCAATGCTATATATGTAAAAATTGTACAGTAAACACAGTAGCTCACCAGGTGTTGAAGGGGAAAAGACTGTTAGCAGAGCAAGACAATACCAGAACAAAAAAATAAAACATGTGGTACACAATAAGCATGAAATTTCTACCACCACACAAGTCCTGTCTCCTCAACTTGATGCACACACCAGAACCATCAAAGGGTATAGAACTAAAGTCATTTATTACCCCCAAGCTGAATTTAGAAACGTTTCGCCACCTCATCTTGGCCAAATTCATACTATTTTCCTCTGAGGAAGGATATCAGAACAGAAGTCAGGAAAAAAAAGGTCCAACTACCCTCCATTATCACCCTCTTTTCTTCGTATAAGCATTATATGATTGTGTCATGACTTTTCGATGTGCATAAAGCTAAAGTTACTCACCTTTGGCAACAACATTTCTGGTGGATACATAGTCTTCCTGCAGATTTTTCACCTTGTGAATTATCCTTTCAGGTGTCAGACTGGCCTGAAAAGCTTTTCTCCACCAAGATCACTCCAACACTAGACAAGATGACACTTGAGTATATCAGGCGTCAACTGGCATGCTTGCGTCAGCTCCTGAACCCTTCCCTCATTCTCATTGAATAGTGCATACAACTAAGAGATCCAACAGAAGCACCAAACCGCCAATCTGCAGGAAAATTATATACCCACCAGGATAATTAACAAACAAAAGTAACTTTCTTCGGATGGCCACATCTTCTTCCAAATTCCTCACCTTATGAATGATGCTTTAAGCCATACATCTCTGGGAGTTGAGATGGAATAATGCTGGTTAACCAAAATAGTCCTAAGACATGAGGCAGTAGTGCTTGGCAAAAATATGCGAATATGATAATCTAGTCGCCCAGAAGATGTCAGTAAACTGGATACATCTAGAATAAGAAGTGGAGGCAGTCACTGTTCTTGCGGAATGGCCCCAACTGTCCTCTGAAGGATCTTTTCAGGCCAAGGGGTAGCAGATCTTGATATAGTGGATGGTCTAGAGTGAGATGCTGCATTTGATCACCACCTTGCCCATCTTAACTCTGGCAAAACCCACAAATAGCTGATCATCAACTGTGTCCCTATGAGTGCGGTCAATGTAGTTAGACACTGTATACCTGGGTTCCACTCTATGTAATTGCACCTTCTCTTTGGTTGGATATAGTGGGGGGAAGAAATAGACTGGGACATATGAAAAGCAGACCGGTTTGATCAGGCCAACATAAAAGGCTGAAAGGACCGACAAGTAACTCTTTTCTATACCGCCTGCAAGGGCATGCTGGGCCAAAAACAAAATGTACAACAGTACATAATAAAGCGTTGCCTGCAGAGGGACAAGATGACAAATCTCACATCAGGTCAAAAACGATGTCAAGCGTCCGGAATAGATGGATTTCGAGGTCAAGTCCCTGGCTGTAAGAACAAAGTATACAAGTCAAGTCAAGTCAAAAGATTTGTATAGCGCACTACATACCCAGAGGGTCTCAAGGCGCTTGTAGAAGGGTGGGGAGTTACTTGTCGAATATCCACGTTTTGAGTTGCTTTCTGAATGCTAGGTGGTTCTGAGTAAGGCGAAGGTGAGTGGGAAGTGAGTTCCAAGTTTTAGCTGCTAGGTAGGAAAAGAATCTACCTCCCATGGTGGTTTTGTTGATGCGAGGTACATTAGCAAGGGCTTGATTGGAGGATCGTAGCTGGCGGGAGGGGGTGTAGAAGGATAGTCGTGTGTTGAGGCATTCGGGTCCGATTTCGTAGAGTGCTTTGTGTGCGTGGGTTAAGAGCCGGAAAGTGATCCTCTTATTGACGGGGAGCCAGTGGAGGTTTTTCAGGTGATCAGAGATGTGTTCTTTACGCGGGATGTCTAGTATGAGCCTGGCTTAGGCGTTCTGGATGCGTTGTAGTTTTTTCAGGAGTTTTGCGTTGGTGCCGGCGTAGAGGGTGTTTCCGTAGTCCAGTCGGCTCGTGACCAGAGCGTGGGTGACTGTTTTTCTAGTTTCGGTAGGGATCCAGCGAAATGTTTTTTTGAGCATTCGAAGAATGTTGAAGCAAGATGAAGAAACGGCGTTGACTTGTCTTTTCATCGAGAGTGAGGAATCCAGGATGACGCCCAGATTCCGTGCGTGGTCCGTCGGGATGGGTGCTTTTCCAAGGGCCTCTGGCCACCACGAGTCGTCCCAGGCGGAGCGGGAGGTGCCTAAGATGAGGACTTCTGTTTTGTCTGAGTTCAGTTTCAGACGGCTGTGCTTCATCCATTCGGCTACTTCTGTCATTCCTTCGTGTAGGTTGGTTTTGGCCGTGTTAGGGTCTCTGGTGAGTGATAGGATCAGTTGAGTGTCGTCGGCGTAGGAGATGATGTTGAGGTTGTGTTGGCGTGCGATGGCCGCGAGGGGGCTCATGTAAACGTTGAAGAGGGTGGGACTGAGTGAGGACCCTTGAGGTACGCCGCAGATGACTTCAGTGGCCTCTGACTTGAATGGTGGGAGGCGGACTCTCTGGGTTCTTCCGGAGAGGAACGAGGTGATCCATTCCAGTGCTTTTCCTTGGTTTCCGATGTTTTTGAGGCGCTGTAGAAGGGTGCTATGGCAGACTGTGTCGAAGGCTGCGGAGAGGTCGAGGAGGATGAGGGCGACTGTGTCTCCATTGTCCAGTAGAGTTCGAATGTCGTCTGTTGCTGTGATGAGGGCTGTTTCGGTGCTGTGCTTGGCTCGGAAGCCGGACTGTGAGGAGTCGAGGGAATTGTTGGTTTCGAGGAATGCGGCTGGTTGTTGACAGCTTTCTCGATGACTTTGGCCGGGAATGGAAGGAGTGAGATAGGGCGATAGTTTTTGAGTTCGGTGGGGTCAGCTGTGGGTTTCTTCAGGAGGGCGCTGAGTTCGGCATGTTTCCAGCTTTCTGGGAAGGTTGCGGAGTTGAGGGAGCAGTTGATGACGTCTCGGAGGTGCGGTGCAATAATGGAGTCTGCTTTGTTAAAGATGTGGTGAGGGCAGGGGTCTGTGGGGGATCCTGAGTGGTTAGAGTTCATCAGACGGATGGTGTCCTCAGTGGAAATTGGCTTCCAGTCATTGAGGATGTTCAGGGGGGGTGGGGGTCCTGCAGGGGATTGGGTGGGTTGGTCTTCGGGTTGGTTGTCGAAGCTGTTGTGGATGTCTGCAATTTTGTTGTGGAAGAATGAGGCTAGGGAGTCGCAGAGGGCTTGAGAGGGGGTGATGTCGTTGGAGTTGGCTGAGGGGTTGGTAAATTCCTTGACGATGTTGAATAATTCCTTGCTGTTGTGGGCGTTGTTATCTAGACGGTCCTTGGAGGCTGCTTTCTTGGCATTTCGGATTAGTTGGTGGTGTATGCGGGTGGCGTTTTTGAAGGTGTCCTTGGTGCTGGTGGTTGGGTCTTTTTTCCAGGCCTTCTCGAGGGAGCGACAGAGTTTCTTGGATTTCTTAAGATCATCGTTGAACCAGGAGGCCTTCTTGCTGCCTAGTTTGATTTGTCGTTTTTTCAGTGGTGCTAGGGTGTCGGCGCTGTTGGATAACCATTGGGTGAGGTTGGTGGCTGCTTGGTCTGGGTTTGAGGAGTGGGCGGGGGGCTTTTGAAGAAGCGATGAGGAGATCTGGTCGATGGTGATTTTGTTCCAGTTTCTTTGCAGAGTGGGTTGGGGGTGGTTGTTGGGTGTGGGCTTGTTGTAGGTGAAGTGAACGCAGCTGTGGTCAGTCCAAAGGAGAGCTGTGGTGTGGCTGAAGGAAACATGCTTGCTGGAGGTGAAGATAGGGTTGAGTGTGTGACCTGCGATGTGGGTGGGAGTAGTGACAAGTTGTTTAAGTCCGAGGTTTGCGAGGTTGTCCAAAAGGGTGGTGGTGTTGCGGTCGTTGTTCTTTTCAAGGTGAAAGTTGAGGTCTCCCAAAAGTATATAGTCCTCGGAGGGGAGCGCGTGTGGAGTGATGAAGTCCGTGATGTCTTCACTAAATTGTGCGCTGGGTCCTGGTGGCCTGTAAAGGAGGGTGCCTCTGAGTGTGGTCTTGGGGTCGATGTGGATCTGGAAGTGAAGGTGTTCAGTGTTGGCGAGGTTGACGTCTGAGTTTGTTGAGATGCGGATGGATTTCTTATGGACGATAGCGATGCCTCCTCCTGTGTGGCCGGTACGGTCCTTGCGAATGATCTTATAGCCTTCCGGGATGGCGATGGTGATGTCTGGGGCTGAAGAGGCATTCATCCATGTTTCTGTTAGGAAGGCGACGTCCGGAGAGATGGTGTCGAGTAGATTCCAGAGGTCAGTGGCGTGTCTGTGGACAGAGCGGGTGTTGAGCAGGACGCATTGTAGGTGGTTGGGATCGGCTAACTGTTTTGTGTTCGTGGATGAGGAGTTGTTCTTGGTGCCGTCGAACTTGCAGGAGTAGCAGGAAAAGGGTCCATGGGTGTGTCCAGGAGCGGCTTGGACGCAGTTGGGGGAGCGGCCAGGGTTAAGGGCTAGGAGGGTGGTGGCTTCGTAAGTGATGCGGGAGGGGAGGGCAATACGGGGACCAGGGGGTCTAGCGCTGGACGCGGTCCAGGCGCTGACGGGCGTAGACGGGCTTACCTTTGGCGCACCTTCGGCGTGGACGTAGCGCGTGGACGCTGCGCGTGGGACCATCTGGCTTAAATGGTTGGTGGAGGGGGCGGAGCGTGGGAGGGTCAGCTGGGAGGCGGGATCAGAGAGGCGGGTCAGGGGAGAGGAAAACACAAAATGGAGGGCAAAAGTGAAACTAAAAGCAGCAGCGAGGGCACAGCACAATGATCGTCAACAGGCAGCCAAAGGCTCTCAATTCCAGCACAATACCTCTGCCAAAGCGCCACTCAGAGACTACCAACGTTGAAGCACAACGCAGCAATGAGGTGCACGTAATGAACACAGAGCGCCAAACTAAATTGAACAACTAGGATTCTAAAGCGCCAATCAGCTTCAAAGCGCTAATGTTGAAGATAAGATAAACGCGGTTAACTTTAAAGGCAATGTGGCACAGAGCGAGATGCAGATAATAAAATTACAACAAGCACAATTCAATTATGGGCAATGAAGTACTCAAAGCTCTGCGCGAGTAAGAGCTTCAGAACGCGATAGCGTTTGTTAATGGCAACGATACCAGGCGCAGTCAGGAAAACTCGGGTGCACAGGGCTTCAGCTGCGATGCAGGTGATGTCAATAAAGATTCTGGCAGGAGAGCGAGGGGAGCGACCGTTCAGGAAGGAATCCCGGCGGTCACTTTAGACAGCGTGTCAAAAGATTTCAACAGCCTCTCAATCTCCTTGCACAGAGGTGTACACTGTGGGAAATCAGATATATGCCCTTCTCCAGTTGATGAGACAGGAGGGCGTCCAAAGGTGTAGTTGAATTGGAGAGTAAATGCTCAGGATCTCTGGGTACCACACTCTCCTGACCCATTTTGGGCTATTAATATGTCTTAGGACCAATATAGCCTGACTTTCCTCAGAACTCGAGGCAGGAGAAGTATTGGCAGCAATGCAGACAGAAAAACGGTCTCATCACAGACAATGTTTACCAATTACTTTTATTGCGGTGTACACTGTGGGAAGTCAGATGTATGTCCCTCTCCAGTTGATGAGACAGGGGGGCGTCCAAAGGGGTAGTTGAATTGGAGAGTAAATGCTCAGGATCTCTGGGTACCACACATTCTCCTGACCCATTCTGGGCTATTAATATGTCTTAGGACCAATATAGCTGACTTTTCTCAGAACTCGAGGCAGGAGAAGTATTGGCAGCAATGCAGACAGAAAAACTGTCTCATCACAGACAATGTTTACCAATTACTTTTATTGAGAAAACCGCAGAGTGCAAACGCTTTGAAAATGCTCATTTAACAGTGGTGAACAGATCTAGCCAGGCCATGCCACACTGTTCAAAGATGCCCTGTGTCAGGACAGAGGTGCCACACATGGTCTACCAGTCAACGTCTTCTCAACTGGTTTTCTATGGCTGCTAGGTATCCCACTAAGGGGCTGGCTACTGAAAAAGACCTTCTGATGATTCACTCACTTCCAAAGACATATATTCTCTTGGCACAGGATCTAGAACCCAGTCATCCCGTTTGTTGCAGCACCATATGATGCTCATGCTGTCTGTCTGCACCTGTACCAGCTTTCCTTTGGTGGTCAGTAGGAAGGTTTCCAGGGCCAGGCAGATGGCCCGCAGCAATAAAAGGCTGAAGCTTAGGTCACACTTTGATGGACACCAGAGGCCTCTTACCTCTATATTCCCTAAACATGCCCGGACTGGCAATAGCGGGCACCGGGCAATCCCCCGGTGCGCCGCACGGGTGGGGGCCGCTTTTGAGACCCTGGGGGCCGATTTTGTTACAGGGCCATTTTTGCAGCATAATCGGCCCTGCAACACAAACGGCTGAAAACCGGCCCTAGCAAAGCGCTCGGCGGCACCGCCAACAACCCCCCCCCGACCAGAGTTGGGAGGGATGGGGGGGCGGCCGAGCAGTTTGCCAGGGCCGGTTGTGGTTCCCAGAGTTGGGAGGGGGGGCTGGGGGGGGCGGCCGAGCAGTTTGCCAGGGCCGGTTGTGGTTCCCAGTCCGGCCCTGTCCCTAGATGGTCTCCTCAAACAAGTAATACATCAGTTACAATTGTGCCATCCAAGTGGGGAAGGTATGTATGTATGTATGTATGTATTGGCATTTATATAGCGCACTACTTACCCGTAGGGTCCCAAGGCGCTTCGACCGCTGCGAAACCCTTCCTGGCTTCCCTGAGAGATGGTCCCTTAATGGGTATCTCCAGGGTGAGACCAGGCATCCCCGGCGGTCTGGTGGGGCCGTTAGTGAAGATGAGGCAAGCTAATGCCCAGAGTTGCCGAGTGTGATCGCTGATCAGAGTGGGCACCGAGGCGAGAGAATTATCGAGTCCGCTGACCCTGGTCCAGAAACCTGCCGGGGAATCGAACCCTGGTCCCGGGCCGTCCTCTGCTCTCGGGTCTGCCGCCTCTAACCAGTGAGCCACCAGTGGAACCCTACTTCAGGTAGGGTTCCATATCAATAGTTTGTTTGCTGTTTGAGGTCCTGAGTAGTTTTTTGCAAGATCTAGACAGAGCTCAACTCACTGAAACCATAGGTTACATTGCAAGGTCCACATGTGCCTTCAGGTGTAAGGGACGAGGAGGATGCACGAGGCCAGGACCCCAAGAAGCCTTCCCACTATCCTCACTGAGACCCAAGGCTGAGCCCAAATTATTTGGATCATATCCTGGATGTCCTTGATTTGGTGTGGCAGTGCAATGGTCTAGAACGCTTCAACATCCATGACAGACCATTGAAGATAATCCTCTGTGTAGGACTCAGGTTGAACTTTGGAATGTTCATAAAAAAAACCCAAGTAGATCAAAAGCCCAACCGCTGCCCAGAGATGATCTGTGGCGGTCAGCAGTAAGACAACCTTAAGCAGCTGGTCATCAAGGTTTGGTAATACATGTATTCCCTGATCTCTGAAGATGAGCTGCGATACCCGCTCCCACTGTTATGGACATCCGAGGACCCAAGGTAAAGCCAAAGTGCAGCATTGTAAATTGGAATTTTTCCAACCCGATTGCTAACTGCAGGTAGCATCTGTGGGACTGCAGCACGCGAGTACGAAAATATGCTACATGCAACTCCAGGGAAAATATACTAGATCCAAAGCAGAGAGGATCGGAGTCACAGTAAGCATTCTGAATTGGTCCTTCTTTAGCATGGCAATCCATGACCAAAAGTCCAGTATAGGCTTGGGGCCTCTGTCCTCCTTCAGTGCGAGGAAGTAGCGGGATAGCATCCCTCGCCCTTTTCGGAGTTCACACCAATTTGATGGCAACTTTAGCCAGCAGGAGATGGATTCATTGTATCTAGGTAAAAGCGCAGCCCATTGTAAATCGCTCTGGTGTGGGATGAAGGGGGACAAGAGGCAAGGAAGAAATGAAAGACCCTTTGAACAATTTGTAAAACCCATCAATGTGACATGATGGATTTCTAGCCAGGTGGAAATATCATATCCTGACCCCTACCAGTTGTTTATGGAACTGGGAGGACAAACATTGCAGCTTGGGAACCACTGCAACAGGTGAGGAGGGTTGGAGGATTGCAGTCTCTTCTGGTGCAAACAGCTTCGTCCACCATGTCCTCTGCCCTAAAAGTGCTGAGGTTTCGGCTGTTCATCAGTGAAGGTGACACTTTCCGTAAGTTAGGCCTCTGGAATTGTCCTTAAACTTTCTATATTGCTCATGGAATTGTGTTGCTGGTGACAGTAACTCCAAAGATCGAGCTCTGGTGTGAATATCTTTGAATCACTTGAGCACTGTCAGCATTTTTGCCAAATAGTCTAGATCCACTGAAAGGCATGTCCATGAGGGACACTCGTACATCCCCTGAAAACGCGGATGACTGAATGCACAACACTGGTTCCAATGGCCTGGCCTATGGAGTCGATGGTCTCTAGGCCAGCATACAACACACTTTACAGTGTCTTGTTTATCTTTGATCATTGGGTCAGATAAGCCCAAAGGTCTTCTGCTACAGCCTGCAAGAAATTACTGGCCATGTTCCATAATGCACAGGTGTACCTGTCTGTATACACCCACAAGATCGTAAAGCTAGGCTAACTGAGGAAACAAGTCTAAGCACAGCACTTCATCAGTGTCAGGAGCAGAGTCAGAGGAATGAATCTGTTGGGGCCCGCTAGCATAATTCCAAATGGAGGGCTCTGCAGCTCCCTGGAGACTGAAGACACAGTTAGAGAGAGTAGGTAGCATCTGGAAAATTTGCAGCTAGGCCTCCTTTATGGGTACCATTTGCGATGGGGTCAATGTTGGTGAGAACATTTTAGACATGCTAAGACCAAATACAGGACTGGCCCAGAGTCAGAAGACACGGGTCATTTCTAGTGACGACGTTGAGCGTTCTCTCCAGACTTTGAGTGTTAGGATGGGTTCCAGTCCTGCTGGGCTGTCTTGCACATATGATTTGTTTTCCACTTATCGGATGCCTTCGAGCAGTAACGGTACTTCGCATGGAACTACCATCATGACACTGAATGAGAATGGCCCTGTGACTTGGATTAGGACTTCTGTTTTGAATCCGACCTCTTTTTGTGCTCAGTCATGTAAAGTTTCGCCTCCCATTTCCTGTTCACCCTTGGGTGCACTTATTGCACAACTTCGAGTCACGACTGGAGCCAAAGCACTACAGGCACACGTTGTATTGATCTGTGACTGACATCTAATTCCTAAAGGCCCTGGACACCTTGAATCCTGTTGTTTCCTGGCACCGTCTGGATACTTTTAGAGTCGGTGGAAAATTGACAAAGTTGGGACTGGAGTTCTGAAACTGCATCACAATGGCTCAGATAGAAAGGAACCGAAATCAGCTACTGTATGTGGCTCTGCTCTAGCATTTTTGTGGTGGTATGAAGTCACAGTGGATCCATACAGTGCCACCTACCGGCACATGTGAGTGTTGCTGGGAAAAAACAAAAAATGCTGGCTACAGTCTGGTGCCTGAGATTATTCTGAAAGTGAGGAATCTGGAATTAGAAGTATCCATCAAAGGGGGCGTGGCAGCAGCATTGTGGAATAGGACGTGCCTCTGCTCGGCTCACGGCTTACTGCACGAATCAGTCTTTATAACTGTTCCAAAAAACTTCCAATATTCCACCAAAGTGACGCCAGAGAGACCCCGCCGACCTAGACGCCCAATCTGAGACATCCTGCTGAAACACAGGAATATATTCGCCGCTGAGTGGGGAACGCGAGAGGCTGCGGCGAACCCGTGACTAGATGGCGACCGGGCCTGCTCCTTCATGCTAGGTGGAGCTTTGCCCGGCTCTGAGGTCGCGCTGCCTGCGGAACCTCTACATGCGGCGGATCCGCTTCTACGGCCCGACTGGAAGTGGAGCGGGCGGCCCCGTCCGCCTACGCCTACGTCTAGAGACAGTGGAGCGGTGATCTGGGATTGAGGGTGCCTACCGGCCCGGGGCGGAGGAAGATCTGGACGGCGGATCGCTGCGGGCCCGGGGCCGAGGGCCGCGGCGGACGACTGTGGAGGGTGTTACAGGTCTAGTTGTTTCTCTACCCCTCTCACCCTGTGTCCCCATTTGTCAGTATAATGACGTACATTGGAATGCTCATTGTATACTTATAGGAAAGCCACGCCCCTGCGAGGTCGTCGGCTACTTGCTTCACAGCTGTTCCCTCACCTTTCGTGAGCTCGTTATATTTAATAAAGTTACTTATCTTTTATCGTACTGGTTTCTTATTTCATGAGAACCATTACACAACATATTTGGCGACGAGGACGGGAGATGAACTTTTGCGAAACGAGCTTGCGCAAGGAGTTTCTTCGGAGCGTCATAACTGAAATCTCAAGGCAAGTTCATTTATTTCGTTTGTCTGGAGGTGATGACACTCGTATAATTCTCAATTTTCTATTATATTTTGGTATTACCATAATTGCTGATCGGGTATATCACGTCAAGGCAAGCACAGAAGAAGACGGTGTGACTGAGAGCTGGCAGACGACGGGTTACTGAAATTGAAGAGGCAAGTTACGATGTATTGTTATTCAATATAACGTTTCTACAAGTAAAGTTGGCGTGTTTTCTACTGCAGAGTGCAAGTTTTGAGGCGATCGTTAAGTCGAGTGAGCTGACAGTTCAACTGTCATTTCCATCGCGCAAACTGTCATTCTGATCCACTCAGCTGAGAGGAAACGTCAGCTGTTTACTGTGCGACGTCATCAACGTGATCAACGCGGCGCCATTTTGTCTCTTGTCAGAGAGTCAGAGCGTCGGCTGAATAAGGTAAATTAAACGGATGGTCATTTCACGCGTACTTTTACGCGACTGTTAAAAACAAAACAAGGCAGTTTGTTCTTCATTTATCTTGAGTCTTCAGACAAGAAACGTACATATTTACAAAGAACTGTATATTAACCAGCAAATATTGCTCTGTTTATTAAGAAAGAGACTGCAGATCCGGATAGCATGGCAAATGAATCGAACTTCAATGCTCCTGCATTATTTCTAAATGAACCAGGCAAACCAGTTATGACATGGCGCAATTGGTACAGGGCCTTTGAAAACTATTTGATTGCCATAAATGGTAAGAAATTTGAGGCAGAAAGAAAAACTGCAATTTTGGTAGGTTTACTAGGTGTAGCAGGGCAAGAAATTTTTTATAGTCTTCCTGAATATGAGCCACCATCAGGTCAATTTATTCCGTTTGACGAATTCCAGGAGGCAGTTAAAAGATTGGAAAGACAGTTTGACGAGGAGGAAAATATAATGGTGGGCAGACACCGTTTCACAATGAGGAAACAAACTGAAAATGAAAATGTGGAAGAGTACATAGCGGCATTGATAGTGTTAGCAACAAAATGTGATTATAAAGATAGAGTGGATGAATACATACGCGACCAATTAGTCTTCCATTGTTATGAAAGGAAGATTCAAGAGAGACTGTTAGCATGTAAGAGACCCACTTTATCTGAAGCTATTGACATTGCCAAGGGTATTGAAAGATCATTGGAAGGGTCAAGAGAAATAACTGGAGCTACGAGCAAAAATGCAAATGTATATTTAGTTAATGAAAAAAAAAGAAAAGAGAATATGTTTAGCAACAAAAGTAAGCCTCATACTAATACTAACATGTTGCAATTTGTATGTTATAGATGTGGTTCTCACAACCACAAAGCTGATTCCTCAAATTGCCCGGCTTTGGGAAAGAAGTGCACGAGATGTTCAAAGGTAGGGCATTTTGCGGGCGTATGTGGCACATTTGGCCAAAAGCGTTTTACACCTACAAAAGTAAATTGTATAGAAGATTTTGATGAGAACATGTGTTCTAACATTGTACTTACAATAGAAGAAGATTATAAAAAAATTAAAGGACCGTTGGGTGTAGCCACGGTGGGAGAAGTACAACTGAACATTATGGCAGATTCAGGGTCGCCTATTACAATAGTTTCAGACAAAAAATTCCTGCAGTATTGGTCTCAGATAGATTTGGTTGAGTCAGATGTTAATCCTAAAGCCTTCGGCGAATCAGACATTAATATATTTGGGTATTTTGAAGACATCTTGAACATCAAGGGGAGATGTATCAATACCAAAATATATGTGGCAGAGCGGGGCAGGGACATCGTAGGGTGGAGAGACCTAGCAAAGTTGAAAATAATTTTGAAACCGGGAGCAGAGGACCCCATTATATTGGATGAAGGTTTCATTTCTAACATAAATGTTTCTTCTATAACTTGCAAGAATGATAATGTAAGTAACATTCTCAATAAGTATGAATCTCTATTTGAAGACAGAATAGGCTGTGTGAAAGGTTTCGTACACAAGATAGTTCTTAAGAAGGATGCGATGCCTGTAAGACATAAAGTGAGGTCACTCCCACTATCCGTTAAGAATGATTTAAAAAATGTTCTTGAAAAATTGGTGAACGAAGAAATCATTGAACCAGCAGACTCAGCTGAATGGGTTTCGGGAATAGTTCTGATTAAAAAAAAAAATGGGGAATTCCGCCTGTGTGCGGATTTGAGGTCACTCAATAAAAACATCCTAGTAGATTGTTTTCCCCTCCCTAGAATTCAAGAAATCCTTGCAGCCACAGCAGGTTCGAAATATTTTTCCTTAATTGATCTCAGATCAGCGTACCACCAGGTCAGGCTGGACGAAGAATCCAAAGAATTGACAACGTTTATAACACCCCTAGGAGCGTACAGATTTGTACGGTTACCATTTGGGTTAGCTTCCTCAGCTAGCGTATTCCAAAAGCTGATGGAAAATATGTTTGGGCAAATGTCAGGAGTACAGAAATTCCAGGATGACATACTTATCCATGCTGAAACAATAGGAGAACATAATGTCATCCTGGAAAAGGTTCTTGGTAAGTTACAAGAGAGGGGCATGACAGTTTCTAAGAAAAAATGTGAATTCTTAAAAACAGAAATAGAATATTTGGGTCATGTGATAAGCCAAGAAGGTATCAAACCTAAGATGAATTTAATCAAAGCAATTGCAGATGCCCCCAAACCTGAAGATAGGGATGCGCTAAGATCTTTTTTAGGACTTAGTGAGTATTACTCCAGGTTCATAGAAAACTATGCAGAATTGGTGGAACCCCTGAGAGCTCTATTACGCAAAGGCGAGCAATTTAAGTGGAGCGTGCAGCATGATGTATCCTTTTCAGAGATTAAAAAGTGTATAGTAGAGGCTCCCACGTTGAAACCATTCGACTCCAAGGGTACCAACATAATTACTGTGGACGCCAGTTCTGTAGGTATAGGCGCAGTATTCACTCAGAAGGTTAACAAACAGATGCATTCAGTAGCGTTTATTTCACGCAGACTAACAGAAGCTGAAAAAAATTACAGTACTATAGAGCGTGAAGCTCTAGCGTGTGTATGGGCTGTGGACAAATTGAAAATGTATATATGGGGAAGAGAATTTGAATTGATAACTGACCACAAGCCACTCACATACATGTTCGATGGATACGGAAGAGGTAACGGTAAGGCCTCGTCCAGGTTGGTTAGACTCCTAGCTAAATTACAGGAATATAATTTTTCAATAAAACATATCTCAGGAAAAGACAATATTCGAGCAGATTTCCTTTCAAGGTTACCTACTGATAACAGAGAAGGTCAGATTGAAGAGGACACTGAATGTGTAGTCTCGGCAATTTTCAGCTGCCGAGCAACAGGTAATGCGTTGTCAGAAAATGAATGGGTTGAAGCCATGAAATGTGACCCTGTGTTATTGAAGGTCAAACAGTACATTTCTCACAAGTGGCCCCCCGTAAGAAATTTACCACATGAATTCAAAACGTATTTTCAGGTTTCAGAAGAATTGAGTTGTGTTGACGGGTATATTTTGAGGGGTGATTTGGTGGTTCCCCCAGGTAAATTGAGAAGAAAGCTAATGGAAATAGCTCATAGTACACACTTAGGCGCCACCATGACAAAAAAAGAGACTAAAAGAACAATATTGGTGGCCCCAAATGGACTCGGACGTTAATTTGTTTGTTGGAAAATGTATTGAGTGCATCAGATCCGACAAGCACTGGAAACCCAGAATCCAGGAGATGCAGTTGGTGTCCATCCCGAATTCTTCGTGGTACAAAGTTGCCATCGACATGGCCGGACCTTTCCAATTGTTGAACCAAGGATCCAGATTTCTCATCGTAATGAGTGACTATTACAGTAAATGGATTTACCATAGATTTGTAAAAACCATAGACTCGGACTCAGTCATAGACTTTTTGGATAATTGCTTCTCTGTGGAAGGTAGCCCACGCATACTAGTATCGGATAATGGGAAGCAGCTCACATCCAGTAAAATGACTGAATTCTTGAGATTCCATGGTATTAGGCAAGAGAAAACTCCTTTTTACTCCCCAAAATCAAATGGACAGATAGAAAGAGTTAACCGATTCATAAAAGATGGAATCCAATTAGCTTTATCTTCTAACATTCCGGTGGAACGATTCATACAAGACAGAGTGTTTGCGTACAATACAACACCGAACAGTGTAACTGGGTTTTCCCCATTCTTTTTAATGAGGGGGAGGAGATGTGATAACGAGATGGTGCCTAAAATTGTAGAGTTTGAAGTAGGTTTGCCAGAGCCAGTTGCCTTAAATGAGGAACAAATGCAAGTCAGGCAAAAGATTTGTGATAGCCAAACCAAAGCCAAAAAGTATCATGACACGGTGCACAAAGCAGTTTACAAAGAGTTTAGTAAAGGAGATTGGGCGCTCATTAAGAGACATGACAACCAGGTCAAAGGAGAGTCCAAGTACTATGACCCTGAGGAGGTTGTAGAAGTCACAGATAGTGCCATTTGTTTGAGATACCTAGGTTGGCGGAACAAGAGTGATGCAATATGTTTAAATAGAGAGCAAGTAGAATTGTGGTTCAAAGGAAAAGGAAACAAAGAAGTAAATGATAAAGAATTGTCATGGTTTATGTATTCTGGTAATGAGAATCAACAAGTGGCCATGCCACAAACAGATTATGATCGATGTCATGATGTTCACAACAATGGGGAGAGTGTAGAGGAGGAGGGTGGCACAGAAGTGGTAGACACTGGTACAAAAATGTATGATCAGAATCCCAGTACTTCAAGTACTTCCAGCGATGTAAAAAGTGAATGTTTTGGAGGGTGGGAAGGTACTTGTACCAGGTATGGAAGAATATCCAAAATACCTGCTGGACTCAAAGATTACGAGTTAATGTAAAAAATGTTTGTTCTGCATATAAAAGGGAGATGTTACAGGTCTAGTTGTTTCTCTACCCCTCTCACCCTGTGTCCCCATTTGTCAGTATAATGACGTACATTGGAATGCTCATTGTATACTTATAGGAAAGCCACGCCCCTGCGAGGTCGTCGGCTACTTGCTTCACAGCTGTTCCCTCACCTTTCGTGAGCTCGTTATATTTAATAAAGTTACTTATCTTTTATCGTACTGGTTTCTTATTTCATGAGAACCATTACACAACAGAGGGGAGCGCCGAGACGGTGGTGTCCGCTGGCGACAAAGGTCTGGGTAAGGAGGGGGCCGCCTCGCTCACGAAGCCGCGAATCCTGGTGCTCCCCCCTCGACCCGGCACATGGGACCTGAATTGTGAGGAGTCCGACGGCCGGGCCTGCCGTCCCGGTCATGGCTGACTGGTCGGACCGGCGGCTGCTTCCCTCCCTCCCGGCTTGTAGGCACCGCCGTGGGACGGGAATAGCCTCGGACAGTTCCAACGTGGACACACGACCTGCGTGGATGCCAAGAGGGGAGAGCTAGAGACACACTGGAGAGCGCCGAGGCCGGACCCTGATCGGGCCGGCACCAACCCCCCTCGAGGCACCGATCCAGACGGTTGCCCCCCCCCCTCCTCCTGGGGCAGCAAGGGTGTGAAAAGAGTGGGCACCCACTGATGCTGTTGTTCACCTGAGGGATACAGCGGGGGAGCTACCTACCTTCGACGCTCACCAGAGGGGGGCCCTGATACAGCCGAAGGCCTGTAAAGTAGAGGGAATCGCTACCCGCCTCGACAGGTAGCTGTGTGTGAGACCCTGGGGGGCCCCCTCCCCGCCTCCGCCCATCCACGGACTCCCATTCCAACCGAACTATCCGCGGCAGGCGAATCCTACTGAGCTGGGGTGTTCAGATCTGGGTGATCTTCCCACCCCCCCCCCCCCCCTCACCGCCTACACCGACTCACAGGTCGCAGGGAGTAACTACTGCTCAGGCCCGGGGCCCGTCATGGGGAAAAGGTACCCTGCCCAGAGGACGGCCAGGCAGGAAACCATCGACAGCTACACTACGGCATGATCGCAGAGTGGGATGGCCCCGACACCGCCTTGCGCAAGTACGGACACAACCATAATTATGGAGGCATTACAGGCCTCAAGGGCTGATATCCAGAACTCTAGAATGGCGCTGGAGACAAAAATAGGCGAGGTGGGTTCGGAGGTCCTCTTGTTACGCCAGGACTTCAGGAATCTGACGGAGAGAGTGACCGTCACGGAGACCAGAATCAGCGAGACGGAGGATTCCCTTGCTGCACTAAAGAAAGATATGGCGGAGCTCCAGGCATCACACAAGCAGTTGCTGTGGAGAGTTGATGACGCTGAAAATAGGGCAAGACGTAACAACCTCCGCTTCGTAGGTTTTAGAGGAGGTATTGAGAAGACCGACGTTGCAGCGTTTCTCCTTGACTGGTTAACAGCGACGTTCCCATAGGCCAAATTCTCGAACTACTCTATCATAGAAAGGTCGCACAGGGCCCCGCTTATGAAACCTCCGGAGGGAGCGAGGCCACGGCCGATCATCGCCCGTTTCCTTAACTTTGCAGATAGGGACCTCATCCTGAGAGAGGCAAGGAAAAAAGGGAACTTAGATTGGAAAATGCAAATATCATGATATTTCCGGACTACAGCCAGGATGTGCAGAAACAGCGCCGTTCATATGATTCATCAAGGCAAAACTGCGTGACATGCACATATCCTACATGCTGCTCTTTCCGGCAAAGCTGAAGGTCTTATATAAGAGCAGGTCACACTTCTTCAGCAGCCTGGAGGAGGCCTGGCAGTGGTTGGAGGAGCGACCCATACTCCGAGGGGCGGAGGAAGAGGGACGTAGGGTCCACTTCGAAATGGCGGCAGCCAACTTCCGGAGAAGCCCGCCTACGACACATCGGTCCCACATCCCTAGGATGAAGTGCCATACGCTCTCCCCGTTGAATCCGGAACACATTGCATCGACCAAAGGAGAACGAGACCGAAACTTAATCACGGAGGTGAATCCGACGCCGGGTACCAAAGTCAACAGCCTGGAAACGAATATGCTACTTACCAGTATGCATCTGTTCTTGGCATGTAGGGCTGCTGACATTTATATCTTGTGCATAGATTGCCGCCTAGTGTTGGGTCCGGATGATCGCACATTGTTGTCCTGGAAGAGTCTTCGAAGTATCACAAGATAGGTGGCTCCTCCCCTGGACTACAGTGCGCATGGGCATCGACTCCATCCTCAGATTGTTTTTAGCCATTGTGGCCAAGATGGAGTGAAACTAAGTGAATGATGACCATGCTAGAAGTATACATGAATTCTGCAGCTGCTACAGGCGCCGGGGAGGAGGGCGGGCGATATGAATGTCAGCAGCCCTACATGCCAAGAACAGATGCATACTGGTAAGTAGCATATTCGGTTCGAGGCATGTGGGCTGCTGAATTCATATCTTGTGCATAGCAGTCCCTCCATTAACGGCTGCCGCCAGTGCCAGCTGCAGCAGTATGGAAAAGTGTTTTTAGAACAGCCTGCCCTACAGCTGCCTGCTGTTTGGAGTGCACATCAACACAGTAATGTTTTGTAAATGTGTGTGTGGTAGACCATGTGGCTGCTCTACATATGTCTTCCAAAGGAATATTTCCAAGGAAAGCCATGGAGGCCCCTAACTTTCGAGTGGAGTGGGCCCGTGGTGGAATAGTGAGAGTGCGCTTGGCTTTCAAATAGCAGATCTGAATACATTTAACTATCCACCTGGCTATACCAGCCTTGGAAACGGGGTTACCTTTGTGTTGTGGAGCAAAGGCAACAAAGAGTTGTTTAGTCTTCCTAAAATCTTTGGTCCTATCAATGTAATACATTAGGGCCCCTTTGACATCAAGTGTGTGGAGCATTCTCTCCGCCAGTGACTCTGGATTTTGGAAGAACACGGGTAGTTCTATAGTCTGGTTGATATGGAACTGAGACACTACCTTAGGAAGGAATTTAGGATTAGTGCGAAGCACCACCCTGTTAGAATGAATTTGAATAAAAGGCTCTTGGATAGTTAGTGCCTGGAGTTCACTAACTCGTCACAGCGACGTAATCGCTATAAGGAAAGCCACTTTCCATGTCAAGAATTGAATCTCGCAGGAATGCAGTGGTTCAAAAGGGGGACCCATCAGCCGGGTGAGGACCACATTGAGGTTCCACTCCGGAGCTGGTGGAGTCCGCGGAGGAATGACTTGTTTGAGTCCTTCCAAAAAGGCTTTAATGGCAGGCACCCTGAAGAGTGAGAGGTGCTGCCTGTTTTGGAGATAAGCAGCCATTGCAGATAAATGTATGCGAATGGAAGCATAGGCTAGATTACATTTGTACAGATGTAAAAGATAACAAATGATGTTCTGAATAGATGCATCTAGCGGGTTAATGTTGTGGTTTGCGCAATAAATGACAAACCGCTTCCACTTTGCCGCATAGCATGCTCTAGTGGTGGGCTTCCTTGCCTCCCGGATGATGTCCATACAGTCAGGAGGTAAGTTGAGGTAGCCAAACTCTAGGACCTCAGGAGCCAGATCGCCAGGTTGAGCTGTTGCGGATCTGGGTGCTGAATGTCGCCATGGCTCTGCGTCAAAAGGCTGGGTGTGAGGCGCAGCCTCTGATGCGGTACCACGGACAGTTCCAGAAACGTGGTGTACCATGGTTGGCGAGCCCACGTTGGAGCAACCAGGATGAGAGTCATCGAGTGCTGCTTGAGCTTGCGTGCCACCAGCGGTATTAGAGGTGCTGGGGGAAAAGCGTACGCAAATTTGCCTGACCAGTTCATCCATATCGCATTGCCTTGCGACTGTGGATGTGGAAACCTGGCTGCGAAGCTTTGGCATTTTGCGTTCTCCTATGTGGCGAACAGGTCTATCTCTGGATGACCCCACCTTTGGAAGTACGGGTGGAGTACTGATAGATGTATCTCCCACTCGTGCATTTGGTGGCTGTACCTGCTGAGCAGGTCCGCCATCTGATTGTCCTTGCCTGGAAGGTGCTCTGCCATGAGGAAGATGTTCTCCTGTGAATGGCCCACTTCCACATGCTCTGAGCCAGATGAGACAGCTGTGGAGAGTGTGTCCCTCCCTGCTTCTGAATGTAGTACATGGCTGTCATGTTGTCCGTCCGGATCAACACGACCTTGTTGCACAGATGTACTTTGAAGGCCTTTAGTGCCATGAAGATTGCCATCAGTTCCAGAACATTGATGTGCATCCTCCGTTGCTGTGGTGTCCATAGTCCCGGCACAGTGTAATGGAGTACATGAGCTCCCCATCCCTAGAGAGAAGCGTCCGTTGTCAGGATGATCTGTGGCACAGGCTCTTGGAAGGTCGTCCCTTGCAAAGGTTTTGTGGGTTCCACCAATGCAGAGAGTTGCATGCCCGACCGCTCACCAACACTAGGTCTTTCAACTGTCCGTGAGCCGGAGTCCACTGACGTGCTAAGCACTCACGAAGCGGACGCATATGTAGTCTCGCGTGCGGGACTATGGAGATGCAGGAGGCCATCATGCCTATCAACTGCATGAACACTCTTGCTGGAAGCGAGTGTTGAGGTCTGAACTTCTGTATCAGCGATTGAATGCTGTTGACCCTCACTGAATTTGGCTGTGCTGTGGCTGCCAGAGTGTTTATCGTCGCACCCAGATACTGCCGTATGTGGGCTGGTTGCAGGTGGGACTTTGGGTAATTCAGTGAGAATCCCAGATCGTGAAGGAGGTGAATGGTGTGGGACATGTGGGCGGCACACTGCTGGGCTGACTTTGCCTGAATGAGTCAGTCGTCCAGATAAGGGTAGACGTGAATGTTTTGTCTCCTTAGGTGCGCTGCCACTGTCGCCAGGCACTTTGTAAACACCCTGGGTGTCGTGGTGACTCCGAAAGGCAAAACCTTGAACTGGTAATGTTGGTTTTGGATGGTGAACCGGAGGTATTTTCTGTGTGACGGGTGCAGCGGAATGTGAAGATACGCATCCTTTAGGTCTAAAGTTGCGAGGAAATCCCCTTGACTGAGCAACGGGAGTACATGCTGCAGGGTCAACATATGAAAGTGCTGATTGAGGGGTCTGAGGTCCAGTATGGGTCTGAGGGACCCGTCATTCTTTGGTATCAAGAAGTACAGTGAGTAAACTCCTGTGCCTCTTTCTTCCACAGGCACGAGCTCGATTGCCCCTTTTTGCAGCATGAAGAGTACCTCCTGCTGCAATAAGTGCAAATGCTCGTCAGACATAGGACGGTGTCTTGGGGGATGTTGGGTGGAGTGGATGTTAACTCCAGACAATAACCGTACTGGACAAGTTTTGTGACCCACCTGTCTGTGATGATGGACTTCCAGACTGGCAGGAACTGCTGAAGTCTCCCCCCGACCGGTGTTGCGTGGTCGGGGGGCAGTGACAAGGCGTCACGGTTTGTTGTTGTTGGCAGAGGATCTGGAGTTGTTGTTTCCTCTGCCCCTGCCCGTGGGGCTGGTCCCACGATATCCACCACGATTCTGTTTGGTGTAGGTGGATTGTGTGTTGCCCTCATAATACTGCGTGGTTTGTGAGCTCTGGCCTCTGGAAACACCTCTATTGCTGGAGCAACGAAAAGAACCACCCCTGAATTGCTGGGACTGCAAGGCCCCCATGGACTTAGCAGTGTCAGTGTCCTTCTTTATCTTTTCTAAGGTGATGTCCACCTCTGGGCCGAACAGACGATCAGGGTTAACTGTTTGATTAAGAATGGTGGTCTGTATCTCTGGCTTAAATCCCGAGATTCTAAGCCAGGCATGTCGACTCAGCACAACGCTAGTTTTGAAGGCCCTGGCCGCGGTGTCAGCCGCGTCCAGTGCACACTTAATGAAAGCATTAGATATTAGTTTCCCCTCTTGGATGAGTATCTCAGCCGCCTCTTTGTATTCGTCAGGCAGGTGCTGCAACAGGGTTTCCAGTGTGTCATAGTGTGCCCTGTCATACCTTGCTAGAAGTGCTTGTGTATTCGAAATGCACCAGATATTGGCCGCTTGAGCCGCCACCCTTTTCCCTGATGCCTCAAACACCTTTGATTCTTTATCTGGGGGAGGAGCATCACCCGTTGTTTGAGAATTAGCCCTCTTCCGGGCATTTGAAACAACAAGAGAGTCTAGAGGGAGCTGTCCCTTGATGTAAGTAGGGTCAGTAGGTGCTGGCTTTTACTTCTTTTCTATCCTAGGGTTTATCACCCTGGCTCTGGTAGGCTCCTTAAAAATGTCCCCAGCATGCTTTAAGACACCCTTCAACATAGGGAGAGTTTTTACAGTCCTCTCCGAGACGGAAAAGGTGTCAAAGAGAAAGTCCTCCTCAATGGGGTCAGCATGGAGCTGGAAGTCATGGTTCTTAGCCGCCCGTTCAATGAGGGCATGAAAAGCCGCAGAATGGGTGACGTTTTCACCGTGTAGAGTTGAGTGTCCGGGGCAGAGTGAGGGTCACCTGGGTCAGCCCCAGCTGCCCAGGGCTCATTGACATCATCAGTGTCTGTGTAGACAGGATAGCTGTACTCATCCTCATCATCACCCTCACCAGCTTCCACGTCAGAGTAAGTGGGCGAGGCATTATGGGCATGTGGAGAGAGTGGTTCCACAAGAACAGGAGTCGAAGTGGAATCCTTTTTCTTCTTCAAAGGAATCTTGTAGGACTCCATAGGCCTTTCCGGGGTAATTTTCCGTTTATGTAGGGAAAGCCTGCCCGTTTCGGCATCAATAAAGTGTTCACATTGTTCCTCCAACGAAGATGGTCGATGCTTCTGGTTTGGAACCCCTGTGGTCGACTTCGGCACCGAGGGCACCGTCTCAGGCACACCCGTTCCCAACTTCGGGGCGAAAGCCTTCGGTGCCACCTTTGGTGGCAACGTGAAATGAATGGGCGTCGACCCCTTTTGAGGCTTCTCAACCGGCTTCGAGGGTGGAGCATCTTTAGGGCTGACTGTCGAGGCCTTCTCCTTGATGCGCTGTAGGGAGTCGGTCACCTTCTTGGTGAAAGCGGCGGACGGCTGCACCGAGTCGCCAGGATCCTTCGAGGCACCACCAGACGTGGACTCGTGGGTTGCACCGCTCTTGGCCTTATCTTGTTGGTGCGGAGTCTCGTGAGCCTTCGGATCACCGAGCCCTTCATTGGCGTCTACCTTCTTCGGCGCCGATTTACTCGACGCCCTTGACTTGTGTCTTCGGCTCGACCACAGCCTTGTGCTTCATCGGCGCCGACGGCTCCGAGTGCTTGGATCCGACCAAGGTAACTTGCACTTTCGGTTTCGTGGAGGGTACCGGTGCTTTCGCCTGTGTCGAGACCGCTGGTTTTGCTTTCAGTTTCGATTTCGATTTCTCAGGGCGCGGCTCAATAATAATGTCCGTAGCTGAGCCGAAGGCGGGGCCGTAGAACCCATTGCAAGGTTTTGGGTAACGCCGACTGGCGATCCCTCGACCTGAGCCTGTTGAAGCGGTACGGCTCCAATGTCTGTTTGAGTCAGCTCTTCGCTCGAGCTAGCTTCCATGGCCCCAAAGGCCCCGTCGTCGTCTCCTACCTCTTCGACGTCTTCTTCGGCCTCAAACATTTCAGCGTCGTAGTCGACCTCCGACTTGGGATTCAACAAGGTTTCTTCAACTTCCCGGTCATCTCCTTCATCATCCCCGACATCGAAGATGTCCGCAGGTGCCGGTGCAGTCTGCTGGGCCTCCTGGCACGCAGCGCGTCGATGCTTAAGCGTCTTCTTGGACCTGAAACGGGAACAAGCAATGCAACTGGCTTCATCATGATCCGGCAACGGACACTTGTTGCACACCGGGTGGACGTTGATGTGGGGATACTTGGAGTTGCACACGGGACATCTCTTGAACAGACTCCGGTCCATGATGATCAGTCGATAGCGTCTTCGACTGGGCCTTCCGCGTCGAGAGCAAGCGGTTCTTCAGACTCCGGCTCGGGACCGAACCGGAACAAGTAGGCACCGAACGCGAGACAATACCGACGAATAAGACTAAAGACCTTTTGGCCTTAAGAAAGTTTTTTTATCGATTCCGACAGAGTGAACCAATATACATCCGAACCCAATGGCGGAAAAAAACAAATCTGAGGATGGAGTCGATGCCCATGCGCACTGTAGTCCAGGGGGGGGGAGCCACCTATCTTGTGATACTTCGAAGACTCTTACAGGACAACAAGGTGCGATCATCCGGACCCAACACTAGGCGGCGATCTATGCACAAGATGTGAATTCAGTAGCCCACATGCCTCGAACACCACATCGTTGAAGAGATGGAAGATATGGCTAGTACACGCTCATCAGATCTGGAGGACTCGACAGATAACTCCCTACACCCCCTGGTCGCAGCGATACGAGAGATGGAACAAGGGGCTACTGGCGGCGCGGAGGACTGCGGATTGGACTCGCATGGCTCCCACTCGTGAGGAAGTATGGACTTGGTATCCAGAATTGCAGTAAGCCACTGCAGGAGACACGCAAGTTACAAACACCACTTTTTTGAATACTGTTTGACACTATTGTTCTTAGGTTGCTGGGTGCCACCTCTAGCGGCCCACGAAACGGCAGAACTCGTCCAATAACTCACTGGACAATTAAGCTGGTGGCGGCATAGACTGGAGCCCTAGTGTTCTTCTAGCTGGGGGGGGTTTGCGGGAGGGCGAAAGACCTTTACCGCCCACAAGTCTCGTGCTTTCTTGGTTACAAGTATGGGATGGCTGGGAGGAGAAGGTGGGGAGGGGGTGGTGGGGGATGGGGAAGTCTGGACAGTTTGTTGGGGGGGACTCTGAGGGGGGGGCGTGGAGGGGAAACAGTTGATTGTTTACAGTCGTATTTATTGATGCAACATTCTCTGCTCATACACCATGAAACACCCACGCTATCACGTTAAAACATCAGAATGGCAAGTACACTAGGCACACAACTGACTGACCTTTTCAATCTCAGCGTCCTGACCTGGAATGTGAATGGTCTCGGTAACAAGGTTAAGAGAGGACTGGTAAACGCATACATTAAGAGAATAGGGCCTGATGTAATTTTCCTACAAGAGACGCACCTCAAGGGGTCCAACTGCTCCTTCATTGCCAGGGGGCGTTACAAAGTGTTGGCCCACGCGGGATACACTACTGATTCCAGGGGAGTGGCCATTATCATAAAGACCACTTCTCCATTCTGCATCACCCGCACATGGGCGGACCCACAAGGAACGTGCGTTGGGGTACAAGGGAAGTGGCGTAGGCGTACATACCCACTAGTATCAGTATATGCCCCCCCTAAACTACAGGCGAATGCACTCAAGACGTTAGCAAACATACTTCTAGAATTGGCCGACACCATTCAATTAGTGAGCGGGGACTTCAACGATGTCATGGCTAGGGAGCTGGATCGCTCAGGGTCGACACCCGCTAAGATTACCCAGACACCACTGGCCCAGATTTCCACAATTGGTCTTACTGATGTTTAGAGGTGGCTACACCCGGGACAACTTACATACTCCTTTTACTCTGCCCCCCATAAGGTATTCTCGCGACTAGACTATATCTTTATGCCCAGACAAGACCTGACTACGGACTCGACCGCAGACTACAGAGCGAGAGGAATCTCAGACCACTCGCCTCTGCTAATCAGAGTAGGTCATAGACGCACCACAACAGGGGCCACCTGGCGATTGGATACTTGGGAACTTAAAAACCCAGCGATCCTGAAGGGGGTGCGGGCAGATGCACAAGTTTACCTGGCGGAAAACGAGGGAAGGGTTAACTCGGGAGTAACCCTATGGGAAGCCCTGAAACCGGTCATGAGAGACAGAATAATGAGTAGAATTGGAGAAGAGAAGAAAACACTTCAGGGACTGGTGGCAGGGGCTGAGCGGGCCATAATAGATCTGGAGAGAGAACACCTGAGCAACAAATCCCCTATCGCCGTGAGGAAACTAGTAGATGCACAACGCCACTACAGAGACCTGGTGACGGATGAGGCTAAGACGCAGAACCTGGCCACCCTTCATCGTCTGTATGACGTGGGGGACAAATCAGGCAGACTCCTAGCATGGCTTAGTAGGAAAGAGCGGGCGGCGCGGTGGGTAGAACAAGTTAAGCGTATAGACGGTGGCCTTGCCTGCACAGATGCTCACATCGCTGAGTCCTTCGCTGCCCACTACGAGAGTTTTTATACAGCTAGGAACCTAGGCTCAAGTGATGATGCCCTCCGATATATGAGCCAGATTGAAGTCCCATTCTTAGACCCGAAATCAGTTAAGGCCCTTGAAGCCGACATCACGAAAGATGATGTTTCGTTAGCAATTGGCAGACTGAGGCCTGGAAAGGCCCCGGAACCAATGGTTTTCCAGCAGAATTCTTTAAATGTACGACAGACATCCTGGCTCCACACTTGAGAAACGTCTTCTTAGGTGCCTACCAGGAAGAGAGGCTCCCCCCTGACCTCTCTGTGGCGATAATTGTTCCGATCTACAAAGAGGGTAAGCCGCGAGAGGACTGCTCATCCTACAGACCTATATCCCTCCTGAACACCGAGGTGAAGCTTCTTGCGACTATCCTGGAAATCCGGCTACGGTCGGTGATACTAGATCTGATACACCTAGACCAAACCGGCTTCCTCCCTGACAGAGCTACAAAATTCAATCTTAGACGTATACACAACTTGCTCCAGGAGATAGTGACAGAGAGGCACCGCACTGGTTCCTCTCCCTCGATGCAGAAAAGGCCTTTGATGCGGTTCACTGGCCATTTCTGGCAGGGGTGTTAGAAAAATTTGGCTTTGGCACCAAGTTCCGGGTCTGGGTTCGACTCCTTTACACTGCACCACGAGCCAGGGTAAGAGTGAAAGGGAGTCTATCCCGAGAATTTCAGATTCAGAGAGGGACCCGACAGGGATGCCCTCTATCGCCCCTTCTCTTCACACTCACCATTGAAATCATGGCGGCCAGAATCAGACAGAACTCGTCGATCTGCGGATTCAGAATAACAAACGCAGATGCGGCTCAGGAGAAGCTGTCCCTATATGCGGACGATGTCCTTCTATACATCACTGACCCGGAGAAGACCATTCCGGAGCTCTTCCGGGAGCTGGAAAACTGCGGTGCCCATTCCGGATATACAATTAATTGGCATAAATCAATCCTATATGACCCAGGGGGAGGTGATCATTGGACGGTGCTGCCCCAACAATTAATAACTACTGCAGAGGGCTTTCAATACTTAGGGATTTACATTACCCTTGATAAGGCACTCTCACTTCAGAGAAATATAGATAGGGTCTCACTAAACTCAACCGCGGACATGGAGAGATGGTGACGCCTGCCACTCACACTCTTAGGGCGAGCAGCCTTATATAAAATGATTATCCTTCCCAAATATTTGTACGCCTTACAAAATGAATATTATTCCCTCCCAGACACCTTGTTCCGCAGAATTCATTCGGATCTCCGGGCATTTCTTTGGCTAGGAAAACAACCTAGGATAGCACGGACCACGCTTCAGAGGCACCAGTATAGTGGCGGAATCTCACTCCAGAATCTGGAAGCCTATTATTGGGCGGAACACATTACCCCGATTAATGAGTGACTACACCTGCCGGCAGACCATCCCACCTATACACTAGAAAGACATACACTATCCACACACAACCTGTTGTACTACTTATATGGAGGGTCCGCACAACACAAACTGCTCCTGGCTACCCTTACGACACTACGAGCTTGGAATAAAGCCATGAAACGCACGGGCTGGAATAAGACCCCCACGCGCCAGACGCCACTTTATTATTATTATTATTATTATTATTATTATTAAATTACACTTGTATAGCGCTATCTACCCGGAGGCCTCGTAGCCCTCATGACTGACACTTTATTAGCGCGGGCGCAGGGCAGATCAGTGTGCTTTTGCATACAAGTGTGTTTTAAGGGTTTTCCTGAAAGCAAGATGGTTAGTGATTTCCCGAAGAGATAGGGGGAGGGCGTTCCAGAGCCTGGCCGCGGTATGTGAAAAGGAGCGACCACCCCATCGAGCCTTCTTGACTCTGACGGAGGTGGCCAGCTGAAGGGAGCCAGAACGGAGAGAACGCACAGGAACGTAGGGGGTGGCCAAGGTCTGCAAAATTGCGGGACCAGTGTGATGGAAGGCCTTGTGTAAAATACACATAGATTTTAATTGCACTCTCGCCGCAATAGGGAGCCAATGGAGTTCTCTTAAGGCATCCCTGGCTGACTGTCGGCGAGGAAGATTGTAGAGGAGGCGGGCCGCACTGTTTTGGGTGACTTGGAGCTTTTGGATGACAAAGGAAGGGGCTCCCAAAAAAAGAGCATTCCCATAGTCCAGGCGCGACAATATCAGGGCCTGGACCAGTATCCTCCTGGCCTGAAAAGGAAGCAGAGGGAGCACCTTCCGCAGCATCCTCATCAACCCAAAACAGGTGGCTGCAATCTTAGTGGCTTGTACTGAGAAATTCAAGGCTGGGTCAAGCCAGATCCCTAGGCTCTTTATCTGGGGCTTGGGAGTCGGGGGCTCACCCAGACATGGTGGCCAGATGGATGTAAAAGCGGAGGGGGAAGAATTCCCCAACAGAATGACATCTGTTTTCTCCCCATTGAGTTTTAAACAGGAGGAATGCATCCATCTGGCGACCGCCTCTAGACAGGGACCTAAGGTGTGGGACGAACCCTCCGCGTGGTCTAAAGAGACCACCAGTTGGGTATCGTCCGCGTAGGTGACAATACGCACACCGAAGGGTTGAACTATCCTGTCTAGAGGCTCCATATAAACATTAAACAGGGTGGGGCTCAGGCACTTTGGCACTGTACGTGGCTACGTGAGATGCACAAACTAATAGGGTTCAAACGTTGGGATGATATTGGTATCTCCACCATCGGGGATGTTATAGCTAAGGGAAAACTGAAGTCCTTCCAGAATATGAGAGCGGAATATGGTCTGCAAAGCTCACAGTTTTTTAAGTACACCCAGTTCCGCCACGCATGGCAAGCGCAACAGATACAACTGTTGGGGATATCAGAGTATGCTCCACTGGAGGGACGGCTTCTGCAGGAACAGATTCAGGGGAAAGCAGTCTCACTTACATACAAAACACTAACCAACAATATGCTGGGGAACCTTGCGAAGCTCAGAGCTACATGGGAGAGTGAAGTAGAACACTGGAAGATCTAGACTGGGAGTTAGTGTTAATGCACCCCCGTGAGGTTGCGATAAAATCGAGGCTGCGCCTCATTCAATATATTATACTGCATAGGACATACTACGACAGGGTACGACTACATAGAATGGGGAAAATTGAGAACGACAGATGTCTCAGATGCCACGGGGCTGAGAGAGGTTTTTATCATACAATATGGACCTGCACAGTGATCCAAATATACTGGTCCCGTGTTTTCTCAGAATTGCAGGAGGTCCTGGGAGTTCCACTGACACAAGAGCCAAAGCTGGCTTTGTTGGGAATGTCCAATGATGTGGATTTGCCACGCCCACTTATGATTTTCCTGGTCCTAGCCCTGGTGATGGCCAAAAGAGACATTGCGAAACGATGGGGGTCCCCAACACCTCCTGACCTGGAGGAATGGAGGCAAGGACTAGACCTCTACATGGCGGCTGAGAGGGTGACCTACAAATCCAGGGGGTGCCCTAGGAAGTTTCGAAAAAAAGTGGAGACATTATCATGGACTGGATGGAGGATTGGGGAATGGTTGAGCTTACCGTAGCGTTCCTAGTCCATATAAGGAAGGGCGGGTGGGGATGGAGGGGGGAATGGGGAGATGGGACCTCGATGCATAGTCCATATTTACAATTTTACGATGTACTGCACATTAACAGTGTGTTTTTCTGGGGGGTGGGAGTGGAATTAGAGGGAGAAGTGTTGCTGAATACATGACTGTATTGTTCAGTTATATACAAAAAGCAAATATAAATGTTAAAAAAAAAAAGTATCCATCAAAAAGGTAAGAATTAAAGGGGTTGACATTTTCCAACTGATTTCACGGTGCCAGAGACTGCTTGCAGGATAGGCCGCTCCCCACACGGCACAGCTCCGCCTGTGTGTGCCTGCCTCTGGGCCAGCTGCTGCTGCTTCGTGAGTTTGCCGCTTCCCCCCCACCCTACTGCTCACATTTGTCTGCTCGCGCTGTTCTTGTACAGATAACTGTATTGTGCCGCTTTTTGTTTTTTTGTGCTCACTGTTTAGACTCCATGTTCTGTTTTAGACTGCATTGCGCCTTCCTAATTTCTCTTATTGCTCCTGCCCTCGTTCCCTATTTCCTTCTGTAATTCACTGTCCCTTCCTGCCGCTGCCTCCCTGCGACCCACCCCCCACTCTCCCATTTGCCGCCCCGCTCCCACCTCCCAGCTGCTACTCCCTCCCACATCCCCTTATATGGCGCCGCTGCAAGCACGTCTGCGCCCGTCCGCACCTGGACCGTGCTCAGCGCTAGGACCCCTGGCCCCCACGAACGCCCACCTCTGCTACGATGCCAGCACCCTACTCGCACTCAACACCGGATGATAACGCACCTGCTGCCTGGCCGCCCCAAAGCGCACCCAAGGACCCTTCTCCTGCCGGAACTGCAGCTTCACCAGCATCCGACCCACCAACCCACCTACTGAAGAACCCAAATTCCTCCGATGCATCCTTCTCAACACCCGCTCTGCCCGCAGACATGCGGTCGAACTCTGGGACCTACTCGACTCTACCCCCCCAGACGTCGCCTTCCTGACAGAGACCTGGCTGAACCCTTCCTCGGCACCCGACATCGCCATAGCCATCTCGGAAGGCTACAAGATGGCCTGCAAGGACCGCACCAACGGAAAAGGAGTAGGAATCGCCATCGTCCACAGGAACACCCTCAAAGTCTCGACAAACACCGACGTCAACCTCAGCACCGCCGAACACCTGCACTTCCAGATCCACACCGACCCCCAACACCACCCTCAGAGGTGCCCTCGTCTACAGACCCCCCCGGACCCCGACCGCAGTCCAGCGACACCATCGCCGACTTCATCAGCACACACGCCGTCGCCTCCACACACTACATCCTACCCTGGGACCTGAACTTCCACCTCAAGAACAGCAAAGATCCCAACTCCTCCAACCTGACCGACAACCTCGCCAACCTCGGACAACTCGTCACTACACCCACCCACAACGCAGGTCACACACTGGACCCCATCTTCTCAGCTAGCACCCACATCTTCTTCGACCGCACCACTGAACTCCACTGGACCGACCACCGCTGCATCCACTTCACCTTTCGGAAACCCCCCCACATACCACTGCACCCAGCAGATACCTCACCGCCTCTGGAGCAAAGTCACCGAGAACCAGCTAACCACCGTCCTCGCCAAGAACCCACCCACAGACCCGACCGACCCAGACGCAGCAGCCCGCAGCCTCATACAATGGATCGATGACTGCACCAACACCCTCATCCCACTCAAGAAGCCCTCCAGCACCCACAACAGCAAGAGAACCAGTTGGTTCACTGAAGACCTCCAGGCCTCCAAGCGTACGTTCCGAAAACTAAAAAGAAACTGGATCCGGGACAAACACCGGAAAATTACACAGCCCACAAGAACGCCACCCGCAGACACCACCACCTTATCAGATCGGCCAAAAAACCCTACTTCAAAGACCGCCTAGACAACAACGCACAGAACAGCAAAGAGCTATTCAACATCGTAAAAGAACTCTCCAACCCCAGCTCCAACACCAACGACATCCCACCATCACAAGACCTGTGCGACTAGCTGGCACCTTCTTCCATCGCAGGATCGCAGACATCCACAACAGCTTTGACGCCGCCACCACCACCCTGGCAACCGCTGAGACCCCCGCCCCCACGACCCCCACCCGCACCAACCGCCTGCTCGCCTGGAACAACATCAACGACGACAACACCCTCAAGATCATGAACACCATCCACTCCGGAAGACCCCTGCCCACACCACATCTTCAACAAAGCCAGCAGCATCATAGCACCCCATCTCCGGAAAGCCATCAACATCTCCTTCGAGACAGCGACCATCCTGGAGGGCTGGAAGCACGCAGAGATCAACGCCTTACTCAAGAAACCCAAGGCGGACCCCAAGGACCTCAAGAACTTCCAACCCATCTCCTTGCTCCCGTTCCCGGCGAAGGTCATCGAAAAAGCCGTCAACAAACAACTAGCCAGCTTTCTCGAGAAGAACAGCCTCCTGGACCCGTCCCAGTCCGGGTTTCGCAGCAACCACAGCACCGAAACTGCCCTCATCGCCGCCACGGATGACATCAGGACCCTGCTTGACAACAGAGAAACAGCGCCCCTTATCCTCCTGGACCTGTCAGCCGCCTTCAACACGGTCTGCCACCGCATACTACGAACACGACTCTATGACGCCGAAATCCCAAGAGAAGGCCCTGGACCGGACCACCTCCATCCTCTACGGCAGAACACAAAGCGTCCGCCTCTTCCCCTTCTGCTCCGAAGCCACCAAGATCATCTGCAGTGTACCTCAAGGCTCATCCCTCAACCCAACGTTATTCAACGTCTACATGGCACCGCTCGCCCAAGTCGCACTACGACATGACTTCAACATTATCTCCTACGCCGACGACACCCAACTGATCCTCTCCCTCACCAAAGACCCCCTCACCGCCAAAACCAACCTCCACGAAGGAATGAAGGCCGTCGCTGACTGGATGAGAAACAGCCGACTGAAGCTGAACTCGGACAAGACGGAGTTCCTCATCCTCGGACCCAACCTCTCGGCCTGGGACAACTCCTGTTGGCCTACCACACTAGGAGCAGCCCTTACACCCACCGACCACGCCCGAAACCTAGGAGTCGTCCTCGACTCCACCCTCTCCATGACGAAGCAGGTCAACACCTTCTCCTCTCCTGCTTCAATACCCTCTGCAGTCTTTGTAGGATCTTCAAGTGGATCCCCACTGAAACGAGAAGGACGGTTACCCAGGCCCTCGTCACCAGTAGGCTGGACTACGGAAACGCCCTCTACGCTGGAGCCCCGGCCAGACTCCTGAAACGGCTCCAATGCATCCAGAACGCCTCTGCACGACTGCTCCTCGACATCCCCCCCGCAGCCATATCACACCCCACCTGAGAGACCTGCACTAGCTCCCCATCAACAAGAGGATAACCTTCAAACTCCTCACCCACGCACACAAGGCACTCCACAACACAGGACCAGCATACCTCAACAGCCATCTCAACCTCTACGCCCCCAACCGCCAGCTCCGCTCCACCGACCTCTCCCTCGCCACCGTCCCCCGCATCCGAAGAGTGACCGCCGGCGGCAGATCAATCTCCCACCTTGCCGCCAAGACCCGGACCCAGACCGAAGACCTTCTAACCTTCAGGAGACTTCTCAAGACCTGGCTCTTCGAACAGTAGCAGCGCACCCCCCCCCCCACCCCCCCCCCCCCCCCAGCGACTTGAGACCCTCACGTGTATGTAGTTGCACTTTATAAATGCTGTGATTGATTGATTGATTCCAGTGACCTCATTAGGAAGGCAAAAGGACTCTGAATGGTACGGATCAATCTCCGTGTGTGCAGTCAAGTGTGGAGGACCATACCATCCTGCTGTGAGAGAAGGAGAGGAAGGGGCGGGGAGAGTGCTGAGTGATAACAGATTGTACCAGATCGTCCACACCCAAGGCCAGGGCGATCAGAATCTGCTGTGCTTGATCCTCACACACCCTCTGCAGTACCTTCGACAGAAGTGAGATTGATGAAAAAGCATACAACAGGCCCTGACACCAATAGGACTTAAGCAGCCACCAAAACAACTTTTCAGAGGCAAGTCCATAAGGGAGGACACTTTCTTTTCTAGGTTGTGGCAAAGAGCTACACAAATGTAAACCCAATCTGGAGAAATTTACACCAGTAAATCTGGGATGCAGCTCCCACTCATCGTTCTCCAAGTGAAAGGGGACGAAGAGCATCAACCATCACATCGAGGTAGCCTGGTAGGTGAGCCGCTACTGGAAAGATTCCCTATCGCTGCATCCACTTCTACAGGTGACTCCCCTCTCAATATAGGGCCTAGATTATCACATAACCATGTCGATATAACAGACAAGGGCTAAACTGTCAGCTCACCATAGAATTTGAGGGATGCATACACTTGTAAAAATGTGGATGAACCGAGTGAGAGATCTGAGCTGCAAACCTCTCCCAATTCTAAAGCCACTGTGACATCAGGCACTGAAGTGGCCTAATCTGCCATCTGCCGTGTGACACCAACAGAATGTATGAGACTGAGCAGACCACAAAGCCTGCATAGCCACTCTCTTAACCAGAATTAAAAATCTTGAAATATTCTCCTGGATATCTGTGCTTTACTTTTGAGGAGGAAAGACCTTCATGACTGTCCTGTGAAGAACTGCCCTTATGATAGTGAGTCCCTGCATCTAAGAAAAATAGGACTTTTGGACATTGATGGTAAAGACAAATTGATGGAGGCAAGCCATCGTCTGTAGAATGTGTTCTCTGACCAGCGCCTGGGAGTCAGTTTTTACTAGTCAGTTGTCCAAGTCTGGAAGTGTATGGCCTAATAACTGTTGCAGTGAAGTCAATACAAACTCTAGCACTTTTGTAAAGATACATGGACAAGACGTTAGTTCAACATTAGAACAGTGAGCTGATCATGTTGCGAACCTCAGTTAACATCCGAGGGTGGGTGGCGTGTGGGGAGTAATTCTGGGGATGGAATAAGAGTCCTACAGTCCAAGGGACTACGACCAGACTCCTGTATTAAGGGCCAGTAAGACTTGACTCTGTATAGCATCTTAAACTCATACTGCTAAATGTATAAATTCGGAAGGTGCAGTTCCAGGATGAATCTCAGACTACAGGCTTTCTTTGGGAACTAAGAGGCTAAGGAAACAGAATCGCATGGCCCTTTCTTCTAGGCGTATCACTTCTTTGGTAGTTTTGTTCAGCAGTGTTGGACGTCCATGCTTAAGAGCACATCCTGGTAGAAAAAGGATAGGAAGGTAGGACCTAGCCCGTGCGTATGACTCAGCAGTTTTTTGTGATTACTTCCCAGTTAGTGGAAAAATGGTGGAACCCCCTTCCGTAAGGTGATGATGTGAGGGTGTTTGGGGGAAGTCAGAGAGGGGTGGAAGGACAGAGCCGGCAGAGGAGGACAGAAACTATAGCTGCTGCTGTTGATGTAATATCCTAGATAACTTCCTACCCCGAAAGGAACAATATAGGTACTGAGGTGTCTGGAATGCTGAGAAGGTGGTCTCAACCACAAGAGTCTGTCTATTGTTGTTGAAAGAATTGCACTAAGGAGGCTTGGCCCAAAACTCAAGCTGTAGTTCTACCATTTTTGAAGTGCTCCAAGGAGGAATTGGCTTTCTCTATTAATGGCTATCCTCTTTAAAGGGTAGGTCCAGGAGTATGGCTTTGACATGAAGAAGCCAGTGGAATGTATCCAAGTATGCCAACGCAGTGTGACAGTTGCGCCCACGGATGGGGCAACAGTGGCCATAGAATCTAGGCCTTACTTCAAGACCTGTTTGGCTGAAGGTAATCTTTCCTGGCCAGATCGTTAAATGGATTTTTCATATGGCCTGGCAAATGTATCACTGTGTGTTTTGCAAGTTACCCCACAGCATGAACATATCAGTGCAGGAGGCAAGTGACTTTCGCAGTGCTAAGGGCCAGTCTGCTAAAGCAAAATATTTTCAGCTCAGAGAATTAAGTTTTATCAACACTATCAGGATGAGCTGTATTGAAAGCCTCCAAGTTGTGCATTGAGGAGGACGTTTGGACAACCAGCCTTTCTAGTGATGGTTGAAAGTCAAATATAAAGTAACTAGAACACTTAAATTGTGTATGTTCATATGTAAGCCAATATGTTTATTATTAAGGGGAAGGATGTTTTTTGCCTTCAAATCATTATCTTTCTTTGTAAAACATGTTATCTTTTTGGTTACACATACATACAAACAATTAAAACATAACTCCTCAATGTGTTGCCATTTTCTGGTGTTATCAGTCACATTACATTTTGACAGTTTTTATATTGGCATCGTGTTCAGTTGTGACGTTTCCCCACTTTATGACAAAGGTATTGCCAACTCATCAGGTATTCTTGACAGTGGAAATGTCCGGCCTAGTGTACAGTAGCTATTCTTGACAGTGGAAATGTCCAGCCTGGTGTACCATTTCAAGGTTTCCTATATCTATATCTATCTCCAGCTAGATGATATCATACTTCAGAGTCTCTGGCTTCAGACATGCACCAGCTGATGTTCTAGGTTATAGGTCCCTCTTGTAATCCAAGGGACTGAATCCCTCTCCCAGTGGCTGCTATCACCAAAGGCAAATGTCCAGGCAGACCACTTGTGCATTCAGATCTATTTCTAAATCAGTTCCCCTTCTGAACTTTCACTCCAAAACAGACCAGAAACCCTAGAGCCTCGCCCAGCCCCACAGCATAAGTATAGGCATACCTTGCTGTTGACAGCCTTTCAGAGACCTATCAACTTTCGCCAAACCCAACTTTAGGAGCTTAAATCAGGTATAGTATGATCAATTTCAAATGTTGAGTTGTATCAACCTGAAGCCCATTCTAATTGCGACCTCTCAGGGTACCAGCATGCCTCCCCTACTCTGCATCCTCCAGGATACCCATCCAAGGATCTTGCGCTCATCTTTCCTTGAGTTTAGTCAGAGGTCGGGGCAATTATTTTGTATAGTTTTATAGATCAATGACGTTGCATGTTTTAGCAGAGGAGTGGATGAAACCCTATGCTCCAGAAGTTACTTGCCCTCCAGCCCCTGCAGCAACAAGGAATATTTTGTCTGCATAGGTCTAACCTGCATATACTGAAATCTCTGGGACTCTGCCACCTCAAATTGCAACTGAAGGTCTGCAATGAGAGCGTGCCATGTGATCTCCCGAAGTTGCACAGTTTGAATATATCAAACTATGAAACCCTCTCAGATCTTTAAGGATTTCGGAATCCCACAGTGAGATACCCATGGTGAGTCAAACATTGCCAACCCATTTCTCGGGTAGCCTGTTTCTATATTTTTATGACTGATGCTAAAGAAGTGGGCAGTGGTTGGAGCGGTCTCCCCCCATTTCATTCTTGCGGATAATCCAGAGAAGGCAATTGTCCTTCTGTCAGCCGTAAGTGAGGGCTCCTGCTGTATGCAGAATGCCCAGTCAATTATTACCACCAGCTGCGCAGCCCACTAATACATTCTCAGGTCGGGCAGCACAACACCTCGTTCGTTTGGACCCCTCATTAGAATGCGGAGTGTAATTGTAGGCGTCCCACCATCTCAAAGCAGTGACCTAATCATGGCATCAACGTACTCAAAGAAGCTGTCCTGGACCTCATCAGGTGTGTTTTGCAATATATATAGAAACTTAGGGAGGGTAATCATTTTATATATTGAGAATCTCTCCAACAGGGAGAGAGGCAACTGTCTTCACTGCTCCATATTTGCTTTATAGTCATTGAGACCCCGACCTAGGTTGTGTTGTATTAACTCCTTATGGTCTATTGTGATATAGACCCCTAGATATTTAAATCCCTGTCTCAACCATTGTAGGGGACATGTCCAATCATGTGGAGTTTCCCAGTCGGTACGTGAGTAGGCTATGATTTATGGCAATTGACAGTAATGCCTGGATATAATGGACATGTAATTAGTATGTCTAAAACCTCATGCCCAAGTGCAAGGGGTCAGCTAAGTACAACAATAGGTTGTCAGCGTATTAGTAAATGACATTCTCCCACTTTGGATCCCAAGAAGGCTTCTCACTCAGGCGTCCTTCCTCACCCATTCAGAAAGTTGTTGCACTGTAAAGGCCAACAGCAGGGGAGACAGCAGGCATCCCTCTCGCATTACTCAACCCAGCCAAATCCCCCCTGAAAGCATGTCAATCACCTGTACCCTGGCACATGTGCAGGTACACAGCAATCATACCCAAAAACTAAATTAAAGACCAACCCTCATTTTCTGAAGAACTGCCTTCATATAAGACAATTCAAGTGAATCGAATACCTTTTCAGCATCTAACCATTGGAGCACTGCTGGTTTTTGCAACACATCTATTTTAGTCAGTACCCCATACAATCAGCGACCATACAATCAGCGAAGACTGCGGTGGGCTCGACTGATCCACGGTTCCAAGACAATTTGTTTTTCAAACAAGGGATACAATCTATTGGCCAGTATTTTGTCCTCCATGTTAAGTAAAGAAATTGGCCTGTATGAGGAGCACTGGTTAACCGGAGCCTTTTTCTTATGAATTAAGACAATAGGAGATATAAGCCGTCAGTCCATGATGTGGATGCAGTAGGTTACCAAGCCGTCAGAACTGGAGAGAAAGGGGTTGGCGGACTGCGGGAGGAAGGTGGAAAGGGCACAGTATTTATCTGCTTCAAACTGTAGCCATGCGTTTTTCTGTTTTGAACTAGAGAGTGGACATGCTGTTACATAAAATAACTCTTAAAAGGGCCCTGCAGAGTCACAAATAGGGCAAAGCAGGTGCTGTAGTACAAGGAACATGTTATACTATTTACTATTAATTCAAAATACATACATAATGGATAAAGAGAAACTAATGGAAAGATCCAACCATCTGGAGAAGATGAGGTTAGGTTATGCAATGCCCTTGAATGTTGTACTGGCGCAATTACTATAAACATGTAAGCACGTGCAGTTTAGATTGAAGGTTATTGAAAGTCATTCAAAAACACTGATTAAGCTCTCCCTGGAGCCACTGAGCGATCCAAGTTTGATTGAAAGAAGTACAGAAGGTGAAAATAAAAATTGGAAAATCAGTGGTGTTAATCCCTGGTCCCACACATACATATGAAACTACCATACTAATGGGTAAACTTCCCAAGCTTCACCAACCCATGCAAAATAACTAGAACAAAAGCTTCCTTTACCTTCTGGAGAAGTGATGGTGGAGGATAGAGGGGTACCGGTGCATGATGAGTGGCCAATAGCTCCAGACGAGGACATAGTTAGGTTCTCACTCTCTGGTGTAATGCCACACTCCTGTGGGAACACACAATGAGACTGAGATAAAGGCAGAGAATTACAGACCCTGTTAAAAAGTGAAGGCCTAGGATTGAAGTACAGGTCAAAGGTGCGAAATTCCTCTCTGCTTGTACAGACACAAGCTTTCTTATTTTACATACCCATGTTGCACATACCTACTATCTAGTGTTGGGTTTAGAATAGTAAAATTAGTTAACTTCAAGGTGTAAGTTTCATTTACTAGACTGATTTGTGAGCCTACAGTTGTCCGCAGCAATGTACCAGCATGCAGGCTCACCCTAGAATATTTTTCCCCCCATCTGAATACATGCGGCTGCTTGTCTGCGTGAATTATGTAATACTGATTGAAGGTAAGGAAGTACAAATTCGGCTGCTTTCGATCCATAGAGGAGGCGGGGTGCATGTGAATCTACAACATGGCACGGGTAAACAGTTGGTTACTGGTAATATTTTCCAGTTTGTAGCATGTGCTGCTGTAGATTATATGCTATGCGCAGACGTGAAAGCCGTACCCACTACCTTTGAGGATGAGGTGCACGCAAATCAGAAGCAGTTGTAGTCATTTTTGTTTATCACACTGTTTAGTCCACTTAGGCTACCTTTTTTGCTTCAATATCCACACAATAATGCTTTGTGGATGTGCGTGTTTGTGACTTGGAGCAGGTTTGCAAATTTCCCTGAATGGAATAGTGACAAGGAAGGCTTTGATAGTTCCATTTTGGGAAAAGAATGTGCTTGTACAATGACTGTAGGTTGCATGTGAGCGCAAACACAGCAGATTTTAATGCATTTGGCTCTCCATCTTGCTATGCCACCCTTGGAAATAGGTTGTCCCAAGTGTGCAGAAGTAAAGGAAACAAACAGCTGTTGTGTTTTCCATGGAGGCTTGGATCAATCAATGTAGTACTCGAGTGCTCATTTGACATCTAGTGAATGCTGTGTGCTTCCTGCTTTGCACATTAGATTTGGAAAGAACATTGGTAATTTAGTGATATGATTAAGATGGAAAGCTGATGCAAATATTGTCTGAAAAAATGTATGAAAGACTAATTTGAATTTGTGGACTCGAATGAAATGTTCTTCTAATGTTAGCGTTTGCAGTTTACTAACTCTGCTCCAGATGTGATACCACTAGAAATTCTTCTATGTTAGAACCTGTAGCGAACAGAGTGCAACTCTCAAATGGCAGATCGCGAGCTTGGCTGCAACAGAATTGAGATCCCAAGTGGGTACTCAAGTCTCAGGCCCAGCTCCCTACTTTCCTGGACCGGCCCTCTGACTGGTCAAGGCCCTTTCAGGCCCAGTTTTGCCCTCCTTCTGTTGACCTCCTCACTCTCTCTGTGCTCTCCAGCTCACTCGTGCTTCATTGCTCTTTTCCAGGTTTTTTTGCCTGTTTGCCTTTCACTCTGCCTCTTTGCTCTTTTCCAGCTTTTGCCTCTTTTTGCCTTTTACTTGTGCCTCTTTGCGTCCTTGCTCTTGCTACATAGGCCTTCTTTTGCTTTTATTTGTGCCTCTTTGCTCCTCTCTGCTTTGACACCTTTTGCCATCTCTTCTGTGCCCCTTCCTTCACCCCTTCTGCAGCACCCCCACACTTCCCCCTACTCATTACTTGTTCTCCTGTGCGTCTTTCCACCCTCGCAAGCCCCACCCAATGCATTTCTCCCACGTACCAGGACCTTTTTTAAAGTTCGCTGCAGTGCGACCACGAAGTCGGTGTGCCAAAGGCAAACCCATCTACGCCCTGTGCCATGAACCATGGTCCGTTGACCCCCCCCCCCCGAGGTACACTTCCGCTGCATTCCGAGCTCTCGTCACCAGATGCTGTATGAACATTGCTCCTACTTACCACGGTAGGACAGTTTGCCTGCTGCACCTGCTATTTCACCTGAAGCTCCATGCCCACTCCTACATCCCCAACCCCTCTCAGACCATTCCTCGCACTATACCAATGGATCGATCACATGCTCATTCCTTAAAAAGTGCACGGCCATGAACAAATGAACTTCAAACTCCAGACCAACGAAAGAACAACCATCGAGGGAACCTTCGTGGACCACACACTGGGACCATGAACCAGTTTCACAAATCTCATTTCAGACTTCATCAACCCCCCTTGCCATTGACTCCAAAGAGTACAAGCTCCACGGCAACCTCAATTTCCACCTAGATGACCTCATGGACCCAAACTCCACAGATCTCCTCGACTGCCTGAACAACATCGGACTCATCCAACTTGTCGACGACCTCACACGCTGCAGGTCACATGCTCACAGGCCCATCTTCACCTCCAGTGATAGAATCTCATACAGCCACACCACTTAGCTCACCTGGATGAATCACTTCACAGTACACTTCAGCATCACCACCTCATAGGACCCCCACCCAGAAAGGCCCAGCAAACCCAGCCACAACTGGTGCAAAGTCACAGAATGGAGCAACACACTCCATTCCAACAAGCCGGAACCCACCAGCAGCCTGGACCTCACTGTCAGAAACATCAACAATCTAGATCACAAATTGCCCCAACACCCTCGCATCAGTCAAACGTACCAGACACAGAAGAACAAACAAGCAAGCTAGCAGGTAAACTGAAGACCTCAGGGACTGCAAACGCCTCTGCAAACAGCTAGAGAGGAGATGGAGACCCAGCAAAAACGCCACTGATAGGATCACATGCAAAACTGTGCTCAACCACTACCACACCCAGCTGTGGGAAACAAGAAAAAAGAGCCCTCAAAGCAAGAATCAAAGCCAGGCCCAACAACAGGGCACTCTTTGCAATTATCAAGGAATTCTCCAACATCCCAGCCAACGTCACCCCTTCAGAAGAACTCTTGTTGTGGAAAAAGTCAGTGAGACTGTCCCAGATAGCCTGGTCTACAGAAACTTCGACTCTCAAGCCTAACCTTCTGACTTCATCAACCACCTCCCCACCACCAGTATATCAGTTATGCAGCTAACTGACTGAAGCCAACTTCACCACCAGGACAATTCCTCAATCATGAAGACAGTACACTCAGGGACCCCTATTGATCTATGCCCCCACCACATCTTCAACCCTGGTGGGGCCAAAATCAGCATCAAACTCACAACCACCATCAACACCTCTATAGCAACTGCCATTTTCCCAGAAAATTGAAACACGCAGAGGTCAGCGTCCTCCTAAAGGAACCTTTGGCCGACCCCAGCAAACTCAAAAATTACTGTCCCACCTCACTAGTAACTTTCCTGCCAGAAGTCATGAGGAAGCAATCCACCAGCAACTCAGCAATCACCTAGATCACCATCAACTCCTACACAGCTCACAAACCGGGTTCCACAGCAACTACAGCACTGAAACAGCCCTCATCACAGCCATGGACAACATCCACGCCATACTCGAATGAGGTGAGGCAACTTCTTTCATCCTCCTCGGCCTCTACACGACATTAGGCATCCTCTCACACCAGACTCCACAAAATTAGAATCCTGAGCTGGGATGGTGCAGTGAGATAAATAACGGTGATGGATCAAGCCCTGATCTTTGGACTGGGTAAGAGTGGTCTGCTTAATTCAGACACTCTGTTCATCACCACCCCCTTTTCTGAATCGTCTACATGACATTAGGCATCCTCTCACACCAGACTCCACAAAATTAGAATCCAGGGAACGGCACTCCCAACCTTCATCTCCAAACCCAAAAAAATAATCTGCGGACTCCAACAAGGCTCGTATCTAAGCCCCAAAGTTTTCAACACTTCCATGACACATCTGGCCAACATCATCAGATCCCACGGACACAAGATCATCTCTCACGTCAACGACATGCAACTCATCCTCTCCCTCTCAGAAGATCCCACCAACCCCAGGAACAACTTCCATAACTGTACGACTAGCGTCACAGACTGAATGAATGAAAACTGCCTGAAGATCAACACTCGCAACACAGAAGTGCTGATCTTCGGAAACAATAACTTTCCCTGGGGCTCCTCAGAGCTCGGCCCCACACCAACCCTGACTGAGCGCGCCATAAACCTCAGAATCATCATCAACATTAAACTTTCCATTGACTCACAAGTCAAAGCCATCATATCCTCCTGCTTCTTCATCCTGTGCATGCTAAGTAAGATTTTCAAGTAGCTCCCCCATGACTCAAGGAGCACCATCACCAAGGACCTGGTCACAAGCAGACTGGACTATGATAATGCTCTATGCACGGATAGAAGCCAACCTACTCCAAAAACCATCAGACCATCCCGAACTCCACCACCAGACTCATATTGGACCTCCCCCATTCCTCACCTAAGGCCGCTGCACTGGTTCTCGTTCCAGAAACGTTGCCAGTTCAAGCTCCTCTCACACACAGATTCAAGGTTCTGTTCAACTCCAGACCTTCCTACATCAATAACCACCTCCACTTCCATCGACCCACCTGCGCTCTGAGTCATGTTCTCTCAGCCAAGTAACCTGTATACGCAAAAGCGGAGGCTGATCCTTCGTCCCACTCACAGCAAAGTCCTGAAACGACCTCCCCCTCACTTCAGGACTTCCAGGACAATGCTGGAATTCTAACAGCTGAAGACCTGGCTCTTCAAATAGCACTCTAGTCCCTCCACCAGCCACTGCTAGACTCAGTTTTCCCCTGCCTAGTGCCTGGACACCCGCATGTGCTCTACAAGTCCACTAACATAACATAATATTTCAGTGTAACAACTATTTGCAATTTGCCATGAAAACTTTGATTACAGGAATGGTCTAGAGATGGACGGTTTTGTAAACAGGCAGCCGTAGCCAACAGATGAATGTGAATAGATGTATACTAGGCCTGCATCCTTAATGCAAAAAAGAGAGGGATGATGTCTCATGGGTTAACATTATACAAATTTCAGTCAAAGAATGGACAGAATAGTTTATTGATGTTCAAATAATTAAAATCACAGTGTCTCAGCATGAATAGCAAGTATAAAATAAGACAGCAAGTGATAAAAACAATATTTCATAAAGGAGGAAAATATCAAGTTTGTGATCCCATTGTGGGAGCTTAGGCTATCCATTTACCAATTAGCCGACATAGCACATATAATTTCACCTAACAAGATCTTAGCCATGGGAGCTGCATTGCTGCACACAATTATAAGTTTTCGCCTCATGCAGGCCCTTAACCATAGCAGCTCGAAGGTGCTTATAGCTGAAAGTGCTTCCTAGGTCCTTACTGGTAAAGTGCGGCTCAGAAATACAAGGTGCTCCATAATTAATTGGTTGCCAGAATAAGGACCACAACACAAATTTTTTACTCATGGAGACCTCGCAGCAGCGTACATTTTTTGGATAATTCAGTCTAATACTAATATTGCTTCTTGGCTCATCATTACTGTGCTGGGCTAGAGTGTTCCGTGCTTGGAAGGTACAGCCCAGACGATCAAGGGCTCCCTACTTTGTAGGCCCCAAGTATAGGGACCATCATGGGTGGCTTAGACGACCAATTACTTCTTTCCCATTGGCCTCCACTGTTTCAAAGTGCTCTGTGCCAGTAAGGTGCAGTCCTCAGAGGTAAAAAGTGCTCCGTGCTTGCAAAGGTAAGGCCATCATGGACAATTTGAACAACCAGTTGCTGATTTCATGAACTTGAGATAGCTGGCATGATTCTCCTTATAAAAAAGTTAGGAAAGCTGCCCAACATATACTCACATTTAAATTGCAAAATATTTGTCGGAGCCAGAAGCACCTCAAGTGTTTAAGTACTTAACAAATGCAGATTGCGTGTGTATTAGGGACTCTTCTGCTGTACCGCACCATCTACATCGTACATCAACGTCACCCTCCTTACAACCATACCAATAACCCCTTAGGGGAATCAGACCAAAGCGCATTCTTATGAGTGTACTTTGCATGGTTTGGGAGGAGTGAACTCAGGTAATCAAGTAGGATATCCACGGTTTAAAGGTTCGAGGCCCAGCTGCTGTGTAGCTTCATTAATAATTTGGCAGTTTTACTCTCTGGTATGGTGTCATTTATTAGGTCTTCCGTACTCAAGGCCCTGATAGAGGTTGCCAAAAGCTTGCCTCATAAAGACGGGCTCTTGGAATTTCTACCAGAGCAGATGTTTCAATTAAGCCAATTGGAGTCATTTTCAAAGTTTGGCAATAAGAGACAAATGTGGCCCACATAACCAAATACTGCTTTGATAACTTAAACTCTAGTCTTATTTGTGATTGGCTAGTGCATTCTGGGAGTGCAAATAGGTGATGACAGCAGATAAATTGCTGTTTATCTAGTCACTCATAGTTCACCATATTTTAGTGTAGGTATCCGCTTAGTTGCCACCACCGTTGGAGTAGGGCGTTTGTGTTTTGGAATACATTGCTTCTCTTGAGGTGGCGGATCCAGCATGTCAGATGTTTGGCCATCAATCTCAAAGAGCACACCTGGACTTTCTTGCCCTCTCTTTTATCAAGCATAACACTGAGGTACTTGAAACTTGTTACTCCTTCTAGTCCAGACCCTCCAATGAACCATGCATCATTTATTATCAGGTGTCTACCAAAGATCATTGTTTTCATCTTTTTTAGTCTGATGGTAATATCGTTTGTTTCACAGTATGGTTCGAGTGCATCCACCTATCTCTGAAGCAGTGTGATCCCACATTTGTTTCCTGTTAAAAAGGCTCACTCGAGCCATTTGAGCGGACGTGTTCGTGTAGAGTCACCTGCGCGCTGGGAGAGGTACTGTGACCCGAGAATACTTTGACAGCCTGCTCAGCAACCCCATACATTCGAATTGCCTAATCTCTATTGATGGCGGATAACAATCCAGAAACACGTGTCTAGAGATGGCCACCAACACTAATCTGCACCTAACTGGTGAAACACTCGAGAGACTTTGCAAGTACACACACTTGGGGAACTGCATTTACCATGATGCCTAGGGGTGAACCTGCTGGGAGGTGAAGCAGTGTGTACCCACATTTGTTTCCTGTTTTCCATTTTTGCCATATGTCTGCCGGTCGGGCACCCGGTGCATTTAGGAGAGGGGCATATTCTATAGCCTCTGTTGATTGATATTGCGAAGTTCAGGTAAAACATTGATCTGAAGAAGTCTGTGCAGTACTGAGCAGCACGAGAACCTTCTTCTCCTCCCTCACATTTTCTATCCTGATACTGGGACATGCATGCCTGGAAGAGAAGAGAGATTTTTCAGTTTCTTGGTTTATGGTGGCTATGTCATCCTTGTTAATAGCCATCTGTTGCCCAATGGCTTGGGTATCTTTATTTATGTCGACTAAAGTTACATTTATATCCTACTTCAGGGCATGAAACTATGCTACAAACATATCAGAGATCTTTTAATGAAGCTCAATCAGTCAGTCTGTAGGTCTTTCTTTGTCAGTGGTGGGATGGATTTGGCTTTCCTTGCTGCATGTTGTCCGCTTTGACTAAATGAGTAATTGATCCAGCCCCAACAGGCACTATCTGGTACGCTTTTCCAGCAGTCCTTAACAATTTTCTGTGCGATTGTTCCCCGTGTACTGAGCAACTAGCCCCTCTAGTAGTGCTTCTCAGCCTCACCCCTAAATTTTGGGGGCCATCAGAGCTTTGCAGTCAGCTTAATGTGACAAGTACTCTAAAATGTGTTCTCAAAGATGTGCCATTGTGCAAACAATGCTCCACCAGTGCCCTCCTCAAGACCTATGGCACACCTGTGCAGCATAAAGTAGGGTGTGGTGCAAAGATATGCATAGAGAAGCAAGATGTAACCTTCAGGGTTCTAGTTCCATCTCAAAAGCCTTCAAATGCATTTCAAGGTTGCCACCCTCATGAATCTCAAGGTCTGCTTCCACTTCATTATCGCATTTCATGGATATTTATTTTTTTCCATCTTCTTCCTCGTACTGCAGTTGTGTGCATGATGGGTTTGGCTTCGCCTGCTTGATCCACATTGGGCCAGGTTTCTACTTGAGGCTGGCCTCTCTTTGAATATGTGAGAGAGGCCCAGGCCAAGGATGGCCAACGCCACCAGGCCTCATCACTTTGGAGTGAGGCACAGACAGGCCCCATGGAGAGAGACATCTCCTGCCTCAAGGCGGAACTGCATATTCTGCACACTTTAACTTGTCATTGCTGCCTGTAAGTGGGTTCAGAGGCTCTTCGTGTTGCTACACAGCAGCCAAAAAGAGGATCCAGGCAGGAGTTCACCAGTGAGACGTCATTCACAACCCACAACAAGCCTCGCCCCTCTCCCTGCCTTTTTCAAATATATTACATTGATGTTAAGCTGGCTGTGCGAGTGAGCAGGTTTCTCTTGTAAGTGTGTTGGAAATGCCTTCAGTGCTTTAAGAACTGCTTTTAGATCAAAAACATTGATGTGAAATAGTTGTTTAGCCTGGTTTTGCTTCCCTTGAACTGTTATGTGACATAGATATGCTTCTCATCCCTGAAAGAAGGAGTCTGTGAGTGTTGTGTAGCTGGGGATAAGCAAAGTGTTGTCCTTTCATTAGATTTTGACTGTTCCTTCATAGCATAAGAGCCACATGAATAGTGCCCATTAAATAGCAAGTTCAACACATCCTGCTGCATATCTGGGCAGAATTAAAAATATGCAGTTAAGCGTGGCAATGTAAGATAATATTTAGTTGATGGCCTGTGTTATATCCATTGAGCGCACAGGGGATTCAAGCATTGAAAATGATTCTTCCCCTAGTTAAAACCTCTTCTCTTCTTTCCTTATTTATCTGGGACATATTGAAGGTGCTCCTCCATCTCTTTCCACTGGAATAGGTTATACCTGATGAGGTATGAGTGCTTCTGATTTGGAAATGTGCCAAGAGATAGCTGTGCCCGTTGCTGCTCTTTTCTCTGTTCCGCCTAATCATTTGCTCTAATTATCCGGAGGAGGCTACTCTGTACCGTTCTGATTAATGGATCTTTTTCAAGTAATGTAGTCTAAAGTGGAAGTTGGCTAGACATGACCTCAATTACAGAGTCAATGCGGAGGATCAGCTTTATATTTTCGTTTGACTCTAGGTGTTATGCACTGTGTATCGATGGTACTCAAAGCTCTGTGCTGAGTTTAAGATAGTCTTTAGCATGGGAGAATACTGAAGTGTTCTTTCAATTATGGACAATGTTTTGATGAGGAATTTGTGGTCTTTCACAGTGAATACACCTTGTTGTGATGCAGTCCATTAGATAAGTACATGGTAAACAGGCATTTTGACTGGAGGAGTTGCCCTAAAGGAGAGTACATCTCCTGCCCTTCACATCGCAAGCCAAACACACCATCTGCGGCGTCCCACAAGGCTCATCCCTCAGCCCAATTCTCTTCAACATTTACATGACTCCACTCGCAGACATCGTTAGACCACACGATATCAACATCATATCCTACGCCGACATCAGCTTGCCCTCCCGCTCTCAGCCGACACCACCTCAACTAAGACCTACTTCCACAACTGTATGAGAACGTCTCAGCCTGGATGAAGGACAACTGCCTGAAGCTCAACCCTGACAAGACTGAAGTGCTGAACTTTGGCAAACATACCACCCTCTGGAACGACTCCTGGTGGCCATCTGAACTTGAACCCAAGCTCACCAAGAAAGACCATGCCCGTAACCTTGACATCATCCCCGACAGCAAACTCTTCATGAAACATCAAGTCAACGCCATCTCCTCAGTCTGCTTCCAAACACTCGGCAAAATCTTCAAGTGGCTTACCATCAACATCCGGAGGACAGTAACGCAGGCCCTCATCAACAACCAACTGGACTATGGCATTTACTCCATGCAAATACAAAAGAGGGCTGAGGAAACACCACAGCCTTGGTAGAGCACAGCTCTAGACAGTCAATGTCTCATTCAATTTCTCCAGATATTTGCAATGATTTAAATGTACAACTAGTAATCCTTTCTCATATTATATTTATATTTCCAAGCTTTCAAAAACATATCAGCATCCCTAGAAGCTGTTTATATTGCAATAATGCTTTTAAATTTCTTTGAGAAAAAAAGTAAAATGTTCAAGATGCCATATAACATCAATAATTCAATATATACATTTTTACAAACAAGGACAATCCCAATGCATTTCAGGTTCGTATCTGAACCCTTCGTCAGGGGATAGATGTTAAGTCTGTTGTATATGAATACAGATGATAATGCAGTCCTCCGCAGGGATCTATAACACAATTATTTCTTGATTTCATAAATGATGAATAAGAATTTGCACTCTAAAAAAGAGGAATAATACCGATCTGCTACTGTACTTGAACGGAATGTGCCAGATAGTCATTATAAAAGAAGAGGAACGACAGGCTAAGCATCGCAATCCAAATGTGGTGAAGTTAGAGTGAAAATCCTGTGCCACAATACTGTTACTCATCGTGGACTCAGGTGTGCCAAACAAAACCCAAAGTGGCAACCATTACCGATATGTGAACTTGTGCCTTAGTTAAATCCTTATAACCCGAATTTTGCTATTGTGCATACTATTACAAAAAATCAATCACAAATATAAAACGTACCCGGACGGGGTAAAGTTTCTGCAGACATAAAAACACGCTTTAATGACCTCATTTGCACAGCGTGACAAGATTAGAAAATGCTCACAGGCATGCTCTCTTACCCGTATTTTGAAAGAAACTAAGGAATATAGAACGTCACGTGTCGCTGTGCCGGATTCAAAGCCCCCTGTAATAAGCAATGCCATGAATGACAATGTGTCTAAAGTATATTGCCAATGTGCTTAATGCCATGAATAGGAGCGCAGTCTCACCTTACATTCGGGAGTATATTGGCAATCATCAAATTCATATATGTGGAGCTGTACGCGATATCCAAGATGTGAAAGTTCTGCAAATGTAACCGGTTTAATATAACGTTAACCCAAAGAATATAAGTGCAAGTGCCACTATTCTAACCGTAAATTCAAAATCTCACCTGCGCTTTCAAAATAACACCGCCGACCTCGGACCGAGCCAGTTGCAGACTGAAACGCCAACAAACAAAAAACGCGCATGTCCTTAAACTACCAAACAAGTTTAAAGGGGCCGCCTAATCGCCAACTCCCGTCACGTGATAAGTGAAAAAACGTCAACAAAACTTTATGTGCGCTTCGTGTCTAACACGTTTGTGATTCCCATCCTACGGTCAATTAATAAAGTATGGTGAATGTCGAGGTGTTCATACTAGAGCGATAATAGTACCATTGAGTGGTGTGATAATTACAATGTACTCAAAGGAAACCGTGAGTTGAAGTAACCCGATGAACACTCCTATTGTCCAACAAGGATAATGTCGGGTGTATTATATGTAAATAAATCCAATTGTTTATGTCAAATGTGCATTATCAAAAAAGACAAAAGAGGATATAAAAATAAATTACAATATAAAATAAGAATAGAGTGCAAATTCTTTACAGAGGATAAGATAACATGATTATGCAGTAATATTGCAAATAATTATCACAAAAAACATACCATCTCATAGTGGTCATTGAGCCCCCCTGGGGTGAATGTTACCAGTTTTTTGATCCAGTGTGTCTCTCTTCTAGCTAAAGATATATTGATGTCTACCCCTGAACTTATCTTAATTTGTTCAAGGACAGTAAACCGTAACTGGGGTATTGTATGGGAGGTTTGTTCCCAATGTACCGCTAATGGGGAGGTGGTGTTGTGGTTGCGAATCCTGCTCTTATGTTCAATTATCCTGGTATTTATTTTGCGGCTGGTTCTCCGTACATAAACCAACCTGCAGATACATTTAATCGCATATATAACTGCTTCAGAATTGCAGTTAGATGTATGTTGCAATTTTATTGACTTTCCAGTATGTGGATGCATGAATACGTCTCCCAAAATGACATTACTACACTGTCCACAGTTATGGCACTTGCAGATGCCTTTAAACACTTGTTTGGTATCGGTGAATTTTGGTTTAAGTAGTTCCCGGAAATTTCTTGGTCGATTGTGTGCAAACAGTGGTTGATCCCTGAAGATGTTAGTAAAATCTGGTTCATGATCAATAATCTCCCAACGTCTTCTTATTATTCTTTTTATCTGGGAAGCTTGACTTGAGTATTTCAGTACAAATACTTCTCGTTTTGTTTTTTTTTTGTTCTAGACTTGAGTAGCTGCTCCCTATCTTTTGAAGCAATGATCTGTTCTGCTGTGTTAATGTTTCAGGGGGATAACCTCTGGCTTTAAATCGCGTCATCTGTTTCTCAATTTCTATGGCGCAAGTGTGTTCATCTGAAGTAATTCTTTTGATCTGCATGAGTTGTCAAGACTGGTAGGTGTTGTTTGAGAGAAACGGGATGAGCACTGGAGAAGTGCAAAGCATTATTCACGTCTGTAGGCTTCCTGTAAACTGATGTCGCCAGACCTTGTGTTGTCTCCATGCAGGCACCACCACCGAACTCATGCAAAGACTCCAGACAATCCAGAACGCAGCAGCCAGACTACCTGCCCAAGAGAACCCACAACATCCAAACCCTGAAAGACCTCCACTGGATCTAATCCAGAAGAGATGTCCTTTCAAGCTCCTGACTCACGTTAAGAAGCCCTCCTGGCACCTGTCCAAATTATTTGAAAATTCGGCTGCCGAGATATACCCAAGCTCGCTCTCTCCGCTCCAACTGCTGCGTTCCGCTTGCCGTTCCATTAGTAAAAAGGGCTCGGCTGGGAGGACGAACTTTCTCGCCTAATGTGGTGACTCTCTGGAACACCCTGCCCCCAGCGCTTCAGCAAGCCCCCTCCGAGCTCTGTTTCAAGCGGATGTTGAAGACCTGGCTTTTCACCCAACCGCGCTACGCGCTATTTCCCTAGTCCTCGTGGTCAAACCTGTTCTTTAGCCCCGGGACACCTCCTTGTGAGGTAGCTGTTCGCGCTTTATAAAATGCTGTATTATTATTATTATTATTACGACAAAGGACCCGCCTACATGAACCACTGCCTTAATTTCCACCAACCCCCTCCCCTCGGAACCTCTATTAGGCACACCTCGCCCTCACACAGATCCCTCACATACACCGCAGCCTGGAACACCCCGACCTCCGCACTGAACCCTTTGTTGACCGATTTCAGGAAGGGGCTCAAGACATGGATCTTTGATTGAAACCTGCAGCTAGTGCCTGGATACCCTGTCGGGTGAAAAGTCACGCTCTATAAATACAACCTGATGATTGATTGCTCTAATGGTTCCTCATGGTCGGACTTCCCTAGATATCAATCTCATGCATCTAGAGAACGTAGAGCAAGTTCCTCACCTGACTGACCCTTATTATACAATGTATCTGTAATGGTTTGTGATGATGGCATAGAGTGAAAATATGTGATATTATCCTGTGCTGTATATGTTTCCTGGATTGGAGACTGCTTGTCTGTCTCAGTTGTTTTAGTGTACTTGGGATATGATATTGGCATATTTTAGGTAAATCGACTTCCTCAGTTGCGGTGTAAGTTTTGTAACCAGAGGTTAAGTTCCAGTACTGGTGCATATGTGTTTGAGTTCCAAGTAATATTATTGCCTGTGCCCTTGATCACCAAGAACCGAGCTTTATGCTCCTGGGTCCCCACTTCAGGGATATAGGTGTACTCATTAGCACAGATATCCTCATACGGCCCAGAAACCAGTCTTTCGACTTCACAGCAATCATTTGATACAGATAGCTTGTTTCCACTTGAAATGCCGAGACTCCATGCAGCTTTTTACATTGTGATCTTCATGAAGACAGAGATTAGAGGCGAAGGGATTTGGCCAACTTCATATGTGATCAAATTAAAATGGCATATTGTCGAGCCTCCACCCCAAGAAATCATTCGCATACAATCTGGTAAGCGAGAAAACTGGATTCAATGAGTCCCAGGGAATCTATTCATTGACTTCCTGTGTCATAAATGGTGTCAAAGTTGTGAATGCTAGCTACCTCTGTATTTTGCTAGCTGGGTATTGTGAGGAAGGGACAGTAAGTAGACTGTTTGCATAACTTGCTGGTAAACAGTTTTTACAGCCAGACATAGCTTTCAAGGCAAGATAAAATAGGCACACTGGGATTCAAACAAGCCAATCAAGTAGAAATTCTTGGTTGGAAGATGCATCATTTCTGGTGGACACTTCTGAAGAGTAAACCTTACAATAAGCAGAATGGTTAGTGTAGGTTGTTTCCCCATCACATTTCATAAAAGGGCATAATTCCATGATTTTCATAGGACTTTGATATCCAGGAGAGCATCCGCATGGCGCTGGAGGCATCTGCTGCTTTAGTTTCCAGGGTTTGCCATGTATCACAACTTATCTGAAAGATTTGATTTATTTCTATGTAAAACTGGATACATGTAGGTTGTGAGCAGACTTTCAGGTGAAGGAAAAAAAGATGCAGGCTGAAATTGGGCAGAACAATCTTCGATTAGCTGAAGTTCTGCTAGAACTTGATATAACAGCACAGGGGTTTCCCACCTTTTCTATAACGAGAGCTACTTGAGATCAATTAAAATAGTCCAGAGCTACTAAAGGCTTTGAATTTGTTTGCAGTAGTGCCTACATCAAATACATTCACTATAGTGACCTTACCTTGCAGAATTACCAGTAGAGACCACCCAGATGTATGTCACAATATTGAGTGATAATATTTTGCATCATAACTAATCAAGTACAGAATATTGCCAAATACAATATAATGGAAGCATGTACAAGTAAGTATAGATAATATTTTCAACTCCAACTTTACGTACCTTGAAAATACATATATCTTCAAGATAATTAGATGCAGAGTTAGGAATGTAAATAAAATTAAACTCATCTTGTTATGTTCCATATAGATACCCTAAGATAGGCCCGGGTAATATCATACCCCTTCACCTGCATTACCTCGACTACACTACACAGTAACAAGCTTTTTAGGATTGAACCTTTACCAAGTTCGAATCCTGGGTGCAGAAGGAGGGTTTTCCCTGAACAATAGCGTTCTATAACTTCATCAATTGACTCACATAGCATGAATGAATATTCATAAGGGTTCTTTGAAACCAGGTAGGGGCTCCACCACCTGCATAATATCTACGTACAAGGTTTATCCCATAACGTCATCCTCACATCCAACAATGGCTAATACAAGAAACAACGGAAAAAGTAGCCCTAGATACTTTCTGTATAAATACAGCACATCTTGCAGGTGTTAGCAAGAGGGAACCGAGACTTCCAAGGCGACACACTGACCAGAGACCCTGAGGCTCCTGCATGCTCCAGCTGACCGTGGTCTAACACATCCCACGCGGGGTGTCCAACTGGAGACCAGGATGGGGTCCCACACTCGCTCACTTCAGGTAATGGGGTTAGACTAAAACCTAGAGGGATTCTTGGCTTCACACCTACTACATGCTAGGTACACTTAGGTACATCTAGACAGGCATCGTAGGAGTACGCAATTTCCTTTTATCATGCATTTTATATTCATGTATGTATTCCTGATTATTGCAAGATGGTAGAACTGTACTATCCCTTCATATTCACTGTACTGCTGATCATATATATATATATATATATATATATATATATATATATATATATATATATATATATGCTACTGTCTAACAGTTGTTGCTGCACATCTATTTTACACTAGAAGAACAACTGTGCAATAAATTCTTATTGTAACACGCCCAACTGTTTCTTCTGTATAACTCTCTGAGACTGAATAAGTGAGCACGAGTGACGGAGCGAAAAGTAGTACATTGTTTCCACGATTCTGTGGAATGAGGGTTGACATGTTCTAAGGTTGCCAGAAACTATTCTCTCCCCGATAAGAGGAGATTCTAGTGGCACTGTGAGCTAGCTAATGCAAACAGGTTAACATTCTCAGCAGAGTTGCTCGGAACCAGGGTGCCACCAAACCCACAGTTTATGTTATCCAAACGTGCAGATTCTGTATAGGAATATATAGGAAAAGCTTTACCAATATAAAACGCTTCCACATGTCTCATGAAATAACAGCCACTGCAGAAAATGCCCACTGCCACAAAGAAAATACCAACAGCTATAAAGCTCCTCAACTCAGTTTGAATTTATCATTCAAGGAGCAGCTTCAATTATGTTTAGAATTTGGAAACCTTTTGTTTTCAAACATTAGCATATCCGTTTCAGAAAATGTATTTTCTATCAAATATGCACATTCCATATTGGGTTAAGACACTCAAAAGAAAATCTTACCTTTTTCTCAAAACAAAACATCACTTTTTTAGGAAAGAGATATGTGTGGTGCTGAGATCTTTAAAATGTCTAGAACCTCTGAATTAATTTCTCTGGTGGGCTGCACTACAGGGAGCTACTTCCAGGGTACTGGCAAGCTGTCAGTAGGTAATGAGATACCCGTTGTAGTCCCCTGTGATGGAGGGTAGAGCCTAAAGGGTTACTTGTGGAGGACCATTCATGGTTTTCAGCATGACAAAGCTTGTACTTTGCTTGTTTCTGCCAACTGGCAAATAAAACATAAAATATCAATCAATACAACTGCTAGGGTAGTCAAACTGGTCTATAGAGCCCAACTGAAGAAAAGCATTGGCTTTATTCCATTATAGTGCCTAGCAGCAGACATTAAAGCAATGTCATCAGTAAATTCACGATATGCAAAATACATGTTTTTAAAGAATGAGGCTCTGACTTTCAGGAGTTATAGGAAAGTATAAAGATTCAATGACACCTCTCCCTTGCCCTGAAATTAGATGAACTTGAACTTTGGAAAACTGACTGGTAAAAAGCAGGGGTTGGCCTGAAAATCAAATCTAGCAAGGCCTAGTCTAGCAAGGCCAACACATGGTTAACAGTACAACTGCTGAATCAGTGGAGCTCCTGAACTTCTGACTAATCAAGAGGATTTGGTAAAGAAGGAGAAAATATGCTGAAAGCTGCCCGACCAGTCCGATAGGAAATCATCTCAGATGTTTTCACTTTCTAAAGACATAAGCTCTCTTAAGTTCTCACAGACTGATTGATTGATCTAGTGACTGTCATGCTTCTCAGGAGTGGTGAGTAAAATCTGCTTTAAGCACATGCTTCTAAATACTTCTTCCTCTGGAGATTGAAAGCACAGGTTAGCTATTGTTTATTAGAGTCCATTCCCATAGTGCCTCAGCTTGATGAGAAACAAAGTGATAACCAGTCCTTGTTTTAAAAGAAAATGAGGGGGCTGGTTTCCATATGAACCCGAGTAACATTCCATTGTGAGTCAGGAAGGAAGAGCCTTGAGGAGTTGAAAAGTGAGCTTGAGTTTCAGATGTCTGGAGTTAGAACCTGACAAAGAGTGCCACATGGATGCATAATGCACAAAGCATAGTAATGTCATAGTAATGGCTGAGAAAATTAGTCATCATGGTGCAAGTGGAAAACTCTTCTGTCCATACTTTAACAGCCAAGATACTCTAAAAGAGGCGGTACAAGGAAGTGTATCATTGCTTCAATTAATCTTCTGAAAAGGAATACAGTCTTCCTGTTGATGACTGATGGAAAACACCACACAACAATGTGTCGCACACCAAGTGATGGATTACTAAATTCTGGGGGAAAGAACAATGAAATCTGTATTGGTAAATTTAAAACTTCACCAGAAATTACTTACATTTCCGCTACTATTCCTTATTGTACATTTTAAACATCTTTGAAATCCATGGAGCTCATCCAATATGCCCAATGCATCTCCTAAAACAGTTGGTCTATAGTTACCATAAAAGCACTAAAGAAGAGGAACGTGTTCAAACTTGTTGGGGTCATGCAGATCCAGGTCTGGTCATATGCACTCAGGAGTAGTGTAGCAGTACTGGTAATAAACAGATTGACCTTTCCAGTCTTTGGGCTTCAACTTTATAGACTAAAAAGATGAGTTTTTTTGAATTTCTTGCAGCAGCACAGACATAGACCTTTGTAACAGATGACAAAGATGGATGTGTTGGGAAATGGAGATACTATTATTTACAGAATAAAGGGCCGCAGGTTATGAATGTCCAATCATATTTTAATGAGAACCTTCACACTTTTCACACAGATACATGTTCCTTGAAAAAAAGGAAAGAAATTGTACACAGCTGTTAGGAAATCAAACTCTCTTAAGTAATGGGTGGCAGAGGAAGAGAATGACAATGACTTTGGTTTTGTGTTAAATCTAGGTTTCATATTTAACTGTTTAAAATATGGAACACTATCTAGGTTTATATGCTTGAAAATCTACGAGAGGTGATATAAAAAAGGTCTAATTGGAGAACAATAGATGGCAGTTTAGGATTTCCCAGTAATCACCCCAAGTGTATTCCGTTTTAACACTTCATATGTTGATGATTAAAAATTGCTTACCATCAAAAGGAATGCCTAGTCTTCAAGAAAAAACATGTAAACCATGCACTGAATGCAAAAAGCTACACTTAAAAGGATTTTGTTGACACTGCTGCATATTTGCTGCCAGAAAGCTACATATGCAACAACGTCTGGAAGGAACAAATCAGTCAATTTGTCTAAATGAGCCCAAATTTACAGGTTATAATACTCTAAAGCCAAAGCACAATAAACTTGTTCTGGATACAAACTAGGTTGCATTCTGGAATAACTTTTAGGTTTGTAATTCTCAAGCCTTTGATTTTGTTGACAACAGCGGAAAGATGTACAGCAAGACTCCATCACTTCTTTTCCTGCAGTTTCTATAATTAATGTGGTCCCGGCACCTCCATAAACTATAGCCAAACAGAGTTCATCTTTGGGTGTTTTTATTTGCCATCCAGCAATTTCAATACTGAAGACTATGAATGCAGCATGTGGGTCCATGCCATATGGAGGTTTGTCAAGTTAAGGCATTTCAAACATTTTTCTCTTGGCAGTCTACAGCTACCTATTCTGGCTAGTAAAGGCACTTCCCGGCATAAAGGAACTGATGGCCAATTATGAAATAAATTGTCAAGTTTTAAATTTATTTCTGAAAATCAGTAAGGAGGGTTCTGCACTGATCTCCAGGAGGATATTGTTTCAGAGTTGAGCTGCAAACATTCTGAATGCTTTGCTGCTCCATTTCCTTAGCTTACAATCAGGCACAGCAAGACTAATAGCAGGCAAAGAAAGGAGGATATCCTTGGTTCATATTGGATTACTTTTGGAGGAAGAATTTTGGACCAGTGGCATGGCAAACAATGCAAGCAGCCTTAGACTGTACTCCATTTCTCATTGGTAACCAGTGAAGGCTTTGGAGAAGTTCTGACACATGGTCAAATTTCTTTAGCTTGATTAAGAGTTTGATTGTTGCATGTTGGATATGGTGAAGCCGAACCAGTTTTTTTTTGCTGCTATACCTAAAAATAGCATTTCCACAGTGCAGTTTGGTATCAACAAATGAATTGCTGGAAAACCTTAACCTTGATATTTTGGCTGAAAATAATTAAATTAATCTAGAAAGAGTGGATTAAACATAGCTTTGTGTTGAAAGGTTAATACCAGAAAATAACTGTTCTGACTAAGTTAATTTTTTTTTAGAAACCTAGTCATTTGTGTGCCATACATGTAGATTTACTGATTAGTTGTTTAAGTAGTTTTGTTGAGTATCTCAGAACTCAACCTTTTCTAGTTGGGAGTCATATTAAAGAAGTGCACCCGGGTGCTAGGGTAGTTTGAACTTACATTCTGCACACCCAGGGGCATGCGTGTAGCATGAAGCAAATGAGGAAAGCCTTTGCCTTTTGGCCATATTGAAAATTCAGATGCAGGGGCAAATTAGCTGTTGTGGGCACACTATGTAGTGCACCTCTCCAGCCAATACTGGTATCTTAAGGAGATATGGGAGTACAATAGATCCCCAGGCACCATTCTTCACATGAAGGTGCAGTCAAACACTGCCTGTAGTGCCAAACATACCACCAGTTTCAAAATGACTGCCACTGCAGCTCTCTCCAGTACACGCCAGCCTGTGCCTGTGTGGCAGACGGCAAAAGTTTTTCATAAACTGGTGGATTGTCCGTGTCTGTGTCTGGCACACCCATAAAGGGCCAGGAAAGAGCACCAGATATGCGATCAGACCTCTGGATGGCAATGCAGATTTTCTTATCTCAAACTTATGCATTATCTTCAAGCATGGAAGGGTATAGATGGAGAGGGCTGTCCAAGATTGTTAGAAAAGAAGAGGAACAGGAAAGCCACCAGATATGTAATCAGGTCTCTGGAAGTAGATAATTATCTTAAATTAAAGCACTATCTTCAAGTATAGAGAAGTACAGATGGAGAGGATTGTATTAGAAGGTTAGAAAAGAAGAGCTGGTAGAGCGAGGGTAGGTTGTCCGGTCACTGAGCTGCTACAAAACTGACACTTAAATTCAGCGTTCCTCTACCAGCATTTGATGAAGTTAGTGAGCCACCCCAAATGTGTCGGTATTACCAAAAGGTACCTCACGGTTAGGTTATGTTTGGTTCTCACTTATACTGATTTGGACGCCAACCACTGTGTAGATGGGTAATTGTTTGATGGTCTTGATGAATTGCTGATTAATCACTGGACTGACAAACTAAGCAAGAAACATGTTGCCCCTCAATTTCTAGAGATCACCGAACATTATATAGGTGGTGTGCCAACCCAGTTTTTAACCAGGACAAGTAGACTCACCGATTAAAAGTCGTTCTGAGTACAATTTAGTCTCCCTCTTTCATTTCCCTTACACTACCCACACATGTGACACTTTTCTACACTGCACGGCCCCACACCCGCACCTCACCTTACGGTTTGGGAACCAAAGATCTCCGACATAGGTGCCCGTCAGGCATTGCAGCACCAGGAGCAAGCCCTATGAGGATCAAGCCCTATGATAAAGCATGACACCTTGTGTGAGATCCTAGTTCCAAAAGCGGGAGACTCCCACTCCTACTTCTGGACATATAGTTATACCGATCAATCCATTACAACTACTTTTTTCACAAGGAACTGCATACTTTTTTTAATAGAAAAGAAAAGGGTCAGGAAAGCACAACATATACTTTAATAAGTCTCTAGATGGCAAACTAGATTTAATTATCTAGAATTTAGGCACTGTGTTTAAGCATAGAACAGTATAAATGGAGAGGGCTGTCTAGGATAATTAGAAACGAAGAGGGGTCTGAAGAGGACACCAACCCCAATTACTTTTCCTTGAGGTGCCATGACTACCAAGGTAGTAAGGAAGTGGGCCGCTGAGAATGTCATGTGTTTGGAACTGATCGCTACGGCTTCCTTGTGGGGCAACTGCATGTTGAAATTAAAGCAATTAATTTATGGTTGTGCTGTAAAGCAAACGTTTGTTGTATTGAACAGGTGTAAGAGGCTGGTTAAATTGTTTGGGGGGCACAAATATTTTCAACTGCACAGCCTGAGGGAACCTTGGTTTACTTGTCAGGCTACTGATTCATCATAAGAACCTTCACTGAAATTATAACTACTTAGTATTCCTCAGAAAGGGCTCCTCAACATTTTTGAAAAATGCAAACATGTTATATGTAGGCATGTATAAGCTGATAAGTACTTAGGAAAATAGCTATTCTGTTGTTAATGATTCCTCTGAGCACCTGACCACCTTCCAAAAAATCATGAACAGCTTCAACTAGACTCAACAAGCCAAAGATTGGAGTTCTGGGAGAAGTGGATGGCAAAAATGTACTTTTCTCATTTGAATCTTTCAAGTGAAGTTTATCCTAGGATATAGAATAAATGGCTAGCTATAGTAAAACCAAAGTTGGCAAAAACTCCGTCTGCCTTTTTTTTTTAATCAATCTAAATCAATTCATAGTTTTCTTTTCCAAAATCCATAAATATGGAGTTAAAATGTTATTAACTCTCTCATGTGAAATAGTTGTGGATGCTCAAAACCATCACAACTCAGATCCAGACTCTAAATATTAAAGAAGCAGCTCCTTCTGCTTGGCCATTTTTTGTAGGCTACGATTAATGTTTGTGGACCCTGAAAATAGTTTTCAATTGAACAAGGGTGGTTGTATTTGATACAAGGTGCAGGATCCACAGATGATGATATGCACATTTCACAAACCAAAAGGGCTCCCAAAGGTCTGCAAATCCCAGCACAGGCACATGAAAGCCTTGCCTTTATTAGGTTTTGCCTGGCGAAAGCTGCGCTCTGCGCAGCTTTTTCGCGCAGGCGAAAACCTAATGAGTATGGTACGGGAGACAGGAACGGCCCCCGTCTTCCATTGGCTAGCTCCATAAATGGAGGCTAGCCATTGGAAGACGGGCCTGTCCGTCAATGCCGGACCAGATTCGGGGGCGTTCCCGAGAATTTTTGGCTTTTGGCTACGTCAAGCTACGTCAGACAAAAGCCGGGAACGCCCCCGAATCTGGTCCGGCATTGCCGGCACCCGCCTTCCTGACCTTCTCGGTTTCTTCCCTCAGCCACGTCTGAGTTGCGTTCCTTGTTCGCTAATTAAATTGCTTTCTTTGCTGATCACTACTAATAGGCTCGGACGGGAATAATTATGCGGAGACATTTCATGGCCTGCCGGATCAGGAATTCCCAGGGAGTTAGTGACAGGCCTTTCAGTCGCCGGCAGCCTTTCCCCCGGCGCCGAACAAGGCCCGAGCAGCAGCCCCGGGGGGAGCCGGGAGCCCAGCCTGCTCCCACTGTCACTCACACCCCGGCCTCCTCCTTCTCCACTCCACTCCACTCCACTCCACTCCACTCCACTCCACTCCACTCCACTCCACTCCACTCCACTCCACTCCACTCCACTCCCTCCCCTCTCCCCTCCTCCGAATTCCGCCGCCGCCCCCTCCTCCACGCAGCCGATTCTACCCCTTCCCGCCCCCTCCCGCCCCCTGCTCCTTTCCCCGCCACCAGCAGCCGCTGCGGGGGACCTCCAGCCCTCCACACTCACAGAATGAGCTTCTCCTGAAGGGCAGCTCTCGACGCCCCTTGATCTCTGATCCCCGAACAAGTGACTCTTTTTTTTTTTTTTTTTTTACAATCCGAGTGGTTTGGTCTGGCCTGTTTTGACTGTATCCCCACTGACTTTCGCATTAGCCCGCCTCCGCATTTTATCCTTCCTGGCTCACCACTGACCGCACTCCCGCCAGGTTAGCCCCGCCCCTTCGTCCGTGTCTGGTCCGGCACTCTTTCATGTTCATGAATGTTTTATCCCACTCGGTGTGCGTCTCAAGGGAGGCCAACGATTGTTTACATTGTCATGTAAGCCCCTTTCATGTGAGCCTGTAGCAACCACAGAGTACGGACAGCGGGAGGGAGAGGGGGGGGCAGGTTTCTGCCCAGACCAGCCCTCTCATCGGAGCCTGCACACACCCTGGAGCCCCCACCCCCAGTGAAAACATCGACTATTCTAACCCGTATTGTAATATCACCCCACCCCCTCCAAGGCTCCATGCCGTCCTTCTGTGAGTAATCTGCATTTACAGGTGTCATGTGGGGGCACAGTGCACAGTACAGTTACACCCGAATTATGCCCCCCCCCCTATAATTAAGAGGTGCTCGCCTCCTGCGAACAGACACCATTAACAGGAGTCTTGTGCCTCGGTGCAGGGAGGGTGGCCGGACTGCTGCCCTGGCACTATTGTTACCCGCATTATAATGTCACCCACCTCGCCCCCGCCCCGTGAAAACAAATGCGTCCGCCTCCTGTGAATACACAATACTCTGCAGTTACAGGTGTCGTGGGGGGGGGCACGGTGAAGGGTTGGTGGCAGGACTGCTGCCCTGGCAATATTCTCACCGCATTGTTATTATATCCCCCCCCCCCCCCCCCCCCAGCCCCCAAATAGATTCCTGGGAACAGGAACAATTAACAGAGGTGGGGCAGAGAGAGGAAATCAGAGCTGTGACAATGCTTTCCCCAGCATCTCATCTCATCCCTGAACCCCTCCCTGCCCCTGGGGAGCATGGTATGTGTATAAATGCCCAGTATTGACATTTGAAAGTATACTTCAGGGGTGCGTGTATGCATGTGCAGCAGGGTATGTGTGTGCTTTGAAATCTGGGTATCTTTGTCTTCAAGGTGAGTGTGTGTGTGTGTGTCAGCCTACTGGGAGTATGTACTTCTGTCTAAAGGGGATCTGTGTGTCTGTACATGCGAACGTCTGTGCATGATAGAGTTTCTGCATTAGTGTGTCTGCACTGTGGTGTGCCTCTGTAGGGAGGGCTGTGTGGTACTGTGCAGGGGTGGGTGCATCTGTGTAGTGTGGTTGTCTCTGTGTAATTGGGTTGTCTGTATTTCCAGTGGTTAAGCAATAGGCGAAGACAAAATGTAAATACCCATTGGTAAAGAATTAGGAAGACAGCATGGAGAATTTCCAGGTTTGAGCTAATAAGTAGAATCAACAATATTTTGGCATATAGACTGAGTAACAACTGGTGAAAGAGGTAATGAATGTCAGTGCTGGAAGCAAAATTAGTGCACACCCATAAGGCCTAGTACCACATTCAAAATAAAAGCCGTTTTTTTATGGACTCTGCTTGTGCCTCCGAGTGCCCCTGTTGCGCCTCTGTGTGCCCCTGTTGCCTGCTTGTGCCTCTGTGTGCCCCTGTTGCCTGCTTGTGCCTCCGTGTGCCCCTGTTGCCTGCTTGTGCCTCCGTGTGCCCCTGTTGCCTGCTTGTGCCTCCGTGTGCCCCTGTTGCCTGCTTGTGCTGTGTGGGTGTGTGTGTGGGAAGCTTTGTGTGGCTGTGTGTGTAGGAAGCTTTGTGTGGCTGTGTGTGTGAGGGGCTTTGTGTGGCTGTGTGTGTGGGGGGCTCTGTGTGGCTGTGTGTGTGGGGGGCTCTGTGTGGGTGTGTGTGTGTGGGGGGCTCTGTGTGTGTCATTTGCGGGAGATAAAGCTAGTGGCATTGTAAATGACAATGCCATTTATTTATGTTAAAAAAACCATTAATAAAAATAATGTCAAGAGCAATGCCAATAGCTCTAACTTTAACAAAGGCAAAACCATTGCATTGTAAATGCTTGTTTTTTGTTTTGAGTTCAAGTAATGTGTCTAAAGAGCATGGCAAAAGGCCGTGTTTTCTGGGTACTGTGGTTTTGGTACTAGTCAGAGTATTCCCAAAAGCCATAGTCCTCGACATAGGGTGTAGCGAAAGGACAGGTCCTGTGCCTGTTGAGCTTAGCCAATAGATTCCTCTCCAAGTTCTCAACCATACAGATATGTGCAAAACCAGAACTAAGCAATCTGCCCCACTTGCAAAGCACTGAACCTACCTCCCCAGGCCGGGGGGACTTTCTCCTCGAAATCCGCATATCTAGCTCACTGCAGGTCTTTTCATCCTCTTCCTCATGCAGCACAGAAGAATTCTGGGAAATAGACCTGAGCAAAGGCAAGAGAGATGCGCATGAAAATCAAGCTAATGGAAGGATAAAGTAAAAATGGAAGTAGAAACACATGAAAGGTATATCAAACCACGCTAAAGGTGGAACAAAGTTAAAATGAGATGAAGGATGGAGCAAGAGGCGCACAAGAGATGAAACAAGTAAATGAAATATTGAGGGGAAAAGTAGTGCATTTATGGGTCACTGAGGTGTCTAAACACAAAATCAAAAAACAGGTAAAGGTGATCTTTGGTGACATTATAGCTTATAATTTGTGAAGCACATGGTTTGAGATATTCATGTGACATTGATAATGATAAACATTGAACTTTCTCTCTCGTACATTGGATATCAGTGAACTTTTTAAAAATAATTTCATTTTCACTTTTTGTTAGTAAAGCCATATCTTATTATTTAATATACCATTCATTAACAGCTTGTTAAAATGGTTATATTGACTGATTCCTTTTTTTTTTCCTTAAATTCAAAAATATCCCATTAAAATATATAAAAATCTCCAAGAGAACTAGTGACGAGAAAATAACCTCTTTCATAAACCTGTTTAAAAGGAAATGAAGGGGAAAAGGGCAGTGTAGTCATCCAGGGTGCAGCTATGTAATGCTGTGAAAATGGCACTTTAGGACTCCAACTTTTTCAGTATCTCTACATGCTCTCATACTCTCAGCTGCTTCAGTTCATTTTACCAGCATCTTCTGACAAGATCCTGGAGCACTGATTTTTTTTTTGTTGCATTTTTTTACTGGAAATGTTTCCAAACCCCTTCTAAAACCAGTTTCCTCGTCCTCTCTAACAACTTAAAAGGATTTTTCTGTCAGTACATGACAGGGCATATTTTTCTTCACAAAAGAAATTTTCTCTCTTTAAGAGGTGCCCCTCGTGTGGCAGAAAAACAGCAAAATAAAATCTTCATGAACCATGTATTTTTTGCTTCTAGAAGCCCATATTCCTAACAAATGCCACCACTGCAGGATGTGTCCATGGCGTACCCTGAAGGAGAGAGAGATAAACCATCTTCATTGATTTCAGAGCAGAGTATCGCAGGCTCTCAGGATGAACTGGAACTTTAGAGGAATGTGGAGAAGAAGACCAACTACCGGTGCTTCAGTTTCTATCTCCGACTGCTCCTCCAGAGTGAGATGCAAGAGGAGACATTGATTTGAAAAACAGTGCAGTTCCCGTTCCAGTGTCATGACATTAATGCACGTTACTGTGGCTACTTGTGCTCCTTTGTGAGCTGGTTCATAATGCAAGCGGCATACACTTAACAATCACGGATTCTACAGTGTCGAAGCACCACTTAACATTGAGTCATTATAATATATTTGCCTCTCTTTATTGATCTGCGGAATGGGTTTCCAAGCTGAAATCTATGAGAGTCTTGAGTATTCACTGGCCTTCTCTCCTATCAGACCAGCTATCTCAGTGGTTGAAGAACCAGAACCTCAACCTCCAAGAGCCCAATCATTTCCTCAGCCCTCTGACTTCTTGTCAAGACTTACTTCAATGGTCATTCCACCACACATACCAGTTGCTGGGACAACTAACAGCCCTCCCTCAAGATAGTGTCTTATGGCTGACACAGCATCATCAAGGAACTTCAACTTGGATCATATTCTCCTCACAAGTAACATTCAAGACAGTATTAAAGACATCACTCTTACCATTCTATACATTCTAGAAGATCTTGATCTTTCAGATGTTCCTCAAAGTGTTCCTCAAGATGTTCTTCTAGACATTCTTCAAGGTCATAGTCTTTGTCGTCATGTTCTTCTTTAAGATCAAGAACTAGAAAATATTGTCCAGCCTGTTAGGGCTAGCCCTCTTTCTATGACCATGTATGCTGCATCACGTGACCTACCTGGCTTGGGGTTAAATGTTGTGTATGCCCCTGCGTCCTTGCTTGGTTTCGATCTGGCGTTGGGAGTTACCTCCAGGTCTGTTTCCCGTTGAAGCTGTTGCTTCCTTTGCTTCCCAACACTCACGGGCTCGTGAGTCTTCGTTTTTCCTTCCTTCGGATTACTCCCGTTCCTGTCCCGTCCCCCTCCTTTCACTTCACTTCCCTTTCGTTGTTTTGGATCCGAGTTCGGTCCTTGCTCGTTCCGTGTGCTCTCTGGTGCTGGACTGGTGGTGGGGTTATCGGGCTCCGATACCCTTTTGGATACTCCCCTGGGATCCCGGGGAGTCGCAGCAGACACAGACGGCTTGCCTTGGATCACCGTGCAGCAAAGCGAATACACGGCGTCTGCTTCCGTGTTGTTCTGGATCCTGTCCACATCGTTGTGTGGAAGTTTAGTTTCTTTTCGCGTTTGAAGGTCTTCGAAGGTAGCAGCTGCCACACTTCGATATTTCCCCTTCCCCTCCACGCTCATTGGTATTTTGGAACTTTAAGAAACGGTACTGGGGTTTTTTATGTCCATGAAGTGACCTTTTTCCCCCTTTTATATTTTCTTGGAGACATTGTTTGGAGCTGTATCATATCACCGCCCCCATTGGGTACATTACGTTTGTCTTAACGAGAGGATTACAAGACCCCCCCAGTGGGACTACGCTGCCACCGTGTATTGGTAAGAGTCATGTTTGTGCTTGATGTTGCTGCCTGGTCATAGAAGGGGAGAGGTGGGGTTTCATAGAGTGAGCAAGAGCAGTAGAGTAATCAGGTGTTGTTTGTTTTCCAGGTGCAGACCTATTGTGACTATACTGTTCTCTGGGGTGGTCCAGATAGACGTTCACCGATCTCCAGGATCCTTTTTCCCTCCCTCTCCCTGCGCTCAATAGTTTGCTCGCTGGGTGTTGGTCAGAGAGCGAATTTGGAGTACAGGAGGTGGTTTGGGCCATACATCGTTCCTGCAGCGTTTTGGGCAAGGGTGAAACCCGACACAGCCTAGGCAGATTCACCACCGGCCAGATTTTTTCCATTGACAAGATCAGTACTTTTGAGAAAGGCTTCATTAGAGGCACTAATAAACATAACTCATTACCATCTACTTCTATACTGCTCGTTCCTCTGGTTCCAGGTCTCCTCAAACCTGCAATGTAATGGTTTCTGTGATGGCCGCAGTATGTAGGACACAGGAAGATATACATCTAGCGATTTATATCTTTGTGTCCTACATACTGCAGGATCCATTGGTACTAAGGTAGGACCCTCCACCCACTAAGTTACTGCCTCTGTATCAAGAATCACAAGTCTGCTCCTTTATTCACTGCTCCTACTGTAAGGGAGAGTACATGCTTGGACTCTGTGGGGAGAATCATCTGTGGCACATCACTAAGGGCAAATAAATCGGCCAGTGATACTACCCTCTCGGTCACATACAAGAGGCCGCTATGGGATTCTTTGCAACAGTTCACTGATGACTTGCATTGAGAAAGACCTGGGGGTTTCACAGATATCCTAAACAAAGGCTTGATGCTCTCCAACCAAATCATTAGTGCTGCTGTGGATATTTCAAACCGAGCTATGTATGGCTATTGTTATAACCTAGCATTAAAACTTTGATACGGACTATATCGCTGGTCTCAAACCAGAGACTCAACTAGGACACTGAATCTCCCCTTCTCATGTAGCACTTTGTTTGGTTTACATGTGCATGAGGATATACATGCATGAACATGGAGATGGAGACATTAAAGGCTGTACGCCTAAAGAAAAGAAAAACCAGAGCAAACATTACTACAAGTCCGATCATGGCTGCCATTTCCATCAAAGTGTTCAAGCCCATCCATAGCATTAAATGCAGCCTCAGCAGAAAAAGTGCCAAACCAGAGGAAAAGGCATCCATCAGCTATCAACAGCAGTGTGTAAACCTCCTGCAGAAGGCAAGCAGTGACTTCTCACTTTCTCCTCCTCTGTTACCCACTCTGATGGTGGGGTGAGCATTTCGAACTACTTGGATCAGTGGAAGAAAATTATAAAAGTAAAGTTTGTTATGGCTATGGTCTCACATTCAGAACCTCACCATTGGCAATACCTCTAAATAAGTCACATCAGCATTATCTGGACAAATTTCAGCCAGAGGTCAGCGTTCTTCTTCTGAAACAGAACCGAGAATGGACTAGGAAATGTATTCCTGCTACTTTCTGATGAAAAAAGGGCCAAGAAATGGGGCAAGACCCATTCCAGACCTAGAAAAACACACAAAAATGATACAGAAAGAGAAGTTCAGAATGCTAGCACTTCATCACATCTACCATCAGTTCCACTGAGGAGATGATCAATGTTCTATAGATCTTCAGGGTGGTTATTTCCATATTCCTAGTGAAAAGAAACATCAGAATTTTTTGCGATTTTTTGGTACACCGTTGACATCACCAGTACAAGACTGCAACAAAAACATTTTTGAAGTGGAAGGCAGTGGTTTTAGGCATCTTAAAACACATAATAGGTTTGTCTATCTGTATTTAGACCATTGGATGTTCAAATCCTCATCCTCACAACAAGCTCTTCAGCATTTTCAGTTGAGAATGTCTAGTGAGTCAGCTGGAGTTACAGGTCAAAGAAAAGTCAACATTCATCCTATGCAGTTGCTGGATGCCTTGAATGCAAAAGTGTATTCTTCAGCAGAGAGATTTTTACCTATCTATCTGAAATGGTACAGTATTCTGAAAACGGTCTGCCTGATAGCAAGATAGATTCAATCTCTTCTGGGGTCATTAGCGGTTGTATGTGATTTCATAGAAGAACAATTTCATGAGATACCATTACTGAGAAACCATTTCATCTAAACTGTTTTATGGAAATTTTCAGATTTAATAGTATTTACTTTTTTACAGAAACCAATTCATTGAATGTCTTTTTGGTTGAAATTAGCTTTTGAATGTTTATTTTTGTAAATGGCTGCTGGTCTTACTTTCAGGGAGTTTTGTCGGAGATATTTATTTCAGTGTTTTACTTCAGGGGACATTATTTATTACACTGTCAAACAATTACTTCAGATGCTTCTAACTCGCTGAGCCATCACCACCTGTAAACAAAATCCATTGCTGACCCATCACAAGCACCAAAACATCATCAAATCCTTCCTCCAAACGCCCCTCACACCATCTAAACTGCACTCCTCCCTGAAGCCTAAAAACACTTTCAACCCCAAAACTCCACTATCCCTAACCCATAAAATCACTCACTAAGTCCTCATTCCACCCATCCCTAAACCTGAAAAATCCCTCACCTTCCTTAAACACCAGTCACCATGACCAATAAGAGCTCCTCAACCCTGTAAACTACTCATCCCTGAACCCTAAAACAGAACTTTACCTATCCTTGAATCCTTAAACGCCCACCACACTAAACTCCACCACATCATGAACACGGAAAACTCTTCACCAGCCCAGCTGCTACCCATAATTGAACCTTAAAAACCCTCACCAGCCTTAAACTCTCCCCATCCCTGAAACCAAAAAGCACCTCACAGACTTAATCATTCATCCGTAAATCCTAAAAAACCCTCACCACCCCTACACTCCACCCATCATCTCTAACCCCTCACCCCTAAAAAACCCATTCTATGCCCAAACTCCAGTTATTCCTAACACCTCAAAACCCTTCATCACCTTAAACATTACCCAACCCTGAACCCGAAAACCCCAGTAGTCCTAAACTCCTCCCAAGTTTAATGTAATTTAGGATTTTTTCTTAAAATTATCTTTCCTTTAAAATGTTTGCTTTAATGTTCGATATTTTTGTATTTCCTTAAAATCGGGTTTCCATGTTTTGGTTTCCTCCAATGTGGTTTCTCAGTTTTCAATTAATTCACACTCATCATTCAATAGCATCCTGCATTTTCCCACAGCACATGCCCATCTTCATGAGTTCACTTCAGCACACCAGTGGTGCCTAGAAGATCAGTGGTGCCAATTCTCAGACAGATGGGAGGACAAACTCGCACTGTCTTCTCAAGCTGCTCAGTCCAATGGTGATGCAGGCATCTAAATCTCCTTTGTGATATGGACTTCCATCAAGATGTTCCAATTTAAACAGCTGTGACAATGCCTCTCTAACCGGTTTGGGTACTCATATGGCCAATCTTCAGATTAAAGGGACACAGTCCCTTTAAAAATGTTTTATCACATAAACCTCCTGGAACTAAGAACTGCATACAGAGCCCTTAAGCATTTCATTGTGCCTTCAAGACACAATCCCTTCATGTTCAATTGGACAATAGGCATTATTTGAACAAACAATGGGGGATGTGATCGGTAACTGTACATTCACAGGAAGCACAGTTTAACTGTAAGTGGCTCATAGCCCGGGAAATTGGAGATTTCTGCCATTCTCCTAACTGGCATCTGAAATACTCAAGTGGCTTCGCTAAGCAGATCTTCCACGAACACCACAAATTGGTCCTAAACAAAGACATCCTACACATCTTCTGCGACTGGGGATTTTCTCAATTGAACCTCTTGCAAGCATAGACAATAAGAAATGTTCATACTTTCCCTCCAGGTACTACCAACCACAAACTGGTCAGGGATATTTCTCTATGCTTGTTCTCCATTTCCTCAAATACTAGCAGTCACTATGAAGCCAACATACTCAAGGGCCAGGATGTTTCTTAATAGCACCAGAATGGCACTATAAATGGTGGGTCACTGACCTTTATCACCTGTCAGAGTGTCCACACAAGAGGCTGCTGTGCACAAGGCGCAGGTTTCGTGGTCAGATCATCCATCCCTACCTACCAACTTTGAATTTGGCAGAGTGGCTTCTAAACTAATTCAATATGGGCACTTGGCCCTTCCTCTGGATGTGTGAATATTCTAAAAGAAGCTAAACACCCACCCACGAGTGCTTTATACACCTTCAAAAGGAAGAGATTTTGAATCTGGTTTCCTCAGAAAAACATCAGCCTCACTACCTGTCAAGTATAAGGGACATTAGAATATCTTTTTCATTTGGCCAGGTCAGGACTGCAATTCTCTTCAATTAAAGTTCATATGGCTGCTATTTCCAAAGCACTGATTATTAAAGACTTCCTAGAAGGAATGAGAAACGTTTTCCCATAGAGGAGACCGACGACCCTTCCTGGTGGGGTGGAAGGCTTGAAAATTGATGTATCAAGGCTCTTGGACAGTCCAGCTGAACCAATTGACAAAGTTTCTTTACAGTACTGCAGCTTTCTTTGCAGCTATCACATCTGTGCACAGGTTTAGCAAGATTTAAGCCTTGCATTCCCATGAACCTTATACAGTGTTCCATAAGAAATAAGTGATCATGTGGATTCATCAGAGGTTTTTCATACGATGATCTGGAATTTCCATGTAAACCAAACTACTGCTTTGCCTGCTTTCTTTCAGAATCCTGCTCCACCTGGCTGAAGGATAACTCTATATGTTAGATAAAAGGAAGTTACTTACGTTTTATTTGGACAAAAATAAGACATAAGAAAAAATAAACACTTGACTGTGGGTCCTTAAGCACAGCACAGGACTGGCTACCTCAATGCTTTATCTCTCAACATGGATAGCCACTTTCGTTATATTATGCTATGAAAAAGCCAATAAGACTTTGGCTGGAAGACCAAAGCTCACGCTACCAGGCATAAAGCTGGTACTGCTGCCTTACTGAGGAATATTCCCTTTCTGGAAATTTGTAAAGCAGCTTCCTAGAAGTCTGTTTATACATTTATGGAGACATTGTTGTCTTGATTCAGACTCTAGAGCAGATGCCAAAGTACAGCGGTCTTCCTGAAGAAACTAATTTGGGTAGTCTTATTTTACTTTTATCCATTCCACCATAATTAGTAAGGATGAGCTTACTATTCTATTCAATGGAAATCCCTTGGAAGAATGGGTGCCTTTCCCTGTATCCTAGTTTTCCTTCATGGAAATCTACATTGAAAAAATAAGCAACTCACCCAACTTCCCGATAGAAGGAATACAGGAAGATGATGGCTGTTGCATTAATATCCTTTGTCTCCATTATAATAAAAGAACAAGAGCAATTACCACTTAGAGAGCATGGTGAGGTACTATGGCTGCAGCCTATGTGGCTTTACTGTCCTAGTTTTGCCCCGAGTTTACTTCAAAAAAAGGTTTGTAGAAGATGTTTTTACTGTATCCTAGTTCGGCTGGTGACTTATTTTAACGTGATCACTCTGACTTTAAAAAATACATAGAATAGGTCAATATGGCCTTTTTAGCAGGTTGCAAAATTATTTTAAATTACTGAAGATATGGGTTTTCGAATAAAACATTGAAAATTAATTATTTCTTGGAAAAAATGCTCTGGGACAATTCAGTGCTTATCAATTCGATGGAGAGTCCCCTGAATGGGAACTAAGATCACAGGCTAAGCAACTATTCTTGCTCTATAGCTTTCCCAATATGTTACAGCCATTTTGCTGTTCCCGTTGTATGTTCTGAATGCAGCATCTGTATAGTAAGAATGACCCAATGTAAAGTCATAAGAACTGTAATACTAGATTTAAACATGTGGTGGACTTGTATGAGATACAGCTCCCACTCAACCCTTGCCACTGTAAAAAACATATTGCCTAGTGTATGCCTTGCAGAATAAAGAGAACTCCTCACTCACACCTTTAGTCTGTATGACTGTAATCTCTAATGCAGACATCTCTCGTCCTCCTACTCTGCCACGTAAGAATGTATGACGTGCTCTGACCTCCTCTTAAGGGCCAGGGGGTTGACGTGCACCCCCCTCTACATGTATAACTCCTGTTACTTTAAGTTTTCCTGTGCTTAGAACTATTTGTGCAGTTTCAATGGTTAGATCAGCACTTACTTGGACAGGCTCTTCTTAAGTTTAAAGCCTTGGCTACTGCAGTCAGAAAGGCGGTCCATTGCAGAGTGTGTCCTGATTGGAGGGAGGTCACCATCACTCCCGTAGGAGGGCAGCATCCCTGGCACACGCAGTGGAGGAGCAGATGAGGGGGAGGGCGTAAGCGGTCCATTCAGAGCCTCTAGCAGAGAAACAACCTCATAACCTGCAGGAACGTGATCGGAGGCCTGTGGAACAGAGTTAAGGGAACATTGATTGGGTCTGGGACATTATCTTATTGAAAACACCCAACCTTAAAGCAGTGATTTCAAATATCAACCCTCCCAAATACCTGCAGCTTAATCAGTTTTACATTGGCAGTATCAGAATGTCTTTACAATGGTAAGGAAGACTAGGTGCTTAAAGCTAGAGTCACAAGATTCAAAAGTCCAAACCTCTTAAACCTCCTAAGGGCCAATTATCTGTTCAAGCTTCACAGATCAGTGAAGGCAATTGAAAGATTGAATCCCTTTAGTAAATAAATCATGATCACAAACATGGTTTGTCAACAAGCAAGCTGGGGTGTACATTTGTAGTGATTCCGCTGGGCAGAGGAGCCTGGTTAGTCACAAAATCTAGGACTATGGCAGAATGTAAAAGGAGAACTGTAACTTTGTGTGCAGTCAAGTGATGAGGACCATGCTACCTAAGTCCATTAGCAGAACTGTAGTTACATCCTAGGCAGAGTTTGGTGGTAATGCCTCAGTCAAGATCGGAGGGGGCTGGCATGTATTGGTTTATGAAGAGTTAGATGTAATTGGTGCATCAGGCCACTCAATAGCTGGTTTCCCGTGTACATCAACACAAAGCCTGACCGGAGGCTGACAACTACACAGCAAAACGAAACACATTCAAGACTGTGTGTCAATCTGAGAGCAAATATAATGCATCATTCTTGAAAATGGTGATTAATGAATATAGAAAACTGTTCGGGACATGACAGAACTCTCCAAGTCTGGCTAACAATGGGGTGATATATGTTAATATACGCTACTCAAAATATGTAATTTTGATGTAAGAGCATTAAATAAAATTGCTTAGTACACAATATGTGATGGGGTTTCGTACGCATCCAGTGTGATAAAATGTACTACAGTCCAAAAAAATTAAATACATCTTCTGGTTCTTTGGTCATTAGACTGAAAACTCAAGAAATAATGAGGAGATGGGATACAAGTCCTCCTGTATTATTTTGCCCAGAGTGGTAATGACCTCAGCAAGGTAATCAATTTCACAATTCTCAATATGTCCCAACCCAGCACATATTTTATTTTAAAAAGTAGGAAGGACTCCCTATATTCACCATGGTCCAAGATTAGAGTCCATCCCATGAATGGCAAAGGTTTTGTCCAGTCAAAAGCTCCTGATGGCTGTAGCAAAGGATACAGAATCATAAGAGAATGGATCACTTGTAACTGTATTACACCCAGGGTCTGGTATGTTAGCCGTTTTAAAAACCCTCATTCACGTACAGGAGTGGTGGAGCGATATATCTTGATTACCCGCTTTTTGTGTAACGTGAAAGCATCATCATAGGGTCTTTTTTGTAAAATATGCTTTCCTCCACCTGGAAGTAGACCAACTGGTGACCACAAATGAAGTGAATTAGAGTGAAATGAATGTTAAAATTACCTACAGTTCAATGTTATTCAGTTGGAGATGGGGCAAGGTTAAAATTAGGGCGGTGCATGCATAGAAAAGTTACTATTCTATGGCACCCATTAGTCCATGTGATTGGCTCACCCCAACAATGTGCTAGACACAGATGTTAACAGTTCCTCCAAAAATGTCAAGATGTATCACAGATGAGAGCAAAGCTCTTCCAGCAAGACAGATTACTCTGGGAGACACACAACAAGCAGGCTCTAGACTGAACACTGTGCAAAGACAGCTGGGCGAGGTCCTGGACCCGAAGCGAGAACCAATAGCACTCCCCAATAGCAACAGAATAGTCCTTTAGCACCGCTCAACATGGGTGACTCTATTCCCAGGTCTCAAGGTAATCTTCAGGGGATGCTTGATCATCAATCTCGTTTGGGAGAATCCCAATAGTACTCCCTGAAATGTACTATGATGGAACACACTACAACTCCAAGAGGGATAACTAAGGTACAAAATGGCCACAATGAATCAAGGGGTGTCCACAGGAACAGCTGGTACAAAATCCCAGAATAGTTCTAAGAACCTGGGGCTAGTGTACGGTCCACCACTAGCGTCTAACACAAAGTTGGTGTGTGCCGTGGGAAGCCGGAATGGGACTGAGGAGACTAAGCTGTTGGTGCTGGACTTCGATGTTATAATGAAGTGAATGACAGACCGGGGATGTTCTCAAAGTGCGTGGACTGTGTCACTCCTCAATCCAGCCCCCTCTTCCTCGCCCACCGTCCCGCCATGAAAATCCCTTGGCCATGGTGATGCAGGCTGTATGTTGGCTTGGGGCAACAGATCTTGAGACCTACTGACTAAGAATGAGAAGAGATAGATGACAAGCTCTAACTGACACAGGAAGCACTTGCAGTCTCACCCTTTGGAAAGGCTTCCCTTCCAACTCGGAAAGGAGGGTGTGACCTTTGTCAAAAAATGAGACTCTTGAAATAAAACCAGGTGCAATTATTACTTCATTTTCCTCATAGTGGCCATTAAGCAGCACAAGCTGTTTCAGCGGTGTTGAAGTTGTTACGCTCCACAACAAAGAAATGTAGCGACTACAAATCAATGTTTTGTTTTTTTACTACACAACGTCTGCATCAAAAGTGTACGCCGATACCCAGTCTCGAGAAGCTAAAACCTTTACTGTGAAATGGTCTTTGTACAGTTTATCCACAGGGAAAGCTATTTTTTAAATTTCTACAGACAAGCTAAAGAAATTATGAGGATCGTTCCGAGATCAGATGATTGTCGCGTTGTGATGCGCGAACTGGGATTGAACTCCTGTGGTCCCATGGGTTCCCTCCTGCTGCTTCTTCGTCCGCCCGGAGTAAAATGAGGAGAGAGGTGGGCTTGGAGGCTAGAGTTTTTATCTAATACTCAGACTTTGAACTGGGAGCCTAGTCTGTTCTTAATGAGATCCTCATCCCCAGTCTAACACCTCCTCCCAAGTACTAGCTCACCTCTGAAAGGACTCAAGATAGCGTCCGAAGCTCAACACCAGCCTTCCTTGCTTGCCTTTAAAGGGTGAATGAAAACAACATCTTGATTAACCCTTTCTAATTGACCAGCCTCAATTCTCCAAAGTTACTACAGACATGGAGACCCCACCTCTCAACCAATAACGAAACCTCCTCCACATCAAGGAAGGAACACAGGCTTATCATAAAAAGCAAACACATCATTAGATGTGTACTGATGGTTCTAGTGATGGAGTTTGCAAAGAAAATAAAGCCAACGGGTATTGCCAATTTGACTGGAAAGGACTTCCCAAGATGGCCGACTGGTGAGGAGCTCCGGCCGGGAGCTCCCGACCAGGCATCGCCTTTACTGCTTGTTAAGAGGTGCCATCCCAAGCGACTGCTCCCCTAAAAAGAGGGCCTCTCAATGACTCAATTTTCTATTCAAGGTACCCTTTTATTTCCTACCTACAATAGCCCAATAGGATTGGCCGGGCGATCAACCACTTAACACTGCCTGAACCAAAAATGGCGACTGCGCTAGTAGCGCTTGCTTTATACCAGTTTAGGGAGTTAACGCTTTACCTCACTCGTATCAGATCCTTAACTCTTCACTTGCCAGCTGCCCATTTGTTATCTGGAAACAATAACGAGCATCTTCTTTGACTCTGATCTCCCTGCATATATGATGGCGCCCTCCTAGTGGAAACATGACATTCCACATAATTTGTCACTGTACACTCAGCATCCACGCACTTCTGACCCGATAGTGCAGAAGCCTGCTAAACACCTCCCAATCGCATGGATGGTTCGATCTGGACTACAGATAACACAGACAGAGGCATGGAACGCAAAGCTGCACGGTACCCCCCTAATGCCGAGATGACCTAATGCTTAATCTTGACACTGGACTTAATGACTATGTGACCCCATCTGAGCTATGGGGCCATTTACTCTTACTTCCTGGGCCCCCACAAGGTATTTCTCTACCACTGCTAATCTGCCAGAACTATACTGCTTCTTGGCCCCCTGTTACTACTGCACCCCCCCCCCCCACCCCAAAAAAAAATTCCCTCTATTCCTCTATTGGGGACTTGTTTCTTCTGTGTTTGACTATGCAACTGTAACGATTGTAACCTTGGTTTTCCCTGACCGCCAAAACGTGAGCAACATGGCTGATGCCCGGTGGAGCTGCTAGACAGCTATAGAGGAGATTTGCCCTAGCTCACCCCCTCGGCTGTCACCTACCCAGCCGGACATTGGGCACTGTTCTCCCAGTCTCGTTGATGCAGCCGTAACTAATATATCCTAGTTTTCCCTGACCGCTGAGACCCGAGCTACATGGCCGATGCCCGGTGGAGCTGCTAGACAGCTATAGAGGAGATCTGCCCTGGCTCACCACCTCAGCCGTCACCTACCCCTCCCCCTCCCTTCGACGAATAACTGTAACATTGTTGTTTTGCCTAGGTTTTACTATGCTCTGGTAACGGATGTAATTTGAAACTTGTAATGCTATGATTCCTCATGTAAAGCTCTCTGATACAACCGGGTCTAGCTAGCGCTATATAAAACTCTTCAAATAAAAGTTTAAAAAAAATAACTGGTACCTTGGGACAACACCAGAAGACGGCCTGGACACAGTCCTTCACAAGAACAGCAAATAGTAGCGTGATGTCCCAGGCTGAAAGGCAGAAAAGGAGCAGAGCCTATGACTAGGAAACACAGGACAGCTTGAAGCCTGAAGGGTTTTAAAGAGAAAAAAGAGCAGTCGCCTAGCCCCAGCCCACAGAGCAGCTCCGGCGGCACCCTCTAAAAAGCCAAATGGGCGTAAGCCTCAAGGAGACAGTGACATCAGTACAGGAACGAACTAGATCCCTGGGCAGACTGGTGTCCTGGTAAACCCATAACAAAAGAGAACGTCACTGAATGAACTAAAGTCCTGAACACAGCTCAAGGAAGGACCCTGGTACCTTGAACTACATGGCTCCTCAAGTACAGCCCAAAATGGATGACTCTAGAAGGAAGGCGAGAGGGAGAGCGAGCGAGGGAGAGAGACCCAAAGGTTATCCAAGAGAATGAATCCTGTGTAAACCCCTTGATGGTACTTCAAGCACACTACCTTACAAACAAGGTTCTCAGGTAAGCTCCAGTGAAAGGCAGAGGTGCACAGTAAATGAGTACACTCACAGAGCATCTCATTAAACTCACCTACTGAGTAAAAAGAGGTTACCCTCAGTAAACAGAGGAAAACACCATAGAGCATTAGATTGGAATGCGAGAAAAACTGAAGAAAGTGCTGGTGGTGGGGTTGGGGGCGGGGAACATGGATGGCTCAATGTACTGAGGAGCTTTATCTGGTACCATAGCATTTAACAGCTCTACAAAATACCACTGCATGCAATCACATAGAGATAAAGATAGGGGGTCTGTAAGCCAGCAGGTGTATATGGAAACATAGCCATGCATGTTAGGAGGCTCAAATATTTTTAAACCCATTTTATTCTCTGTAAAAATGATCCACATATTTTCCTGTTGGTATGTACATCTCAGAAAAAAAGGAGGGGTGAAAGGAGAGCGGCAAAAAATATATATAAATATTTGTGCTTTACTAGTAAGTCCAGTGTCCCTTTTACCAGGCAAATACTATTTTAATAACATTCAAATCTGATTAGAAGACTGAAAGGTTAGCAGAGCTAAAGACCAGATTCAAACATAATTTGCTGGCGGCGACTGTTTGTTTCAGTAAGTGTGCTTCAGGTCTCTAACCTACGATCACTTACTACTAAGTTAGCAATAGAGATCTTTGTTGACCACACTGACCGATGCAATTCCTTTCTGAACAGCCCTCTGAACCATCAACTTTAAAGATTTAGTCCCCTATGGGAGTATTAGTGACTTGTTGCATTTAAAATAAATAATATTCATTCGTTAATTGAGTTACGGTTCTTGATGAAGCATCACCCGACCATTTTTTCCATAAAAAAGGGTTTGCACGTCTACTGTACGTATTCATTCCTTGCATCTGTAATTTTTCCAGACTTAACCCTTTCGATGCTGATGACGAGCTCAGCTCGTCATCACCCAAAGGTGTCGTGTGCTGATGACGAGCTGAGCTCGTCATGAATATATGGCATCAGTGCATTTCCAGCACAGGGGGGGAAAACGCCCAGCAGCCATGTGGTTAAGGAAACATGCCAAACTTCTCCCCCTGAAGAAAAAAAAACGAATGGGGATCCTGGGGATTTGAATAATTACAGGCCAATCTCTCTGTTTTTACTACAGAGACAGCGCACTTGGAGGTGGCTGAGTCAGTAAGACGGTAAGTAGATTCAGGGGCATCGGCGATGCTGGTGCTCCTGGATCTCTGTGCTGTGTTCGACACAGTTGACCACTTCTTGCTGGCTCAAAGATTGCAGGAGATATGCATTGGGGCCATGGCTCTGGCATGGCTGAAGTCTTACCTCAATTATCGGTCACAGAAGGTCACTTTGCAACCCTATCAGTCTGAACCTAAACATCTTTGGTGCTGAGTCCCCCAGGGGTCAGCGTTGAGTCCACTTCTGTTCAATCTCTATCTGGCTCCACTGTTCTCTCTGATAGCTAACTGTGGGGGTGGGGGGTGGGGAGGGGGGGGTGAAGGCGATTTCATACACCGACGACACCCAGTTGGTTTTTTCCTTTAAAGAGCAGTCTGAGGACTCCTTCAAGAGCTTCAAGGGCTGTTTGAGAGACATTGCGCTGTGGATGAACAATAACAAACTCATACTCAACGCTGGAAAAACAGAGGTGATGTTTTACAGGAAGGAGCCGCCACCATCAACGGATATCTTGTGGCCATTGGAAATGGGACCACCCCCTGCCCCTCCAGCTACTATAAAAAATCTAAGCGTGAAGTGGGAGGTTGATCTTTCATTCTTGGCCCAAATACAGCAGGTGACAGCCACCTGTTTCAGCAAATTGAGAAATATGAGTAAAGTTCTGCATTTGCTACCAGAAGATTGCCGCAAAATCATAGTCCACGCCATGGTGACATCTAGGCTGGACTATGCTAATGGCCTCTATCTGGGCTTGCCAAAGAACCTAATTAGACTTCTGCAGATGAACCAAAATGTGGCTGCAAAACTAATCAGACGTGTTCCATTCCGTCATCATGTCTCTCCGCATATAAAAGAGCTCCATTGGGTACCGGTGGTAAAAAGAATTGAATTCAAGGCTCTGACTTTGGCATTTCGAGCTATGCATGGTAACTGTCCCAGCTACCTAAAACAAAGATTATGCTGCTATAAGCAGACTGCCTCATTAAGGTCCAATTCACAAAAGCTGCTCTGTACCCTGCGCTTTATAAAGGTACGCTTAGGCAGCTGATCCTTCACGGTCGGGGCCGCCAAATTGTGGAACTCCCTGCCAAGCAACCTCCGTCACATTGATTCAGAGCTGCTTTTTAGAAAAGCAGTTAAGACCTGGATCTTTAGGGCAGAGTAGTGGTTTAGTGCTTTGAGCTTTCCATCGGCTTACTGCCTACTGCTAGAGCGCGGGGACACCTCTTGAGGCAGCTGGTTGCGCTTTATAAATGTTGGTATTTCAATAACCTAGATATTTCCAGAAGGTATTCCAGGGGTAACTCTAGTCTCTAGAACAGACTTCTACAGAGATAAGTGGGTGCCTGTAGGATTTCCAAATTGCCCTGCCTGTCAGTAGTGTAGTTGGTGAGAAAGTAGGAGGTCAAAATCAATGAAGGAGCGGAAGGTTTAAACCGTCCCTCAATGCAGATACAGCAGATCCTCATAAACTAAAGCAGATATCGGTGGCGCATGACGCAAATAAAATATGTCCTATATCCAAACATGTGTACCTACAGGAGTGTAATTAAAAGGAATTCTGTGATTTTTAAGGAGAAGCTTAGATTACCATCTACTATTCAGTTATTAATAAACATGTTTGTTGACAGAAAAGAAATTCCTTTATTACACAAACATCTCTGACAGAGGATAATGACATTTCTGCACAGTATACCCCCAAGTAGTTTTGCCAGACTGTGTTTGTAAATACCACCCTCATTGGGTGCTGTGTTATATGCAACTGAAAATACAATCAAAAAGAATAAAAAAAATAGGAAACTTTCAGCATGCTATACAAAATCTTAAACTGTCTGGAATCCGAACGCTTGAATTACTCAAGCACAGGCATAGGTTATTTGTAGGAAAATGAGGATAGCTTCAGTGGCAATAGGAAACATATCTAGGATCTAACCAGACCTGCGCTTGCTTTGAGGAGGAAGAAGGCCTCAATAGCTTTTTCCTCTACTTGGTGAGACACAAGATGTCCAATGAAAATTTCCTGAAAGACAACGGGCTGCTTTGGACAAGAGAACATGATTTCAACTCCTTCTTATTCATGTAAATAGCTGGTAAAGCGTGAGCTTTTCAACCATGGAAGCTTTCGGGTGCATCTTGGCGCGCTTATTTTAAGCCCTAGTGTTGTGATCAGGCCCATGCACACATACAACGGTATTGAATGCATGACCCATCACACTGCATCATCAAAGCACTGTAAAAAAAAAATGGGTGGCAAAGAATGAACATGGTTTGGAAAGCATCTGTAGTCCTCGGATAAAAGAAACGGATGTCAATGGTGACACCCCTATGATATTAGCACCTTATTTCAGTGGCAACAGGGCTCTGGTGTATCCTTGCACTCAAGGGGGTGAACTAAAAGAATGACCTTTAATACACCCTTTTCGATCACGTCACAGGATGGGGTGGGATTAGCAAATAGAAGAACCCCACCAATCCAGTGACAAGATGGGGAAGTGGTAATCAGAGGAGGAGTTAATGTAATCCACTTACATTGCACGTGCCCGTTAATGGGTGATTCGTGAGAGTTGCAACTCTCACTTAAAGTTGCACTAGGCACTCTTCCCTTGTACGTGGATTTCAACTCTTGCCTCTACGTTCTTGTAACATACTGACCGGCACTACAGCAAGGGCTGAGTTAACTCACTGCAAAGGGAATGGTGTTTTGTATTAAGCACAAGGTGAGTATGTACTTTCCTTTTTAATTGAACAGTTTGTTAAAGATTCTCTTTCAGTGTTGTTAGGGAACTCATTTTCACATTGGGATCTCTGACAAAGTTTCAATGTTCAATCATACAACATGTGGAATTAATTGTCTGAAACTGTTAAAGTATGCTTTTCAGTTTTAATAGTTGAAATTGTGTCTTAAAAGGAATTGCGGTGACCTGAGACATGCCGATGCAGTGCTATTTATTCTCGGAAGTACACTTAGTTTACTTTTATCATGCATGAAAGCAGAGTCTACAGTGCACTTTGGAGGCCTTCATTTCATGTATTTTGTAGAACGAGACATATACCTTTAAAACACAATCTAACCCAACAACAGTTTACTAGCATTACAGCCTGGATTTGCAATATTGACAAGGAAACTCCTGTTCTTCATGCCAAGGAAGCTTGCTCTATTGCGGTTTGTACTGCGCTTGTTAATAGTGTGTGGCATTACCCATGCCAAAAATGTTTAGTGTATGCTTGAAGAGTTCTAGTTCGGCTGTATTTATATAGCGCATAGCTACCCGTTTGGACCTCCCAGCGCAGGGACAGACACACTTGACAGTTTGCTTGATGTAGTCTTACGTTGTGGTGTGGTCTATAATTAGAAGAGATGTGTTTTCAAGAGTTTTCTGAAGGTGGTTTCAGGTTGGTCCAGTCTGAGGTTAGTGGGGAAGTCATTCCATAGCTTGGGGACAAGATATGCGAATGAGCACCCGCTATATCTCGCCTTGTTGACCTTCGGTACCATCAGCAACTTTCAATTTTGAGACTTTAAAAGTCTCCTGGGAGCGTAGGGGATGAGACGTTGCCAAATGAGGGGACAACCTTTTCTGTGTGTTGCCCGATGGGCCATGCACAGAGCCTTGAGATTAATTCTTTTCTGGACTGGAAGCCAGTGCGGGGCAGCCAAGGCTGGGGCAGCTGAGTGGAGTTTTGGACGTCTATGAAGAATTTGTCCAGCAGCATTCTGGATGACCTGCAGTCTTCTTAAGACATACTTGGGACTTCCCAAGAAGAAGGAGTTTCCATAGTCATGACGAGAGTTGATCAATCCCTGTATGACCACTCTCCAAGATGTTAGTGGAAGCCATTGAATGACTTTCCTTAGGATTCTCAGCAGTCCAAAGCATGTAGCTGATTCTTGGTTCAAGTTTTGATTGAAAGCTTATTGTCTAACCAAAAACCTGGACTTCTTACTACATGGGGAGGGCTGAGGATCCTCTCCAATGTATTCTGATCAAGCTAGTTCATTCCAGATTGAGAGGTTATCGCCAAAACACCTCTTTGTTTTTTCACCATTAAGCTCAGGTCTACTGTCTGACATCCAGTCTGTGACCTGTTTTAGGCTCAAATTTATTTGTGAGGATGTCTGCCCTGTTTCTGAGGGGAGGACTATGTTCAGCTGCATGTCATTGGCATATGATACAAATGTGAGTCCACGTGCTTACACTATTTTTGCCAGGGGGAGAATTTATAGATTAAAAAGTGTGGGGCTTAGAGAACTGAGAGTGGCAGAAAGGAAGGGTTCTTCGCAGACATAGAAATGTCTCTTTTCCAGGAAAGCTGCAAAACAGTTAAGGGTGAAGAACAATGTTTATTGTAACTAATTCTCACACTTGTGCTGCTACACTCTGTTTCTGTGTGTGAGACGAGTAAAGATTAAAGTTCCACTGAATATTTGCTATTAACCCCTTCCATGCTCATGACGAGCTCAGCTCGTCATGAGGCACAGTGGAGCTGTGCTGATGACGAGCTGAGCTCGTCATGAACAATGGGGATCATTGATCTGCAGCACAGGAGGGGAAAATGCACAGCAGCGATGTGGTTAATGCAGGCAAGCCCTACCACTTAAAAAGTTCACCAGCGGCCATTACCTATGGTGCTATTGCTGTTAGGAGTGGATTGTTTCTGGTAAACCCTTCTCTAGTTTGCTGCTTCCTGAAGGAAGCCCTTGCAGAAGAAACCTATTACTTTGGCAGTCTCCTTTCTTTTTTTATTTTCTCAAATATTGTGACAACCTGAGATTCGAACAGGTGCTCCATGTTAAATGGCAAATTGACAAACTTGAACCTCTGGCTAGAACCAGGACACATGGAGCCAGGAGTGGCACTGGAGGATGATAGAGGTGTTCACTCCTATGGCTGCTGTATCAGCTGATTGTAGGACACACCTAAAAATAACGTTCTTGAACACGTTCATCACCCCTTAAACAATATTGTTCAGAGAGGTGCTGTAGGGGCCCCTCCATCTCCTCCCTATCGTAACAGAGGAGGCCTATGGAATTGACGATGCATAAATGCATAGTCGCACCCACTGCCACTCTCTTCTCTCTCCCTGCAGTATCAATCGCATTGTTCCCCTTGTCAGGAGGCAGAGCATCACCCATGGCCTGCGCTTCTGCCCTTTTCTTAGCAATGGTGACAACTAGGGAAACTGGGGGACCTGAACCCCTGATGTAGAGCGGGTCAGAGAGGGCTGACATACTTCTTTTCTATGAGGTGTGACTACTTGGGACTTCATAGGGTCCTTGAAAATCTCTGGGGCAGACTTTATCATGCACTTGAGCATTGAAAGGTATTGAACAGAACGCTCTGTGTGTGAGAACATCTCCATTAAAAAAATTGGCCTCCTCCTGGATGATGTAGAGGTACACCTTATGGTAGGCAGTCGCACGTTGAAGCACGCTGTGGAGTTATCTGGCGGTGAGGCCCTGACTGGGATCGGGAATAGGGGCTAGGACTACCCATGTTGGAGTAGGACGCCGGTGACCCCTGAGGAAAAGTCATAAGAGGTGAGAGCAGAGGTGGTGGTGGAGGAGGTGAAATTGAAGGCGGTGGAGGGGATGTCAGAGGAGTAGGAGGAGTGAGTGTAGAAGCTTTGTTCTTAGGCTTTTTGGAGGAGCAAAAGAGGCACAGGAATGTCCAGTGGTGGGACTCCCAGGAAAGCAATTTTGCGCTTCTTTGGCAGGGTCTTCCCTGAGACAGAGATTTTGCCTACGTGCTGGTGGATAATGAAGATGAATGCGTATCAAGAGAGAGAGAGAGAGGACCAGATAGCTAGTCCGTATCCCCGTGGTTTATATATATTTAATCAAAAGGAGACTAGCTCATCAACTACTAAGTTAAAGGACTCGAATATGTTTTGTCAGGGGGTAGGAACACCTTGTAGGTGCTTTACCAGCTCCAATGACTCTGCGAAACACTCGGTTTCGAGTCTGTCTACCCTTGCTCCCTTAACTCAGGTGGACACGATCAGCCAATTTTCTACAGTATATAACAGGCTGCAAAACCGGACACAAACCACCGGTATGCGAAGGAGGCATAACAGGTCCCAGGCAGGCTCTGCCCAGAAAAGCTGTGAGTATGAGATACTACACCTAATACCACTGGTAAGCGCCATCTTTTCCTTCCTTACAGGTTTCCTAATCTAAGTGGCCCACCTTTCCTCCCACAGGGTCATCCCCTTGCCACTTCTCTACCTTGAAGTCATATACAGCTAAAACTAGCGTAAGAAGGTCCTCTTGCGCCTCATCACATTTATGCACCTTTTATGTGATACCCGTGTTTTAGCCATGCCCGCATTACTAGTGCGAACCTCACCATAATGGTACCACCAGTACCATTACACCGTAGCCGTCTATAGTCAGCACTCCTACCGCTATAGTGCCGGCAACTTGATATGTATGACACTATACATTCTAGTGACTCTTTTTTCCTTGTATGTTTTGTCTCTGTCCCCTATATGTTACATGTACAGGTGTTTTTGAGAAGGGAATCCCCCTCTCACACATAGATAAACACTTTAGGGCGTGTATACACATAGTCTGGATTACACACCCATTACTTTTAATTCACACCTACACCTTTTTATCTTGGTCCTGAAGAAAGCCAGCATAGTCATAAGGCACTGGCTGAAACATGTCGACCCACCACTGGATGTGAGAGGTCGTAACTCTCCTCCTACATCCAAAAAGCCTTATTTTTAACCGCTGACGGAGGCGCAGTTATTAAAGTTTAATTTACCCTCGGATACTGGGACCCCCGCCAAGCCGTTTTAACATCACTATACCTTACACCTCACACTGCACACTCAGCAATATACCTGCTCCGCTGTAATCAGGGGTTGAAGCACACCCGGGACACGCTAGGTGTTACTGGGTGGGCCCAATGATGAAGCATGCCACCAACTAGGTTGGTGGGTGAGGGCTTCATGAACACACCTACAAGGTGTTCCTACCCCCTGACAAAACATATTTGAGTCCTTTAACTTAGTAGTTGATGAGCTAGTCTCCTTTTGATTAAATATATATAAACCACGGGGATACGGACTAGCTATCTGGTCCTCTCTCTCTCTCTTGATACGCATATATATATAGGCAGTGCACAGCTGCGAGAGCTACCCTAAGCACCATGGCGGAAAACCATGGCCTGACCTTTAACGAGAGTGACGTGGCGGACATCCTCTCTGACCCGTCTTTCCAAGCAGACTTTAACATCGCGAGCACCATCGCTCAGACCACTGACTGGGAGATTTTAACAGAAAAGAAGCGCAACAGGATACGCACTATCCTTCACGGGACAATCCTAACCCAATATCTCAGAACTAACACGGCTCCTAGGGGACTGCTAATAACCAACACCCCAAGGATCTTCCTTGATGACCCCACCTCCAGGAAGGACTGGGCCCAGATCGCCTGGCACTGCACCAGGGACTGGATGATACTCATCATAAAAACGGCCAAGCGTCTATCAGATACCATCATGATCGAAATACAAGCTACCGAGAGTCACTTCAAGACCACAATAACCTCATACAAAAAGAAACTGGATGACCAAAATAAAGAAATAAATGAATACAAGGAATACCTCACACAGGCTAAAATCAAGAAATTTTGACAAAGACTTAAAGAAATTTAGCTACGCTAAAATATACCCATATTCAGAAGATGATTACACCCCAGAGACCAAGAACGCCAGCATGTCAAACTCATCTGACGATGACAGTTCCATCTCGAGTGACTCAAGCACTGGCTCATATAAACGGGGAGGGAGAGGAAGACGCGGACAACGTGGACAACGATGGCGCAACACATGGCAAGGAGGACAACATGGACCATTCTACGGTCCCCCACCCAACTTTGGCCACATGCAAAATCCATACTTTGGTTTTCCACCCATGTACCCCCAAGGACCAATGCCATTATTTGTAGGCAACCAGGGACCACACATTCCTTTTTTTAGGACAGGGCGGAAGAACAAGGGGCAGAAGAAGACCAAATCAACAACAACCACAGGTTCACTGGGCCGAGGAGGAGAACCCAGTGAGCTCCAACACACGCCAGAAGGCGAAAGAAACACCAGGAACCAGCAAACATTGAGGCCCAATGACCGACCATCGCTAGTATTCAACCTATCTAGCACTCCCCTGACTGATAAAGAACAGTCAGTACTAGAGAAGGGCCTATCATTTGTCTCAACCACCAGACTTGACAAATTTAAATTACACGTAGAATTGGCCCAGTTCTTCAGGAAACTGAAACTGAAATCCTTCTTCGAGAAACCCGCCCCCGAAATCGACCTAACTAACCAAAATCCTAACATCACCAGCCTCAGAACGAAATCTACGTTCGTCCCCCCACCCTCGGCTGTCCCTCCTGAAATCATGACATTTGAGCAAGCTGTGTACAATGACATAGAGAACCTCAACCCTACTAACCACTTCAACAACTTATCCTGGGAAGACAGGAATACCATACAACGCCTGCAAAATAACCCCACAATCATCATCAAACCCGCGGACAAAGGGGGAGGCATTGTCTTACAGGACAAAAAGGACTACGACACAGAGTGTCGCAGATTACTGAGTGACAACAGAAACTACCGCAGACTGGAACATGACCCAACAGAAGAGCTGCGAGCAACAATTCAAGCACTAGTCAAAAGGGCAGCGGATGCTGAACACATTTCCAAACAAGAAGCGGAATACTTATGCCCCCAGAACATTAAGACCCCGTACTTCTACACAGTACCAAAAGTACATAAGGGCATAACCCCACCTCCCGGCAGACCCATCGTGTCAGGTATAAACTCCTTGCTAGAACCCCTATCACGCTACTTTGACTTCTTCCTGAACCCCCTGGTGCAAAAGACTCCAACCTACATCAAGGACACCAAACATCTCCTACAAGTCATAAACAACACTGAGTTTAACAACGACACTCAACTCCTAGTAGGTTTGGATGTGGAGAGCTTGTACACCAGCCTCCCACAAGATGCCACTCTGGCAGTACTCCACAACATCCTGATGGAATCTCCCTGGCCTTACCACACCCCTAGGGAATTTGTTATGGCCTGTGCAACTCTGGCTTTGAAAGAAAATTATTTCGAATACGACGGCTCCTTCTACCTGCAGACGAATGGCACATCCATGGGCAGCGTTTTTGCCCCAAGCGTGGCGGGACTGTATGTCCACCACTTTGAACGCACAAACATAGCAGCGGACACCAACCCCTTCAGTAACCATATTCTAAACTGGCGCCGCTATATAGAGGACATCCTAGTACTCTGGCAAGGGACCAAGGCTGACCTAGACAGGTTCATGGTCTGGCTCAATAGCAGGGACCCATACCTCAAATTGACCAGCACAGCGAGCAACCACCAGCTACCCTTCCTAGACCTGGACATCACAGTCAAGGACGGCACCCTGGTCACGACAACTTACTACAAGCCCACTGCCAGGAACTCCCTGCTCCACTTCACGAGATTCCACCCCCGCCCCCTCAGGGAGAACCTCCAATTCAGCCAGCATACGCAGAAACTGCACCAACATTGCCGACTATAAAAAACAATCAACGGAACTGGCCAAGAAATTGGAACACCGTGGCTACCCTAAGGCCATCATCAACAAAACGCAGAAAAGAGCAAGGAACCAGAACCGTGATGCCTTACTCGAAAACATCACAAAGGATAACCAGGAACAACCCATCACATGTGTCACCACCTTCAACACAGCGTCCAATGAAGTAGCCAAGGTGATAAAAAAAAACACTGGAAGATCAGCAACTCTGGACAGAGGAAATGGAACACCCCGAGATTTGCATACAAACGGTGCCACAACCTAAAACACCAACTGGTCAGTACCCGACCAAGACCACATACCAGACAAACCGAGAACACCATCCTAAATGTATGGGGCTTACCGAAGGTCACAGGACATTACCCGTGTAATGACTGCAGTGTATGCCACCTGACCACACACACCAAAACCCTGGACTTGGAGCCCAACAAGATCTGGACCCAACGAAGCCACACCAATTGCAACTCCCGCAACGTCATATACCTACTAACTTGTACATGCGGACTCCGATACGTCGGAATGACAATTCGCAAAATAAAGACCAGAATAACAGAGCACAGAAGCACAATCAGATGTAAGAAGAACATCAGTAGACTCACTAGCCACTTCATTACCCACTGTCACACACCCAATGACCTAACCTGGACTATCATCGAACAAATCCAAGAGAGCGCCAGTGAAACCGACAACATGCTGCTAAGCAAAGAACAGCGTTGGATCTATCGTCTTTCAACGGCGACGCAGGGGCTGAACGATGCCATTCCCTGGAATTCCCTAACATGTCCATGTACCCACCTACCAGTGATTTATCATCATCACTGTGCCTAACCTGTGACATGCCTCTGAACCCACGAACCAGTGAACTATCACCTTCACTGTAACTAACCGCCACCCACACACCCTTCATGGGCCTGGGTTGGAATGTGACAAATACTGAAACCATCAAAAATTAGCCCCTTTGTGACATATATGTAATTAGAGCCCCATAGTTCTGAGTAATAGGGGTCATGGATCCCCCTTGATTCCACTTGCAGTGCCATTACCCCCCTTATAATATTCCTCTGGGCACTGAATAGTCAAGGCACTTCACTTCTATATTCTTACTTTTATTTTTACCGAGGTGTGTCTATGTATCCCCTTCCTTTATTTACACATAGCTGTCAATAACGAGCGCCCAGCACACACGCAGTGTTTCCAGCGTTGCTTGCTCATTAGAAATGCCAGGAAGCCCCGCACATGCGCGTAGCGTAATACTACATGGTCGCGCATGCGCAGAACGCTCCGTAATCAATGCTCATGCGCATTTGAACGGAATAGCGGCACCGCAGCACCCAGGCGCTTTACCAGCTCCAAAGACTCGGCGAAACACTCGGTTTCAAGTCTGTCTACCCTTGCTCCCTTTACTCAGGTGGACACGATCAGCCAATTTTCTACAGTATATAACAGGCTGCAAAACCGGACACAAACCACCGGTATGCGAAGGAGGCATAACAGGTCCCAGGCAGGCACTGCCCAGAAAAGCTGTGAGTATGAGATACTACACCTACAACCACTGGTAAGCGCTATCTTTTCCTTCCTTACAGGTTTCCTAATCTAAGTGGCCCACCTTTCCTCCCACAGGGTCATCCCCTTGCCACTTCTCTACCTTGAAGTCATATACAGCTAAAACTAGCGTAAGAAGGTCCTCTTGCGCCTCATCACATTTATGCACCTTTTATGTGATACCCGTGTTTTAGCCACGCCCGCATTACTAGTGCGAACCTCACCATAATGGTACCACCAGTACCATTACACTGTAGCCCTCTATAGTCAGCACCCCTACCGCTATAGTGCCGGCAACTTGATATGTATGACACTATACACTCTAGTGACTCTTTTTTCCTTGTATGTTTTGTCTCTGTCCCCTATATGTTACATGTACAGGTGTTTTTGAGAAGGGAATCCCACTCTCACACATAGATAAACACTTTAGGGCGTGTATACACATAGTATGGATTACACACCCATTACTTTTAATTCACACCTACACCTTTTTATCTTGGTCCTGAAGAAAGCCAACATACTCATAAGGCACTGGCTGAAACATGTCGACCCACCACTGGATGTGAGAGGTCGTAACTCTCCTCCTACATCCAAAAAGCCTTATTTTTAACCACTGACGGAGACCCAGTTATTAAAGTTTAATTTACCCTCGGGTACTGGGACCCCCGCCAAGCCGTTTTAACATCACTATACCTTACACCTCACACTGCACACTCAGCAATATACCTGCTCCGCTGTAATCAGGCGCCGAAGCACACCCGGGACACGCTAGGTGTTACTGGGTGGGCCCGATGATGAAGCATGCCACCAACTAGGTTGGTGGATAATGAAGATGATCATCCTCTGCTTTCATCCAGCTCTTGCTGCAATCTCCAGATTTAGCTTTACTCAATGTTATAAGCGGGGGGCTTCGGAACCGAAATTGGCGATGGCTGCTTCAACGCGGTTTGTGTTTTCGGCCTCAATAGTGGAGTGCTATATGTATTACTGTATAGTAATCAACATTCTATTTGTACTATATTGGAAATGCATTACTTACCCGTACAAGCTGTATGATGTAAAAGTTCAATATAAATATTTATAAAAAAAAAAAAGTGTGGTCAGCTTCGATGGTTCCGCACTTATGAGCAACCTCTGGCTCGAGGCTGGATGAGGGCCGAAGCCCCTGGAAGGTTCTTTCCTCAGCTCTGAGGTCTTGCAGTTGTGTCGGCCAGCAATCAGAGGTATTGGCACACCAAAAGGTGGCGGAGGCTTAGGCACAGGGTTGATGCCCATCGCACAGCGAGGCAGTGCTCAGCTCTGATATGCGCCCATTTCTGGGCTTTGATATTGGCTTGAGGATCAACAGTACTCGCATGAGGTGTGGTCTTCAAAAGAGGGACGCCCGGGGTAAATGAAGCAAACTCAGGTGCCTCTTCTTTCCGAAGTTCTTCCTCCTCTGGCTCTGAGATGTTGAAATCTCTGATCTCCGGACTGGGCTGGTGTGTTAAGAGGGGAGGTGACGCCTTCGATTTCTCTTCTTCGGTGCTGAAAGGGTCAGCATCACTGAAGATGCCCAGCGTTTCCAAGGAGGATTTTGAAATTCTGCTGTGGGCTCACCATATATCTTGCTACGGGCGCAGAGTTTTCTTGCTGAGGAACACTGAACGGGAGTTTTCCCGGCTCTCGTCATGCTCCGGCGAGAGGCAAAGATTGTAGACGGTGCGGAGATTGGCCCAAGGGTATTTAGAATGCCACTGTGGGCATCTTCAGGACAGTAGCCGTTCCATCACCTAGCTAGTGCCTTTATTTTCTGAAGTTAGACTGGAACACACAATGGCGTGCTTGCTTAACAAGTGGTTCAAGGAGCGAAATAAGTGCTGTAAGAAGGAAGAAGTGCACTGAGGAGTCTTTTGGCATTGGGATGGAATGCAACAAACTCAGAGTAACGACGGGGAATGACGTACTTGTCGAGACCAGGTGCAACGTTGTTTCTTGTTGGAACCTAATGGTGAAGAAAAACAATCTAACAAAGGAGTCAGTGCCCGTGCACGTCCACGAACAGAGGAGAAGTCATTGAGACCATGTGACACGAAAACTGGATTAGAAGGAAAAACTACTTGAAATCATCTGCGCCCAGCACTAAATTTGCAGGAGTATGCAGAGCATGTGTATCTACAGCCAGACATGCTTCAAACAATATTTAGTTTGACACCTTGGCAGTGCAGATAGCTGAAGAATATGTGTCAAACAGTAGCCATTAGAAAGAAACATTTAGTAACTGGCTACCTTGAAGTATCCAATGAAGATTAATCGTTTCCCAAATTCACAAATCACATTTATAGTGGCCCCTTCACATACATGATGTATAAGAAGAGATTTGGTGTCCCTTAACCTGGTCAATACATCAAAGGCATGCTACTGTCCAAGGGGTTCCCAGAGACACACATGATTACAGCGTGGTCCTTCTACACAAACGAACCATACTCACTGAGTGTTCTTCAGAGTCAGACGTCTGAGAGGTAATAAGTGGATTAAAACTTGTTGGAGACAGCGGATCAGTCTTCTTCCTCATTGCCCGAATCTGGAGCAAGGCTCGGAATGCTGTAAAGAGACCAAGAAAGAGTAAAAGGATTACTCTGGGGCATGAAAAATACAGGGAAGAAAGAAAGCAGGGAGAGGAGGATGAGAAGAAGGGTGATGGAAGAACTATATATGGAAGAATAACATGAAATTGGTAGGAAGGGGAAAACAGAGGGGGAGAATTCTAGGGTGAAAGAAATGTAATGAGTGGGTGAAAGAAAATAAAAATAAAAAGAGAAAATGCAAGGGGGGAAATAATACGGTATTGCCTCAATGTTTTTCAAATGCACTATGGGGAATGTGAGAAATGCAGTAAAGGACCAGAGTCATTTTTATATGCATAATCATCTTTTGTAGTAATAGATTTGTAAAATTATTTAGTTTAAATGTTATGGTGGTGTACAATGTTTACACTCACCCCTCAGCTACTCTTATTACAATATCAACTGTTTTCCTGACTACCCACCGAAGGATAGAGGCACGTTAGGCCTAAAATATCAACTGATTTCCTGATACCCTCCCAAAGGATGGAGGCTCTTTGGGTATTTCTTCTAATTAAACAAAATATAAACACCTTCGTGGCCCACCTATTGATGCTGACACTGCCTGCTTCCCTAGCCTTGACTATATTTCTTCTCCTATAAAGGCCATTCCAGTCAAGCCCACCCCCACCCATTATGCCTCCTCGAACACCCACTGACCTCTGTTACAGAAATGGTAGAAATTAGCATCCAACCTGCAAGAACGATTAAGAAGTAGGGGATCAAACTGCAATGAGGATGTAAGTCTACAACAAAAGAGCAGAGGACACAGAGTAGGGTACGACGAAGTAAGGGAGATTAGATTTACTAGTAAGTGCAGGTATGGTATGCTTTCTTTCTGTCTGCTCATATCCACCTTTCCTTTCTACAGACATCTACGATGTATAGACCTACAGGCCTGGGCATTGACCATTAGTGCAGAATAAATAAGCAAACAAAATTGGATCATAATAATGTGTGTGGCCCTGCTTTCTGTGCACATCTGCTGGATTCCAGAGTTCCTGTGCTCAGCTCCATGTTGTGGCATGCATTGGTATTTTTGGACAGCTCTTTCATTCAATGGGACCTTAAAAAGATTCTCATGTCAGTGCACCAACCTTAACCCTATCCAATATTCAGCAGCTTCATTTTCTGTAGATATGTTGCCTTGCCATCTAATCTAGAGCTCAGCTGCTTTTTCCTCTGGTGGCTGAGGTTAACATCTTCCTTTGTGCTTCTGTGCCTTACACTAGTTCTTCCTACAGAACCTGGTTTACAATAACTATGACCAGGGTAAAGCATGACTGCACCCTGGCTCCCACATTTATCTGGCCGATGTATTCTCTAAAATTGGTGATGTCAACTGCTGCTCCCCCAAATTAGATGGGCGGAAAATCCCCATTGGTGCATATGTCTTTGATCTAGTTACAATGGATAAGACTAACAGAGCTAAAATTATGTCTTGATTTCATAACTCAATATTCTAAAGATACAGTTTAAATATGAATTTAACAAAAAACAAAATATGATTTTTGATAAGTTGCCCTTAAAATTCTCCTGAAAGGAGGGTGCAGGGTCTGCGGGCAGACGAGTATGGTGCCCACCCAATGAGCTCAACTCATAAGCTTCATGGCTTCTCCAAAATGGGTCTCTTTCAGCCATGCCTTGCTACTGAAGGTGCCACTCTGGTACAGCAGGAGCACACTGTGTAAGATTCAGAAACTCAGGGCAGGGGGAGCTGTCAAAATGTGTTCCATAGAGAAGGCAGGATGCAAACTAGTGCAGACCTGCCAACTCACACAGTGCCACCTTGTGTCACACAATATTGACTCACTTCACACAGTCACCCAGTGAGATGCCGATATCACATAGTGGCAGGAAAACGGAGGAGGAAAGCATTGCAAAGAGTGAATTTCTAGCTCGCTGTTTTGATTTTGGAGGCTTTTAAAAGCAAAAGTCTATTATGGGGTGTGAAAACACACTAGGACTTTGGCACTAGTCTCAGCAGGCACAAGGCTTGCCCCTTACCACGCCACTAAGTGAATATTTCTGAAGGCTGACAGGTCTGCTAACATCAGCTGTAGTGAGGCCTGCAGTCTACCAGGAGAATGAAAATGAGGCCGCCGTCGATTAGACAGCACCCAATGAAGAAGAGATCACTCGCGCATAGCTCCTCGTGGGGTGATTTTCAACCGGCCTCTACTGGAGCGCTGATTCTGGGGCCAAGATTTTGAAAACAAGTTAAAGACACCATCTACCGATAATTCCAGGAGAACAATACATGCCTGGTACCCTAGAATACACTCTGGGTTGCCTTTAAGGCAGTATTTCAGGGACGCTGCATAGCAGAAAGGGCAAACCAACACTGCCATGGCAAATACAAATTCTATAGAGACTCTCCAGAAACTGAATTCAAAGCCCTAGAAAAAAGAATATAGGGCCAGATGTATGAAGGCCCCGTTTTGCAATTTCCTAATTGCGAATCCTTTCGATTTGCAATTAGGAAATCGCAATACAGCATGCATGAAAGTGTTCTGAACACTTTCTGTGATTCCTAGGGGATCATAACTGACCTACCTCATGAATAATAATGAGGTAGGTCACAATTTGCAACCCCCTAGGAATCACAAAAATCACAGGGATGGTGGCCTGCTGGGGTCAGCAGACCATTATGTCCGTGATTGCTTTCAAATAAAGCAATCTTTTAATTTTTTTTAAAGCAGCCCTTTTTCCTTAAAGGAAAACGTGCTGCTTTAAAAAAAAAAAATGTCCTTTTCATATTTTAAGAGCAGGCAGTGGTCCGTGGGACCCTGCTCTTAAAAAATGTTTTTTCAAAAATTCAGGACCCCTTCCCATTTGCGAATGGGTTACCACCTACTTAAAGTAGGAGGTAAAATGCAAATATTTTGCAACCGCATTTTGGTCACAAAACATTCCTACATGCCGATGCGATTCGGTATTAGGAAAGGACGACTTAAACGCGCCCCTTCCTAATAGCGAATTGCAAACCCATTTTGCGATTCGGTAAATCGCAAAATATGGTTTGTAGCATTTTTAGAAACATTTTTTGCTTAATATATGTGCCCTTAGAGTCTTAGAATCCTTAATGGTCTGGCAACAGAGAAATCCAAAAAAAGTATTTATTTGTCTTAAGCAGCACATAAATTTAACTCCCTTCTGGGCAAATGTCTACAACTACTACAGACACCTTTATTACATATCCCCTCGCTTCTAGGCGCAAATGGCATTATTTTCAATAAAAATTAGGAAAACTTAAAGCATTTCCTGCACTCTATATAAATCTTTATATGGAAGAACTAGTTGGCTTGACTAGAACAAGGCCGAGGTTGTTTTGCTGTTGCAAATCTACCCATACTGAATAAGGTTAGTAAAAAGGGTTTAGAACTTCTCATCATATGAAGTTACCAGGGCTAAACGTGAACTCCATCCCAACAAATCACCAGGATCTGATGGCTTTGCCAATGGATTTTATAAACCGTTTTAATTAAAATTAAACCTCCTCCCTTAGGACCAACATATGACCTTCTCGTTACCACATATTCTAGTTTATCCTATCCCTCAAAAGATATGTCACATAAAGTACAGTATCATTATTTATGCCAAAGTAATGGTGGTCTGAAGTTTGGTTGCACCAAAGACAATTTGTTACATATTTGTAATGTGTGATGGATCTTTAAAGCACTCTTTCTGCAAACTCCCAGGTCTTCTCTCTATGGGGAAAATATGTTTGAAGCATATGTTCAACACATATTCTATTCGTAGGGTTGAATTGGCAAATCTTTGACCCTTTAAGGACTTTCAAACCAGGACTTCAGTTGCTTTGAAAAATGTTTAAATTCATAGATTTCAATTCTTCAGCTGTGCAAAGACGGTGGTTAGTAATGGAGACCATCGTGAGTGTATATGCAATGGCCCATCACTATTGCAAGATGTATTAGTTTTTACTTAATTATATTCAGGGTCACTGGAATTACGAGTCAGTGGAGTACCAAATGTGGCTTCAGGTTGACAAAATTAAACAGCAATAAAAAGCAAATTAAGTTCCATAATGAAACACAATTTGTAACAGTATTATTGTGTCATTTTAAGAACTATTAATGTTGTCTAGGCTAAGCTAATCGGTTGTTTGGAAAAGTTCTGCAGCTTTTTTCAACGTTTTAAAATCATAAATGCTACCTTGCATGCGTCGCCAATGAGAGGCCCCAGTGATGCTGATTGATACTCTATAATGCGTCATACATTTGCTTGAAAATAAGATTATGTTCTTGTACCCATTTCCTTCTGTGTCCATGGGTGGGTTACATGAATCTGAAGCTATTCAACCCCTTGAACTATTTCTACAGGTGTTTTAATTGACTTTTATACAGCATGAATTGGTTATTGATTCACTTACTTGGCACAGATTAACTTTTACTATCATTTGTCATCAGAGTGGTATAACACATCAAATACATTCTATGTGCAGTTAACCATCACCCAACCCTTCGCCTACTAATATTGATAAAGCAATCTCTTGTAAATGTCCGGATTATATTCCAGATTGCTGCTTTGCACATGCAGTTTCGGTAGATTTCTCAAAATGCAAAACTTGCACCATTGATTGACTGGATTGTAGCTTAGTCTTTCTAGTACTTGGTTTCCAACTAGCTCATAACAGAGTTGCATAAACTGCAATATCCACCTTAGCAGCCATGTTTGGGTTAAGGTAATGGCTTGGTACCAGCATTAAAAAAGGTTAAAAAAAATAACTGATTAGTCTTTCCTAATTTCTTGGCTCCATCTTGCAAATTTTTCACCTTGATTCTATTAGTACATACATATATCATTCCTCTGATTCCGAGAGTGATAGAAGATTAAAGTCTGTGGGGTGATTAATAAAAGTATTCATGAGCAGAGAAGAAGTTCTAGGAGGCGTCGTCTTTTTCCTACTCTTACATGCCTTTATGAATCGGCCTATAAACGTATATCTACCTATTAATAAAACCAGAAAGAGTACACAGTCCCATCTATGTTTAACTAATCTTATATTCCCGGAATATTCCACTTTTAGATGTTTTGAGCCAATTAACAAACGCACGTCAGAGTACGTAAAAGAAATACCCCAGGAGTCAAGCTGTTCAATTGATTAATTTCAGTCCCATCTGTCTCGTCAGGTACCTGTGATGCAATAGCATGTTCGTGATTGCTGGAATATACATTTCTACCAATTTAGAACATTATGGTTGTCAGGTCCTTGTGGGCTCAATTAAAATTCATGGTAATTTGCGGTATTAGCAGTATTCAAGGAAAAGCTTATCCAGTATATGCAAAAGTCCTGGGCCTCTTTTGTGGATGCAATCGGTTTGCAATTTCACTTGCCTGACGAGCTATACATGGAGTAATCCTGAAATATCCCTTATGCTGTGCCCTGATCTTGTTCCGACTCAACCGATTCTTGAGCATGGTGCTTCAGTCTGTCATCTTGATTTCTACTTCTGGTATGTGCTACACACCCAGTATGATCTGTTTGCAATGACGCACAGCCTTGAGCTTTTTTGGACTGCAGTGGAAACTTTGCTCCTCCATTTCAGTATGCAATTGGGTCTATATACTTACTACTTTGTTGTTCATGTGCATCTGAAAAAAGTTTAGTGCTAATTCAAAGTTGTCTACCTGACCTGTGCAGTCAGACCATCCTTATATGCTTATTATTCAGCCATGGTTGTATTCTTCATAATGACCACCTAGTGCTCTTGATCTGGGAATGTCCATCACTGTAAAACAGTTCTCATTTTCATGAAAAGAACAGACTTCACCACCATTGTTGTGTCTCAAATGTGAAAAAGCAAGCCATAATTTCCCAAAATGCCATAATTTCCTTCACTGCCCAAATATCTACTGTCTGGTGATGAACACATTTTATTTGGAAGGACACGATCCTGACTTTTTTCTGGGGCAGGCCTCTGCCAGATGATTACGGATAGTTGGCCAGAATGAAGAATTAAGAGTTAGATGGGACTTCTTCCCATTCCCCGTAAAACACAAGCAAAGAAATATTTGTTTTGTTCTGTTGTCTTGGTGATCTCTATGTGCCACTTAGTCAAAGATTCCCCCTCCGTCAGTCATTTACCTAGAGCAGCATAAACATGTATGTCTTCCCCCCTTAGCCTGGCAGTATCCATTGGCAAGCATTTTACCAAATACCCATAACAAGCAAAATACTGAAACAGTTATATTTCGAATCCCCTCTGTATTGGGATGTGGACGTGTAAATCTTTCCAATCAATTTTGGTCACATAGACACATCTTGGGTGTGGGAACCAGGAAGGTGCCGATTTGCAGGCGCCATCTTGGTCGCGGGTCCAGAGGTTGCCTCGTAGGACTCCCGCACATGCGGCGATGGCGCGCCAGAGGCAAGCCCGTTTGCGCCTGTTCGCGCACAGGTCGCGACCAGCGCCAGCCACGCAGCCTCTTCTGCCTCTACTCGACAAGTCTACTCCAGGGAAGAGCTCATTCAGGTAGGCCAGCTTTTCAGCGTAGGCAACCAGTCTGTAGGAACCATCAGTGGTTCTAGGCTGTTATCCTGCGTCCTGCTCAATGTCTGGTCCTTATGTAAACATCATGCGGAAATTGCACTTTTAATCGAATCTCAGGATCTGGATGTGTTATTTCTTACGGAGACCTGGACAAGAGCTGATAGTGGGGTAGAGCTCGGACTGGCCTGCCCTCCAGGCTATAAGATCAGGCATAACCCTCGAGTGGGTGGCAGAGGAGGTGTGGGGTTCATCTTCAGGGAAACACTTGCCATGTCACAGCTTGAGGTTAAAGACGTCCAAGGTTTCGAACTGATGGGTTTCTCTAAAAGGTCAGAGGGGAGTTCTGTACTCTGGTCTGCTGTGCTATAGACCACCTGGCAGTGCCTTGACAGCCTCACATGATCTGGTAGATCTTATTTACGACCTCTCCAATACACATGCCAGGCTCATAGTCTTGGGAGACTTCAATCTCTGGCTAAATGGGCCTTCAGACACAGCCTACAGAGATTTATGCCAGGCCTGTAGTAATATCCACCTTCAGCAGCTGGTGCTCTCCCAAACCCACATGAAGGGTCATATCCTGGATCTGGTCTTCTTTGAAAAAGACACTCAGGTTAAGATCAGGGATATCATCACTCAATGCTGGACCGACCATGCCCTCATCCATTTTTCTTTACATCTCCCAGCTGACTCTCTTAGAGATAACAGGTCAGGTAATATCAAACTTAGCAGGCAGTGGTCTAGACTCTTGAAAGGCTCTACATTACCAACTTTATTACCCGGTGGCTTCACCTTGGAGGGAGGAGTGGAGGCTAGCTACTCGAGCCTTTGTCAACAGATCATAGACTCTCTGGATAAAATAGCTCCCCTGCGGAAAGCGAAGGATAGGCCTAAGCATACCACTCCCTGGTATTCTAACGACCTCCTCCAGCTGAAACTGCGCTGCAGACAGGCTGAAAGAACTTGGAGGAAGCATTACTTAGAGCCAGACAGAGTTCTCTACAAACATTCACTTCTGGGCTATAAAGCACAGATTAAGTGTGTCAAAGCCAAGTATCTTGAGGACATGCTGGCCCTGGCAGCTAACAAATCACAGACCAATAGCATCCCGGCCTCCCAGACTTTGTGCGACTCCTTGGCGTCCGCCTTTGAGGACAAGATTACCACCATTCTGAGTGGTCTCTCTGTTCCCTGCACTCCCAGTTCCCAGTCCTTCTCAGATTTAGTTTCTCTGCCCACTTCTGGTGATTCCAGGGAAGCTACTGTGCACCCGTTGCTGGCTAGTTTCACCCTTCCTTCTTATGAGGACTTCTGCATCTTGTCCAACGGTGTGTCTTGGGCTCTCCGCTGGACCCGCTGCCTCATAAGTTCTGGATGTTGTTCCATGAGGAAGTTTTTCCCCCTCTCTATTCCATCTGCTGTCAGTCTCTTAGCACTGCCACGGTCCCTGATAGTTGGAAACTAGCGATGGTCTCCCCGTTATTGAAGAAGGCCACGCTGGACCCCACCTGCCCTGCGAATTACAGGCCAATCTCGCTGCTCCCCTTCCCTATTAAGATCTTGGAGAAATCGGTCACTAGATCTTTGTCCAGCTTTTTGGAGACTAATGTCTGCTTGGACGTGGCTCAGTTTGGCTTCCGGCCAGCTCATGACACGGAATCCGCGCTGGTGGTTGTCCTGGATGACCTTCGTTCGTGGGTCGACATTGGCCGGGCAGCTTTTTTAGTGCTGCTCGACATGTCGGCCGTGTTCGATACGGTCAACCACGCCAGTCTAATTAGCAGATTGGAAGAGATCGGGGTAGCCGGTTTGGCCCGGGACTGGCTAGTCTCCTATCTTCATAACAGGCATCAGGTGGTGGCTTTGCCGTCGTTCAGATCTGGCACCAGAGAGGTGGGGCAAGGTGTGCCTCAGGGATCGGCAATCAGCCCCATTTTATTTAATTTGTACCTCTGTCCTCTGATCAGGCTGATCCATCAACTATACCGACGATACGCAGCTTATATTCTCCTTTGTAGGTAGAGAAGCTGTCTCTATGGAGACTTTCCATCGCTGCATGACAGCCACTGCGGACTGGTTGCACCAAAATTCTCTGCAGTTTAATGGATCTAAAACGGGGGTGCTGCACTGGTCATTGGATAGAACCCCTCGCCCTCTGCCTGTGGATTTTTGGCCTGCTTCTACCTCGGGCACGGTTGCAGCAGCGGATGCTGCTCGCAACCTGGGCGTCATGTTTGGCCCAAATCTACAGCTGGATACCTTTGTAAATAAGACAACTGCTACATGTATGATGCTGCTTCGAACACTGCACAAGATCCTTCCTATGTTACCTGCACAGGCCAGACCTGAAGTAGTGCGCAGCATCATACTTAGCAGACTTGATAATTGTAACGCTCTGCTTCTGGGCGCTCCTTGCACCCTGATCAGTAAACTGCAGCGTATACAGAATATGGCAGCCAAGCTGGCCCTTTCTCGGATGCTCTCAGCTTCTTCCTCTTTGGCGCTCAAGGACCTTCACTGGTTGCCTGTCCATCAACGCATCTGTTTTAAGGCTGCTTGTATAGTCTTCAAGGTTCTTCACGGACAGGGGCCTGTCTTGTTGCAAGAGCTTTTTTCATGGTACTCAGCAGCCAGACCTTTACGGTCCTCCTCAGCACACTTGGTGGTAGTTCCTAGAATCCAAAGGTCTAGGATGGGCGGCCGCTCCTTTGGTTTTACTGCTGCTAAGCTCTGGAACTCTTTGCTACTCTTTGAGGAGCTTGAAGGAATTTTCTTCCTTCAAAAAAGGGCTGAAGTCTTATCTCTTTCCTAGGGCAGCGTAACTGGTGCTCTGTGTGAGGGTAGTAGAGTCAAAGCGCCAGGATACCCTCTGGGTGACAGTTCGCGCTATAAAAGTATGCGTTACATTACATTACATTACATTACTGCTTAAGCAGAATGATCATCCTGAAGCAGTAAAATTTGCCTGAGCTGGCAGGCCTTAGGTTGAGAAAAGATCATGTTCAGTCCTTCTTGGGGATTCAGGAATATGTTCTTGGCCTTGCCGTCTCTTGTGCCTTTTCTAGAACTCTTTTGTGCGATTACTTGTACCTCTTCAGTAGTAGTCATATGAGCTCCTGTTTGGTCTTTTTGTTTCTTAATGACAAATTGGGGGGAATTGGATGCATTAATCTAAAATCACTTTATCCAGTAATCTGTATGACGTTATTTGTTTAACTACCTTAGCTTACCTTTGATCTGCTTTAATAGGAGAGGTAGAGGGTGAGGATCAGGTTGGGGTACAAATGCAAACCACTTCTGGTTTACAGTGGTACCTTTTCAGAGCTATCGCTACAGCATCTTTTGAGAATGTGCTTCTTCAACATCCTCAGTGTAAGGATAGCACCCATTGCCATGGTTTGGCGTGGCTTTACTGATAGTGGTAATTCAGGGCCTTAAAGAATTGCCTTTGTCCTGCAGGTTGAATGCCAAGTCTGTGTATAACTCCACCCTTGCTGTATTTCCAAGGATAAAATACACAAGATTTGGTTGTAGCAGTTATTTTTTTATTATCTAAGGTAACATCCACTTGTTTACTAAACTTGGGAGGCCGAATAAGAGTCAAATGTTAAACATGCTTATACCCTCATGCCCAAAAGCCAGACATGCATGGGCTTCAATACCTTTTAAACACTCACCCAGAGCCAATTTGTCTGGTGGATGCCTGTGCCTCCTCAACAAGTGTCCAAATGGTGGTATTAGCAAAGTTCTGGCATCCTGGACCATCCTCACTGCGTTGTTCGAGTATTCATGAAACCGAGGAGATTGTGGACTATAACTCATCCCACGCACATACATTATATTGAGCTATATGTCTTGCAACTTGGTAAATCGCAAACTGTAAGCAAAGATGGTGCTGCAAAGTCAGATAATGGCCTAAAGTTGTTCTTTCCTTGTCTCAACCCTGTGCAGCAAGAATTTCCCATCTCTTTCTTGCTATGGTAAGAAATACAGAGTTGGCGTTTGGGCAACTAGGCTCATGAATTTGATATTGTGGTGCAGGCTCATATTGTTTTAAGCAGTTTGAATGGCTGTCCAAATTGTAGCAAGTTTCCGAAAAACATCAGTATAGTTGCCTTTATTGTGTACCTGTATTGGCAAATAATTACTGAGCAACAGTAGGGCTTTTAGGGTTTCTATCAAAACATCGGTCTCAGACATTCCGATGCAGAATTCGAGGTGCTATTCGAATAATTCGTTTTAGGTTTATTGATCATCCGGGAGCGAGGGAATTCTAATCTGAAATCCGCCCAGGCATTTGCCAGCCCATGTATTGACACTGTTCCTTCTTTTCAGGCACCCAGTGAATGCCCCATCTGCTCCATGAATGGGTGTTTGACATCTTTTTCGAATCAAACAGAATGGTAGAGGACTGATGAGAGGTCTCTCCACCTAATTCCACTATTAGGCAGTTACCCCAAATGTGATGGGACTGGAGTCTTAACATTAAATTAATTCAGATCCTGAATTAGGGGTTAAGAGTTTGGCTGAATTTAGAAATTATTTAAAGGTCGACATTTTTGCAGAATGTGATTTGTGTAAAGAAAAGGCAGTCTATATTTTAGAGCCTGTGCTTTTACAAAACATGTTTGTGCACTCTGTGTTTTCGCCAAAAAAATGGAAAAACAGGGTGAAATGGCAGTGCAAGTTTAAGGAAAATTAACTGTGATTAAAATCTAATTGAGATCTTTGAAGTCGAGGCATATCAATTAAGGCATAAAGATATAAAAGTAATATATTTTAGCACGTGGATCAAGTGAATTGTTGCCTACAGTAGCATATATATGTAGTCTAAATGCTAAATATCCACTTCTGGAAGAAGCAGAGCTCATGCCACTAAATGAAAAACAGCTGGGACTGTATCAGCCAACATCCGAATACTGTGACACTACGCTGAGATAAATCCATGCGCTCTCCAAAGAATAGATGCTCATGCCAGTACAGATTGTCATGTAAAGCAGGCTCACACAAGAGAATTTGCTTGGTTAGATGGTTTCCCTCCATTGAATGGGTATTGTTTTCTACACCCCTGTGGTCTGGATAATGACGAACATCCTATAATGGAGAGGCAATTGTTTTTTTTGGGACTGTAGTTCTGAAGCACACACATCTCCATTATTCATGACCAAGTCAGTCACCTTCCCCTATAATGGAAATATCGATGTTGCCTTTTATAAAACTTTAAAGAGCACTGTGGTTACCGAAGGGCTGGTGGACGTGGAGGGGCGGCATACCATTAAGAGTGCTTCCATCTTTTATGTGCGTTTTTTCTCAAGATAGGAAGTTTTACTTTAAAAGATTTTGGGAAAGTTTTTCAATTTTTTTTATTTGATATGGTAGTTTTATAAGTCTTTTCAAACACGACTGTAATATCATGTCTTAAATAAAATTATGAAGAAATCCATACTAGACAACTATCATTATATGCAGAAAGCTGTACAACTGCATCTTCTGCAGATAGAAGGATCTGAAAAGGCTCCACAAGCCTCCATCAGCATCTGCACGCCCTTTGGCCACTGGAAGCCAGTGCTATTGCAGTGTGTGCCGACTCTGAAGTGATAGGGAACAAGCGGCGTGAGGGTAATGCAGGCTGGAACAGTGACTGGAACTCACGGAGTCTGCATATGGGGCAGTTGTTGGCTTGATATCGTAGTGTGTCCGCACAGGTGTTGCAGAGGCAGAGGTGGCGGCATGGTAAGATTAACGTATCACGGACATCGGAGAGGCAGACCACACACTCAGCGCTGTTATCACTGACTTCGTCTTCCGCAACCTGCATGTGGATGAGACAAAAAGAGATGTTATGCTGTTATGTGTTATGTTATAGGTTTGTTGAGCGCGACAGCTGCCCCAGCAACGGGGCGTCCCGGCGCTAAGAACCATAGCACAACCTACTGGGGGAAGGGGGAGAGAAGATGCTTATAGAGGTGGGAAGAGGTGAGATTTCATTGCTTTGCGAAAAGCGGCCAGGTTGTCGAGGCGGCGGATGTGGAGGGTACAATATTGCACTTATGCTCTACATCCAGAGACACCTACTTCAAGGTGTAAATTAGAAGGTCTTGTGCATACAAGGAAAGGTTAACAGAGAAGAGGCCCGAGTAGGGCGACAGCAGACAAAGCCAGATTTCTGCTCAGTAATCCCTTGATGTAAATATGTAGAGGCTAGAGGCTAGAGTTCTCTGCGGTAGAACAATAGAGAAAAATAAAAAGGATTACAAAAGAGGAAGAAAATATTTGTAATGAACGGATCCAGTCAAAACAAACATAGGGTAGAAAGCAAACATGGGTAAGACAGATTGTCAGGAGAAGGAAGAGTTGTTGGTTTCTTTGATACAGGCAAATAGATCCCGAGTCTACATGTAAACCCAGGACTTAAGTTCATGTTCGCATGGTGACTACCAGAAATTAGTGAAAGAAAAAAAATGTGAAATAGTGTGTAAAATGTAAAACTGCTCAGCTAAAAAAGAAACCATAAACCAGAGCAAAAATAATTAATAAAACAAACGTTTTATAGTAGGCTTAACCAACATACAACATGTGGGCCACCTTGTGCACACCCCAGTGCTAGCAGAGTAGTTTTTCTTATTCAGTCAGCTATGTGGGGGGTGAATGTCACCAGGAAAGAAACAGCCGTTTGGACGAGACTGTCCGCTGCATGATCTACAGTCATTTTCCAGTGCCCTGAATTCCCAAAAGCAACCTTCTGGTATACCGATTTTCACTAATTTGGCGTGTTCACAGAGGCTTAACACTGTCCTGTGACTTAAGTGAGGTCCTGGACCTGTATTAGACCTGGAGGGCGCATGAAGAATGCTCTTACTGATCAAACAGTGGATTACAGTCCCTTTCATGAGTTTAATATTTATCACAGTGGTGGTAGAGTATTGTGTTTTGTGAATCTGCATTGGAGACCTGTGAGAAAGTGGCTCTATATGTACTGGACCAAAGTAAGATACAGTGTGTATAGAGGCCACCCTCCCCAGAGGTATAACAGAGGTTAAAGTCAGGTCTGACCTTACTCTTTAAAGTTGTAGCTTGGTCAAGCAGTAAGGCAGTACCAGAGGACAGTGTAAAGCAATTGTTGCACCCACTCAGTCAACAAAAGGTTTCACACACTCAAGAACAGCATTCTAGGCTAATAGTTTTTATATCCAAATATATAGTTGTTTTATTTTTAGAACCAACTGGTATCAAAATATACTTTTCTCGATACAAGTACTCTCATGTAAGTACTTTGCAAAGAGGCAATAAACTTTGTAAACACAATAGGTACAATGGTTGCAGTAGGCAACACAGCTCTAAACACAATTTAACATTGAGGTCAATGGGTTTTTCTACCAAATGCAGCTGATTACTTAATAGATTACTTTGTAACTTCAGGACTGGATCCTAGATTCATATCCTGGGGTCTAAGCTGAATACAGTTTAGTAAAAACATTTTAGTTATTGCAATGATTTTTAAGGAATATAAAGGTATTTTAAAAGTTGACACTTAGAAACTTTTCAGTGAAAAACTAGCAATGTTATCCAATGGAAGGAACTTCAAAGCACAGGTAAAGTAGGTTCTCGCTACTTTTCTAATCCAGTACTGGACTCCTAGGTTCAGCACTGGGGTCTCTACCTAAGACAGGTAAATAATTATGTTCTAGTAGTTGGTACGATTTTTAAGGAATATTTGTAATTTTCAAAAGTAGACAGAAGAAATTTCACAGTCAATGGTTTCCTATGGAAGAAATTTAGATTACTAGCAAACACGGTTGCGATTACTTTTGCGGTTCAGTACTGGGGTACAAGGTACAGTACTGGCTTCTCTCCTGATCACAGGTGAGTAATTCGAAATTCGTTATTCGGCTGATTTCAGATGAATATTCTAACATTTCAAAACTTCACACTTGATTTTTCGAGTCAAACCAGTCAATGTTATCCAATGGCAGGAAAGTGAGTCATCGGTTTTCAGCTGAGTACTCGACTGGTGAAGTTAAGGTTCTGGGCATAGACTCAGGGGTCCCCCAGGGTGAGGTAGGTACAGTTGGTACACCGTCAGCGGCACCGGGGCAGCCGGGTGCAGGGGTAGTTAGGCCCAATGTTATCCAATGAGATGCGGGGGGCCTTCGGTTGGTGGCTGCTGGCTAGCAGGCCAGGGGGCTGTGGGAGCTGGGCTCCTGGTCACTTGCTCAGGGCAAAGGGGGAAGTAGAATAGGGTACAGGTTGCACTGCCAGGCACACTCGGGCGGCTGGGTGCAGGGTGCTTTTGAGCCGTCGGGCGCTCAATGTTATTCAATGGAGATCTTGAAAAGGGAACAAAGGCTGCAGGCTCGGGACGGTGGATCTTCTGGAGCGACCAACCCTTCGAGGGGTAAGTTGGGATCTTGGAGGATAGGTAGGCAGCCAGGTGTTGGGCACAGGGGGCCGTGGGGCGCCGGGTGTAGGGGTGTATTTTGGCCGCGGTCGGAGGGGTCCTTTGTCCCGAGGCTGCAGGCGTCGTCGGGGTCATCAAGGAGGGTCCTTGGGCCCTGGATTCCATGTCAGAATCGCCGGGGGGACGTCCTCAGGGTCTTGATTCACTACGGCACAGGTCAGGCTTGGCGGATGCAGAGTGTGCAGGGTTCGCGGTTCCGGGCTGATGCCAGGATTTGTTACTTGCTTTGAGCAGTGCCACTGCTAGTGGGAGACCCAGGTAGTCAGTCACAAGGCAGTCAGGTCCTCTGGGGTTTTTGAGGTAGCTGACCACTGGAGATGCCGGGGTTTAACAGGAGCAGGTTCGAGGTTCGACAGGCCGGTAGGGCTGGGGCCAAATCAGTTGGTGTCTTCCTCTTTTTAGCAGCTGCACAGCAGGTATTCGTGTTCCTTGATCTTCTTTCTTGTTTCATAACGGGATCTGTGGAAAAAGGTTCAGGGGGGGTACTCTAAATACTGAATTTAGGGGCGTTACAGGTAGGGCACGGGCAGGGACCAATGGGTCCCTGTCCTGGGGTGGGTACACGCCCCAGCCTGCTCCTCTCCTGTAAGGAGCCTAGCTGTGATTGGGCAGGGCTCTCCATCTTCAAGATGGCAGGGGCCCGGGGTCGTGCTTCACCTCGCCTCTCCCACCTGAGGAGTGGAGTTGGCACAGGCAGGCACACCCCCTTTCTGACGTAGGATTTCCCGCCAGTCTTCCCGCCAGAGTGGGCGTCAGAACTGGTAGGGGCCAGTTGCTTAGTACAGCAAGTGGTCTGGAGAAGCTCACAAAGGCGGAATGCCTTTGAAGCTTCCGCTGCCCATCCTGCGGGAGGAGACCTGGCACCTCGTCCCAGCATGTGCATTGTTGCAGGCTCAGGAGAGCAGGAGCTCTCCACCCAGGGGTCCAGCAACATGTCTGCTGTGTGGCAGCCTAGGCAGCCTCTCAGACAAGACGTGGATTGTAGGTTTAGGTTTCAGGGGGCATCTATAAGATGCCCTCTGTAGTGCATTGTACATTAAATCCCACACTGGAATCAGTGTGGGTTTAATGTGCTGAGAAGTTTGATATCAAACTTGTCAGCCTTCAGTGTAGCCATTATGGTGCTGTGGAGTTCGTAATGACAACCTCCCAGCACCATATACTCTTAATGGCATCACTGCACTTACAGTGTCCAGGAATGGCCCTGGGTACTGTAGGAGTCCAGGGCTCATGCTCCTGGGCCCACACCACTGGCATAGGGCACCCAGCTAGAGGGGTGGCTGATGTATGCAAGGGAAGTGGGTTTGTGGGCATGGGACACAGGGATGTGTGCCATGTCGACTCTTTGTTTAGTTCTGCACCAGGACACTCAGCCTGCAAAGGCAGTGTCTGTGTGTCAGGGTACAGGGCCCCCAAGGGTGGCACAATAAGTGCTGCAGCCCTTAGGGGTCTTCTCTGGTCACAATGCCCTGGTTACCTAGGGTACCATTTACCAGGGGCTGACATGTGGCCAGATATGCCAATTGGTTTTAGGCTTTAGTACAGTTTTTAGGGAAGGAACACAGGCCTTGGGTAACCAGGGCACACCAAGGAAAAGCGTATCAGGCAAAAAGTGTGGGTGGTGGGGGTTGGGGGGGAAGAGTACTGCAACAGAATATCACTTTCTCACAAGACCACACCATTTTATCTGTGGCACTGGAGTGGAACATTTATTTATTTTTTACTTGTTTTTATTGAAATTTTATAAAAGAATTTTTAAAACAAAATCACTTCACATACAATGCAAAGCATGTTGATCAATCGTTGACAGACAGTGTCATATATAATGGCAGTAGTTATGTAGACATCAACAACAAAACAACAATAAAGGATGATACAATATTTAAAATTTTATAAATCTGATCCGTATTACCGGCTGGCTCACCCAGTACATATGTTACCATGAATGAGAATTCAGTCAGTAAGCATAGGAAGGAGAAGCAAATAAGAACGGAGTGGTTGCCAGATATTTTTGGTGCGGAAAGCAAGGGGTAGCAGAGACGCATAAATGTCACTGGTAGTGTCACAATATATTAAATCCCTCAACCAGGACCTCACCTTCGGCGGCGCAACTCCACCCCAGTTCAGGGAAATCTGCCTCCTGGCTAGGAATAAAAGTTTGGTGAAACGCCTGATCCCAGGACTCAAAGGGAGTAGGTACCCAAGCACTGCCAGTAAGGGCATATGAGAGAGCTCAGTCGCGACTTTTAGTTCTAAATGTCCGAATACCGCCTCCCAGAATGCCAGGATAGCGGGGCAGTTCCATGCCAGTGGATAAAATGTAAAAGTTTATGTTTATAGTTATTGGACACCAGACAAATCTGTTCAAAGCAACAGGCCCGCATCTTGTCTGTCATAGGATGCGAGAGGTCTCCCTCCCAGGCCGCACCGCCCCACCAACCATCACCGGTTGAATTGTCTGCGCTAGATGGTACATTCTGGACACCAGGTGTGCGCGGTCAGGTGTAGTAATGATTTTAGTGAGCGGAAAGAACTCAGGGGGCTCCTCCGTCTCAGGACGCAGCCAGCAACTAGTGACATTCGCATTCTATGCACAAGAAAACAGTCTAATGTAGATATATCAAGGTCATTTCTCAAGTCCGTTACTAAACGTAATTGTCAGTCTCTCAACATACCTCCTATGGTTTGCAGCCGACAACGAGTGAGCGCACACAGTGTTAAAATTTCAGTTGAAGGGGAAATCCGTAGGCGTCTCCAAGCCCAACTTGTGGTCTGCAGTGTATGATTCTGGGCCGCTGTCCTGAGTCCGACCGGGAGAATAGTAGAGAGGGGGTAAGGGCAGGGCTGGTTGCATTACGGCTTCAGGAATTGTAATCGCACATCTGGGTGATACCAAAAATAAGCAGAATGCACTAGCGCCACCGAATAATACAAATAAAAAAGTCGGGCACCCCAAACCCTCCTTGCTCGAAGGGTTGAGTGAGTGTGCAAGCTCACCCGCGCTTGTTCCCCCTACCAAACCAGCCGCATCAGCATACCCCGAAAGGTACTAAAAAAATAGACTGAGTGAAATTGGGAAATTTAAAAACAAATATAAAAACCAGGGTAGAATAACTATCTTAATGATCGCAATGGAGCCAGCCATCGACAGTGGGAGTGCTATCCAGTGGTCTATCTGTCAAGAGAGGCTGTCTATGGCCGGACCATAATCAACCCGGACAACTTCCGAGGCTGTGCGGTGTAGATTTACACCAAGATGTCTGGGGGGGATCATCGCATCAGCACAGGGGGAAGTCCAGCGTGAATGGAGTGGCAGCATCTGTTAGGGGTTATATTTCAGATTTGTTCAGTTGATGACCAGCCTGAAAAAGAGAGTGAACCGCAGCACCTCCTGCGTAATCAGACAGAGATTTATAGCAGGTTCTCGAATGAATAGAAGAATTTTGTCCGCATATAAGGACGCCAGGAGGGGACTCTGATGGAACCCTATTCCTCGCTGAAGGTGCCGTTCCTGAAGATTCCGCACCAGTGGGTCCATCGCTACAATAAAAAGCAAAGGCGAAAGTGGGCAGCCCTGCCTAGTGCCAAGTGATAGTGCAAATGTATTTGACATTTCCCCATTTATTCTAAGCTGCGCGACCGGGTTAGTATATAGAAGGCAAACTACAAAGAGGACATTTTGGGGAAATCCCAATATACGGAGCGCTGCATGAAGAAAATCCCACTCCAAAGAGTTGAATGCTTTTTCCGCATCTAATAATATCGCTGCAGCAGGAAAAGCAGGGTTTATTTGATTGATGATCACAAATAATGTGCCTAAATTTACAGAGGTCGAGCGATTCGGCATGAAGCCCGATTGGAGGGGGAAATGAGTTGGCCGTTTAAACGCGATATACGTGTAGCAAATACCTTCGCCAATATTTTGTAATCTTGGTTTAAGACCGACAGAGGCCTATATGAGGCACACCTATCAGGCGGCCTGCCCGGCATAAGAAGCAATGTTATGATTGCCTCCAGCATGGTGGGGGGCAATTCACCTGAATCTAGCGCCTCTGCGTAGACCTCTAGGAGATGCAGGACTAATTGTGCTTTATGTGTTTTATAGAACATGTCGGTAAGGCAGTCTGTGCCAGGAGCATGTGAGCCATCCAGACTGTCAATGGCTTCAATAATCTTGTCCGCACCAATGGGCGTGGCCAAGAATTGTTGCTGTCCTTTTTCCATCCACACCATCACTATCTCATTTAAATAATCGAAAAGGACTTCACCAGTCGGTGGGGAGCACGTAGTAGGACAAGAAGGCAGACTGGATATCAACACCACCTGTGGCACACATGCCGTCTGCTGTCTGGAGCTAGGTAATATAGGTGGTGTGGTGTCAAGGGGCAAGCAAACGGGCCAAAGTTTGTCCTGGCCTCTCTCCCTCCCCATACACACGGGTGCGCGTATATTTTCCAAAGTAAGTGGTCTCACGTAACGCTAGCTCCTGAAACTCTCCCAATAGTTTAGCACGTAGATGCAATGGAGAGGGGGCTGCACCCGCCAGTGTCTGAGCATCCAAGTCTGCAGCTCCTGCTCGGCAGGGTCAAGGCTTCGGCGAATTGTGCGCAGCACTCCAGCCTGCTTAGCTATTCATATGCCCCTAATATACACCTTAAAAGCCTTCCATAAAGTAACGTACAGGGGCACAGAGCCAGAATTTACCAGGAAATATTCTATGATCGCATCTTGCACTTCACTCTTAAAAATAGTATCTAATAAGGCGTCAGACAGGAAGTTCCAAGACCTAGAAGGGCGCTCAACACTGGGCAGGACCAGCACTAATAGCACTGGTGAATGATCTGATAAGGTGCGTGGTAGATGATCCGCTTCCTGCACGGTGATCAGAGGGTCCGGGGTTACATACCGCCTATCTACGCAGGAACAGGTGCCATGCGGTGCTAAATAAAATGAATAGCCCTGAGCAGTTGGGTGCCGATGCCGCCAAACATCGGCCTGGAGGTGTGTGTGTGTAGGAGCGTCTCAAGTTCCCTTGTTGAGAAAGGCTTGTAGTTGTGCCCAGTGCCTGTGGTATCTGCCCTGGGTTGTAGTGCAAGGTTAAAATCTCCCCCAAATATGATAGAATCAATTGGTATGCCAGTAATATTCGTTGAGATGTTAGCAAAGAAGCCCCGGACGTCCACATTAGAAACATAAATATTAATAAAAAGTATCAGCTGTGCGCCCAAGCTCCCTGTCACTAGTAAGTAGCGGCCCTCGGGATCCCTAACCACAGTCTGAGTCATAAAGGAGAGCGATTTATGAATCAAAATACAAACTCCACCGGAGTAGGTGCTATAGCTAGCAAAAAACTGATTGCCACCCCAGGCAGCTGCAAAACGGTTGTCTGCTTTTGGGGCATAGTGGGTCTCCTTTAATAGTGCAACATGTATTTTGTGTCTTGCTAAATAGGCAAGCACCTGTCGCCCCTCTTGAGGGTTCGACAGGCCCCTCACGTTCCATGTTATGCAACTCAGCTCAAGCCCCCCCACCAGTCCGCCCTCCTGATCCCATTACAGTAGGTACCGTAGTATGCAGTCTAGACTGTCCCTATATTCGGATTTGGATAGCCAACCGGTGTGTACATTTGTAGCTTGCAGAAAAAATACAGAATCAAACTCTCTCAACAGAGGCTCCCAACCCCACCAACCCCCCCACCCCCCACTTTGGATATCCACCCAACCTGTATCCGGTGAATCCCAACACATCTTAACTTAAAGAAAACAACCCCAAACAGATTATAAAGAGTATGAGATCTCCTTGGGGTGCAACAACGCCCCGAGCAGACCACTAAGTCTGAAAACGATAAACCAGAATGTGCCTGTGGCTGCACTCACATAGAGTCAGGACAATGACTGTATCACCAAAAATAAGAGAAAGAAAGCATCTTATCGCATTGTCCTCCAAGTGTTCAAGGATCGGTGCCCAGTTTATCACCTCTACATGCCTGACAATTGGCCTATTGATAGCCATGTACCCTCAAACAGTGAACAGTGCCAATGTTGTCAGCACAGGAGGGGGTCTCATTCCATTGGGGGGGTCTACGACTGGCCACAAGACTCACCGCGACCTCCAGGTTTGGGCCATATAGGAATCTGCGCCACCCAGTTCTATTTTTGCAGGCCTCAAAGCCCCAGGCTCGATTTTTGACAGAGGCTGCATTCAGCGACTCCGGCCCTGCCCTCTGGCTCGCCCACGACCCCTGACGTCGGGGGGTTTCCGAGGACCGCTTCAGGCCACCACCGCGATGTCGTCGCGCCAGGAGATCCAAAGCATCTTTATTAGCCCGCTGCAGGCGGGGCATGCCCGAAGGACTCAGCCTGCTGCACAATTCGCCACGGTGATGTGTCTCGAGGCAGCTCGGGAGCTCTGTAAGCAAGCCACCATCTAGGTGCTCGATCAGGCCACGCTTCCTACTGGAGTGGAACATTAACGGCCCACTTGTTAAAAGTTCCACTACTACATGCTACCCCAGTTTCCATATATTTCTGTGTCTGACCTGATTGACTCACTCATATGCTTAATGTATGCACAGAGTACTGGAGGCCTGTAGGTTCCATTTTGGAAACATCTGACCTTTTTCTGTGCTCAAGATGGAGGGCAGGTCTTTTTCCCAAACAGTGGAATTTTATTGCTGACATTCTTGAGGCTGGCGGAAGGAGTCCTAGACTCTGAAATGGAGAAAAGGGGAGTCAGGTTTGCCATTAGAAATTCGATTTGTTCCTTTTGCCTCAGAAGCTACAGAGTAGTCTTCCTGAGCACTGCCCTTTGGTAGATGGTGGTGTAAAGGATGGGACTGAAGTCTTGTTTGTTAAGAGTGTGAAGGGTCCTTTAGGTGGGCCAGCCTTTTGTTTCTCTTTCTGATTAACGTTATGCGTGGCTGTTGATTGCCAAGTGCATAATGCTCAAAGCTATCTGTGCCTCTTTTGTGGTTGCTCCAACCTGGAGACAAGACCAATCCAACAAACCCAGAGGAGGAATAGCCATCCGCTACTGATAAAACTAAACTGCTCCACCACTTCAACTCACCAGCAACTGGCTGGAATACAAGGCCTTTAATATCAGCACCTTGATGCACCACAACCCTTAGATGAGCACTACTCTGCTCCACCCCCATCCCCAAGACCCAGAGACAATTTCAGCTCCATTCTGCCTAACCTTATTGTCCCTATGGCTCTTGCGTTCAACTCCTTCATTCTACTGGGTGACCTCAACTTCCACCTAGAGAACCAGACCGATCCTAACTCCACCACCTTCCTGGAAGACCTCAGCTTCGTAGGACTCACTCACAAGGCCTGCTTGACCCCATCTTAACTAATATTCTCAACATCACGATACACAAGCCCACTCTGCTCTCCTGGAAGGACCACTTCCTCATTTACTTCAGCCTGTACCTGCTCAACCAGCCCCAGAACCACCTACACACAGTTCATCAGACACCAATAAAACGAAATCCCTGAGGACATGTGGATCTCTGAGCTCTAGTGCAGACACCAATCTCACCACCACATGGATCACCTCCTCCACAGACTTTGTGACTCCTCTAAGTACCACACCAATATTTTGATCCACGCCGCAAGGCTGGTACATCACGGACCTACCGCTCGTGAAGCGTCCCTGCAAGCATCTTGAATGATCGTGGTGCCAGTCGAACAACAACATTGACAGAAACTCCTACAATCAGCCCTCTGGATAGAAGACCAGTGCCTCAAAACCACCAAGTGCCTAGTCTTCACCAAAAGGAACCAAAACAGCTCAAACACTTCCAGAGAAATCTGCACAACTCCACCAGCCACTTCCACAACCATCCAGCCCAACCTAGGAACACTGAACACAACACTCCCACTGCTCCACGAACAAAAACAACTCCAATACAAATTTGCTTCCCAACCGGACCCCTCCACCCTGACGACAATGGAAACCACTTTACCTGCTGGTCAACCATCATCACAATGGAAACAGTCAACAACATGTGCATCATCCACTCAGAAGCCTCATCAGATCTGTTTTCGCACTATATCATCGTCAAAGGCTCAACCGCATCCGCACAGCCCTTACACCCATTCTCAACTCATCCCTCTCCACCGCTACTCTCCCTGACTCCTCAAAACGAAAACCATCCTATTGCTCTTCAAGAAACCGTTAGCAGACCCTTGACCATGGCCCTTTAAAGGCCCACCTCCCTTCTGCCCTACCCAGCCACAGACCTGGAGAAACACCCGGCTGACTAACAACCTCAACACAAACCGCCTCCTGGACCATTCCCAGCGAAGATTCAGGTCCAATCACAGCACAGAGACAGCCTTCATTGCTTCTACTGATGACATTCGTCCCATCATGGACAAAGGGAAAACAGCAGTGCTAATTCTACTAGATCTATCAGTAGCATTCAACACCATCTTCAACACAATCCTCAACTAACACCTCCACAAGGTTGGAATTGCTGGGCTCCACAGTACTATGGATTAACTCCTAACTCTCAGGATGTACCCAAGGGCTCAGCTTGGCAACCTACTGAACCAGTACTTCCAGCCTGATCTGCGGAATCCCACAAGGCTGCTCCAGCGCTCCATGCTCTTCAACACCTTCACCAGCAATATTCGCTCCCACAGACTCAGCATCATCTCCTATGCTGACGACACTCAGCTCATCCTCCCCCTATCCGAAAATACCTCCATCACCCTGGCCAACCATGTCACACGCGTACCCTCGGTTGCATACCTGAATGAAAAGGAACTGCCTGAAGCTCAACAGCACAGAAGTTGTCTTTTCTGGCAAAACACTTCGTGTTGGCCCAAAGATTAGTGGCTCACCAAGCTTATTAATGTATAAAGCCCACTTTTCAGAACGGGACCGATAGGATGATCATTACCCAAGGAACCCAAACGTGCTCTACTCATAGGGAGTTCTAATCACATATTCCTCACCACTTGAATAGATATCAGAGCAGTACCTGTTAGGAGGTGGGTCTGTAAGTTGGCTAAAACCAAAAAGTCCTGTTGAACCAAGAAGGCAAAAAGCCACTCGTGGCGAATATAGCTGTCCAGACAGTAGTGATTTGTGAATGTATGGAGCAACTCCCACGCAGCAGCCTGGCAGATGTCCAAGACAGGATGTCAGCGTGTCAATATAGTGGTAGAGCCTTGGCACTGAAAGAATATGCTTGTAACTCTTCCAGAAGCCGCCTTTCGGCCCCCCAGCCGCCTTTCGGCCCCCCAGGTTCTTGCTACGTCCCTTTTCGCCACTACCAGGGCGAACATAGTAAAGATGAGCTGTGGTCAGCCCAGATCTACATCTCCAGGTATGCCCAGCAATATAAACTTAGGGTCCAAGGGTTTAGTTGTCTCTAAAACCTTGCTCAGTTCCCACAATACCTTCTCCCAGTAGGCCTGTATTTTAGTGCATTCCCAGATGGTGTGATAAAAGTCTCCCCTCTCATAGCCACATCTCTGACAACTAGGGTCGCTGGCTCGGCCAATTTGGCGTAGTCTGGCCCGGTCATAATAGGCTCTGTGAAATATTTTATATTGAATGAGGCGAAGGAGGGATTTAATTTCCACCTCCCTATGGTGCATCAGGGCTGCTTCCCAATCTATGTTTTAGAGTATGCCTAAATTTCCTTCCCAGGTATCCCTCAACTTGCTAACCTGTCAGGTGCGTTGTTATTCAAGGTCAGATAAGTGAGCGATACCGCCTTGGTAAGCATGTGCTCTTGAAACAGGCGTCCTCTCCAACGGAGCATAGTCTGGCAGTGAGGAGAAGGTTAAGGTCTTTGCCTGCCAGGCATGTCTAAGTTGAGCGAACTTGAAGAACTGGGAGGTATGTAATGCAAAGTCTGTCCGTAGTGAGTGGAAGCTTTTGAGTTTACCCTTGGCAATAATGTCACCTATGGTAGAGATACCTATGGCATCCTAGCCCTCGAAGCCCCTCAATTTTTGGATTTCTGTTAGCCAGGCACAGTGTCAAAGGGACGTCTGCTTAGTAAGTTTACGATCCCACCCCATTGCCTTCGTTGCTTTTCCCCACTCCTCTATCATGTCTTGGGTAGCCAGGAGAGGAAATAGTACAGGCAGGCATGCTCCACCATGGTTTCCCTCTCTAGTCTGTAGGTGGGGTGGTCCCTTGGGGTATGCATCCAATCATTCACTGGGGTTAGCTGTTCCGTCCAGTAGTAGGCCTTAATGTCCGGCGGCGATATCCCACAATTATATTGATTGCGTTGCAGCGTACTCAATGCAATCCTCGGCTGTTTCCCAAGCCATAGTAGGGAGCGTAATTCTGCCTCAATAGCTCGGAAGGTTAGTCGCGACAGAGGGAAATACGGGTTCTGTAGTGCATACAGGAAGCGGGGCAAGGTAATCATTTTAAACATGGCGGCCCGGCCTAGGATAGTGAGAGGAAGGGATTACATTGCTGTGCGTCTTCTGCAAAATTTGTAATGATACCTTCAATGTTCCTCTGGTAACAAAGGTTCTTATCGGTAGTGAGGTAAATTCCCAAGTATGTGAACCCACTCTGGGCTATCCGAAGGGCCCCAGGGAGGGTAGGCCATGTGGACAGGACACCCGGGCTATATATTACTGACTTGTGCCAGTTAATGGTGTACTCAGAGTTAATCCCATCGGCGTCCATGGTAGAAAACAAGGTGGGGATTGTGGTTTTAGGATGCGTAATACAGAGAAGGATATCACCCGCATATAGAGAGATCTTTTCTTCCCAAATGTCCGCTGGTTTAATGAGGAACCCCCGGATCTCAGGGCACTGTCATCGCACAAGCCAGTGTCTCGATAGTGAGAGCAAAGGGCAACGGGGATAGAGGGAAGTTGTGACGAGTGCCTCGTCTGATAGGGAAGTCTCCGGAGGTCTGACCATTGACCCTAACCCTCGCCCGGGGATCTTCACACAGGCGTCCCACCCAGTTCCGGAAATTGGGACCTATACCAAACTTTATCAAGGTTGCCTCAAGGAGAGGTCAGTGGACCACGTCAACCGCCTTTTCTGCGTCCAATGACAGGAGCAAATGTGGGGTGTCATGGTCTTTAACCTCCATTAACCAGTTATCGGTCCAGCGTAAATTCAGTCTAGTCGCTCGGCTGGGCAAAAAACCTGACTGGCCCTGATGTACTAAAGTAGTAATTATTTGGCGAAGTCTCGTGGCAAGGATAATGGCCAATATTTTCACCTCAATATTGAGAAGGGATATTTGGCGATATGATGCAAATTCATTTGGGGGCTTCCCCTGTTAAGGATAGAGATGATCGTGGCCATATGTAGGTACAGCGGAAGGATTCCCTCCTGAGACGCATCCTGTAAGAGATTCAAAAGGTGGGGACTAAAGAGATCCGTGCACCTCTTAAAGAGTTCTGCAAGTAGGCCGTTTGGACCTGGGGTCTTCCCGGGACGTAATTAGGTTATAGCAGTTTTAATTTAGTCAACAGTAATATCGGGGTCTAGCCCCTCCCTATCAGCCTCCCCTAATAGTGGAGTATGAATCTCTGCCAAATATTCTGTAATGGCCGAGGGCGTACTCAGGGTCTGGGAATCAAAGCAGTTTGATAATAGGACGCAAAAGTCTGCACTATCGGCTTATCTTGCGTCTGTGTTATCCCTTGGTGATCCATAATACTTGTCACCCATCGGGCTTCCACTTCTCTATGACTAAGCCATGCCAGGAGATTACCTGATTGTCCCCCACATCATACAGCCTATGCAAGGTCGCCTCGGTCTGTGCCTTAGCTGCCTGAGTGGCTAGGGTCCTATAGTGATGTTGTACGTCAGTTAGCTATCGCAGGACATGGGAGTCTCTCTGCGTGGTGTTCCGTCTCTCTAGGGTAAGAATCTGAGCCTCCAGTGTAGTTAGTTCTTCCTGGTCCTTCCTCCTTGCCCATGCTACCATGAGCCCTATCTCTCAGGACTGTTTTATACGTTTCCCAAATCACCACCCCTGACTGCACCGACCCAAAATTTCAGCAAAGAAGACTTTTGGACCAGCTCGGATGCCCTTGAGAACCTCATCATTCTGTAGGTCACATGCCGACAATCTGCAGCCCATATGAACCCGTCCGGGCCCTCTTTCCCACTCGTACATACAGGGGTGAGTGATCGGACAAGCCCCTGGCCATGTATTCCGCTTCGTGTATGTCTTGTATTGCACCACTGGGGAGGAACACATAGTCCAATCTCGAGTAGGCCCTATGGGCACCAGAAAAGTAGGAATATTGTTGTTCCCCTGGATGCAGGTGGAGCCATACATGGCATACTTGACAGGCAAGATACAGGAGGCCATCAGTTTCATAGTAGACCTCAATGAAACCAAGGAAAGGGGCTGAAAGATTAGGATCCTAGTCTGAATGTCTGGGCTCTCCTTTCTGGAGGATAGGCATGAAACTGAAGCATGCCCAGAATGACTCCAAAGAAGACAAGCATCTAGGAAGGCGCTAGGTATGACTTCGGCACGTTGATAGGGAACCCCAGCGATGACCGGAGGTATGCCATAGACTGGAGGTGGTTGATGACTGCCTGCCTTCAACAGAAAGCCATCCAGTTAGGGGAAGACTGGTGCTCCCCATCTTCTAGGTGTGCTATTGTTACCACAAACATTTTCATGAACCCAGAGGGGCACTGGTGTGACCAAAGGGGAGCACAGTGAACTGAAAATGCTTATGACCCACCACGAACTGCTGATAGTGCCAATGGACCTGCAGGAGGGGTATTTGAAATATGTGTGCCCTGCAGATCCAATGCCACCATTCAGTCTCCAGGGTTGAGGTCAGACAAGACCTGGACCTGTGTGAGCTTTGTGAATTTGTCCTGAAGGAGTAAGGTGTTGAGAAAGAGCTGGTCTAAAATTCGACAAAGGCCACCATCCTTTTTTGGCACCAGAAAGTAGTGGGAATAACAACCAGAACCTACTCCTGGCGCAGGCACTCTCTCAATAGTCCGTTTGGGCAAAATCTCAAACTTCCTGCCGTAAGTCCTCGGTCAGTCATTCCAGGGATGTTTGGCAAATTGGCAATGAAAGGTAAGGAGGACCCATTCTGAACTTTCTGCAAGACCCAATTTGTCTGAGGTTATGGTGTGTCAAACTAGCAAGAATCACTATACCTTGTATCTAAACTGGGTGGATGTTCTCCACTAAGGACACACTGAAGGAGTTTGGCAGGTGGGGCTGCAGTGGAGGGGGCAATGGGTATGAATGGCTTGCTAATCATGACAGTGGGGGTCCAGGAGCACAGTGGGCCGGGTAGCAAAAATGCAGGGCACGTTACTGAGGCTGAATTGGATGACAGTATCTGGTACCTATGCTGAAACTACAAAAGGAATGGTAGGACTAATGCAGTAGGCAAGACGGGTCAGACAAGCTCAAGGAATGTGCAGTGGCCATTCTGTTTCAACTGCTCCAGAGCAGAATCTGCCTGATCTCCAAGCAGGTCCCTTCAAAGGGTTATGCCCATTAGGGACGACTGGACATCGCCTGATAAATCAGTTGACTGCAGCCAGGTGCTGCGGCTAATGGCCAAGCTGGTGGTAATTGCTCCCTTGATCGAATTGGTAGTATAGAAGCCACAACAAATTGTGAACTTGGGCCACATCACAACAGTCATGTATTGCTTACATTGGGACGAATCAGAGGTTTTCCGTGACACGTGAGGATTTAAGTCACCAAATCTCAAAAAGCATAGGAATAGTGGCCCAGCAGGCAACTAACATTGACGGACATGAGGGGCAAGCTGGCGAAGAAAATATCCTCGTTTCCCAAAGTTTCTTCTCTTTTGGTCTCCATATTGGGAAGAGTAGCTGGGAACTAAGATTAGTCTGGCAAGTCAATGCTTATACATTAATCTCTCTGAAGAGGGGTGCTACAACACAAATACATGGTCATCCAGGGCAGGTAGTGGCATTGTGCAAATTGGTGAGGTGACCAGGGCGGCCAGAGCAAGGCTTGCCCAGGCGCCTAACAGGGTAGCAGTAAGGTCCTTGTTAAAAAGTAATAGCGGCTTGGTAATAGTTTGCCTTGGCTTCAGAAATTCAGTTATGGCCCTGGTTTTTACACTTACAGTGGAGACCTGCAGGTCAAGAACTTTGGTGCCCTCTGCGTTACCACTTCAAAAGAAGTGGCCAGAATTGGGAGAGGTGTTGAGGCTTCTTGTGTCTTGTAGGTCATCATCCCAGCTATCTTCGTGGTAGGGTTCACCAATCTCACCACCTATGTCATAATCATTGTCCGAATCAGTGCCAAACAAGGGACATAATGTGTAGGATCATCCTAGTGAATGTGCAATGTCAAGCAGTGCAGGTTGAGATTCGCCAGCAATTTAGCCCTGTCTCAATCGCGGTCATAGCAGCGCCGAGTCAGAGTCTGAGAGCACAATGGGCACCTCCTCCTCCAGCATCAATGAAGCAGCTCGGGAACGGGTTTGAAGGGTGCAACTGTGGGAAAAGTGATGGAGTCCCAATGGGGCACCAGCAGGAGCTGACCGGGATCTGAAGAGACAGGGCATGTCCTTGCGCAACTCTGGTATCTGCCTCAGAATCGCAGATGGTCCCGGAAACTCAGGTTGTGCCAGGACAAATTGAGGTATGGACTCAGATGTCAACTGATTTTGGGGTTGAGATTTAGAGGTATGGAACCATCTGTGCACCCTCTCAGAAGTTTGCAAGTGGCAGGAACGGGGCCCGTTTGGATTTTTTGTGCATCTTCTTCAACTTACCAGAAGATTTGGAGCCAGCCAACCCCGGCATCGACTTCTGTGGCTTCTACCCCAGGAACAGTCTCAAGACTGACACACAGACTTGGACCATTCACAATGTGGGGGTCTTCAGATGCATGGTGACATAGAGCTTTGCCTTGCGGTCCTGTATGAACTTTGGGTTCATCGATGTGCAGTCAATGCAGGCCAAGGAGAAGTGGCTTGATCCCATGCACCGCTGGCAAACCTGGTAAGGATCTGTCAGATATTTGATTGCGACTGTCTTTACAGGGCTTGAAACCTTTTGTCTTGGGAGGTGCCATTTACCTTACACACTGAAAGATTTTTGTCAAAAAACTGTCTCAAAGATATGAGTGGTAACTCCAGATCAGCGCCTGGTGGCACAGAAAGAAAAGAGTCAACATCAGAGCGTGGCATTTGCGCCTATATGACCCCAGAATGTCATTTTTGGAGAGAAACTGTGTCATTGGGGTTCTGCACGTCACTACCTAACGGCTTGCAGAGGTACTTCTCAAATGTTTCCAGATCCAATCTGATGTCTGGGCAATATTTATATGGTGAGGAATCTACAGTTAGATGTCGCTATCAAAATAAGGTGCTTATCTCTCCTTGGGTGTAGGCCCAATGGATACCTAAAAACTAGGCAGTTTAGCCATTGATTCAGGGGCTTCAATGTCCACAGGTGGTCTTAATGTGTGTGCCAGGAGAAGACAATGGCCACTCCCTTATTAGTATCTGGCAACCTTGAAGCACACTAGGCCCCATGTTGCTGGCTCTCCTTCCCTCCACATGGGCCAACATTGACATAAAGACATAGAAAAGGAATATGTCTGCCCGATATCCTTGAGGTTGCATACGCAGCAAACCAGGCCTGAGTCTGGAGCTGGTAATGTGTTGAGATATGAGAGAAGCAGGTGACCTATCCGCAGCAGATCGAATAAGAAGCACAATGAGTAAAACAGACCTTACGACCTCCAAATCTACCATGAGGCCTGCTGCTTAGACGAAAACCAAACCAAATGGATGAGAAGCTAAATGGAAATAACTGCTTGAAAAATGCAAATTGGACATTACCAGCCAGGGGATTGAGGGAACAAGGTGTGAATGAAAGGATCCATAGAGGTTATTCTACACTAGAAGGAATTTATTGGAGTCGCTTTACTTGAGTGATTAGAGCAATTCGCGAAATACGGTGAACAATGCAGACAAGAGGAGATTTGATGACAAATCATCTCACTGACTCTTGAGCAAGGTAGATGCTTCTATATTGGCCCTTGCCCCCAAGTTTGACTGTCTAAGAACAGGCCTGGAGTCTGAGTTAGATGCCAAACTGTCACAGAGGGAATGTTGAACCACAGATGAAGACACAAGACATTGAGTTAACACTCAGAAGCATCATCCATTGGCACTCGTCTAACAATGAAGTCTTCCTTCAGGAGACATGTAAAGTACTAAACAGCAGTTTACTGGTTGTTCACCTCAATGGGCCACAAACTATGAATGCTGGGTTGAGTCTGGACAAGGACATACTGGAGGTGACACGGTGATAGGCATAACCCCTTTAGCAAGTTACTTGCCTTCTGTAACACTTTTTTCTTGTGAACACTCTAACAGCAGATATTTTATCTTTCAAATATCACAGGCATCACACTGGATCCAGAGAACTTTTTCACCGATAGGTGGTGGCATGTGGCTCAAGTATGACTGCACTATCCCGAAAGTGAAGGAGCAGCGCTGATTTTAAGCACCACCCCTGCGTCCTGACATTGTTTCTTTTTTTTATATTTTATTGATCTTTTACAGTCTGAAGCACCACCCCTGCGTCCTGACATTGTTTCTTTTTTTTATATTTTATTGATCTTTTACAGTCTGATTATTCACAGTTACTGACATCGGTTTTCTTAATCCTGGTCTTCCACTCCCTCAGACCCGGAGCCTTCTGACAAATTGTAGGTGACTGTATGCCAAAATGTAATTTAGAACCCTATTAATATGGCCGGGAATAAACTCCACAAATCTGGCAGGTGGGAGTACAGTGCGGGAAGTACAGTTAGATAGAGTATCCACAAGAAAGAGCATTACCAAACGTAAGTAAGTAAGTAACTTCTCCTTCCGATGGATACTTCTAACTGTAAGTCAAGTCAAGTCAAAAGATTTATATAGCGCGCTACATACCCAGAGGGTCTCAAGGCGCTTGTAGAAGGGTGGGGAGTTACTTGTCGAATATCCACGATTTGAGTTGCTTTCTGAATGCTAGGTGGTTCTGAGTAAGGCGAAGGTGAGTGGGAAGTGAGTTCCAAGTTTTAGCTGCTAGGTAGGAGAAGGATCTACCTCCCATGGTGGTTTTGTTGATGCGAGGTACAGTGGCAAGGGCTTGGTTGGAGGATCGTAGCTGGCGGGAGGGGGTGTAGAAGGATAGTCGTGTGTTGAGGCAATCGGGTCCGATTTCGTAGAGTGCTTTGTGTGCGTGGGTTAGGAGCCGGAAAGTGATCCTCTTATTGACGGGGAGCCAGTGGAGGTTTTTCAGGTGATCAGAGATGTGTTCTTTACGCGGGATGTCTAATATGAGCCTGGCTGAGGCGTTCTGGATGCGTTGTAGTTTTTTCTGGAGTTTTGCGGTGGTGCCGGCGTAGAGGGTGGTTCCGTAGTCCAGTCGGCTCGTGACCAGAGCGTGGGTGACTGTTTTTCTAGTTTCGGTAGGGATCCAGCGAAATGTTTTTTTGAGCATGCGAAGAATGTTGAAGCAAGATGAAGAAACGGCGTTGACTTGTCTGATCATCGAGAGTGAGGAATCCAGGATGACGCCCAGGTTCCGTGCGTGGTCCGTCGGGATGGGTGCTTTTCCAAGGGCCTCTGGCCACCAAGAGTCGTCCCAGGTGGAGGGGGAGGTACCTAAGATGAGGACTTCTGTTTTGTCTGAGTTCAGTTTCAGACGGCTGTGTTTCATCCATTCGGCTACTTCTTTCATTCCTTCGTCTAGGTTGGTTTTGGCCGTGTTGGGGTCTCTGGTGAGTGATAGGATCAGTTGAGTGTCGTCGGCGTAGGAGATGATGTTGAGGTTATGTTGGCGTGCGATGGCCGAGAGGGGGCTCATGTAAACGTTGAAGAGGGTGGGACTGAGTGAGGACCCTTGAGGTACGCCGCAGATGACTTCAGTGGCCTCTGACTTGAATGGTGGAAGGCGGACTCTCTGGGTTCTTCCGGAGAGGAAGGAGGTGATCCATTCCAGTGCTTTTCCTTGGATTCCGATGTTTTTGAGGCGCTGTAGAAGGGTGCTATGGCAGACAGTGTCGAAGGCTGCGGAGAGGTCGAGGAGGATGAGGGCGACTGTGTCTCCATTGTCCAGTAGAGTTCGAATGTCATCTGTTGCTGCGATGAGGGCGGTTTCGGTGCTGTGCTTGGCTCGGAAGCCGGACTGTGAGGAGTCGAGGGATTTGTTGGTTTCGAGGAATGCGGCGAGCTGGTTGTTGACAGCTTTCTCGATGACTTTGGCCGGGAATGGAAGGAGTGAGATAGGGCGATAGTTTTTGAGTTCGGTGGGGTCAGCTGTGGGTTTCTTCAGGAGGGCGCTGAGTTCGGCATGTTTCCAGCTTTCCGGGAAGGTTGCGGAGTTGAGGGAGCAGTTGACGTCTCGGAGGTGCGGTGCAATAATGGAGTCTGCTTTGTTAAAGATGTGGTGAGGGCAAGGGTCTGTGGGGGATCCTGAGTGGACAGAGTTCATCAGACGGATGGTGTCCTCAGTGGAGATTGGCTTCCAGTCATTGAGGATGTTCAGGGGGGGTGGGGGTCCTGCAGGGGATTGGGTGGGTTGGTCTTCGGGTTGGTTGTCGAAGCTGTTGTGGATGTCTGCAATTTTGTTGTGGAAGAATGAGGCTAGGGAGTCGCAGAGGGCTTGAGAGGGGGTGATGTCGTTGGAGTTGGCTGAAGGGTTGGTAAATTCCTTGACGATGTTGAATAATTCCTTGCTGTTGTGGGCGTTGTTATCTAGACGGTCCTTGAAGGCTGTTTTCTTGGCATTTCGGATTAGTTGGTGGTGTATGCGGGTGGCGTTTTTGAAGGCGTCCTTGGTGCTGGTGGTTGAGTCTTTTTTCCAGGCCTTCTCGAGGGAGCGACAAAGTTTCTTGGATTTCTTAAGATCATCGTTGAACCAGGAGGCCTTCTTGCTGCCTAGTTTGATTTGTCGTTTTTTCAGTGGTGCTAGGATGTCGGCGCTGTTGGATAACCATTGGGTGAGGTTGGTGGCTGCTTGGTCTGGGTTTGAGGAGTGGGCGGGGGGCTTTTGAAGAAGCGATGAGGAGATCTGGTCGATGGTGATTTTGTTCCAGTTTCTTTGCAGAGTGGGTTGGGGGTGGTTGTTGGATGTGGGCTTGTTGTAGGTGAAGTGAACGCAGCTGTGGTCAGTCCAAAGGAGAGCTGTGGTGTGGCTGAAGGAAACATGCTTGCTGGAGGTGAAGATAGGGTCGAGTGTGTGACCTGCGATGTGGGTGGGGGTAGTGACAAGTTGTTTGAGTCTGAGGTTTGCGAGGTTGTCCAAAAGGGTGGTGGTGTTGCGGTCGTTGTTCTTTTCAAGGTGAAAGTTGAGGTCTCCTAAAAGGATATAGTCCTCCGAGGGGAGCACGTGTGGAGTGATGAAGTCCGTGATATCTTCACTAAATTGTGCGCGGGGTCCTGGTGGCCTGTAAAGGAGGGTGCCTCTGAGTGTGGTCTTGGGGTCGATGTGGATCTGGAAGTGAAGGTGTTCAGAGTTGGCGAGATTGACGTCTGAGCTGGTTGAGATGCGGATGGATTTCTTATGGACGATAGCGATGCCTCCTCCTGTGTGGCCGGTACGGTCCTTGCGAATGATCTTATAGCCTTCCGGGATGGCGATGGTGATGTCTGGGGCTGAGGAGGCATTCATCCATGTTTCTGTTAGGAAGGCGACGTCCGGAGAGATGGTGTCGAGTAGATTCCAGAGGTCAATGGCGTGTCTGTGGACCGAGCGGGTGTTGAGCAGGAAGCATTGTAGGTGGGTGGGATCGGATAACTGTTGTATGTTCGTGGATGAGGAGTTGTTCTTGGTGCCGTCGAACTTGCAGGAGTAGCAGGAAAAGGGCCCATGGGTGTGTCCAGGAGCGGCTTGGATGCAGATGGGGGAGCGGCCAGGGTTAAGGGCTAGGAGGGTGGTGGCATCGTAAGTAATGCGGGAGGGGTGGGCATTACGGGGACCAGGGGGTCTGGCGCTGGGCGCGGTCCAGGCGCGGACGGGCGTAGACGGGCTTACCTTTGGCGCACCTTCGGCGCAGCCGTAGCGCGTGGACGCTGCGCGTTGGGGCATCTGACATGAATGGAAAGTGGAGGGGGCGGAGCGTGGGAGGGGCCGCTGGGAGGCGGTCTCGGGGAGGTAGAGGCGGGCCAGGAGAGCTGAAAACAACAACAAGATGGTGGCGGGCTGCTTGAAAACGAAACCGGGGCACAGTCAGAGTTAAGCCTGAGCTATTGCCACAAAAATAAACACCACTGGTGGGACCGGCCAGAAGCGCTATCAAAATAAATGCCAGGCAGCTCGCATGTAATTGCACAATCTAAATGCGTGCAGAAGCGCTATGTTATATCATATGAGCAGCAGGCAGCAGATAGTTCAGTGCAGGAGCGCAGAGTTCAGTCAATGCTAGCAGCGCTATGTGGAGTAAAAATGAGCAGTTAACGATACCAGCGCTGATTCCAGGTTCGAGGGAGCGAGGGGAGCGACCGTGCAGGAGCGAGTCCAGGAGGTCCAATGTAGATTCCTCACTTCTAGAATGGAGAACATCACTCCACTGCCTTTTGGCTAGGTTTGCCATACTGAAATTCTATGTACATACATACATTCATACAGGTACTACATGAGTACCTCCATAAAACATGGAGAATCTTTAGGGTGGACTTAGACTAGAAGGTTTTGCAGGACCAAGCGGGGAAAGTGACCTACCTACTGGACTTGATTGCCAAGGCAGTAGTGCTTCATAAATGTATGCACTAATGCCAGGGTCACTGCCAGGCAGATGTGTAAAAGATGTCTGGCACCGACGCCCAAGTGCTGTTGTTGGGTTGGATCTGGTGGAATGAGCCAGCAAGCCTTCAGGAAGTTGCTATGTGACCAGCACATAGTAGATTTTGATGCAGAGGACTATCCATCTTCACAGGGTGATTTTCTGCACGACCTTCCCTATCATTGCTACAGAAAATCTTAATAGATGAGCTCATCCACAGAATGTTCTTTTGTTTGGTCAATATAGAAACTCAAAGTCCTTATAGAGTTGAGTCAATGAAGATGAGGTGAACCAAAAAACATTGGCAGAGTGATTAATTAGCCAATGTGGAAAAGTGTCACATCATTGGCTAAAAAGGTTTCCCGAACTCTCAGTGCTAATTTGTTTGGAAAGAATGTGGTGTAGGGTGGTTGCACAGACAGTGTCTGCACTTCATTCACTCTGTGAGCAGATGTGAGGCAATCAGTAAAACTATTCTGAGTGTCAATAGTCACAGTGAGCAGCTTGCAATGGTTCAAAATGTGTGCATATTAGAAATATCAACACTAAGTTCAAGTCCAATTGTGGCATGAAGAATGCCTTTAGGTTAAAATGCGAGTAACACCTTTAATAAACATATCACAACATGTGATTTATATAGAGAGGGCTGATCAGGTAACAAAAAAAGTCTGAAAGGGCTGACAGATTAACCTTAACTGTGCCCACTGCAATGTCCTGCCAGGCCAACGATATACCAGACTGTAGAGGGTAGGATGATTGCCAACAAGCAGTGAATTTCACCCAGCTTAGACAGACTTAATCGCACAGCGTCAAGCTGCAAGGATAACATCTACTTCTGCGGCCAGCAGGTCAAACACATTCAGCTGCTGCATCTCAGTCTCCATGTATGGAGCTATACTTTATGAAGATTTGGATGCAGTACCCTCCCTCTGTTGCTGATATGCGAAGTCCTCCAGAAGAGGTAACCAGACTGGAGAGCAGATGTTCAAAAGCTCTGGGTATCAGATAAACCTGGTTAAGTCTGGGGCAATACAAATAACTTTTGATCGGCCAGACCTAGAGGTAGTGACAAGAACCCAGGTCCCTTCACAGCCAGTGATTTTCATCAAAGAAACTCAAACACTGAGTAGATTTGACACTGTGCATTCTCGACTGTGGTGAATAGCTCTAACCAGGGAATGGAATGCCCCGCTCATCAAAGATGTCCTTTGCCAGGATGGAAACGCTACACGTGATCAAACAGCTGACATCTGCTCAACTCATATACTCTGGCATTCAGAGACGCTGCTAGATGCCGGCTACCAGAAAGATAGTTTGATAGCTCAGCCACCTCCAGAGACATATGGCTTCCAGGTACAGGGTCTAGGGCTCCACCACTCCCTGCTTGTTGAGTCAGATAGTCAGATATATTGCCAGAGCACCAGAAGATTGATAAAGCGTTGGCTCTCCACTGGAATTCAGAGACCTCTGATCTTAACCTCCCACAGGTAACCATCCCACCCCCAACCTGTAGTGATGCATTGATGCCTTTGTCAGAACTGTGATGTTTGTGGGAGGGAGAGTGCACTGCTGCAGGTCAGATTAGTGCTTGTTTAACACCACAGAAGATCCTGGGTAGTCTCCTGCTATATCTGGATGGAGACTGAGAAGGAGCCCTGATGCTGGACATACTGTTACACTGCAGGGCCCGCCTATAGCACTTTATGCTTGGGATGATGAGGATGCAAGAGGTTAGGAGTCCAAGAAGCCTAACAGTCATCTTCACCAAGACCCAGGAGCATGAAACATCAGAACCTTATCGTAAACATCCCAGACTTGCTGCAGCAGTGGAAACGCTTTGAATGCCACTATGCTTAAGACAGCCCCAATGAAGGAAATCCTCTGCATAGGGCTCAGGTCAGACTTCGGCATTCAGTCATCAACGTATGGGATCATACGTATCCCCAAACTCAGAACAGAACCGGCAACCATTGTTATTATGTTCATGAACACCTAACGGGTCGAGATAAGGCCAAAGGGGAGCAAAGCAAACGGGAAAAGCACTGACCTCACTGTTAACTGCAGATAACGCCTGCGATACTCCAGGATAGGTATATGAGCATCAAATTCGAGTCAGGTCCATGACTGGGACTGGTGGCATTGATACAGAAAGGACAGCTGTGGATTCAGGAGTCAGGGTAGAAGTCTACACAGGCATCGGTTTAGGTTCGGGATAGGCCTTAAGAAGGATGTTGTATCAGAGGGAGGGACTGCTGGTGGAAGTCCAACTAGAGCTCTTTGCAAGTCTTTCAAATCTGAATACCCGCCAGTGGATGACTGTAACATCTGAAAGAGCTGCAACATAGCCTCCTGGACAGTTGCCATTTGCTGAAGGGTCAACGACTGCCAGGGGAATTCAGGGGGTGTTGGGACCAGCTGCAGGACCAGATTGGAGTCAGAAGACACTTGTAGGTTCGATCTTTAGTTTGCTGCTCTCGTGCCCTCTCGCAGGACTTTGAGTGGCAAGATGGGGTTGAGTCCTGCTTAGCTTTTTTTTGCACTTATGGCGCATTTTTTACTTTAGCTTACTGGTAAATTTAGAGCAGGAAAAGGTTTTGTGCGGGACCAGCTTCTTGAATGAGACCCGTGTGTCCTCATGACGTGGAGGAGGAGCTACTCCTGATTTAACAATGACTTTTTCATGTGTTAGGCGATGTAGGGTTTCACCTCCCACGCCCAGATCACATTGGGGTGTATGAGGGCACATTTACTGCATGACGGATTCGTGACCACACCCAAGTACAGACACACATTTAGTGCAAGTCTGTGACCAACATCTGCTTCCTGTAACTATGCACAGCTTAAATACTGTCATTTTTGGAGAAGACCTCTTATCTAGCACACCGTCTAAGGTCATTCTGTTGATGGAGAACTGTCAACATTGGAAGGGGAGCTTTGGATTCATGTCAAAGGGCAAAGAAAAAAAAAGAAGGAACTGGAATTAGCATACAGTGGTGGTGCGTAAATGTGACTGCAATATCAGAAAGGAGTCAACCCCGAATCACATTATGCCACTTATCAGCACGCAGAAGCATTGCTGAAAAGTTCCTCGCTTATAGTCTGATGCCTGGAGATATTCTAAACATCAGGAAGCTGCAGTTAGAAGTATCCTTCAGGAAGTGGTGATGGAGGGAGCGGAACACAAGTAGAACTTTCAAGAATCCCAAGCTGTGGCCCATCTATGGCTTCCACCTATCACACCTTATCCAATCAACATGGGGGTAAACAAAGGAATCATTTATTTTAATAACAGCTTTAATAGGGTGAGATTCCTTTGACTACACTTCTCTGGCTCCCCTTTGAGCTTTTCAGTCCACAGTGAAGCAACAGACCACCACAACCCCCTTTTTCCTTTTCATATTGCTCTGTTTCCACATGATTCAGCAAACTTGCAAAACCACTCAATATTTGCTATAGTCCACCCACTTCCCCACACTTCCTAGTGTTCCTTCTGGCTATTATCTTCCCTTTTTAAACCCACCCAGCATCATTATTGCTGCAATACTCCCTACTCTAAGTCTGGGACATGACAGACCTCAGTAAGGCATACATATGGCTCTGCCTGGTTTGAAAGGGGAGGAGACCCCTTTGCTCCACCTGTACTCCACCCTTCGGAAGTAAACAGGGCTCTCATTTACTGGAATGACTACTATTTGTAAAAAAATGGTGGACATATTTTTCTTGTTACACAGCTGCCCACTGAAGCTGGAAATTGGGGTCGCAAATCCATAAATACCGGTTACTGGCACACACTTCTTCTGCGCCAAAATAATATATTCTGAATGGCAGTTATGAGTGGTCCTTGTAATAGAAGTATAGTTGGTTATAGTGCTATTTATATCATAAGGTTCATAGGATGCTAGTAGCTGTGATATTGATTGAATTACATTATTTTGACATTTTCGAACAAAACTAATGTCTTAAAAGAATCTAATCTTCTCAAATATACTTGTCTTTGCCAAACAAATCTGCTACTCTGGGTTCATAGCTGTGCTGAATCAGGAACCAGCAACGCCTTGATCGGACTTACAGAAAACTAATAAAAAAGTGGAAAAAGGAGGAAAAAATATATCTAACTATTTCTCAAATAGGTGACTCTAAATTCTCCTACTGTTTGTGTCATATATCACTAACAAATTATCAACATCATCACTAGCAGATGAGGACATGATTACACATTTTATTTATTGTAATCAAGCAGAATTACTTACTCTCCGCTACTTTCTTTTATTAACATTTTTTCACTATACACAAATATACATACATATGTACACACCTATATACAATGAATACAAACAAAAAACAACATATACACTTCATACAAAAATAAACAAATATCATAAATAATTTTCTTCACCCATAAAACAATATTTCAGCAAAAGATGAGTGTCCTCCTATTCAATCTAGGGGGTAGACTAAGAGGTAGTCAGAAACAACTGGTTCAACTAGAGACTTAACAGAACCCAAATTTTAAGTGTGTCAAATGGCAATAATTTCCAAAATGTTTCAAAACAATGACTCCTCCTTATGGAAAGTGTCGATGCGTCGCGTTACGGCCTTCCAGCAAGTCTGGCCTCTTCAGGACAGGGCGATAAAGAACTCCAGGAACTCAATCAGACGGCAAAAGGCAACAGGTTTCTCACAGTACAGCAACTACTTAAATACAGCTGGCCTGTATATGCTCTCACTAGCATCTGGCTCAGGGTAATCAATATCCCAGTAACAACTAAATTCAGCGTAGGTCGCTCGTTTAAATGTACCACTAGGCCGCCATCATGGTCAAAACCTCCAACCTTGATATGACTTACAGCGCAATGGACAGCATGCCAAGCTATTAACTCTGGTCAACATCCACCCCAACCACATGGAGCTTACACTCATTCCCAGAGTTTGAAGTTTAGAGCTTACCTTAGAATCCTTTGTATTGTACTTATTTTCTATTCCATAGATCTCTTGAAGGAGGTAGCTCACGCCATCCACCTGAAGGACATAGATAATCAGGTAACCAAGAAAAAGGTTATGTTCCTGAAGAGGAGTCCAAATTCTCACAATTAATCTCTGAGAAGAGAGCTCTACATGTTTCTTGTGATCTTCAAACTGTTCCCTGCCCCACACAGTAAGGATCGGTCTGCATTTCAGAGCTTCCGCTCTACAACTTGCATTGCAATGGCCTGTATTCAGGCCTGTTAGCCTCAAAACTCCCTCAGTGTAACTGAAAGAGGAGACTAAAACAATCTTCCTGGAAACTAGAGCTCCCTTTATAATAAAATGGAGGGGGCTACTTCCTTCTCACATCGGGGTTTACTGATCCAATACTGCAGGGGAGCCTGACACAGCTAGTGTTCCCTCTTTTTAACCCTTAAGAGGAATATCTATCAGTCTCACCCTATAGCGGTCTCAAAATGGGCTAAATTTTATATTTTTCCTTACCAAGAGTACTAATTATGTACTTTCTTCAAGAGGACTAAAGATCTCCATCTTCCACGAAAGTGTTGTAACTAGACTGACAATAAATAGGGGCCAAACGTCTTCTCCAGCCCCCCTACTTCCACTCATTCTGGGTATACCTCACATGGCTATCCCTACTGCCAGAGCACTACTTCAAAACAAAGCATCCCATTTATGTCTCGCCCGCATTATGTCAAAACCACAGATGAAGTATGTGCTAGAGATACTCACCACTTGCTTCTGCTTTAGGGGCTTCACGCAGATACTCGCATCCATGTGCTGCAAAGGCGAGAGAGTTCAATGAGAAATGCGTGCCCCTTAGCATGAAATAGGAGTAGCTACACGTTAACTAGTCAGTTACAAACCATACAGTCAGCAATAGAATTACAGAGGAGGTCCCTAGGTGGTGTCCTCAGTTAGACTCCACTGGCTTGTCTAAAAATATTATCAGCGTAAAAGTAAAGCCTCCTACAGCAGTCACTACTCTACATCAAACCTAGGTCCACTTCACATGTCAACGACAAAATCGTTACAGTGGACTGTAAAGAGATCATTTCAAAAGGCAACCCAGCAGAGAGCTCAGTTGCATCTGAAAGGATAGTTCTCCAATCCTAGGAATGAGGAGAACAGAATGAAAACACTTGATAACTTTGCATCATAGGTAAAGTGTGTGCAGTACTTGGAAGGTTCTGTTTTCTTAAGTCTGACTCTGAGATCTGTGCAACTTGAGGTCTAGATTAGCTATCTTTGGCCTAAACCTTAAAGATTTGAATACCCTCAGTAAAAGCTTTGATCCCCAAGATATTTTCCAGCACATATCTTGAAAGACTGAGCCTGTAAGAGACCTGCAATCTGAGGGATGACTCTGAGGTCAATTTCCAAAACATGTAAAGAATATTTTCCCCTACACATAGCGCTCATGCCCAAGGTGAGTCTTACTTTGGTGTATATATTTGCAAATCCAAGTATCTGCCTTTACACTATGCATAACCTGATAGTAAGCAATGCATTGTTACTTGCTGATACCCAAAGTCCACAGTTCAAAACCTGCCAGACACTATGTAGGAGTGAAGACTTTGCAGAACTATGCCACACCTGTGAGCAACTTTAGCAACAGCATACCTATTTCAGAAATGTTGATTTTGGGGACCAGGGACAGTGCTGGGATGAAAGATGTATTGAAATACTTCCTTTTACAGTAAGCCCTGCCATGCAGTCCCTCTATCTACTGTCCTAGAGAAATGCTTCAAATTAATGTGTTCACTCATTCACTCTTCCCTAGCCGTCCATGATCCTGAAATTTCAGAGCGACACAAGGGGACCTTGCCCTGCATCTTTTCACATGTCTCTGGCATGTATTAACGCAAGTCCTAGTCTCTAATACAACATGATGGCCAAGCAATAAAATGTCCAGAAACATATCAAATATGAAAAATTCAACGAGATTCAATTCTCAGGAGTCTTGTGAATGTGTTCAGAATTGAACTTTTATTCCCCATTTGGGATACAGGTGGAGCTTTGGGCGAGAAGAAAAGGGTTATTTATGTAGACTTCCGCACCACAGTTACGATCAGTAAGTAGTTCATCAACTCCAAGCTGCCGTTTGGAAAAGGGACAACCTTTGAAGAGAGCTTTGGAAGCCAGCCAGGGATATACACAGTAAAACTGTACAAAGAAAACAAAGCCCTGAGGAAGTCCTAAGGGTTGAAAGACGTTAGCTGGGCTGATTGAAAAAAGTATTTGTTTTAAAAAATGAATAAAATGTGCATTCTAAACGCATTTGCAAGACTCATGAAAATTGAATCTGGTTAAATGTTTCATATTTGATATGTTTCAGGACATTGTATTGCTTGAATCTTGGCTGGAAGTAGAGTAACATATATACACTTCTCTTTAATTGTTTTGTTGGATGTTTAATAGTCGTGGCTTCCAAACAGTGGAGCCACGAAAACACGAAAACTAGTGCAACACTGCTAATGCTCATTGTTTGTGACAGCTTTAACCCCGTTAAGTTTCTCTTTAGTTGATGGACCCTGCAAGCAAATTCATCAATTATGGAGACGGATATGGTGAAGATCAGACTGCAGACAAGCTATGTCTGATGGTGGGATACCAATATCCTAATATCACAGGTTTCCTCTGGACTTAGTTTTCCTCCAACAGTACACTTTGATTGTTAATCACCCTAGAAAGGCCCAGATTCATCAACCATACACAAAATGAGACAAACTGACAAACATAGAGACACTCACAGAAACTTTCTTTCTCTGCTTCCCAGCTAGGCTATCCTGACAGCTTATTCACAGACAAGCCTTATTTCCATTTACAGGCAGTGCACTTAATATTTATATCTCTTACCATTCTGCCACTTCCTTCTTCATGGATGACCGGCCACCTATTCTGCTCCCAGTTTCATGTCCTCACCGCTATATGCCCTAGGCTGGCTACCCATTATAAACTATTACAACAGTCTGCTGTGTGAGCAATTTGGAAAACGTATTTCTATTGATAAGGCTCTTTCCTCATTCGTTCTCCATCCTTTTTTTTCACCCACTCTCACAGCTTTGATGGCTGCATTAAGCATTTTACAAACAACCAACATAACAGCTGAGTATCACTTTTGTTCTCCTCACAAATAGAAAAAACACAGTTGATGGTAGAGGAAAAAGAGAGTGGCCTTAAACTTACCTTTTCAAATGTAGCCAGAAGAACATGCGAGTGACCAGTGTGCCCTAAAATAAAAAGAAATGTTTGGGGTCAGAAAGATGCACATGCATTTCTTTGCTAACTAAGTCCCATCTTACAGAGAAAACAAAAGGTCACCCTTTGTTATGAGGATCTGGCCACAGATGAGCACCTTTCTAAATATATCCTTTACAAATAAGATCACCCCATACAAGCACATCCTAAATGTTCTACGGTTTGATTCTGAGGAGGGACACAGTAATGCAGAATATCATGAATCTACCCTCACACTCAAGCATGCATCCGGATGAACAAAGAAGTACTATCCCAGTAACTAAAGTATTATTCAAATGAAGATCATACTTGGAAATTGAGTGTGGAAAAGAACGTTTTTTAAAAAAAAGAACACTAATTCTTCTATTTTATATTTGAACAACTAGTTCTTTGTAAAAAAAAAAAAGAATATACATACACACACAAAACTCATTCACATTAAAAGGATTATGTTTTCATGTAAAAATACAGTAATAGTAGTATTCATATACTCCACATAGCTCTCCCTTCCTTAAGCAAGTAGAACTTGGAACTCAAACAAAGATCCCACTATTATATGCATTTTCCATGCAGGGGTTGTGGAGTCACTGTATGGTGTTTAAGAACACTTTTGGGTTTGTCCTCTTTTGGATTTTCAGTCTGCTTCTCAGGCGCAGCCTTTGTATAAAGTACTGACTATTACATCAGGAAACAATGGGGATGGCTCCAAGCACAAGTATCCATACAGGGGTACAATGAAGTATGAGATTTCTCCACCTGGCTGTTATCAGCCTTCCTAAAGTAGTAATCACAGACAGACAAAAGAGCACACCCTGCCTAAAAAATATTTCACCTTGAACAACAGAAACTGAAGGGCCACCTCCCGCCCCTGGCTTCTATCAAACGAAAGTGCTAAGGAAGAACTAATCATCAGCACTTTGCCAACAGCTACATTTATAACAAGCATTGGAAATGCAATAGGTCTCGCATTAGAAAAGTTGGAGTTATTGGTCTTGTAAATGACATATTGTATTTATTTATTGGTTTTTAAAATTGCTAAATTGATGGCTTTGTCATTTACAATGCCAATAGTTATAACTTTCGCGAATGTGACACCTATAGCATTTGGAATGCAACATGTTTTGTATTTACGTGACTTAGATGGCAGCTCTGGTCGTTAGGCCACATCTCTAGAGAGCAGGAGAGTGCAGCAGGGGAGAGAAGCACAGCAATGCAATAGGTCTCGCATTAGGAAAGTTTGAGCTATTGGTATTGTAAAGGACACATTTTTTATTTATGTGCTCGTTTTGAAAATAGCGAATTAATAGCTTTGTTATTTACAATGCCAATAGTTTTATCTTTCGCAAATGTGACACCTATTGTAACACAATATGTGTTGTGAGGGTGAGTGAGGGCGAGGGGGTGAGGGGTTGAGGGTGAGTGAGGGTGAGGGGTTGAGGGTGAGTGAGGGTGAGTGAGGGTGAGTGAGGGTGAGTGAGGGGTTGAGGGGGAGGGGTCGAGAGTGAGGGTGAGGGGTTGAGGGTGAGGGGGTGAGGGTGAGTGAGGGTGAGGGGTTGAGGGTGAGTGAGGGTGAGGGGTTGAGGTGAGTGAGGGTGAGTGAGGGTGAGGCTGAGGGGTTGAGGGTGAGGCTGAGGCTGAGGGGTTGAGGGTGAGTGAGGGTGAGTGAGAGTGAGAGTGAGGGTGAGGGGTTGAGGGTGAGTGAGGGTGAGGGTGAGGGGTTGAGGGTGAGTGAGGGTGAGGGGTTGAGGGTGAGTGAGGGTGAGGGTGGGTGAGGGTGAGTGAGGGTGGGTGAGGGTGAGTGAGGGTGAGTGAGGGTGAGTGAGGGTTTGAGGGGTTGAGGGTGAGTGAGGGTGAGGGGTTGAGGGTGAGTGAGGGTGAGGGGTTAGTGCAAATTCTTCCTCTTCGCCTCCAGAGCACTCTTGTTTCCTGGCTGTAATCGGAGGAAACAAATCTGAAGATGGTGACTACGTTGAAGGGTTTTCAGTGTGTGCATTCGACATCATACAAGAAGGGTTTATAAAGAAATAAGGGAACCCTGTGAGTCAAGAGGGACCTAGGGTATGTAATATATTATAAGAGACAAAGAGTCCCTAGCAAATATGTATAGAGCAATGGTACACAGATTAAGACCTGTGTTGATTTTATACAAATGTAAAAGCAGTATTTATTCACAAGCAATCAAAAAACAAAGCCAAACAGACCAGGTGCAGTGGGTAAAAATATGATAGTCAACAGATTCCAAGCCTTCAGGCATTTACACATATAGTGACTACACCAGCAAGATGCATGTTAAGAACAGTCACAATGCAACAAACACTTTGTGCTCCACATGAATCGAAATGAACAAGTTTGGTATCAAGATGTGTTAGTCGATGACATTTTGATCCCTACTAGCATCGGGGGGGGATCATCAGGACACAAGAGCATATGCCTGAGAGGTTGCCTGTACAAGGCCAAGAAGTGGGATAAAAAAAACGGGGATAAGGAGGGGGATTAGAGGAGAGGGGAGAAACAAAACAGAAGGATATCTAGATGTAGAGCTGGGCGACAAAGCAAAGAAATAATGTGAGGTATGTATACAATTAAATTATCAATTAGATGTAAAAATACTGGAACGTGCAATGGAATTGGCAGTGAAAAACCATAAGTGGTATGAGCGGTGAGATCGGATAGTGTACGCAGTCGAGTGAGGAGTAATGGCCAGGGCACTGAGATCGATGTAGCGCATGCAGTGAAGGAATACACAAAATGAAGTGAGTGGAGAAGTGTGGTCCCAGGTCTGATATCACTAGCGGTGAAGTGGGAAAAGTGTGCAGAATCTGGAAAGGCTCATGTTGCGCTAAAAATCTGGAATTTGCAAAGAGCTTAGGCAAGTGCATTCTGGGACGAAATGTGTCAGGAAGTGGAAGAATAATAATGGGGGACTTTCAGAGGGGCAGAGTACCAATGTACTTAGAGCAGATACGACTTCCAGAGCTGAATCCAGTAAGGCTCACGTGGGGAAATAATTCTAAAAATTACACAACCTGGGGCCAAATGTAACAGGAGTACAGACCGTAAAAATGAGTAACTTACATTGAGGCAGAGTATCGGTAACACGCCCCCATATAGCAGAACCACGATGCGGAGCCTGCATTGAAAACTCCAAAAGTGAAAGAACGTAGCTCTGCACGGGTAAAAACTCAGTCCACAGATTCCAAGCCTTCAGGCATTTACACATATAGTGACTACACCAGCAAGATGCATGTTAAGAACCGTCACAATGCAACAAACACTTTGTGCTCCACATGAATCGAAATGAACAAGTTTGGTATCAAGATGTGTTAGTCAATGACATTTTGATCCCTACTAGCATCGGGGGGGATCATCAGGACACAAGAGCATATGCCTGAGAGGTTGCCTGTACAAGGCCAAGAAGTGGGATAAAAAAAACGGGGGTAAGGAGGGGGATTAGAGGAGAGGGGAGAAACAAAACAGAAGGATATCTAGATGTAGAGCTGGGCGACAAAGCAAAGAAATAATGTGAGGTATGTATACAATTAAATTATCAATTAGATGTAAAAATACTGGAACGTGCAATGGAATGGGCAGTGAAAAACCATAAGTGGTATGAGCGGTGAGATCGATAGTGTACGCAGTCGAGTGAGGAGTAATGGCCAGGCCACTGAGATCGATGTAGCGCATGCAGTGAAGGAATACACAAAATGAAGTGAGTGGAGAAGTGTGGTCCCAGGTCTGATATCACTAGCGGTGAAGTGGGAAAAGTGTGCAGAATCTGGAAAGGCTCATGTTGCGCTAAAAATCTTTAATTTGCAAAGAGCTTAGGCAAGTGCATTCTGGGACGAAATGTGTCAGGAAGTGGAAGAATAATAATGGGGGACTTACAGAGGGGCAGAGTACCAATGTACTTAGAGCAGATACGACTTCCAGAGCTGAATCCAGTAAGGCTCACGTGGGGAAATAATTCTAAAAATTACACAACCTGGGGCCAAATGTAACAGGAGTACAGACCGTAAAAATGAGTAACTTACATTGAGGCAGAGTATCGGTAACACGCCCCCATATAGCAGAACCACGATGCGGAGCCTGCATTGAAAACTCCAAAAGTGAAAGAACGTGGAGATGTGAGCTGGGGGATGGGGCGGAGCGGGTAAAAAAAAAAAGACGGAGGGAAGGCAGATAAGGGGAGGGGGGAGGAGAAATGCGACACGGCGGGCAGGGGAGGGGGCGGAGCGGGTAAAAAAATAAACAAACAAGACGGAGGGAAGAGAGGGGAGGGGGGAGGAGAAATGCGACACGGCGGGCAGGGGAGGGGGCGGAGCGGGTAAAACAAGACGGATGTGCACGCGCTTTTAAGCTCAACGCGCATGCGCATTGAGCTTAAAAGTCACGGGCCCTGCAAGGAATCGCCACGATTCCTTGCAAGTTGGATAAAGAGTGGATGAGCCCCCATAGTCTTGCTTGCTCGATGCGCATGCGCATTGACAGGCGAGACCTAAAAAGGACCCCTATCTTCACCCTCATTCATTTCAGTGTCTGGAATTCCATTCTACAGTCCTAAGAATACAGATAATAAACTTCTATTGACTACAGTAAGCTGCCCTCATCCTCCAAATTGTGCCATGCTAATGCAGAGGCATCCAAAATGGATCCCACTGCCTTCAATATGCAACACTCATGCCACACACAGAGTCCTACTGCTGTACACATGCTTCACTCTCACTGCATATACAAGCACTCGGCATACACACAGGAAGTCAGTTCACATAGTATCAGAATATTATACAAGCAAAGCCAGCAAGCGCGCCACTCCTTAATACTGAGGTCTAGTCAATCTATAGAGTCAAAATACAAGGTATGCTGGTACCACTGCTTTATGTGATTCACCCCGACCATGGACATGGTTCACCGAACATTAGGATGGCATGCTTGGTGCACCCCTCCAGGTCAAAGAACAGGTTCTGGCCCTCACATTTATCAGGGACAGGTCTAGATTAGTATGATGCCAAGGTCAAAATAAAAGCCAGGATACCCATTGTAAAATGCAGTCAGGCACGGGTGGATGCTTGTTTACCATGCCAATGACATCCTATTCCAATATTAATCACACTATAGCATGAGAAAGCGCAGCATACAACTTATAACAAGAGTCAAGACCGAATCCGTGAAGGACGCCATCACTGGACAATGTTACATTGCGCAAATATTTAAAGAGAACAGCTCAGCACTACACTAAGCAGAAATATAAAGAGTACCACAATGGTATAGAGAAATTCAGTATTGTCAAGTGATTCAAAATATTACTCATGATAGGGGAGAAGCAGAAATCATTTTTAAAAGAGCACATTTTCATACCATCTCCTTCATCGACCACTGCATGCACTACCATGGGGTACACCTCTCTGTCAAGATCAAAGCACAGCTGTAGATAGAAAAAGGAGAAAGGTATAATGAACATCAAGGTACGGTATAGCACACACTTTCGCCTGAGCTATATCATGTTGACTTGGAAAGGTCCGAGAGAAAAGTTCATCTTCAAAATATCGGACTGTCCCTGAAAGGACCAAACTCTATTTCTTGCCCTTCTCCTTCTACTGATAGGTAGCCTCCTCGGCACATGAGAATGTGTCTCAACTATGCCCTGTTCGTCCCTTGGAGCACCTTGGCTGACAAAGTCCAGGGTACCAAGAACCCAGATAGCCTCACTACGTGGTTTCATGGCTACATGGCATTTCATGGCTACATGACATTCCGGTACACAAAACAAGATTAGGGCCAGGTGAAATTTCAGATACGCTTCGCCTAATCTCCTGTAATTTCTGCAGTTTTGCATTATGCTTCTTTTCAAGGAATTGCTATATTATGTACGTTTGCTGCAAATATTTAGTGTGCACACCCCTCAAGTTTACAAAAACGGCTAAGAAACCAAACGTATGTGGAAACTAATGACGTTATGGAGGACCTGCGCATACCAAACAGACAAGCATGGATTTAGACATAATGGACTTTGTCAAACTGACAATCAAAAAGTAAAAATGTGGAAGTTGGCAATATGGTGCATGATCAGAAAACGGACCTTGTGAAGACATTTAACATAGTCACACACAAAAGGTCACTTCGTATTTCCAGTTTCTGGTTGATGTAGCATATGAAGTGCACACTGATTAACAGTAGCTGACCAGTGAGAGACAGTGCTCATGTGTCCAAGCGTCTGGGAAAAAATAAGCAAGCCACAATAACCCAGATACCGAACAGAACACAGAAGCACAACAAACACTAATGGAAGACAAGGAAAGGATTCGGGGGTGCTTAGAATAAAGCAGCTGAGCAAGCCGTGCTGCAGGTCACACAGAGCCAAGTGTATGGTTCCACATTAAAATGGCTGAATCATGCCAAACATGTCTACTAATATTCAAGGCTACCCTTCTGAGGGTTCTGAGGTTATATCTCAACGCGGATAGTTTTCTGATGTGTACTGTAATGACTTTGTAAATGATTAATCTATGCTTTGGGAAATGTAAGGCACCTTTTAAAACCATGAATAGTGAGCAAAGCATCGGTCCTGCCACATTAACAATAGGTTGTTTAGTTGTCGGAAAGGCCTGGTACGTTATGCAATGCAATGCTCTGCCATGTTATGCTTTAGAACTCAACACATGCATCTTTAGATTATACTAGTTTATGTTCTCCTATAGTATATTATGTTAGTCCTAGTTATGTTATGGTATGCAGGCTTATACTGGGCTATTATATTTGTTTAAGTGCATGCTTGCCTGAAGGGGTAGCTGGGACCACATTTCTAGACACAAGCCACTTCCACAACTACTAAAGAATTACAATGCATGGCAAAGAGTTGGCTTTGCAAGACCAAGCCCAATGATTTTTCCCTCCAGAGTCTCCAGACAGAGTTGTGTAACCGAGAGGCCTAGAAGGCAGATGCTCTGCTACCTTATCTACCATTATTAATCTATGGGTCAACAACGTCATGAGTGTGTGCTGAGTGCAAAAATTTACTAGTCCAATAGATAATACAATTGGCTTTAATAAAAGATTGTCTTAAGGAAACGTATGGTTTATGGCTGGGCATTTGTAATTTGGGAAACCCTCGGCTAATGAAAAGATGCAGGAGAGGTATTACGGAGCATCAACAGAAAGCATGCTACCACATCATTAACACTCTATATTAAATGGGATTCTGTAATACCTGTATAAACGCCAGTTTCTCATTTCTTTATAATCGGCAACATGTGATGTACCCAGTCGCCGATTAATAAGAAAAGACATCTGAACTCGACTATTATAAGTTCTTACAGTCGAGTTCTCACGTCAGAATACCTACCGCCAGAGCAAGCAGCCAAGGAGAAAGGCAGGTCGGGTCAGGTGACAGAGCATAATTGAAGCAGCTGTTTACAGCAACGAAAAAGGAAGGTTGCTTTTCTTTCTGCTCTATTTATTTAGCTTACAATGACAAGCAGAGAGAACATATTTTTTGCACTCCTTAGATAGAGAAAAGCTAGAATCTTTCTCCATATTTCTACACATTTCAAGCAAGTGCAGCAAAAAAGACAAATTTGTCTGTTTCTAATATCTGTTTGCAACAAATAACCAACAGATTTTTGATGTTGTTAATTTTGCACTAGAGGTTTTATTTTTATTCTTCGTGTTTACAAACATGCTCACTCTTTTGTATGAAAGAGCTATGCACCAAGGTTTCAAGTGACTTGTGAGAAAGGTGATGGTGTGACCATGTATTATATAGTATAAAGTTACCCCTGGCGTACATGATAAGGATACTGCAAAGTCACCTCGGAGTTGCATAACCTTATAAAGGTACTCAGCCTTTTCCTCTATATGGTTAAGGAACCCCTCAGTGACTTGCACCATCATTATAATGTACAGCAGGGTATTTATCTCATATATTACATAGTAATGACACTCTTTGAGGATAAGTGTTTATTGACTCTGGTCAAAAGGTGAAATTGCAGATAACCATAGACGGACCAGTGATCACACAGTCAGATTTTACTGAGTTTCAGTGTCGTTTCATGCACACAGTGCTTCTCCTCTGCTCAGCTATTCGTGAGCCTCTTCACTGTGTCGCCCAAGTCTCTATTCGATTTGATCACGTTCTGGGTCCGCAGGATACAAACAATGTACTTGGTGAAAATGAACAAGCATAGCTCAGGGCAACAGGTGTACACAGACAAGAAGAATATTTAGAATTAAGGGGCAAAAATGAACTCTTTTCAGGTCTTGGCTAGCTTTGCTGCGCACATGCGCAGCTTGCTCAGCGAGATTTTATGTTTTGGAGGACTTTCATTAAAGGACCTCAAGCCCCGCCCCTCTTCCCCATTGGCTGGCATCACCGTTTATGCTAAACGGTGGCCAGCTATTAGGAAGGAGCTTTTCGTGACGTAGACTTTTATCTTTTTCAGACGGCTTACTTGGACGGGCTTGTCTGATTTCCGTTCGTCGCAAAAGCTTTCTTATCTTTATGGGGCCATGTGTTTCAAACACATGGCCCCATAAAGACAAGCTCTGCTGCGTGTTTGATTTGCATCTCGCTTTCACTTTGAAAGCTCGATGCAAAAATATACTGCGTATGCCTGGCAAGCGCTCGTTTCCCCTTACTTTCACTGTTTTTATACGACAGTTGCATTCCACTCCTACTGTCACCCTTTCTCCGCGTCACACGTTTCCCTACAGCCTTACTCCCTCTGTAAACCTCCCTACTCAATAACTCCAGTTTCTGCTCCCTACTGTCCATTTTCTGATGGCTGTTGCCATTTCGCCTAGATGAAAGTCTCCTTTGACTTTAACCCATTGCACCTTCACCCCTAGTTGTCACTTCTTGCTACTCTGACCCGAGCTGTGCACCTTTTCTGCGGACTGCTCACAATTTCCTCGCATTGGAGCCCCTTCTTCTATTACACATCCCAGTTAACCAAGAGAAAACAAGTGAGCAACCCACGTTTGGGATTTGGAAGACCGGAAGCTCACAGTAGTCAAACAGCCCCTAGAATACTTAGATCAGATCCTAATCAGGCATACGAATGTGCTGTTGCTAAGTTTCTGAGTAAAATGTGGGCCATACATGGAAAGGCAATGACAAGAATTGCTTGATCCTACTGACATCTTTCAGCTTGCTTAAGCAGCTATTATAACAATTGTCCATGTTTACTTATTGTGAATACATGTGTGGTGGCTACTTTATTCCTGTATGTATATCTTCTGGATTTTATAGTAATTTGTCATTATGGATTCCAATGTCTTGTTCCTTTTCCACCAAATAGAGGATGTAGCTGTGTTTCGCAATTGCCCCCTCCCCATAAAAATTTTAAAAAATGATCTGCCTCTCAACTATATGATATTCTATAATGCCATGTTTTTATATTCTTTCTCACATTGTTTCATCATCTTTTATATAGCTTGTATTTTAAGAATATTGTATATTTGTTGTAGGCTTTTATTACTTGTATTGTCGAATAAAGCAAGCATGTGATTGATAGTCCTTTAACCACATGACTGTTAAGGCAATTCCCCTTCTGTGCTGGAAATTGTTATAGTCCATAGATCATGACGAGCTCAGCTCGTCATGAGCACACGACCAGTGTACTGCATGACGAGCTGAGCTCGTCATGAGCAGCGAAGGGGTTAACAAAAGTCCCTATCTTGAAGGAAGCAAAAGGGAAGACAGGCTTGTGTTTGTAAAGAGGCAGTGGAGGGGAGCCAAGTATCAAGTAATCTGAGGAGTTCTTAGTTAACAATTTTGAAATTAACAATGTTTGAAATGCTTCATAATCCATGAAAGTACTCTACATTTCTAAACTGTTTCTGGAAATAAGTCAATAATATTTGGAACAAAAAAAACCCCAATAAAATAAACAGGTTAAAATGGGAAATGTCGGCCTGATCTGTCTTCATGAAAAAGGAAAAGGTACTAACAGGATCTAAAATGAAAGAAGGGGGGCGTGGCCAAGATGGCGGCAGCGTAGGACGTCTTTCTCGGTCCCTCCGCTGCCGCTTCTGCAAAGCTTTGAATCAGCCCTGCAGGGGGCCTTGCTGCTGTCTCCGAAGCATCACCGGCAGCCTAAGAGATGATCCGGCAGCCGCGGGTGCGGTTCCTGGCGCTCCAGCCCCGGAGAGGCGGACGCGGCGCTGGGTGGCGGTGGAGCCGGCGCGGCGCCTGGAGGCCGTGGTTCGCGCGCCCGGCGCGCCATCTACTGTGGGCCCCGGCTCAGCGGCCTGCACTGGTGCCGCATCGCGCGAGCCGCCATTGCTGTGGCGCCGCATCGCGACGGAGGTTCGCCGGCGCCCGACAGAGACGCCCGCCGAGGCACTCTGCGCTGCAGCTGGTGGGGCGGACCCGGCGCGGAGAGGGCGTTTGCGTGCCTGAGCCCCGGCCAGAGTGAAGAGGCCCGCGTGGCACCGTCCTGCATCCCCTCCCCCCTCCCGCCTAGGACGGCGGTGGAAGGCACCCGACAGAGGCGCCCAGCAGGGGGCACAGCGCTGGACCCGGTGAGACAGAGGCGGCACTAAGGGAGCATTGGCGTGCCTGGGTCCTGGCCGGTAAGGAGAGGCCCGCGTGGCGCCGTCCAGCATCCCCTCCCCCCTCCCGCCTGGGCCGGCGGTGGTGGGCGCCTGACGAGGACACCCAGCGTGGTGCACCGTGCTGCACCCAGTGAAGCAGAGCCAGCACTGTGGGGACACTCGTGTGCCTGGGCCCTGACCGGGGAGAAGAGGCCCGCGTGGCGCCATTCTGCATCCCCTCCCCCCTCCCGCCTGGGCCGGCAGTGGAAGAGGCGCAAACACAGCATGTGGGGGCGGTAGTCCCTCCCCTCACCCCCGGCTCCATCAGCCTGATCAGAGCCTCCGGGTGGTGAGCCCTTACCGAGGACAGCGGAATTGGCGCTCGCTGGCCCCTGGACTGCACTGTTGCCCGGGACCCCGGGCGCACTACGCTTGCGGACCCTGCTACCCGCCCGGCGACTGCACGGAGGCGCGCTTTTGGCATCTGAGGGCCCACCGCCGCCATGACGGCCAACAGAACCAAAAAGGACAAGGAGAGGGAGAAAGCCCTGAAGGAGGCCTCGCAGAAATGCTCTCCACTGCGGTCGTCGACGGCGCCTGACAAAGCGGCGGCGTCGGAAGAGGGTGAGGCGCCGGCCACCAAGGCCTTTATGCGTGACCTCTTTGCGGCCATCAAGGAGGACATACAGGAACTCCGGGCGCAGCTAGCCTCGGACCTCCGGGAGGTATGCCGAGACGTCGACGCCATCGGGGAGAGGGTGGCGACCCTCGAGGAACACGACGTGGACACGGCGGGGGACATCCATAGGCTCCAGCAGGAGATCCTTCGCCTTAACACCCAGCACCTCGACCTGCAATCGCATACGGAGGATCTAGAGAACAGATCCAGGCGCAATAACATTCGTATTCGTGCGGTCCCTTGGAAAGGTGAGGGGCCAGACCTGCGCGAGTACGTCGACGGCTTGTTCCGCCACATCTTACAAGACGAGGAGCTCTGCGAGATTCAACTGGACAGGGCCCATAGAGTCGGCTTACCCCGAGGCTCCAACGCACCCCCCCCCCCCGGACATCCTGGTGTGCGTCCACAACTTCCAACTCAAAGAGAGGATCTTGAAGAAAGCCCGTGAGCATGACCCCCTCCTGTTTCGTGACCATCGCCCTGTGCTCTACCAGGACTTGGCAGCCACCACCCTGGCCAAGCGACGGGGCTTCCGGGAGGTCACAGCTTTTCTGAAGGAACAGGGTGTCCCCTACTCCTGGGGGCACCCCTTCAGGCTAGTCTTCCGCTGGAAGGGGAAGCTGATTCAGGTGCGCTCAGTGGAGGTTGCCCGTGACCTGCTGGGAATGGAGCAGGCTGACCCCGCCGCTGAGCGCCCATCGCCCTCTTCGAGGTCTCGTCGCCGCTCCGAGGAATGGCACACCGTGGGCAGGTCGTCCAAGCCATCGGGCCCGGATTTGTCCGTCAGCCTGCAGGAGCGTGACGCCGCAGTGGCCTCGGTGTCGAAGGTGACTGTTTCGCCCGAAGGGCCCTGAATGGTTCGGCTGAACTTCTTCCCCTGTGCATCTTGGCTGGCTGGCAGTGGAGGGACCGAACTACTGGACACTGATGGGTAATGTACTGACACGTTCCCCGTGTGTATTGTCCTGTATCAGGATCTGGGTGGCTGGTGGGAGTAAGTCCATGCCCCCAGCCCTTGGGACTTCACTGACAGACTCTTGTTCCCCCTTGGTAGTTCGCTCCTGGGGACCATGTCGGGGTTTGTTGTTGTTGGGGTGGGTATGTTTTGGGGGGTTTGACTTGGAAGGTTTTGGGGTGGTTGAGGGTCAGGGGAGGGGAGGGAGGGGGAGGGAGGGTTCTCCGCATCAGCCGCTAGTTTCTCTCAGCAAAGTGCTTCTCCTGCTTGCTAGATGGGGAGAGATTTGAAGGTGGTTAGCTTAAATGTGCGAGGTCTCAACAGCCCTGTCAAGAGAGTGGCGATCCTCTCCCTGTTGGAGGGGTCAGGTGGCGACATCTGTCTCCTGCAAGAGACACACCTACTCGCCAAAGACACGAGGCGGATGAAGGACAGGCGCTTCCCCACCCAGATATGGTCCTCCTGTGGCACAAAGAGACAGGGGGTGGCGACATTGATCAGTGCGAAAGCCCATTGTAAAGTGCTATCCCAGGTGGTTGATATTAGAGGGCGCTTTCTGGCGGTTAGGATCCAATGGGGGGGACTCCCAACTCACGGTAGGCTCCATCTATGCCCCCAATGTGCAACAGGAGGCCTTTTTGACCTCAGCTCTCGCGGATGTGCTGGCTTCTCCTGATCCCGGGATCCTGGTGGGTGGTGATTTGAATGTGGTGATGGATCCGGCGCTTGATAGGTCTGAGGCGCGCTCTCACGCGTCTGGCGCGCTTTCCAAAGGGGGCCTGCTTGGTTGCAAGAGGGGGGACTCCATGATGTGTGGCGGCATTTGCACCCGGCTGAGCGCGATTTCACCTATTACTCTGCTGCGCACAAGTCCTATGCGCGCCTTGATCACTTCCTTGCCTCCTCTTCCCTGCTTTCCCAGCTCTCTTCTGCGGAGATAGCGCCGCGCTCCCTCTCTGACCATGTGCTTATCTCGGTTATGCTGTCGGGAGGGTCCGGGACGCGGGCGCGCGGGAACTGGCGGTTGCGCGACTCTCTGCTTAACGCCGCCTCGGTAGTGGATCGTTTGCAGGACACGATCAAACATTACTTTGACACCAACGAGACCGACGGGATGTCGCTTAGTTCGGTTTGGGAAGCTCTTAAACTGGTGGTGCGGGGGGAATGCATCGCGATTTCGGCCTCGTTGGGGAAGGCGCGCAAAGAGAAGCGCAAGGAGCTCGAGAGGGACGTTCACGGGCTGGAAGCGATACATAAACGGACCGGGGTGCAAAGGGTCTGGAGGGAACTGGAGACGAAGCGGCGCATGCTGAAACACCTTGACCTTGACAGGGCCGAATACGCGCTCCTCCGACTGCGGCATACATTTTATCTTAGTGGCGACAAAGGGGGTAAGATGCTGGCGCACCGTCTGAGGGCGCAAACGCAACAAACGATGGTGTCATCCGTCAAGGACGAACATGGGGTGGTACAGGTGGCTGACGCACGCGTGGCGAACAACTTCCAGCGTTTCTACCAAGCTCTCTACTCTGCTGACCCCCCCAGACCCGGACAAGGTGCAAGCATACTTGGAGTCTTGTGACATCACTCCCCTGTCGCAGACCTCGGCTGCGTCTCTAGACGCCGAGATACGCATCGAGGAGGTCATCTCAGCGATTGCGCGCCTGAAGGTGGCGAAATCGCCTGGCCCTGACGGCTTTACGGCCGCCTTCTACAAGAAGTTTTGTCCCGCACTGGCCCCCTTCCTGACGCGTCTCTTCAACTCCTTCCGAGAGTCTGGGAACGTGACGCCGTCCATGGCCGAGGCCGTGGTCACTGTCATTCATAAGGCAGGCAAGGATGCACAGGAGTGTGGCTCCTACCGCCCCATTTCGCTTCTGAATATAGATATGAAGTTATTTTCGGGCATCCTGGCCGCTCGCCTCAGCCCGTTTATGGACGGTATCATTGAACCCGACCAGGTGGGCTTTGTGCCGACGCATCAAGGCGGAGAGAACACCAAACGCCTCCTGCATCTGATGGACTTGATTCGCCGGTCGCGTACACAAGCATGCTTCCTCTCCATCGATGCCGAGAAGGCTTTCGACCGCGTTGACTGGTCGTACATGTTTGCGGTCCTGCGTAATTTCGATCTGGGGGACTCGTTTGTTAGCTGGGTCCGCTGCCTCTACGCCTCCCCCCGAGCCGCTGTTCGTGTGAACGGTTGTCGGTCTGATTATTTTCCGATTACCCGGGGGACGAGGCAGGGGTGCCCTCTCTCGCCCCTGTTATTCGCGCTCTATATGGAGCCTTTTGCGCAACGCCTCCGGGACAATGCGGACGTACAGGGGGTGCGCTTTGGGGCAGAGGAGCACAAGGTGAGCCTCTATGCGGATGATGTCATCCTATCTCTCACACACCCGCGCTCCTCACTGAGGCATCTCTCCCGGGAGCTGGAAGACTTCGGCCTGGTGGCCGGCTTCAAGGTCAATTTCTCGAAGTCCCAAATCCTGAACCTCTCGGTGCCGGAGGAGGAGGTCCGGAACCTCGGTGCCGATTTCGCGTTTCAATGGGTCCAGTCGGCCATCCCGTACCTCGAGATCCAGCTGGCGCCCACGCTCACGCAAACGGTTGCTCTCAACTACAGGCTCCTCATTGACCAAACGGCTAAGTCCGTCTCGGACTGGTCCCGGCTGCAGCTGGCCTGGTTTGGCCGCCTCGCGGCGATCAAAATGACGATCCTTCCCCGCATCCTCTATCTCTTCCAGATGCTGCCTTTGCGCCCCCCCCCCCCGGGAACACTACGAAAGCTCCAGCGGTTGCTGACCACTTTTTTGTGGAACCATAAGCGCCCTCGCATTGCTATTGACCGCCTCATGGCGCCGCGCGATGACGGCGGCCTTAACTTCCCGTGCGTGGAGGCGTACTACCAAGCGGCGTGCCTGCGTTTCATTCTGGAATGGAATAGGCCGCTGTCCAGCAAGCACTTGCTCTTCATGGACCAGACTGTGGCCGGGCGCAACATCTGGGGCGAGCTATGGCTCCCACGCAAGCACAGATCCTGGGGCCTTTACTCCTCCCCGGTGACCTCCCCGACCCTGGCAGTGTGGGATCGTCTAGCTCTCAGGCGCGGCTGGACCACTTTCCCATCCCCACTGACGCCTATCGTTGACAACCCGGACTTCCCCCCCGGGTGCGACTCGCCGGTCTTCCAGCGTTGGAGGGAGTTGGGCTGTAAGAGAGTGGGTCACCTCTTTCAGCCGGAGGGACTGATACCGTTCACCACTCTGCGCCGGGAGTACTTTGAGCTGACCGTGGCTGACGCCTTCCACTACTCGCAGGTAGCACATTGGGTGACGCTTCCTGATAACATCGCGGACATGTCTCGACCAATGACACCTCTGGAACGCTGGGTGGTCTTCAAGAAGGACGATCGCAAACTTATCTCCGAGCTGTATGCCTTCATTATGAAACGCCACCACCCGCAGCGCTCCAAGGCACAAGTTCGCTGGGAGACGGAGTTGGGCCGCCCCCTGACGAGTAAGGAATGGGGTAAAAATTTTCTATCGCGCGACCACACAGCGGCGAACGTGGCGGGAGCGGAAGCGGCCTTCAAAATAGTAACTTACTGGTACCACACACCGGCGAGGCTCCATGGGTGGGACCCCAAGTGCTCGAAGCTTTGCTGGAGGGGCTGTGGCGCTACAGGCACTCTTTCCCATTTGCTCTGGCACTGTCCCAAGCTGGTGCGCTACTGGCAAGCAGTTTTAGATGACATAGACAATGCTTTCGGTATCACCATTCCCAGGGCTCCGGAATATGTACTACTGGGCCTCCCTCACCCTAAGGCGTTTCCCTTGCGCTCCCCTCGAGGTAGACAGATTGCGCTGGCGCTCCTGTCGGCGCGCCTGGTGATCCTTTCGAAGTGGCGCTCACTGGACGCCCCTGACCCCAGGGACTGGATTAGGCGCCTGTGGCTGCTTCTGGGGATGGAGAGGCTTTCCCTGTGTGTGGATGGTAAAGGGGACACATATGCTAAGCTTTGGGCACCCTTCATACACTTGTTGTCCCGGGACTTGCGTGAGGTCACGTGCCCCAAATTCCTCCAGATGTTACAACTTATTCCCTTGGAACCGCCCGGGGCTGTGGCATGATGGCATGATTGCTGCTAGGTCGTCTTAGGGCAGCAACGGGGTCTCTGACCCTTGGACTCTGAGGGTTCTCTGAACTATGCTGATGCGGAGAGGGTGGGAGGGGTGGGGGGGAGCTGGAGTTGGTTGGGTACTGGGGGGGGCAGGAGGGTACGGTTTCTTTCGGGTTGTTTTCTTTTCTGGTTTTGACAAAAAGCAGCCTCGCCTCCCTACATGGACTCACCGCATGGATGTTAGCCCACCTTCGCCGGGTCGCCCTCCGGGTTGTAGACCCTATGGCTGTGTTACTGTGTTATGTGCAATTTGACTCCGCTCTGCCGGCCTGTGGATGTAGGCAGCCCAGCTGTGTTCACTGCTACGTGTCTGCTGAATAAAATTGTTTGATTCTGAAATGAAAGAAGGATGAAGACGGGAGCTACAAAGAGAAACTACAAGTCACTGCGGTGTTGTCACTTTAAGATTCGACGTGGAGCTCAGCCTGTCACAAATAAGAGAGTGAATACCTAGCTTGCCACTTCAAATAACTAGAAGTTTACGGAGAGTAATCGGAAAGGTTTATTTCATAGTGAAAACAGCTGTGCTGTGAAGAAGTTTGCTAGAAGAAGCGGTACTTGTGAGTTCACTTGGCGTTTTTCAATTCCAGAGGGTGGATTTTTAAAAGAGCAATATCATTAGTGCTTTCTGGTATTTTGCTGAATTATTTTTAAGGACCAAAACCAGAAATGTTCTGATCTTTATACAGAGGAAGGCACATTTTCAAGGTTTTATGTTGCTTGTGTTTGTACCAGAAACAGACTATTGTGAGCATAGCAAGGTATACAGTTACAATATAGAATACCTTTTGTTGCCTCTTTTACACATTATAAAAACTGTCACCTAGATGCCCAGGGTGGTAGAGCTCACAAGTTAGTTCTAAACCTCATTCGTAACCATTAGTATAGAAACAACTTACCATTCAAGGTTGCCAGTTGAGTCATTGTCTTGGCACTGCTTATATACGGATAACTTGCTGTGTTAATTTTCAACTTTATTTTCAGAAACGACTTACAGCATCATGGTGTTGTACAAAACCAGTATTCAGCACAGTTAGACATGGCAACGTGTACACCATCAAATGTAGCATTTCCAAATGGTGATAAATAATGGCCCATTAGATGAGCTGCAGATCCTTCAAGATTTGCCTCCACCTGCATCATTGTATACGACCAGTGGGGCCAAATAATGAAAGACGTTAACCAGTATCCCATCTGTACAGGACATCAGATACTAGCACAACCCCCTCCTCCAAACCACACCCACTTAGAAACTGACTAACGTCACTCAAAAGCAATCCTCAGGCCTGGGCAGAACCTCGCTTCAAACTAGAATGTGCCCATGGGTCATCGCACAGTGATAATGCTACCAGCAAGCAATGCACTTGATGCCTATTGAATGAGAGAGCTGCTACTGGCCCTCGATAAATGTACCAAAATTGTGCACAAACAATGATAATTATCCCCTTTGATAACTTGTGAACATTGTATACACCGAGTAAGAAGAGACCTACTCAGCATAAACCCAAGTATCCAGCGAGCACACCGACATCGCCTGCTAGGGCTTGGAAGCCGCCCCATCCAAAGCAAGAAAAAACTTTTGCAGGCCAGCCTTTCTGCAAAGGCGGTGAGCCAACCAGTGGACATTTTCAAATATGAAAACCGGCTAGGTTCCAAGAGTGAGAAAATACAACACAGGCGAGTGGAAAAGGGAGCCTTTGAGGTGTGCAAAAGTTTGCTATCATAGCTCGAGATCTACTTTTCATGGAATATTCCTTTCAAAGGACAAATTCCCTCACCCACCATAGGTGGCATGCTTCACCACTGTGAACCTCCTCGTACCATGACGCCTAGTCACGGTACGGGTTACAACCCCCTCACTGAGAGGGGTGCTCAGAGTGTTTTATTGTTAAGAGTTATACTAAATAATGAAATGATGAGCTTGGGATAGTGAGGACAATAAAGCAAAGGTAAAGTGAGAATTAAAACGAGCTACAGAGTACGCAACTTCCTTTATTCATGCATTCCTTGACCGGGAATAAAAACTGGGTACTAAGGGAAGAAATTATACCCGCTTTTAGTGTCAACAAAAGGTAGACATGTTTCAGCCCATTAACTCTCAGCAGAGGGGTTGCAGCTTTCCTCCGGACCCAAAAGTCAGTGCTGTTGCTCAATGTACTCAATTAAAGAATACAGGTGTGCATACACAAGTCTGTGTGAAAAAACTGAAGTATACAAAAACATCCAGTAATCCTATCAATCGTCATAGAGTTAAGGAATCACACTGGTGGTACCTGTAAAAAAAACATATACAAAAGAAATTGTGGATGGTGAAAAGGAAGCTAGCTAAGACAGTAGTTAAACAGATCTGATAGCTCTATATTTAGGGCTATTGACTCATGGGCATCAGACAGCAGAAACACAGCCATGCACCATAAATACATTATATTCTTAACGCCCTTCATTCTTAGTAGTAGCAGAGTCTGCCGATAGGGACAGTATTTATAACATTTACACTGTACAATTAGTAAGGCTTACCCCATAGTGTCGGGGATCGTGCCTCAATTCACCCTGACATGGGGGAGCTCTCTGTCCTTTATAGGGATCATAGGAAGGAGAACAGGGTAAAACAAATAGGGGGCTCAAGGCCTTTCAAGAAAGAGTATAGAGGCATTATGTATCTGTTTGTACGAAAAAGCAGCAGCGGACCTTAAATTGCCGCACCTAAACTCCAGTGCCAATGGGTCTATGATCAAGTCAGTTTGATATTGTGCTGCCAACCCCGACACCAGCTGCTGTTTGGCGTTGCTGTGCTCTCCAGATCAGTTAAACAGTTTTTAGATACTCAAGGGGGCGCACCAAAATGAGAGTCCAAATAGAATAAGTAGAGAAATGTTCTTTATTTATCTTTGTTCAGCAAGAAAGGGCACATCAATAAAATATGTAGTGAGATCAGCCAACGCGTTTCACTCCCTACCAAGGAGTTTCTTCAGGGCGCTGCGAGTATTTTCGGTAAGTTGTCTTATGTAAGATCCCTCTGTGATCGCACTGGTATTTTTTCGGTTGTTTCTTTTTTCAGCCTATTTCTTTAAAAGTCTTTGGAGTATCTCTCTTCCCTTATCTTTTCTTTATATCGTGGACTTTGTTGGTCTTGTCCGAAAAAGTAGTTCTGGTATTTCAAAGAGCTACCCGTCCCTGGTTGTATTTGTTCTAGGTGGGTACAGTGCTGTGATGACCGTCGTCAGTTTCGGCGTCTCGGCATGGCCATGCCGAGACGCCGAAACTGACGACGGTCATCACAGCACTGTACCCACCTAGAACAAATACAACCAGGGACGGGTAGCTCTTTGAAATACCAGAACTACTTTTTCGGACAAGACCAACAAAGTCCACGATATAAAGAAAAGATAAGGGAAGAGAGATACTCCAAAGACTTTTAAAGAAATAGGCTGAAAAAAGAAACGACCGAAAAAATACCAGTGCGATCACAGAGGGATCTTACATAAGACAACTTACCGAAAATACTCGCAGCGCCCTGAAGAAACTCCTTGGTAGGGAGTGAAACGCGTTGGCTGATCTCACTACATATTTTATTGATGTGCCCTTTCTTGCTGAACAAAGATAAATAAAGAACATTTCTCTACTTATTCTATTTGGACTCTCATTTTGGTGCGCCCCCTTGAGTATCTAAAAGCATTATGTATCTGTGCCTGATTGTACTGTGTAGAAATCCTAAAATACAATTCAGAGGTACCATTCAGGTAGCGAGGATGTGCTCATCACTTCACAGTGATACAGCGATGGGCTGCCCAACATGCATCTCCAATATCAATCATCCCTAGGTTTGTAAACAACTGGGACAATGCTTTGGCATTGTCACCCACTGAGTATGCAGAGTAGCATGTCCCTTTTTGAAAGTGTTAATAGTTGCTTATCCCATGCCAGGTGTGCAAAGAAATGCAAAGTGCAGCAAATTGTGGAAAAAAAGATCATGGAGCGATCGAGTTTTTGAAGCGTATACTCGGTGCGTGTAATGCTGCTAAATAGCGAGGGGTACCAGTCAGATAGCGGGGATGTGCTCATCACTGTATCACTGTGGTGATGCATCGATGGGCCGTCCAACATACTTCTCCAATTTGAATCATCCCTAGTGTTGTAAATAACTGGGGCAATGGGAGGCACTGTCACCCACTGAGTATGAAACGCAGCATGTCCCCTTATTGAAAGTGTTAAGAGATGTTTCTCCCATGTCAGGTGTGCAGAGAGGAGAACTGTGGTAGATTAAGTAAAAAAAAAAATTTTTTAAACAAAGGTCATGCAGCAATCGAGATTTCTGAAGCGTATACTCGGTGCATGCATTGCCACTAAATTTCAAAGGCATATACTAAAGTTCATACAGTGCTGCTAATTGGGGAAGGGTTAATGATTCCAAAGGGTTTTGTAAGTAAAAATGAATGTATGAGACCCATACCTGAATACAGATATGGGGCCGCTTCAACACACCAGAAGTGAGCACACTCGGGTGTGGTTGGGCAGTCAGAAAATAACTTTTTCACATCAAAAACAAAGAGAGCATCTATATGTTAGAGCACCTCTATATTTCAGTATAGGACTACAATTCCCAGCCACCCTGTGTCATGTGATCGGAATGGCATTGATGAACCACATGACCACATCAATCTGTACACATCTGATCCGTTTGCAGATAGATTCATGCTTGTATTTAAGCCCTTGTCACCGCCTCGGACAGTGTCCTCACTTCTGGTGTGGTGAATCGGACGGATCTCTGTGATCATGTATGGGTTCCATATATTAGTTTTGACTAAAAAACCCTTTTGAATCCCCTAACTCTTCCCCAATTAGCGGCAGTATTTGCACTTCGTATATGCTTTTGAAATTTAGATCACTGCGAGATCGCTCTGCATCATGCCTTCCCGCACACCCGAAAGGGTAAAGGCTCATTCAAATCCTAATCCATTTAGCAGCAATACACGTGCCGAATTTAAGCTTTAGACGCCTTAATTGATGCATAATCTTTTTTTTACTAAATCTGCTGCACTTTGCCTCTCTGCATACCGGACATGGGAGAGGCAGCTCTTAATACTTTCAATAAGGGGACCCGCTACTTTGCTGCACACCCAATATGGTAGAGGCACATTCAAACCCCTCTCTGTGTAGCAGGATTACACGCACCGAATATACGCTTCAAAAACTCGATCGCTGCATGATCTTTTTTCCAAAATTGCTGCACTCTGCATCTCTCTGCAACACTGACATGGGAGAAGCAGCTCTGAACACTTTCAATAAGGGACACGCTACTGTGCATACTCAGTGGGTGACAGTGCCGAAGCATTGTCCCAGTTGTTTACCAACCTAGGGATGATTTATATTGGAGATGCATGTCGGATGGCCCATCGCTGTATCACTGCAGTGATGAGCACATCCTCGCTACCTGACTGGTATCTCTGAATTGTATTTTAGAAAGTCTACACAGTACAATCAGGCATGGATACATAATGTTTCTCAACTCTCTTTCTTGAAATGCCTCAAGCCCCCTCTTTGTTTTACTCAGTTCTCCTTCCTATAATCCCTATATAGGGCAAAGAGCTCCCTGAGCCCCATGCCAGGGTGAGTTGAGGCACAATCCCAGACACTGGCATGTAAGCATTACTAATAGTACAATATTAATGTTCTGAATACTGTTGCTAAAGGATTCTCCACCACTACTAAGAATAAGTGGTGTTGAGCATATAAAGTATTGATGGTGCATGGCGGTGTTTCGACTGTCTGAAGCCCATGAGCCAATAGCCCTAAATATAGAGCTATCAGATCTTTTTAACTGTTGACCCAGCTATCCTACTTATCACCATCCCAAAAATGTTTTAAATGTTTTTTTTTTTTTTTTTTACAGGCACCGCCTGTGAATCCTTTACTCTAGGACGATTTATAGGATCAATGGATACTTTTGTATACTTCAAGGTTTTTCACGTACACTTGTATATACAAATTTGTATTCTTTGATTGAGCAGCATTACTGACTTTTTTTAGGTCCTGAAAAAAGCCGCAACACCTCTGCCAAGGGTTAATAGGCTGAAACATGTCAACCCTTTTTTGAGAATAAAAGCGGGTATAATTTCTTCCCTCAATACCCAGTTTTTAATCCTGGCCCAGGGACACTTGAATAAAGGATTTTGCGTACTTTATAGCTAGTTTTAATTCTTACTTAAAATATGCTCTGCTACACTCACTACCCCTAGCTCATCTCATCATTTTGGTATTTAGTATACCTCTTTTAACAATAAAACATCCCTAAGCTCCTCCCTCTCAGTAAGGGGGTTGTAGCTTGTAACGTGACTAGGCATCGAGGTACGAGGTGGCTCCCAATGATGAAGCACGCCACCTATGGTAGGTGAAGGGAATCGTCCTTTTAAAGGGATGTTCCACCATAGCTAGATCTCCAGCTACGACAGCAACCATCTACAGACTCATAGGCTTCTTTTTGGTGAAGCATGTATGAAAGAGTGGAGTTAACCCTCTCCGGTCTCTAAACCTCCTGGGACCCACCTGTGTGATAGAGGCCTTTGAGGTCTACCTGATTTAAAGATCTTTCTGTCTCATTCACCAATTCTACCTAGCACCCTTTGATTTCTAGTGGAAAGCCATGCCCAACCTGAGGAGGTTAAGCAATGAGTCCTGTTGTGTAGTTTGATATTAATATTTGGTTTTGTTTACCTCTTCTTCCAGCCACTCCGACGGGTCCACAGTGTGGGAGGGAAGGCAGAACTGTTGACACACTCCTCGTTTATAGTGGACTGTTTCGGACTGCAAGCTCCGATCCCTTGGGACGTAACTGCCAAAAACAAAGAGGTCTGCGTCATGGCCTGCACTACAAAGTGAGCCCTTCTATAAGGATCTCTTCACCACTGTTGCACCTTCATAGTATGGAAACAGAACTGGACACAGTTGTGTCTTGAGCAAGTCAAAATAAGGCAGACACCACAAGCGCGGAGAACCTAAAGTGTTCCTACAAGCAACAAATGTGACCCCAATGCCAAGAATGAGGAAAAGCAATGATCACTTTACCTGCGGTTGCAAACATCCTTTCATCAGTCGTGCCTAGAGGGTAGACTTTGCAGATTTTTAGAAAGAATTAAAATAGCAGGACCCAGGCAAGAGTTTGGAGATATAATTGGGGGTTCATTTTTATAGAATAAGCTTAGGCTAAAGACAGCACAGGGTTGTACATAGTCAAAGACAAAAATACAATCAACAAGCCTTTGGAGGAGTAGCGGAGTTCGGTTTGCAAAAGTGAACTGTTACTGTGAACTGTTACTGTGTTGCGTATCTCTTTTTTTAAATTTTATCTGCATTCAGAGTTATTTAGGAGCAGGTGCATTTCTACCAGAAATAATGTTTAGAGAAACCAAGAGGCAGAGCGTAGCAACCACATCCGTTATGTCTGGAGATATTGAGCGGAAAGAGTGAGTGAACAAAGGATGGGCAGGTAGTCTGAGCAACAAAAATTACATCACACACAATCAGAATATGTATTAGCTGCTGCATTTCGTATGCCACACCCTTCATATTATAACTGGCAATGGTCATCCTTCAAAATCCTATCTCTTGCAGATTTCGCTGACATATTAAACTCCCTCAAAGTCGCTTCGCATAAAGAGGAGGTCTGACCATCGCCATTTCATCAGACCTCTCTTTAGGGACGCTCTTTTCATCCCTACTCCCCATTGTCAATGCCCCCTCATGCAAGGCATCTTCCCAGAATCTCTCAAGACATGCCAGATCCTCCCACTCCCAAGGAAACCTACACTAAACTCGATTGACCCTGGCAATTCCCGGCCTATCATTCAACTGTTATTCATCTGCAAGATCATTTAAAAAGAAGTCTATGTTCAACTCCAAAAGCACATTCATGCTAACCATTCTGAACGAATACCAGTCTGCATTTAAATCATGCTGCAGCATGGAGACGGCTGCCTCACACATAGTAGACAATGCCTTATTGTTCACAAGTGAAGATGACACCCTGCTCCTAATATTACTGGACCTGCCAGTTGCCTTTAACACAATCAACCACAATACACATGCTTGAGTCTTAAATGGGATTCACCAGAAAGGTCATTCACTGGTTGTACTCATACCTTTCCAACCAACACCAGTTTGTTCACATGGGCACCTCCTGGGTCCAAATCATCCCTATCACCTGTTGAGAGCCGCAAGCTTCCAAAAAAAAATCACCTGTCACCTTCAGCCTCAGCATGGAGCCGCTTGGTGCTCTACTCACCTGTCAGAGCATAAAGATTCACCACCAGGCTGATAGCACAAAAAAGCCCACTTGAAAGTATCCTCTGATTCAGACATTAAGTGGCTCAAGCACAGGTCTCCACATCATTCAGACCTATATATCCAGCACGCACTATAACCCAACCCAACCAAATTAGAATGTCTGCTATTGGACAAAAACCATAAACAAGAAACAGTGTAAATCTCGCTAAGTGACATGAATCTTGATGGCTTCGCACCCCAACTTTTACTGTATGCCAAGTCACTTAAATTCACCCTGAATACCAACCTCGCCCTCAAGGACTACACTGCCAAAAAACAAAAATGGCCTGGTACCAGCTCCCTCTTTCAAGAAAACTGAAAAAATATCTTCCAGAAAGCGACTTCAATACTGCTGTACAAGCCCTCATATGTTAGCACCTGGAAGGTGGTAACACCCAGCTACATGGCATCCCAGACTCCACAGTGGCACCCCTTAAAAACATCCTAAACACTGCAGCATATCTCTTACAGGACTAAAGAAATGTGATCACATTACCCCCATACTGAAGGAACTCCATTGGCTCCCTGTCAGCGCGCACAATCTTCAAAACCAGTGTCATTATTTACAAAGCCATCATAACCAGCACTCCCGCTTATCCAGTAGACAAGCTCACCATCTCTGAAGTGCAGACTGTAGAAAAAGTGTGAAAAGAAAAAGCAAGGCAACGGCTTTTTCCTCTTATGCACCCAGGATCTAAAACAACAGCCCCATATATATCCGCACAGAACAAACGATGCTCCAAGTTAGGAAAGAGTTGAAGATTCACCTCTTTAAAGAATGCTACAATACAAAATGCATTATCAATTCGCAGCAGCTACCTCCAGTCACTCATGGACTTTATGCTTGCCTTTGACCCTATACTGACCTACAAAGTCTTTAGGCTAGGTTCGCTTTTGGAAAATGCCACATAGATGCTTTTTGCACAGTGTATAAATGCCTTTTTAAAAACATGTTTACTGGAGTTTTTAAATGAAAACAGGCAAAACAACACTGGCATACAGCACTTGGACTGTGACCTAAATAAGCGCAAAGTATACCTTAAAACAGATGTCGGTGCACTTGACAAAGAACAACAGTTCAGATATTGTTCTTTAATGGGCCAAACGAACATATGTAAACAATGGCCTTTTGGGAGAAGTTTCAATTAACTCAAGTTTGGCTATTTTTAATTAGCCATCGCAGGCAGAAGAAAGGTAGTGACCAAAGTCCCATGGGGGCAAGTAGGGTTTAGTGAGATGAGACCAAGTTCAAAGAGAGGTTCTATCAGGAGAGTATATTGCATACTCTAGAGATTTGCACGAGAGTGGGAGTGTTATGAGGTATGCTCTATGTCATGCTAGAAAACGTGGGGTTTGAGCACCAACCTGACTGTGCGGAGCGAACCCGGCTCCGAGCTCAGCAGGCAGGGCATTCCAGAGAGTTTGAGTTACTAGGAGATCTGGTTGGCAAAGAGCATATCTCAATTGTGAAATATTCCTTGTAATCATTTGGGAGCAGTATTATCAACGGTAATGCGAACATCGGGAACACCCGACCAGCCTGGTGCAATAATAAAGAAACGTGACATTGGTGGTAATACATTTGTACTATTTTGCTCCTTATTGTAATGTGGAAATGAGACATTAGTATTTGAATCAGGGCAAACAAGACAAAAAAGTGTACGCATTATTTTACTTTAGTCTATATTTTCTCCACTTTTCGAATTCAAAAGAAAGAATATTTTTGTGACAAAATCATGTTATTTAATTGGTAATGGCATAAGTAGAAAAAATGGCAAATCAGTTTGGCCAGAAGAAAATCTGTCCGCTTACACACTGGGCCACAGATAAAAAGGAGGAGGCCACCTACAAAGAGAGACAGAGAGAATGTGTGTGTGTCGTGTGTACATATATGAGCGACTGGAGTGGGACACTAAAAAGATGATGAGAACCTGTGCATGGTTGCCTATGGAACTGAATACGAGAAGACCTGTTTGGCGAGAGAGCCTGCTGCATTAATTAAAAACAAGTCAAAAAAAGGTGCCGCGCAGATTTATGCTCAAAGAGTCACAGAAGCCTGCAGTGCGCCTACATATCTGGAACGTGTTCAGATGAATGTGCAGAGTGGGATGGCACTGCCGGCACCAGCCAGGGTTCTCACTGCAGGTTGTGATGCTACTTCATGAGAAGTGCTGCCATCGTCGCAAGGCGTATGGGATTCCATTGAGGCCGAATAACTAAACTCTCTACAAAGGTGAAAAATGTTCAATATATGGTTGCAATTGGAACCCGAAAATATGCTGCATTACGATAAATTGTGTGCATCCAGTGCCACTTAATGGAGTTGGGAGAGGATTCTGGTGAAGAGGTAGCATTCTGAAATTTCCCCTTTTTCTATTCGCATGCAGCCTTGAGCTTTCAAAGACAGTGAAAGAGACCCATTCTTCACTCATAGCGTTCCCTCTTGCCAGGAAGTATCATGAATAACCACACTTGCCTTCCTGGTATTAGGAGCAAGTACCACTGCCTGCTTCTGCAACAATAGTTTGGCTTTGTCTTTTAGATGAGTCTTGTGGCATTGAGACCACTTCTTCGGTGGGAAGAGTAGTGAACGGTGCCTTGAACTTCAAGGCACAGCCTTTCTGTGCAACATGGAGCACCAATCATTCTTCTAGGATCTTGTTCTACTCTGCTAGAAGAAATGTATTCTCCAGATAGAAGATAGGGTTTTAAGTCGATGATTTGTATTTGGAGGGGCTTCCCTTCTGTGGAAAGTCTGTAGCCTCGATACTTAGAATAAAAATCAAACCCTATGGAAGGCACCAGACACCAATAATTATTCAAAACTGTATAGTGATATTTGAGTTACATCTAAATATCTAATAGAGTGCCACAATTTAGCTGGTTCTCATATTTGTAAACTTGGTACCTTCCAGAAGATTAGATGTAAATCTAATACCACTTTGAACTTTTTAAAACCCTTATTACTGTTTAGTGCCTTCCTAAAGAATATTTTTTTGTATACCTCTTTCATCATAATGGTTATGTTTCCACATATCGGATAGGGAGTCCATATGTGGCCTTCTCATTTATCACTCAGATTTGAAAATGGCTTACCCAATGTTTGCCTACCCCTTATCCTGCTTAATGTGAAACTGCTATCAAGCCCATTTTATTTCATGGTTTGAAGATCCCTTGGATGAGACAGTTCTAAATCTTGTGTCGGACTTCGGAGAGTTTGATTTCCAGCAGAACTCTGCTTCCTTTCGTACGAGAAAGGGCACATTTTGGACAGAGTACTCCTGCTGTGCCTACACACCAAACACCGGTGGTTTGTTCGCACCACCATTTTATTAAAAACATTTCCGTCAGGGTACACATGTTGCAAGCTTTATATAACACATTTTTGAATTATAAAAGACTATATGATGCAAAATTGGCACAAGTTATTCATAGGGAACATCGTAATATGACTGACCTCTATCTATGGGCAAATGATACAACAATCTTTAAATTACTTTTGTAAAACAAGAAGGGTAAATCACAAGCATGTTTCACTTAGAAATTCAACACTGTAGAGTGAAGAAGGGAACACAGAGTATTGCAATAACAAAAAAGTTAGACACAAAAACTGAAAAAGACTATTATGGAAATCTATAACGTGGCCATTCAGATTGTTGTAAGCCTAACACATTTTTATATCAAACTACAAAAGAATACAGACTATCATTACATTGTTAAGGTATTCATATCTAGGCAAGTATAGATGTACTATTCTTTAATCCACATATATGTACATTCACTATTCTGAACTCCACATACCCTTAAAAGTACAGTACAGAGTGGTAAATCTCTATTGACCTGTAAATACTTTCGCAACAATATATTGGTAATCGATATTCTGGACACAATATTTTTGTAGGTCAAGAAATAGAAAAAACACAAGATAACATGGTAGAATATCTTTTTGGAATTCTACAAGGAAAAGGTTACTGCCCGTTACCATTTATTCGTAGCTTGTAGTGCGGTAGATACACTTGGTCTGCATACTCCAGCCCTTTAGTGTTGTGCAAGTTGTTTTTGTTCAAAGATGTCTTTTCGAGACATGAGGTAGCGTGTGAATCTTCCATTATTCGACAAGGCGCATGGGCACAGACTATTATTAGATTGTTTTTTCACACAGCGGGGAAGCACAAGTATAGATTGGTGATCACTGCGAATATGGTGACCATGCAAATTATGTATTATAGTAATAAATGTTAAAGTTACAGAGGTGTGCAACAAGACACTGACTTTGGGGAGAAGGGTGGGTGCATGTGGAGCTACCGCGCTGCAAGTTACAAATAGCTGCTTACATAGTAAGTAACATTTTCCAATCATAACATGTGTGGCTGTAGATACATATGCTCTGCATAGACTGTAAAGTAGTACTCCCCAAAATAGTGGCTTGTCAGCAGATGGAGCAGAGGTCTAAAAAAAGTTCTTAGTCCTGTTTGTCCATTTCTAACCTGTTGACTGGTGAGAATATCCACACAACAATGCTTCACTTTAGTGTGTGGGGTTATCCATGCCATGTAGCTGCTTTACAAATGTAAGCTATGGGAATATTCCCAAAAAGGGCCATGGCTGTCCCCTTCTTCCTAGTAGAGTGTAGCCTACAAGGAGTGGGGAGAATCCCTTTGGTTTAAGGTATCATGTTTGGTTACAGTTAACAATCCATCTAGCCATGCCAGATTTTAATGTTGAGTGACCTTTATATGGTTTACCCAAAGCGACAAAGCTGTCAAGTTTTTAAAAAGATTTAAATCTGTTAGTGTAGTACATTAGAGCCCTTTCAGCGACGGAGTCTTATTGAGAAAAAAGGCTGGTAGATCAATTATTTGGTTGAGGAGGAAAGGAGAAACTGTCTTGGGGAGACATTTAGGGTCGGTTCTAAGAGCACACCTATTTGCATGAATCCTGTTGTAAAGTGAGAGCCTGCATCTCACTTGTGCACCTTAGCAAGATAATAGTTAAGAGGAAAGCTACTTTACAGGAGAGAAATTACAAAGGACAAGAATGTAGTGGCTTGAATGTGAAACCCATTGATCTTGGGAGAACTGTATTATTGTTCCAGAGAGGAGCAGGTGGGACTATGGGTGGGATAAACCTCTTAAGGCCTTCGTTGAAGATTATAATTACTGTAATTCTAAACAGGGAATAATGTTCTCTATTCTGCTTGTATGCAACAATAGCTGCAAGACGTAAGTGTATGTATGGAAGTATATGCTAACCCTTACATCGGGTGGTGAAGCAAATAACACACAATGTCGAGAACAATTGCTTTAAGGGGTCCAAGTGCTAAGAATTATAGTGGTGAATACACTTTTTTACGTGTTACTGCATCACAAGCTCTAGTAGTAGGTCTCAGGCTTCTTTTCGGATGTCCATATACGACTGTGGACGATTTAAATATTTGCAGTTTAAGACTTTAGGTGCCAAATTGTTAGATTGAGTTGCCTGAAGTTTGGGTGTCTGATCTTTCCCTGTTCCTGCAAGAGAAAGTTTGACCTGTTGGGGAGACTCTTGTGAGGAGTAATAGACATTTTGAGGAGGAAAGAAAACCATGGTCGTCAGTCAACTTGAGTGTCGCCAGGATGAGGGAAGTTTGTATAGCTTCCTTACCACATGCAGGAGGAGAGGGTGAAAAGCTTAGGCAAATATACCTGAGCAGTTCACCCATAATGCATTGCCCAGGGACTGTTTGTGTGGATTTTGTGAGTGAAGAATGAGCCTATTTGCAGGAACCCCCAATGTTGGAAGTAGGGAAGTGAGACTTGTGGGTGTGCTCCCACTCATGGACGTTTCGAAGTGTCCTGCTGAATAAGTCAGCACAGTTGTTGTCTACTCCTGGGAGGTACCCCATAGGAGGTGCTCTGTATCTGCACGCAATACATGGTAGTCATGTTGTATGTTAATCAGCACTTCCTTGCCCTGACTGCTCTGAAAGAAGGCTTTGAAGACTGTCATTGTGTGGAAATTTGCCCCATAGCCAATAAAGAATTCATCCATGGTGATGGCCAGTTGTGGAATGGGGTCCTGCTCTCCAGAAGACTGTTGTTGTTCCACCACTGTAGAAAGCAAGGAGTACTTTCTCTTACCAACACTAGGTCCTGTATATGCCCCTCTGCTCCTGAATATTGTGGGGCAATGTGGAGTCTGGCACTGGGAACCATGGCGATCAGAGGTGCATCCCTGTTCTGATTGGAAGACAAAGATTTGGCTGAAAAACAGGTAGATGCCGTTGGAAAGCTTGTATTTTTTTTGGATGGCCTATGCCTTGCTCAATGGCACTGAGGATTGACCCTAGAAAAGGGGGATGTTGTATGGGCTGAAGATGCTAATTGGATGCGTTTATAGTAAACTTCAAGCTGTGAAGCAAGGAGATGGTCACAAGAGAGTGTGATCGGCACTGCTGTTGGCTACACTATTGATCAGCCAATCCTCTAGGCAAGGAAAGACATATATGCATACCCTTCTGAGGTAGGTGGCTACAACTGGTAGGCATTTTGTGAACACCCATGGGGATTTGGTAACCCCAAAGATTAGCACCTTAAAGTGGTAGTGTTGTCCACTTACCACGAATCGAAAGAATCACTAGTTAGCTGGCTGGATTGGGATGTGGAAATAAGCAACCTTCAGATCTAGGACTGTCATGAAGTTATTTGCTGCAGCACTGAGATAACGTTCCGTGGGTTGTCAAATGAAAGTTTTCCAACAGCATGTACCTGTTGAGGGGCTGGAGATCGAGGACTGGTCTGAATGTGTCACCCTTCTTTGGAATGAGGAATGCAAATGCTACTTACCAGTATGCATCTGTTCTTGGCATGTAGGGCTGCTGACATTCATATCTGTGCATAGATCGCCACCTAGTGTTGGGTCCGGATGATTGCACATTGTTGTCCTGGAAGAGTCTTCGAAGTATCACGAGATAGGTGGCTCCTCCCCTGGACTACAGTGCGCATGGGCATCGCCTCCATCCCCAGATTGTTTTTAGCCATTGGCAGAGATGGAGTGAAGAATGTGAGTGATGACCATGCTATGAGCATATGTATGTATATGATAAAAATCTGCAGCTGCTACAGGCGCCGGGGAGGAGGGTGGGCGATATGAATGTCAGCAGCCCTACATGCCAAGAACAGATGCATACTGGTAAGTAGCATTTGCAGTTCGAGGCATGTGGGCTGCTGAATTCATATCTGTGCATAGAATACATAGCAGTCCCTCCATTAACGGCGGCCGCCCGTGCCAGCTGCAGCAGTCTGAAAAAGCGTTTTTAGAACAGCCTGACCAACAGCTGCCTGCTGTTTGGAATGTACGTCTACACAGTAGTGTTTAGTGAAAGTATGTGTGGTAGACCATGTGGCTGCTCTACAGATATCTTCCAAGGGAATGTTACCTAGGAAAGCCATAGAGGCCCCCAACTTCCTGGTGGAGTGGGCCCTCGGTGGGATAGTGAGAGTGCGTTTAGCTTTAGCGTAACAGATCTGGATGCACTTTTCTATCCACCTAGCAATCCCCGCTTTGGAGATTGTGTTTCCCTTGTGGTGAGTAGCAAAAGCAACAAAAGGTTGTTTGGTTTTGCGAAAATCTTTCGTCCTGTCTACGTAATACATCAAGGCCCTCTTAACATCAAGGGTGTGGAGCATGCGCTCCGCCAGCGTCTCTGGGTTTTGGAAAAACACTGGCAATTCGATCGTCTGGTTAATGTGGAATTGTGATACCACCTTGGGTAGGAATTTAGGGTTAGTGCGGAGCACCACCCTGTTAGCATGCACCTGGAAGAAAGGTTCTTGGATGGTGAGCGCCTGCAGCTCGCTAACCCTCCTAAGCGATGTAATCGCTACTAAGAACGCAACCTTCCAAGTCAGAAACTGAAGCTCACAAGAGTGCAGTGGCTCAAAGGGAGGACCCATCAGCCTTGTAAGAACCACATTGAGGTTCCATTCTGGAGCTGGTGGGGTCCTTGGTGGAATGACCCTTTTGAGTCCTTCCAGAAAGGCCTTGATAGCAGGGACCTTAAAGAGTGACAGGTGCTGCCTATTCTGGAGGTATGCTGCCATAGCAGACAGGTGAATACGGATGGAAGAGTACGCTAGATTGCATTGATACAGGTGGAAAAGGTAACAGATGATATTCTGAATGGAAGCATCTAGCGGGTCAATATTGTGGTTAGCACAGTAGATGACAAACCTCTTCCATTTAGCCGCATAACAAGGTCTAGTAGTGGGCTTCCTTGCCTCCCGAATGATGTCCATACAATCGGGGGGAAGATTGAGGTAGCCAAACTCTAGGACTTCAGGAGCCAGATCGCCAGGTTGAGCTGTTGCGGATCTGGGTGCTGAATGTCGCCATGGCTCTGCGTCAGAAGGCTGGGAGTGAGATGAAGCCTCTGATGCGGTACCACGGAGAGTTCCAGAAACGTGGTGTACCATGGTTGGCGAGCCCACGTCGGAGCAACCAGGATGAGCGTCATCGAGTGCTGCCGGAGCTTGCGTGCCACCAGCTGTATCAGAGGTGCTGGGGGAAAAGCGTACGCAAATCTGCCTGACCAGTTCATCCACATCGCATTGCCCTGTGATTGCGGGTGTGGGAACCTGGCGGCGAAGTTTCGGCATTTTGCGTTCTCCTTTGTGGCAAATAGGTCTATCTCTGGATGACCCCACCTTTGGAAGTACGGTTGGAGTACTGATGGATGTATCTCCCACTCGTGCATCTGATGGCTGTGCCTGCTGAGCAGATCCGCCATTTGATTGTCCTTGCCCGGGAGATGCTCTGCCATGAGGAAGATGTTCCTCTGAATGGCCCACTTCCACATGCTCTGAGCCAGATGAGACAGCTGTGGAGAGTGTGTGCCTCCCTGCTTCTGGATGTAGTACATGGCCGTCATGTTGTCCGTCCGGATCAACATGACCTTGTTGCACAGATGTACTTTGAACGCCTTTAAGGCCATGAAGATTGCCATCAGTTCCAACACATTGATGTGCATCTTCCTTTGCTGTAGTGTCCATAGTCCCTGCACCGTGTAGTGGAGTACATGCGCTCCCCAACCCTGGAGAGAAGCGTCCGTAGTCAGGACAATCTGTGGGACAGGCTCTTGGAATGGTCGGCCTTTGCAAAGGTTTTGTGGATTCCACCAATGCAGAGAGTTGTATGCCCGACCGCTCACCAACACTAGGTCTGTCAGTTGCCCATGAGCCTGAGTCCACTGACGTGCTAGGCACTCCTGAAGCGGACGCATGTGTAGTCTCGCGTGCGGGACAATGGAGATGCAGGAGGCCATCATGCCTATCAACTGCATGAACACCTTCGCTGGAAGCGAGTGCTGGGGTCTGAATCGTTGGATCAGCGCCTGGATACTGGCGATTCTCACTGAATTTGGCTGCGCAGTGGCTGCCAGAGTGTTGATTGTCGCGCCCAGATACTGTCGCACGTGGGCGGGCTGGAGATGGGACTTGGGGTAGTTCAGAGAGAAACCCAGATCGTGCAGGAGATGAATGGTGCGTGACACATGGTCTACGCACTGTTGTTCCGTCCTTGCCTGAATGAGCCAGTCGTCCAGGTAAGGAAAGACGTGGACGTGTTGGCGACGGAGATGCGCCGCCACAGTCGCTAGGCACTTCGTAAATACCCTTGGTGCCGTGGTGACTCCGAACGGCAGGACCTTGAACTGGTAATGCTGGTCTAAGATCGTGAATCTGAGATACTTTCTGTGGGAAGGATGCAGGGGGATATGAAAATAGGCATCTTTCAGATCCAGCGTAGCCAGAAAATCCCCTTGCTGAAGCAGGGGAAGCACTTGCTGCAACGTGAGCATATGGAAGTGCTCCGAGAGTATGTACCAGTTTAGGGGCCTGAGGTCCAGGATGGGCCCGAGGGATCCGTCCTTCTTGGGAATCAGGAAGTACAGGGAGTAAACCCCTGTTCCCCGCTCTCGCAAAGGAACGAGCTCTATTGCCCCTTTTTGCAGCATGACTAGAACCTCCTGCTGCAACAAGGTCAAATGCTCGCCTGACATAGGACGGCTTCTTGGGGGTATGTCCGGTGGAATGGAAGTAAGCTCTAGACAGTACCCGTACTGGATAAGGGACCTCACCCACCTGTCCGTGGTGATGTTCTTCCACGCCGGCAGGAACTGCTGGAGTCTCCCCCCAACCGGTGTTGTATGGTCGGGGGGCAGTGACAAGACGTCACTGCTTGTTGGTGGTGGTGGACCTGGAGCTATTGTTTCCACGTCCCCTGCCCTTGACATTATTGCCTCTGTAACCACCTCTACCTTTGTTGTTGTACGGGGTCTGGGTGTTACTTTTGTAATACTGTGTGGATTGGGATGCCTGCCCCTTGTGGTGCCTCTGGAGTTTGAGCGGCGAAAGGAACCACTCCGAAACTGCTGACTTTGTAAAGCCCCCATTGATTTGGCAGTTTCCGTATCTTTTTTCATTTTTTCCAGGGTGGCATCCACCTCAGGTCCAAACAGGTGGTCAGGGTTCACCGTTTGATTCAGTATCGTAGTTTGGATGTCGGGTTTGAACCCTGAAATTCGAAGCCAGGCATGGCGTCTAAGCAACACACTGGTGTTGATAGCCCTGGAGGCAGTTTCTGCCAAGTCTAGTGCACATTTGATGGAGGCATTCGTAATGAGTTTGCCTTCTTGAATCAGCATCTCCCCTGCCTCCTTGTATTGGTCAGGCAAGTGTTGCAGTATGGCCTCTAAGGTGTCATAATGGGCCCTATCATAACGTGCAAGCAGGGCTTGGGTGTTAGAAATTCTCCAGATATTAGCTGCCTGTGCAGCAATCCGTTTGCCTGAGGCCTCGAAGATCTTGGACTCTTTGTCTGGGGGAGGAGCGTCACCAGTAGTCTGAGAGTTCGCCCTCTTCCGAGCGTTGGAAACAACCAAGGAGTCTAATGGCAAGTGTCCCCGGATATAGGTAGGATCCGTCGGCGCCGCCTTATATTTCCTGTCGATTCGAGGGTTGACCACACGCGCCCGTGTGGGCTCCCTGAAGACTTCCGTTGCATGTTTAAGCACACCTTTGAGCATCGGCAGCGTCTTGACTGTCTTCTCAGCCACAGAGAAGGTGTCGAATAAGAAGTCCACATCCACGGGGTCCGAGTGCAGCTCAACGTCGTGGTTAGCCGCAGCTCGCTCGATCAGAGCATTAAAGGCTGCCGAGTCCTCCGTCGGGGACGTCTTGGCCGCAAAGAGTTGCGTGTCCTGACCCGATTGCGGGTCCTCCGTGTCGCCTCCGGCGGACCAAGGGGCACGCTCCTCCTCCGGATCCGAGTACGCCGGATAGGTGTACTCGGCATCGTCTTCGTCCACATCGCCTGCGGGGGAATGCGTTGGCGAGAGTCCCAGGGCTTGTGGGGACACAGGTTCCACCAGAGTCGAAGAGTCTGCAGAGTCCCTTTTGTTTTTGAGAGGGATCTTGAAATGCTCCAACGCCGGCTCCGTCGTGATCTTCCTCTTGAGGAGAGACAGTTTTCCGGTGTTGGCGTCGATGATTACCTCACGACGTTCTTCCTCAGCAAGCGGCTGGAGCCGAAGCTTCGACGCCACCAAGGTAGCTTTCGGCGTCAGTACCTCCTTCGAGTGTCCGCCCTGTGTCGACGCGAAGGCCTTCGGCGCCGTCTTGGGTGGTAGGGTGAAACGAATAGGCGTTTGCCCCTTCGCAGGCTTAGGCGGGAGCTTAAGCGCCACAGCGTCCTGAGCGGGAACCACACTGTCCTTTCGGATCCGCTGCAGGGATTCCGCTACCTTCATCGTTAAGGCCGGAGAGGGCTTGACCGGTCCGAGCGACCCCCCGTCGTCGAGAGCCTGATCGCCGGCAGCCACCTTCTTCGGAGCCGACGCCCCATGGCCATGAGCGTCGTCGCCCTGACGCTTCCTCGGAGCCTTTTTCGGGTCCGCGACCCCTTTCGAAGCCGACGCAGACGCGTCGGACGATTTCGCCTTCGGCACCGAGGGCTTCGGGTCGGCCATTTTGGCGTGGCTCTTAGAGTCGGCCATTTTGACTTTCTTGGAAGTTGACGCCTCCAGAACCTTCTTGACCATCTCAACTTTCGCTTTCGGTTTCGCATCCGAGGGTGCGGGACCAGTCGGCTTCACTTTCGTTTTCTTCGAAGTAAGCGATGGTTCACAAATGTCCGTGACCGGGCCCAAAGGCGGGGACGTAGGACTCAGTCAGATCTTGGGTAAGGCCCGAAGGCGATCCCTCGACCTGGGCCGTATGAAGGGGACTAACCCCTGAGTCAGTTTGGGGATGCTCCTCCTCCGAGCTATCTCCCATCGTGGTAAAAGCCTGATAGTCGTCCCCTACCTCGTCGGTGACTTCGGCAAAGTTCTCCTCACCCGCGTCGTAGGTCTCCCCTTCGGATGCGGGATTAGAGTCCGAACCTTGCACGTTGTCTTCGTCCTCGACAGATTCTTGAAAAATGTCATCTGGTGGGGGCGCCGCAGCTGATAACTTAGCCTGGAGCCTATGGGCTCGACGAATCTTTAAAGTCTTCTTGCTCCGGAACTTCGAGCACGCCATGCAGGCGTCTTCGCGGTGATCCGGTGACAAGCAGGTATTGCACACCGGGTGCACATCGAGGTGTGAGTATTTAGAGTTACACACCGGGCACTTCTTAAACGGAGTCCGCTCCATAGCAAGAGTGTAGTGTAGGCCCGTCCGCGCCGAAAGCACGTGGAAGGGCAGCAAGAGATCGGGGCTGAGAGTCAGGAAGAAACCCGAACGCAACTATACCGACGCCCAGCCTAAAGACCTTTTGGTCTCGAGTAGAAGTTGAACAACTATCGGTTCCGACAGAGGGAACCGAAACACATCCGAACCCAATGGCGGAAAAAAACAATCTGGGGATGGAGGCGATGCCCATGCGCACTGTAGTCCAGGGGAGGAGCCACCTATCTCGTGATACTTCGAAGACTCTTCCAGGACAACAATGTGCAATCATCCGGACCCAACACTAGGTGGCGATCTATGCACAGATATGAATTCAGCAGCCCACATGCCTCGAACTTATAGGGAGTAAACCCCTCTGCCTTGGTGTTATGGAGGCACTAGTTCTATGGCAGTTTTGAGATGGGGCATCTTAAACCCTCTATTAAGAAGCTCAAGGTATTCTGGGATTTGGGTGTGTGTATGGGGTGGGATGCTTGGTAGAGTTGAGATGTGTTCTAAACAATAACCCCGCAAGGACCTATCTGTTTGAGGTGATTTCCTCCAGTCGTGGGTGGTAATTATGAAGTCTCCCCCCCCCCCTCCTCCCCCAACAGCTGTTGTATGATCGAGGGGGGTTTAAGAGGGGGAAAGTCAGTGCTTGGAAGTAGAGGCTGCCCTTGTCAGGGGCTCCACTACCTCTTCCCTTGTTAGAAGTATTGCCCCTGAAAGATCACTGTGTAGAGCCTCTACTCCATTGATGATGGTAGGTTTGCCCCTGCCTCTGCTATGATTAAGCCTGGTGGGGAGAGGTGTTCTTGGATCCCCCCGTACTGTTGCGAATGAACACTCTGGTGAATGGCGTCTCCAAGGCACCCATGCACTTTATGATGTTGGTATCCTTTTTAATTTTTTTCAGCGTCTCATCAACCTGCAGCCTAAAGAGATATTCGCCAACGAACTACAGGTTGATAAGCTGCTGAAGGACCTCTTGCTAGAAGTTGGATATGTGAAGGCAAGATTGACGGTGGAGTATGCCAGAGTTGTTCACTCCCCTGATATCGGCAACATCAAGAGTGCTGCGTATAGTGACGTTGGAAATGCTCTTTCCTTCCGTCACAAGTTCCTTGCCCCTCCTGAACTGCTAAAAAAGTTGTTGGGTGAGTTCCTCCAATTCATACAACTGAGCCCCACCATACCTTGCAACAAGGCCTACAGAACTGGTATTCTGCCAGCATGTAGCTGCCCTGACTACTACCCTATAGCAGCTATACACTAGATCTCTTTTATAAGGTGGTGGGGAGTTACCTCTGGCTTACGCAGAGGCCCATTTACCAGCAGTGTGCACCATCAGAGAGTCAGGGGGGATACTTGGCCCTTGATGTATAAGGGGTCGGATGGCGAGGGGTAAACTTCTCTACTCAGGATGTAACTACCATGCCTTTGGCCAGCTTAGCAAAAATATCAGGGGCCTTCTTAAGCATCCCCTTTAGCATAAGAATAATCTGGAAGGATCGCTCTAATTTAGAAAGTGTTTGGAAGAGGAAATCCTCCTTTTCATGTAGGATGTACATATCTACCCTATGGTAGGTAGCTTCACGTTGTATTTGCCTTATGGTATGTGGTGGTATCTAGGGGTGGGCGGAATTTGCGAAATGGTAAAAATTCTCCGCGAACACGCAGAAATTCCGCAAACACACGGAATTGCTTGTACGCGATGCTTTTCTTCTGTTCGCGATAGCGGTTTGCGTGCTCGGAGAGAAATATCTTGCGAACACGCATTTTGAGAACGTTAACAAGCAAAACCTTCTGCAAAACTGCGGAATGCAGAATTTTGGGTAATTTTGCGTTCTCCGCGGAACGCGAAATTAACCAAATTCCGCACCTGGAACGGAATTTACCACCCAGGCCTAGTGGTATCATCAGGGGTGAAGCTATAATAGACACTTGCTCTAAATCTAGATTGCTTATGTCAGTATCGTAGTCCTTCCATGGGTCATCGCTAGGGTGAGGGTAGAGAGTATCCTCATAGTCGTGTGAAGGGCTGTATGGGCTCTCCTGCTCTAAATAGGAGTGTGGCCCCTGAGAGGAATCTAGGAGATGAAGAGGAAGAGAAGGAGGAGGTGGTGGAGGAGGCAGAGGTGGGGGTAGTGGAGGAGATGAGGGAGGGGAGCAAAAGGAGAAGGACTAATATCAATGTCCTTAGCCTCTTTGGGGTTGGTAAGGTCTCTGAAAGAGGTTATCCCACAAAGGTAAATTGCCTCTTCTTTGGCAACGTGTCTGCAGTCTCTGATGGAGGGATCTTGGCTGTTATTTTCTCTGTTCTACAGTGAATGAACAGCCCCTTGTGCTTTTTGTCAAGGGATTCCTGTAGATTCTTGAGAATAGACCCCTCAAGAGTCACGGATCCAATTGTGGAAGAAGCTCTCGATGTTGGTGCTTTTATGGATGCTGAAGCATTCTTGGCACAGAGAGGGACTGCTTCCCTGAAGAGGTCACATGGTGCTTCAGCAGATTGTCTGTGCATCCTGATGTGGGCCCAATGCCTGTCCATGTGCGATACCGAAGAGCCTATATTTACACTAAAAGAAAAGGTAAGAAGCACCCTCAACGTTGTTGTGCTCTGGGAAGAGGCAAACAATGCATACACTGTGGAGATTCCAAAATTGGGTTTGTTCCATGACTTACCAGGCAAAGGTATTCTCTGGTGTTGAAGACAGAAGATCAAGGGCACAGAGCTGTGGAAGGGCACCCTAAGGGTTGAGGACCTGATGTTACACAACGGTCTCCGAAGTATGTTGGAGTTGAGGATATATCGGAATCAATACAATGACACATTTTTCCTGAAGCAGGAATAGAGGGAAATCCGTGAGGACCCAAATCATGAATGCGGCACCTGGAATTCCTATTAGAACACGTCCGAACTAGATGATGAAGAAAAACAATCTAACAATGGAGTCTGTGCCCATGCACATTGCCAACTAAGGCAGGAGTCACACACTACTTTGGGACTCAAAAATACTTTTTCGAACAAAAGCAAATTGCAAAGTCTGAGCACGACACTTGAATGCAAGAGAAAGCAGAGCATGTGTGCCTACAGACACATATTATAAACATCGATTTTACTGAACAAAAAGCTCTTTATTTAGGTTGTGAATGAAAAGGCTAGTCCTGAATCCCTGACAACGTCCCCTGAACTTCCAGCTAATTGTATAATATCATTCAGGAGTGTTAATGTGGTAAAATAAATCAAATTATGGATCCTGGTCTTAATCGCCATATTGGAGGATAACTGGAATGTGATTGCCAAGGAGTAGAGATTGGCCACTTTCTCTGTTTAAAAGACTGCTTTACAGGAAATGTCATTGAAGGCAATACTTAAGTCTACCTCTTTTTAGGGAGGTTACTGGCTACCTAGAATAAATAAAGTGACAAGATAGCGGACTATATACATCAAAGAAATCATCCATAGTTTCTCCAGGAATGACATTGTTGCAACAACTTTGATGCAGTCATGCGTAGTGACTCTATTGAAAAAATCTTGCCCTGAGACCGATCCAAAAAACTTCCATCCTACCACAATGGTTACTCGATCCTTAAAGAAGGTAGTTGAAACACAATTGTAGGAGTATGTGCAGCAAAAGGTTATCCTTTGTGATGCACGATCAAGCTTCCATTCTCAAAGAGGAAAAAGAGACTACCCTGATTGAGGCACAACTACCAGTCGGAACATAGCAGACTCTCGGGACCCAGCACTCTTGCCTATTATCAGCTTTTGTCACCCTTGTTATGTTATGTTGCTTTGCATAGCGCATTAATCACCTGAGAGGGTGTCCAGGTGCTTTCGCAGGTTTGTAGGTGTGTGTGTGGTCCACAAGGTGCTTATACAAAGAGCCAGATCTTCTACTTCTTTGCGAACTCAAGAAGGGAGGATGAGGCTCTGAAGTGTTGAGGGCGGTCATTCCATGTCTTAGGGAGATGTAGGAAAATGAGTGAACCCCAGGTTTGCTTTTTCAGATGTGGGGAATGTGTACGAGTGAGGTACTACGTAGGTGATTGGTGGGTTGGTGAAAGTGTATCCGGCTGTTCAGGTATTCTTGCCTTGTGTTGTGTAGGGTTTTGTATGCGTGTGTGAGAAAATTGAATTGGCTGCGTTTATGAATGGGGAGCCAGTGAAGATTACTGAAGTGCGGTGTGATGTGGTTGTGGCGTGGGGGTCGAGAAGGAGTCTTGCAGCGATGTTCTGAATGGTCTAGAGTCTGTAGGAGTTCGTAGGAGATTCCAGCGTAGAGAGTTTTTCGTCATCTAGCCTGCTGGTGATAAGCGCATGTATGACGGGCCATTTGATGTTCTGAGGCAACCATTTGAAGATTGTTTGCAGCATGCATCGGATGTGGAAGCAGGAGGTGCATGCACACTGCGTTGACTTGAGCCGTCATGTTAATCGAGTTAGCGGTTAAAAAGACAGGTGAAGACTGTACCAGTGCCAAAGGATTTGCAAAAGTAGAGAGCAAAAACCCACCAATAATTTTCTTTTCAAAATTCAAAGAATAGTAATCTTCATTCCATAACCCTTTTCAGTACTCATTCAACAAATAATCACTTTGGAGTCTTCTGTTGCTTAATGTTGATCCAAATTTTAATTAATCATTGTTTTCCATTAGAAGCAGTTAATGCAGCTCAGCCCATGCACATCAACCATACTCCAGGCCATAAAATAATCCTGCGAGGCCCTGGAGGGACGAATAGATGGGGTGGGAGCAGAGGTATACCTTATTAGCCACAACCTGCGAAAAGTGACAGAGTGCATGATGGAGGTCAAGACCCGAGTATCCTCCACTGAAAAAGAGCTTACCGTCCTGACAGTAGATTTCACAGCGGGAAAGTGACAGAGTCCTGGAGGTGTCCCGAAGCGCACACAGTACTGTTGGAGTCCAACAAGGTGAAGATATTCACATATTACACTCTTCGAGTGCAACAATACAGGCGCACTTCCACACCAGTGGAGGTCAAGCTCAGAGCAATACAGATTAAATAAATGCTAATGTACCCTGTGAAACTGAAGGTCATTTTCCAGGGAAAGCCCCTGCTTTTTGACAACCCAGGAGCAGCCTAGAGATGGGTGGAGGAGACCGCCTAAACAACCCCCCCCCCCAATCAAGCACAACTTGGCTGATCATCAAGAAAAGGACTTAAACTCCTGGAGGGCAGCACTTCCACAACATACCAGGAAGAAAGGTAAACCTAGGCGAGCACCCTTGATGTCTATCCTATCAGAGTAGACGCACCCAAAGGCCACAGACCTGACAGCGAGAGGGGGGCAGGAGACCCCAGAGACACTCAGGGACCCAAACCGGAGCATAGAGTTTCCCCTTGGGGTGCAGCTTCCCCAATAGATCAGACATGAGCGGCGACAATGATGGCAACTGGACCACTAGAGTAATTGTGAAACGCGAAGGGGGAATCATAACGTGAAGTTGGAGGCCACACAATGCATAAAATTATTGAAATATATAAAAGGTGAGGAGTGGGAGGGGGGCGTGGTTGCTTTGTGGACCCAAGATATTCTCTTAGCTGTGCTGAGAACCCCAGAACCCAAGATACCTAATGACACAATCTACACTGGGTGACACTGATCGCTTGACACTGCTATCCTGAAATGTTAATGATCTGTCCATTAAACATGGTCAAAAGAGGGGTTGTCACACAGTACATCATGAGGCACATACCAGATATAGTACTCCTCCAGGAGACACACTTGGTGGGACACCACAGCCCATGCCACAATGGAGTCCAATACACTGTGCTTGCATGTGCGGGATATATCAGAGGATCATAGGATGTCGTAATTTTATCAAATAAGAACCTCCTGTTCCAAGTGGTAAAGACCTGGCAGTACACACAGGGTAGATTGGTAGCCATGCTGGGTTCCAAAGGCAGAAAAACCTTGCCTAGGAGTGTACACTCTACCCGTCTCCATCAACTTGTGCTTTACGCCTTAAGTCACATGCTATTAGAAACGCAAAATACACGTAGTTGGGGGTAACTTCAACATGGTCATGGACGCAGTGCTGTATAAGTCTGCCTTGGGACTGCTGCGGGCGCGCATCCAGTGCTCTGTCACTATTTGCATCCACCCTGGGACTCTCAGATGAGTGGACAACCTGTCAAACACTGAATATGTCAAACACTGAATAGGGAGTGCTCTTATTTCGCCGGGCCCACATGTCATTTTCTCGTATTGACTATGCTCTTGTTCCATCTACAGAATGCCCGACCACTATTGAGGCCAAATATTTACAGAGAGGCATCTCCAATCAACCAAAATTAGGATTACATTAGGGGCTGTCCCCTCCACCCCCCCAGAGAGGTCACAATTGGAGGTTAAACAGTTGGGATCTCCAGGACATTAAGTGGTGTCAGAGCTTTGCAGAGATTCCTCCTTATACTTCAACAACAACATTGTGAGTACAGTGGGCTCACTCAGGGTGGTCTGGGAGGCATAAAAAACAGTGCTCCCGGACTGAGACCAAAATGTTATATCCGGCAAAAAAAAGAAAAGAAAAAAAACAGAGAGGAGCGCTTGGTTACTCATGAGCAAGAGCTGCAGGATACATAGGAGGCCTATAAAACCAAAGCGGTCCAGGTGTCACAGCATTGCATAAAGGCACAAGCAACGGAATACCATATGCTCACACACGACTTGGCAAAAAAAAAAAAAAAAAAAAAAAAAACTTTCTAGCAACATAATGAAAACTGTAAAAAGTTGGGGATAAGGCAGGTCACCTTTTAACGTGGCTCAGCAGAACATTGACGGCAAATAGATGGGTGGGGGAGTTTGAATTGCCAGATGGGACTTTCTTCACGACCGATGGTGAAACTGTGGAACGCTTTTCTCCGTATTATCGGGACCGGTACAGTAAGAGGCGATCAGCATGAGGTAATGATGTCAGGGCCTGCCTAGTGGAGCTTCCACTTCTGTGCCTACAGGCAGTAGACTGTACCTGCCTAGAACATGTCCTTTCCTTCAAGGAACTCAAAGAGGTGGCAACCCTCACGCCATTTGGGCCTGGCGCTTTCCCCGGCTGCATACCAACGTAGTTCTATAAACAGACTGTCGGCAGTGGGACCCCCATATAATGGCATACTGGAAGAGGAGAGACCTGTAAGAGCTCCATATTTATGTAGGGCAACAATCATAGTCACACCTAAGCAGGGGAAGCCGCCGGAAGCCGCCCAACCACTGTGCCTCATACAGACCGATTTTCCTCCTCAACGTGGAAGTTAAGATCCTTACAAAAGAGCTGCCACTCCGTCTGGGCAGGGTCATTACGACCCTGGCGCACAGAGACCAGACAGCTTAATGCTGGGTAGGGCAGCCCTTCAGAGCCTGCAGCATTTCCACACCTGGCTAGACTACCTCTGGGACACACACGAGCATGCGGCCATCTTCGCACTGGATGCGTAGAAGGCCTTCAATTCCATCAGCCACCTCCGGCCATTGATCCACTCGCTAAAAAAGTGGAAGATCACGGTCTTTAATCATGTTGATGACTTTCAGATCATCTTCCATCTCGACTCCGCCAACGCTGAAACAGATTTTCAAGCAGTGATGCTCCATGTACAGCTGTGGATGAATCACAACCAACTCAAACTGAACCCAGGGAAAACGGAACTCATCCAGCCAGGTAACAGCGTGGCTCATTGGGGCCCACAGTTCTGGCCAACCGAGCTGGGTTCCTCTCTGGCTCCCTCAGGCTCGGTGAAGAGCCTAGGGGTGATCATCGGCTCAGATCTTTCCCTTAAAGCCCATGTGGGGACAGTGATCTCGTCCAGCATGTTTCAGCTGTGAAAAATCTGCTAGATCTCTCATCTGCTCTCGCACACGGCACTGGTACAAGTTGTGATCTCCGGGTACTATACCGCCTCCACTTCTCCAATTCCCTCTACCTAGGCCTACTCCAGTCATTGCTCCACTGCCTTCAAATTGTGGAAAACCAGACAGCAAGATTAATTCATAAAACACCGAAATGGCAATCAGCTAGGCCCTTGCTGCGCAAATTGCACTGGTTACCAATCGAACAAAGGGTCGCCTTCAAGACTGGCTGCTTAATATTCAAAGCCCTTTACTGTAACAGCCTGCATTTTCTGAAAGCCATCATTGTGAAGCACTGTCCGGCACGTAATCTTCGCTCGGCCTATTTACACCTACTGGCCTCCCCTACTATCACTGCGAGGAATATATTACTGCATCTCACAGAGCAGATGACCTCCTTACTGGCAGCCCTGTCGGTGTTTTGGGCCTTCCAAAGATACGCAGGATACAAGATCAAATGGAGCAAATCTATCCTGTAATAGATGGGTAGCTGTCCACCCCCCCACCCACCCTCTTACCCCCTCCCCACCCCAGCTGCGATTCCTCTGGAAGTCATGGTCTTGACTGAGAGTTTCGGTTACTTGTGAATCGAGATCACACAATGCCCTGCCCCTTTCTGAGGTGATGAGGACCGTTGGTGGCACCTACCCGGTCAATGATGTCTAAAGCGGCACTGATTACGTTACCTACGTTTCTATATGTGCTCCAAAACGCTCCCTGGATGGTGCCAGAAACCTTTTAAGATCTAGTGGAGGGAACCTTGCGCAGCCTTCTCTGGTATGGTGGGGCTCCGTGAATCGTGCTCCATAACCTTAAGAGATCTGTATACAATGGCAGTATCACACTGTCAGACCTCAGAGCGTTTTACTGGGCCGCCGAGCTGCAAGCAACAAACTAATGGAGTCACACACCTAGGGATGACCCGGCAGACTAGGGTATAAAGATATTGAACGGCAGGAAAATCCCACATACACTATGTTTCTGGCAGACCCTTCCAGTCCCCCTTGCTGGGACCAAAATAGGTCTATCTTGGAGCCTAAGACAAAGCAATTGCATACATGGGCTCCCACTGTTGGTGGGGAGTCAGTTACCAGAACTGAGGAAGCTAAAAGGATGAGAGCCTGGGATCTCAACCCTCTGAGATCTATCTGGATGAGAGAGCACAAAATCCTTCCAATAACTACAAGAGGAATATGAACTACAAGATTCTCAACGGTTTAGATATCTACAGATCCAACACACTATGAGATAAAGTGTGCCCCATGAGGGGCACTGGAGGACGGCAGCCTGTTATACTCAGAGGGAATGCCCTCTAAAGCTGAATCATACACTTCCCACACGCTCAAACAATAGACTTGACAATATGTCCCCTTTGAACTAAATGGGAGGCAAATGTAGGTCCCTTGAAGGATGTGGACTGGGAGGTAGCCCTAATGCACCTCCAGGAGCTTGAGACTTACACAGCTAGAAGTCCTACATAGGGTTTATTAACACTGATACCAGCTATTTAAAATGGCCAAGGCACAATCATCCAATTGGCTTGAGATGTGGAGAGGGAGTGGGTTCTTCTTACACATGATTTGGGGCTGCCCCCTCTTACTAATGTACTGGCAGGCAGTGACCTCAAGATTGATATTCATTCTGGGAGCGCATGTTGCTTGCACCTCCCACTCCTCAAACTGGGCATCCCAGGCGATATAGATCTACCTAGGAAACAGCTTCTTTTCTGCATGCTGAGTTTCATCCTGACAAAACGAAACATTACGAAAACTAGGGCACCCCAACTCCCCCCACATCGAGCCAATAAGACACCGGCATGACATCCTGCATGGAGGAAGAGAGTGTTGTATACACTGCAAGAGGTTACCCGACATATTCAACAAAGTGTGGGGGCCCTGCAGCAACTACAATAGTCTGGGCTCGGAATCTAGCAGTTGTCTGAATACCTAGACGAGAGAAGGGGACAACCAAGAACCTCCCATCAAAACCTAGCCTGATGGGAAGGGTGGGTCCCTGTCAGAGGCCGGGCCCTTTACTGCCAACATTGCCACCATGAGCTATATAGTACCACACCGGGAAAGACCTCTGTAACTGTGTGAAACGTATGCAAATTGTACATGTTACGGTGGTGAGTTACTTGTTGATGATGTTGCACAAGAAAAAAAAAACAAGAAAAACTGTTCAAAAAATATTATCATAGCTATCTCTTCCTTAGGGTGGACGAGGTGGATATAGAGCTTAAGAAAAGGTGAAAACGTTGTGGGTCTTCTTCAATATGTGCCTTTCAAGGGATAGCCTGGATAGCTATGCTATTCAGCCAAGAGTCTCCTTAATCTGCTCTGAAATACACCCCATCTTGTATCTTTGGAAGACAGGTCAACTACTGCAAGAGCCAGAACTGGTTCAAATATTGATTATGCATCGATCGTGTATTAGCGGAGACATTTAAAGCCAATGTCCACAAGTTGCAAGTCCTTCAGAACGCAGCAGTAAGAGCACTCATGTCCTGAATTATGGCGCATGTCATTGAAGCCAGTGAACAATTGCACTGGTTGTCGGTGGCCTCTCTAATCACATTATAAATACTCAAACTTACAAACAAATCACTTGACGGTAAAGCACCTGAATACCTAAAGCAAAGTATTGTCTGAGATAGCTTTGAAAATAGCATGCAAATATTTGATGGTGACCCTTTAAGTGACGTTCAAAAGACAAGGGATAAATCCTTCCCAGATAATACCAGCACGCTGTGGAATACTCTGCCAGGAGTGAGGAGATTTTTAGAACAACGTCTACTGTTAGGAAAGCTCTAAAGAACCATCTTTTTTTAGTAAACTTTGTCTCGATGACTAGTTGCTATCATGAGTTTTTGGCACTCTAAAAATTTGATTTTGTCGCTACTGTTGAGCACGGAGAAGAAGAGAGGGACAAGAGAGGAGGACTGAGGGCAGTGCTTCTGGGAGGAGGGGAAGGAGGGTGGGGAATGGATGACTAGGAGAAAGGGAGGAGGGAGAAAGGAGACAGGAGGAGAAAAGAAGGAATAAGTGGAGTAACAAAGGAGGAGTAGAATGGAAGGAGGATGCGGGGGGACAACGGAAGAAGGGAGGAGGAGGAGCTGGAAGGAATGAGGCAGTGGTACAAGAAATAAAGGGAGGAGAAGAAAGACCAGAACAGGACACATTCAAAGTTAGCCTGTGGAGAACTACTTTGCCTGCCTTTCCCTCAAATCATAAATATGTGCAATTGTGTATTGCAAACGTATGCATAAAGCACAGTGTATCACACTTATAATCACTCCTTTCAGCTCCTGATGTACCCATACCTTGCTACTCCATTCTGGAAGTCCTCTGTAGCCTGGTAGTAAATGGTGATAGCCACACGGGCATCTGTGTCAAAGGTGAACTCCACATTGTAGGAAACCTTTGCCTTGCTCAGTTCTTCACCAGGTGTCTTCACTTCCTCACTGCACCTAGGAAACATAAGAATGAAAAAGTGTATTTTCTATAATCAAAACCATCTTCCATGGAAATCTTTTTCAGCCTGTCATTAAGGCTCCTGGATCACCTTCGAAATGTTCTAGATAATAGATGAATGTTATATTCTCCTTATAGACGAATAAAGGGGGAAAGCCTAGTTGTTTCTAAATGTCATCAAAACTCAAGAGATGGCACTGTGGTACTTTAATAAATTTTACATGCTACTCATGTTTTAGGTTGCATATAAAAAAACAAAGCATTTTATTTTTCTTGTATTTCTACTGGTGAATGTCGACAATTCCAAAGAACTGTATTTGTGGATTACTGGAAATCACTGGAATAAACCTAGAAAACGACATATGTACTGGTGGACTGTTTATATATGCAAGGTGGGGCCATTCCTTGCTCTATCTGACGTGAAGTGTGTCAGTCCCATCCTATGGTTGTATGCGAGGTACATCACCTGAAAAAGTCAGCAACAATCTCCTAGAAGTACTGTAGGTCTGCCTTGGAAAACGATCTGCCATGCCTGTTGAGAGAGGGACGCTGGCGGTACCCTGGTAGGAGGGGTCTACACAGTGGAGAAGCCCTGCTGTAACCGCCTGATGGAGGAGCTACACAGAGAAGTGGACTGACCATGAAAACTGAAGTGAGACTGCACCACCAGCGAAAATGGTGTTGAAGGGAGACTGTGGTGGGCCCATGCTGCCTAATGCGTGTACCGGTCACCTCGACCTAGACATCTCGGTTTGTTCGGGCTGTCACTGTGCACTACGGGAACCCTGATTACATGGACCCACTCATGTTCTGCCCAGAAACTGGAGTGCCCACAACCTAGAACATCAGGATTATTTACTCCTGTATAACCACAAACCGTTTTTTCTAGTACACACATTTCACGTTTACTCTGGTATAGGTTATGTGGGTATTGCATTAAGTATACTTGTAAGTATTTGTTAAACTTATGGATGCCTTCTTTAGATTTCAAACCAAAAGACGTAAAAGGTTTGCCATAAAGAGTCTTTTATTCAACTCCAACTCAGCACAATTCCCTAGGTGTTCACAAAGAGGCTCACTGTAATGCTATCCCATCTCTGTATGCAGTTGTGCACCTATGCCATTACCCCAACAACTGCTAAAACAGCACAGAGACAACCACAGACCAATAGTTAATGTGCACCACCATTCACCACTTGGGGTTTTCCATACACTCCACCAAGCCTTAGCTAGTTCCTTGCCACATACTTCAGTTTACAGGAGAGGTGCTGCATTCTTCTCTGGGTATGGGCACTAAGTGCACTGAAAAAGAAAACACACTAAAGCTAACAATTACCCATTTAAGATCAAGACCACACCCCTCGGCATAGTGGTTTTAGATGTTCCAAGGCCTTAATGCTTCTGGCAATCATTTAATTTTACTGGCTTATCCACGAAAATGAGGTTTGGGAATAAACTTCAAGAGTGAAGCTCACAGGGGGGCGTGGCCAGCAGCATGGCGGACTAGACGTGTCCGACTGGAGCTCCGTGTGCCTGCCAGTGCTCCTGTTTAAACCCTGTGCTCAAATTTGAAATCCTGGTCCACCTTAGCGAGGGTCGAGTGTGCAGACGTTACACAACAGAGGCGAAGATTCCTGACGGCGGAAAATCGCTGCGGCGAGGCCGATAAAGACGAGAGCTGTGCGGAGGACTCGGGGACAAAATGGCGCAACTGGGGATCGTGCAGACTTCGAGAGGCGTGCGCCCTGCCTAGGGGCGCTGATCGGGGGCGCCACACCACGAAGGGAGACAGCGAGGTGGTGAGCCCCGGGGGCTCTGCCGGGGTCTCCCCCTCCCGTGCTTGCAGGTTTGGAATGCGGCGGGTGGCGCTGATGGGCCGACGCCTGGGATGTGCGTGCGGCCTCCTACCCCCACCATTGTGAGAGAGCGGCTACAGGACTCTCCCTGCCTGAACATCTCCTTTTTGCGGCAGTGGAACCGAGGACCGCACGTACGAACCCGGACTGAGAGGCAGTGACCCAGTAGCATCGGGTAGCCCGCTAGGTGGCTGATAGGCACAGCTGTGTTCGCGCTGATGGCGTGGAGCAGCAGGGCGAGCCCTTCGGATCAGTCACCCGGTGAGCGCACTTAGGAGCAGAAGCCTTGCCAGATTGGAGCACGCGAGGGCTGAGGAGGCAAGTGCGACCCCCGCTGAATTCTGAGGCGACCCGCAAGGAAGCGGGTGAATCAGAGGGACCTCTTGGGAAAAAGTCAGACCTGAGGCTGCCTCGGGAAGGGGATAAACGACTGCAAGAGGGGTAAGGAGCATCAACGGAGGGACTGGAGCGACCGCAGGGGGTGTGGAAGACATCTGGACAGAACCTGGCGCGCCCCCCCCCCCCCCCCCCCCCCCCCCCCAGCCCCTTGTGCTACCGCTCTGTGATCGGAGAAGCGGATGAACATGCAACTGGGGGCCCAGCTGATATAACACTGGACGCTTTGAACTCTGCAGTGGCGGTGTGGTGTGTGGTGGTTCCCCTGTGACATTGAGGCGGCGCCCCTGGTTGAGTGACCTGTTGCGGGCGGCGCGAGGGGCCACACAGCGAGCCCCACCGAAAGCCGCATTGTGAAGAGACGCCTCCCAATGACAAAAGAAACCTGCGTCACCCGGGCCGCAGCGTGCGACTGTGGGGGAAGCTAGAGACCGGTCGGACGGCGGGCAGTCCCTGCCGCGGACCACCAGTGGTTGGGTGCTCACATCATCAAGGGGACACACTGGCTCCCGGCACGTGAAGATATGTATGCCCGGGAGATCACAGATATGTCGGGGTAGACGTCTCCCAGGCACAGTGCAGGTGGGCTCACGTGAAGATACTGGCCAGAGGCGCGACAACACCAGGCATGCCTCCTCAAAGCGCAGAGCTCTGGGACGCCGGAGGCCCCACGGTCCATACCACCTCTGTGGTCTTGCTGCACCCAGCAGTAATAGTTCCTGATGGCATGAGACAAGGACCCCAAAACTCAGCGTCAGGGCAAGACGGACAAGTTTCGCAAAATCCTGCCTACGTCGGAACGCCCTGCCCTCGCCTCCGCGGACGAACTGGACAACAATGTTAACTTCCGGGCGATCCAGTCTTCTAGGGAGGCACTCGAAGGTAAAATAGACACAATTAAAATTGATGTTAACCTGCTCCATCAAGACCTGTGGGACATCTCTGAAAAAGTCACACACACTGAGCAGCACAAATCGGAGCTTGAAGACACTGCACATACACTCCAGGGAGAGGTCACAGCCCTGACAGCGGCCATGAAGGATTTATTATGGAGAGTTGACGATGCTGAAAATAGAGCCCGGAGAAACAACCTCCGCTTTCTTTGCTTTCCAGAGGCCGTGGAGGGATCGGACACAGGCGCCTACCTGCATACGTGGCTGTTGGACGTACTCCCTGGTGCGCAGTTTTCACCCTGCTTTGTAATCAAATGAGCGCCCAGAATGTCGGGGACCCGACCACCGCCGGGGGCCCCACCTTGCCCGCTGATTGCAAGGTTTCTTAATTACCAAGACAGGCACCTCATCCTCAGGGAAATCAGACGCAACGGGGGAAATACGGCTGGACAATACCAAAATCATGGTGTTCCCGGATTACTCACGAGAGGTGCAAAAGCAGCGCAAGATGTTCGACTAAGTGAAAGTTAAACTACAGCAGTTACAAATCACATGTATGTTTTTTTTTATTTAATATATTTGTATTCATTTTCAATTAACAACTGGCATATAATACAGTATTATAGTTATTCATTATATGTCACTGCCATCTTTATCGTCCCAATATTAACACCAAAATGGCTCAAAGACTACACTGCAAAAGAAGAGATGTAAGAATGCACTCCTTCCCTTTAAATATTGCAAATGATACTGGTGTAGCCAACTAATTTGTGTGCAAACAGGACTGTGAACTGTCCCCTTAATTTCACAGTGCTATACAAAGCGTTGAGAAAAGGTATGTGACATTCCGCACCGATCTGTCGCACTACTGAATAGGAATTTATCCTCACAACAGGCCATTTCTTATATGGTAATCACATAGTTACTCGAAACCGTAATTTTATCCTTGCTTCATTCCAAAGTTCCAGGACTTGTCTGGACTCACCCTGCAAAAACGTAGAACCTTTCGACCCATCACTGCTCATCTACAACAGCGCAATATTTCCGCATGGACAATAAACTATACCAGTTACGATCCCTGACGGAGGCCTGACACTCACTTGGTGTGGATCCTCCTACGGAGCGGAATGACACAGAAGGCCCCAAGATGGAAATGGATGGCTCCAAGCCCCGATGGCGCCAACAGGGCCGAAGACGTCAGCCTAGGACACCCCCTGCTGCAGAAATCACAAAAGGGCCAGCATCGACAGAGCTGGCTTCATCTCAACCTGGTTGAACTTTACGATATTAAATGGCCGACTGATTGTTTGTTCTATGCCCTGGGCTGTTGGCGGGAGGGGGTCTTTTCGAATCTGGGCCATCTACCCCAATTTACCACACTTCCAATCACCTATGGATGATGGACAATATGTTACTGTTTTCCTTTTTCAAATTTTCTATTTCTGGGGGGGGGGGGGGGTTCATGGTGAGGGCTCCAGTGTTTCTTGTCCACCTTCCTTTCAGGGTTAGCGTAGGTCCATGCCGTCTGGGCGGGGAACATCCTTTTCAACGCAACTTTTACGACTCATGCCTTTACACCGCAAGTTTTACAACGCATGTCATTACAACGCATTGCGCTGGGGGGCGCTCTAGGATAGGGAATAGATTTAATTTACTATCCAACACCTTCCCGACTATCCACGGGGACTGGAGTTGGAATAGTAAATTAAACTATTCACTATCCAGCACCCCTCAACACTATGCGTTGTAACAGCATGCATTGTAAAACTTACGATGTAAAGGCATGCGCAGTAAAAGCATGCGTTGTAATGTCAAACAACCCATCTGGGCACCGTAGACGAGATATTACCCCACACCTTAATAGTATCGGGTCCAGCGCCCCACCATTGCTTTTGACACTGTTACCATGGTGAATGCCTACTACCAAGCTTAAAATACTCCCCCTAAATGTGAGAGGTCTTAATAACCCGGTGAAACGAAGAGCAGTTCTCATGTGTCTGGAACATACCCAAGCAGATATCTGCCTGTTGCAGGAAACGCACCTTTTGTCTAAAGATTGTCACCGCCTCCGGTCCCGGAAGTTCCCAACTCAGTTCTTTTTCTCAGGTCCAACTAAAACAGCCGTGGTTGCTATTCTGGTAGCCCAGCGGTTTAAAGGGGAGGTCTTACACAAAGAGACTGAGATAAAGGGTAGACTATTGACTTGTAAATTAGCCATAAGTGGTTTAACACTCACCATTGGCTCAGTGTACACTCCAAATGATGGCCAAGAACGGTTCTTACACTACGCTCTTATGGAAGCAACAGCCACACCCAATCGTCACATTCTTCTAGGGGGAAGATCTAAATCTGGTTCTTGACAACACCCTCGACAGATCATGTCAACGCACGCATTAGACAGGCGCCTTTTCCACAGGGGGTCTGCCCTGTTTACATTACATAGTGTTAAGCGACCTATGGCGTAACTTCCTCCCCCAAAGCCACGAATACTCTACTATTCCAATGCACATAAGACGTACGCCAGGTTGGATTATCTGCTGGCATCCGCGCCTGTACACGCTCTAACGACGGAGGTAGAAATAGGAGTCGCCTCCCTCTCAGATCATGCCCCTGTGACAGCTGTTCCTTCCCTCCCACCTACCCACCAGCCTCCTAGAACATGGCGCCTCAGGGATACACTACTGCATCGCAAAGAAGTGGTTAAGCAGGTACATCGCGTCATCACTGACTACCGCTCTCACAATGATAACACCGACACCACTTTTGCAACGCAATGGGCGGACCTAAAAGCAGTCATTAGGAGGTAGTTAATAGCCATCTCAGCTGCAGCCAATCTGGAGTGTAGGCGCAAGCGGGAAGAACTCACCCAACAAACCAGAGAGCTAGAGCAGATGCATCAGAAGACGGGAGCCCCCCGAGTGTGGAGGCAACTTAAAGCCATGCGTCAACAACTTGCAGCGCTCGACCAGGATAGGGTGGAATTTGCGGCCTTGCAACTGCGACACGCTTTTTATATAGGGGGAGATAGGTGCAGGCGCCTTCTTGCTCATAAGCTACGCGTGACCAGGCAAAAGCATAGGGTACAGGAAATTCGCCGGGGGGGATGGTGAACGTGTCTTGGAGGAAAGAGACATCGCCAAGGCATTTTGCGACTTTTACGCCAACCTCTCCACTAGCTCTCCACTAGAGAGCTCAATTGGGGTAGCCTTCCTCGACTCCATCACTCTACCCGCTTTGACTAATGTTCAAGCCGACCACCCTGATAGAGACATCGGAAAAGAAGCAGTCATTGCTGCCATTGCGCGCCTCAAACTAGCGAAAGCACGGGACGGATGGCTTCTCTGCCATTTTTTATAAAACGTTCTGTGCCCAGATTGCCCCTCTCCTCACTCAACTTTTTAATTCCTTCGCGGATTCCGGTGCAATCCTGGGAGATCTCCTGTAGGCCTCCATAGCGGTGATCCCCAAACCAGGAAAAGACAAGACTCAGCGTGGGGCATACCGCCCTATCTTCCTTCTAAATATAGATCTTAAATTATATACAGGGATTCTAACCACCCGCCTTGCCTGATTTCGTAGATCTGGATCAGGCGGGCTTTATCCCTGAACGCCAAACCTCTGACAACACGAAACGAGCCCTGCACCTTATCGAAAAAGCCACACGCACACAGAGAGAATACATGATGCTCGCTATCGACGCCGAAAAGGCGTTCAATAGGGTCCACTGGCCTTATCTGGAGCAAGTTCTGGAACGAATGGGGTTGAGCGAGAAATTCTGCACATATGTCTTGAATTGCTATAAATTCCAGATGGCTACAGTTTGTGTACAAGGACACATATCCTCCGGATTTACTGTTGAGAGAGGTACAAGGCAGGGGTGCCCTTTATCTCCCATCCTTTTCGCTCTTTATATAGAACCACTGGCCCAAAAGATGCGGCACAACCCGTCGATCACCGGGATTAAATTTGGCGGTTATACCCATACGATCAGTCTCTACGCTGATGTCTTGATCTCAATATCTAACCCACGGAGCGCGCTACCGGCATGCCTAGGGGACTTCGATCTTTTTGCACGGATTGCCGGGTTCAAGGTGAATACGGACAAGTCGATTGCCCTAGCTCTATCTCTAACGCGCTTCTCCTGGGAACATCTGCAAAGCCTGTTCCCCATTCAATGGGCAACAGACGCGATCCCAAACTTGGGGATCCAGTTGGCCTCCTCTCTTTCGAAAACAACTATTACTAACTGCACGCTCCTGCGACAAAAAATCCGTTGAGAACTGGGACTATGGAAACATTACCCCCTATCGCGGCTAGGCAAAGTAGCCGTAGTCAAGATGACCATTCTGCTCCAGATGCTCTATCTGTTCCGTACTATTCCTCTCAGGCCGCCTTCAGGCTGAATACAGCAGACACACAATCAGAACTTGCCCAGTTCATCTGGAACAGTCGGAAACAGCGCCTAAAACAGAGGCTAATGACACTCTTCTCCCCCCCCCACGCACGACAGATAAAAAGCGAATAGCCGATTTATACAAGATGTTACAGGCCAGATACACTCACACTTAAAGCTCCGTGCGGGCACACTGGGAGAGGGAATTAGGCAGGACACTCAGACAAAGAATGGGAGGGAATATACTATAGAGCGTGTCACTCAGCCTAACACATGGGACTCACTGAAACGCTCACAAAGATAGCGACCTACTGATATTATACCCCTGAGCATCTCCATGCAATGGACCACACTCGAGAAGCGGCATGTTAGCGGGGCTGCGAACACGTAGGCACTTTGGTACACTTATTGTGGGAGCGCGTCCACCTCCAACCCTATTAGAAACAAGTGCTGGACGAAGTAAATAAACACTTTGATACAAAAATTCCACGATTTCCTACATATGTCCTTTTGGGCCTCCCAAATCCCCTGACCTACCCACTGTGCTCCCGCAGAGGCCGCCAGATAGCAATTGCGCTAGGCTCAGCGATGCAGAAGTATACTCACACATTGGCGTAACTCCCACATCCCAACCTTCACAGACTGGCTACACCACCTTTGTCATGTACTTGGAATGGAGAAACTGACAATAGCGGGGGGAGGGATCCAAATATAGTGAACTGTGGCAGCCCTTTCTGTACATATTAGCCTCTGAATTCCGGGAAGTTACCTACCCCCGGTATCCCCGCTTACTATGCCTCTGTGATACGCAACAGGCGGAATAGAGTTTGAGACTGGATATAGTTTAGATTGCTTAGGTGGTGGACTTGGAACACGGGTGGTGGGTGGGAAGGGGAAGAGGAGGGTTTATGATGTTTTCATACTGTTATGTTTTTTCTTGCTAATTATATTACAGGGAAGGTTTTTCAATCTTGGCACGGACACATTATCGCACTAAAGGAACTGGCCTACACCTTCAGGGTCATGAATTCAACATTGTTAATGGCATGATGGCTAAACCTGCATGAGTGTTTCTGTATGTGATAAAACAACTTCAATAAAAGATTTAACCATAAAAATTAGTGAATACTTGAACTAATTTAAATCAGAATGGTCCGTTAGACGCAGTGTCACAATTAAGTGTACGTACACGATACGATGAGGCTGCTGGCAGCGGTTGTTCAGGTAATCTGTATACGACCATACACTTCGAAGCTTGGAAATGTGAATAGTAGCAGTTTGGAGGTTTAAGCGAGAGGCAATTCTGGGTATATTTTGTAGAGGCTGGAGGGGCGCTACGCCAGAGTTCTGGTAATAATATGCAGTTTATAACTCTGAACTGGGAGTAAGGGGTATCGCAGAGTGGATAGGGTTTTTGGCACTTGTTCGTTTTTTACATTTGGGTTTGGGGTGGATTTGTGATATTATGGGGTTGACGATGTTTATACTATGAAATATTTAGCACATAGTAATAATTAGTTTGGCACATTTTGATGAGTTGCTTTTGTTATCTGTTTCGGTAACCCCTGACGAAGAACCTTTGGGTTTGAAATGCATTGGGTGGAACGTTATGAACCAGCTCAATTAGTATGATTCATGTACACTTGCCGCGTTTCTAAATCTGGATGGATTGGAGGTGGCATTTGAAAATGTTTATTAAATCATCAACATGGAACTACGCTGTCTCTGCTTCCAACTATTTTTTTTATTATTTGACAAACATTTTTTCTGGTTTTGGTGCTCTTCTTGAGCAGCAGATTCAAAAGGGCAAGTAAAAAGTAACTTACCTTCAGGAACAATATACCTAGTGTATACTGTTACTTCTCGTAGATTCCTCACCTTATGATTGTCTGCCATGCACCACACTGGATCTGGAAACTTTCTCCAGTGCCACAAGACCTGCCCGGGATGCAACTAAAATAGGTCACATCAACTAGCATGCTTGCATCAGTTCAGGTACTCTTTCTGTGCCCAATCAAGGTGTTTAAAGAGGAAGTGAGAGCATATAAATGCCAGTGAGAATAACGGCAGACAACCCACTGCACACAACTGGGATCTTATTAATAATATCACTAACTCAGAGGCAGAGGGGAGGAAGGTAGTGAGGAATCTGCAGAAGATTTAAGATCAACCAGAAATGTTATTTCAGTAAGTAATTTATTCTTGTGATGGATATTCTTCCTGTAGATTCCTCCCTCTAAGAACGAATCCCAAATCAATAACCTCTGGTAGGTGGGACTGTGTAGTGATCATTAACCAAAGAAATCAGGAAAACAGCCTTGGCTAAATACCCATCACTGCAAGCCAAAGGTGTGAGAAAATAATGCTTAGCAAAAAGATGTAAGGATAACAGCATGCCATCCAGCAAATATCAGCTACCAAAACACCCCTGGAGAGACCAGCAGAAGGTGCCACGTCCCCATGGAGTAGGCATAAATGCCAGTCAAAGGGTCTTTGTTGGCCAAGGCACAGTGGTTCTAAAGGCTAACACAATATTAGATAATGCACTTTAGCTCCATTGAAGCTCATTAAGAGGTCATCCGGAAACTCTGTCCTGTTGTGAGCAGTCACTAGAATAAGACATTGCTCACCAGGGGTGGAGTCTATTGTCCAGTCTACATTGTTATTTCTCCTCTTTGGTAAGGTGAGGAGGGAGAGAGGAAGGATGAGAGATTGATGGATTGGCTCATGCAAAAGGTGGACAACTTTTTGGAGACATGCAGGGCACGAAAACAGTTTTCAGTACTAGTAGATTAATTGGGCAACAGTGCATTGGTTCCAATAGACCTGCAATGAGAAACGCGAGGGTGAATTCAAATCCCACTGAGGAAACATGAATGGAGTGGGAGGAAAAAGTAAAGCAAACCTTTCAGAAAGAGTGACAGGAGGGCAACTTCAACGAAGATGGTTGGTCAGGGAGGCGCACAAAAGTAGAGAGGGCAATCAAATAGTCTCCTGCCAAGCCCTGTTGGGCAAAAAATACATACTGAGAAGCACAGAATATCAGAGGCAGGAGACCCAAACCTTCCGATTCACACCGCTCAACAAACTTATTCTAGCAGCCCGCATAAATGGATTTTCTGGCAGGTTTCTAGACAGCCAAGCGGACATCTAACTGGTCATTGCGTAAGTGGCATGGAAGAGGAGATGAAAGATGCTTTGAGGTAGCAGATACAGCAGAGTGTGGCGGGGACTGAAGCAGCTGCTTTTGATTTAAGTATCTCTGAATCCACCCCTGTCCCGAGAGGAGTGATAAATCTGCTGGAGTGTTTGGATTGGTTGCAACAGGACTGTTGTGCCTTGTAGAAGCCCCATATACTCTTACAATATTTGTGGATCTTTTTCCTGGTTAGGCAAGACCCTGCTAGCAATTGCATATCTGTTGTTCTAAGGAGTTGTTCACTGTCAAAGAACATGTTCATTGAAGTGGCTTGAACAACTTCCAAGAAGCATTTGGAGCTCATACATGCATAGTGGCACAGAGTACCATCATTGGCCATAAAGCGAGCAACTGTATCAGCAGAGTTCAAGCCACACTTTAGGATTTGGGTGTGCCTACGCTCTCAATGACCAGCTCTGAAAATAGCATTTTGATGTGGCGATACCAGTCATTGTTGGTAACTCCAACAAAGCATGAACGTAGCAACAAGAACGTACATGGCATTAAGCTGTGCAAACGCTGCCAGAGGCAAACTTTTTGGTCAATAGAGTGAATCCTCTTAGACTTAAGGTCTTGTAGGCTGAAGGAAATGCACTAGTGTTCAGTTTAGTGGAGACAATTGAACCACCAGGCTTTCTAGAGATGGGTGCAACAACAGAAACTTTGGGTCCAAGGTCTGGTGTGTCATTATGCAATGATACGGCAGCATCCGATAACGAATATGCTACTTACCAGTATGCATCTGTTCTTGGCATGTAGGGCTGCTGACATTCATATCTGTGCATAGATCGCCGCCTAGTGTTGGGTCCGGATGATTGCACATAGTTGTCCTGGAAGAGTCTTCGAAGTATCACGAGATAATGCTCCTCCCCTGGACTACAGTGCGCATGGGCATCTTCTCCATCCTCAGATTGTTTTTCGCCATTGTGGCAGAGATGGAGTGCGATACAGTGAGCGATGTCCATGCTAGATAGTAATTCTGAATGCTACAGCTGCTACAGGCGCCGGGGAGGAGGGTGGGCGATATGAATGTCAGCAGCCCTACATGCCAAGAACAGATGCATACTGGTAAGTAGCATATTCGGTTCGAGGCATGTGGGCTGCTGAATTCATATCTGTGCATAGATTACATAGCAGTCCCCCCTGTTAGCGGCGGCTGCCCGTGCCAGCTGCAGCAGTCTGAAAAAGAGTTTTGAGAACAGCCTGTCCTACAGCTGCCTGCTGTTTAGAATGCACATCTACGCAGTAGTGTTTCGTAAATGTATGTGTGGTGGACCAAGTGGCTGCCTTACATATCTCTTCTAAAGGAATATTCCCCAGGAAAGCCATGGACGCTCCTAACTTACGTGTGGAGTGTGCTCGTGGTGGAATGGTTAATGTGCGTTTAGCCTTAGCATAGCAAGTCTGTATACATTTAACAATCCACCGGGCTATCCCTGCTTTGGAAATGGGGTTGCCTTTGTGTTGTGGAGAAAAGGCAACGAAAAGCGGTTTTGTTTTTCTGAAATCCTTCGTTCTGTCTATATAGTACATTAGAGCCCTTTTGACATCCAACATGTTTAGGGATCTCTCTGCGACATTTTCCGGATTGGGAAAGAAAACTGGCAGTTCTATGATCTGGTTCATGTGGAACTGCGAAATCACTTTAGGCATAAATGTAGGGTTGGTGCGTAGTACAACCCTATTTGCGTGGACCTGGATGAATGGCTCTTGGATGGGGAGTGCCTGGAGTTCACTAACTCTCCTCAGCGATGTAATGGCCACTAGGAAAGCAACTTTCCGAGTCAGAAATTGAAGCTCACAAGAGTGTAGAGGTTCAAAAGGTGGTCCCATTATCCTGGTGAGGACTACATTCAGGTTCCAGACTGGTGACGGTGGGTGTCTGGGAGGGATCACCCTTTTAAGTCCTTCCAGAAAAGCTTTAATGGCAGGCACTCTGAATAAGGAGAGGTGCTGCCTGTTTTGAAGATAGGCTGCTATGGCGGATAAATGTATGCGAATGGAACTGTACGCTAGATTACATCTGTATAAATGCAACAAATAACAGATGATATTCTGAATAGATGCATCCAGTGGGTTAATGTCATTTTTGGTACAATATATAACAAACCTTTTCCATTTAGCCGCATAGCATGCTCTGGTTGTGGGCCGTCTTGCCTCCTTGATGATATCCATACATTCCGGCGGCAAGTTGAGGTAGTCAAATTCTAGGACTTCAGGAGCCAGATCGCCAGGTTGAGCTGTTGCGGATCTGGATGCAGAATGTCTCCATGGTTCTGCGTCAAAAGCCTGGGTGTGAGGCGTAGCCGTTGATGCGGTACCACGGATAGTTCCAGAAACGTGGTGTACCATGGTTGGCGTGCCCACATTGGAGCAACCAGGATGAGGGTCATCGAGTGTTGCCGTAGTTTGCGTGCCACCAGCGGTATCAGAGGTGCTGGGGGAAAAGCGTACGCAAATTTGCCTGACCAGTTCATCCATATCGAATTGCCGTGCGACTGTGGGTGTGGGAACCTGCTTGCAAAGTTTTGGCATTTTGCGTTTTCCCTTGTGGCGAACAGGTCTATCTGTGGATGACCCAATTGCTGGAAGTGCGGTTGGAGTACTGATGGATGTATCTCCCACTCGTGCATCTGGTGGCTGCGCCTGCTGAGCAGGTCCGCCATCTGGTTGTCCTTGCCCGGGAGGTGTTCCGCCATGAGGAACATGTTCCTCTGAATGGCCCACTTCCACATGCTCTGAGTCAGTTGAGACAACTGTGGAGAGTGTGTTTCTCCCTGCTTCTGTATGTAGTACATTGCAGTCATGTTGTCCGTCCGGATCAACACGACTTTGTTGCAGAGATGTACTTTGAAAGCTTTCATTGCCATGAAGATTGCCATCAGCTCTAGAAGGTTGATGTGCATCTTCTTCTGCTGTGTCGTCCATAGTCCCTGCACTGTGTAATGGAGTACATGAGCTCCCCATCCCTGGAGAGACGCGTCCGTCGTCAGTATTATCTGTGGTACAGGCTCTTGGAACGGCCGGCCCGTTCAAAGGTTTTGTGGATTCCACCAATGCAGAGAGTTGTATGCCCGACCGCTCACCAACACTAGGTCTTTCAACTGCCCTTGAGCCAGGTTCCACTGACGTGCCAAGCACTCCTGAAGCGGGCGCATATGTAGTCTCGCGTGCGGGACTATGAAGATGCAGGAGGCCATCATGCCTATCAACTGCATGAACACTCGCGCCTGAAGGGAGCATTGAGGTCTGAATTTTTGTATCAGCAATTGCATGCTGTTGATCCTCACTGAATTTGGCTGAGCTGTGGCTGCCAGAGTGTCTATTGTCGCCCCCAGGTACTGCCGTACGTGGGCGGGTTGAAGAGGTGTCTTTGTGTAATTCAGTGAGAATCCCAGATCGTGAAGGAGGCGAATGGTGTGGGACATGTGGGTGGCGCACAGCTGGGCTGACTTTGCTTGAATAAGCCAGTCGTCCAGATAAGGGTAGACATGTATGTGCTGTCTCCTGAGGTGTGCCCCCACTGTCGCCAGACACTTGGTGAATACTCTGGGCGCTGTCGTCACTCCAAATGGGAGGACCTTGAACTGGTAGTGTTGATCCTGAATGGTGAACCTGAGATACTTTCTGTGTGAGGGGTGTATGGGTATGTGGAAGTACGCATCTTTGAGATCCAGTGTTGCGAGGAAATCTCCCTGACTTAAAAGCAGTAGGACTTGCTGTAAGGTGAGCATGTGAAAATGCTCCGACAGAATGTATTGGTTCAGGGGTCTTAGGTCGAGTATGGGCCGGAGAGACCCGTCCTTTTTTGGAATGAAGAAGTACAGAGAGTACACCCCAACCCTTGTTCCGCTAGAGGCACGAGCTCTATGGCTCCTTTTTGCAGCATACTGACGACCTCTTGCTGCAATAAGTGTAAGTGCTCTGCGGACATGGGACGGTGTCGTGGAGGTATGTTGGGTGGAGTGGCTGTAAGCTCTAGACAATACCCGTACTGTATGATATCTCTTACCCACCTGTCTGTGGTGATGGATTTCCATACAGACAGGAACTGTTGTAGTCTCCCCCCGACAGGTGTTAGATGGTCGGGGGGCAGTGACAAGGCGTCACTGTTTGGTATTGGCAGAGGGTCTGGAGTTGTTGTTTCCTCTTCCTCTGCCCTTGATGTTATTTCCTCTATATCCACCTCTGGGATTTTTATTGTAGGTGGATTGTGTACCTCCCTTGTTATACTGCGTTTGTTGGGTGTTTTGGCCCCTTGACGGTCCTCTGTTATTGGATCAACTAAAGGAACCACTCCGAAACTGCTACGACTGCAGAGCCCCCATGGACTTTGCAGTTGGTGTACTTTTTTATCTTTTCTAGGGTGGCATCAACTTCTGGGCCAAACAAGAAGTCAGTGTTAACTGGCTGATTAAGAATGGTGGTTTGTATTTCTGGTTTGAAACCAGATATTCTCAACCAAGCATGTCGCCTTAGCATGACGCTAGTGTTTATAGGCCTAGCTGCAGTGTCAGCTGTGTCTAATGCACACTTGATGGAAGCGTTGGAGATTAGCTTCCCTTCCAGAACCAACAGCTCTGCTCCTTCCTTGAATTGTTCTGGGAGGTGCTGCAATAATGTCTCTAGAGTATCGTAGTTGGCCCTATCATATCTGGTGAGAAGCGCCTGATTATTAGCAATGCGCCAGATGTTTGCAGCCTGTGCTGCTACTCTTTTGCCAGATGTTTCCAGTATCTTTGATTCCTTATCAGGCGAAGGCGCATCTCCTGTTGTTTGCGAGTTCGCCCTCTTTCTTGCATGAGCAACCACCATAGAATCTAAAGGCAATTGTCCTTTAATATAGGCAGGAACCACGGGTGCCGGCCTATACTTCTTTTCTATCCTTGGGTTAACTACCCTTGCTCTAGTATTTTCTTTGAAAATGTCCTTGGCGTGTTTAAGAACACCCATGAGCATTGGTAGTGTCTTTACACTTCTTTCGGAAGTTGAGAATGTGTCCACAAGGAAGTCCACTTCCACAGTATCACCATGAAGTTCAACGTCATGATTTAACGCAGCTCTTTCAATCAGAGCGTTGAAAGCTGTAGTGTCTTCAGTCGGAGACGTTTTGACATTGTAGGCCGTAGTATCAGGGTCATGTTGCTGGTCACCCAGGTCAGCAGGGTCTGCCCATGTTCGGTTCAGATCATCACGATCAGTGTCCATCACATCGCCATCAGCTTGATTATCATCGTCACCTGCCCCTGCATCTGAGTATGTAGGGGAAAAGGATTGAGGCTCCTGCTCATATGCCATCTGCAAGTGTTCGACCATCACTGTGACGTAAATAATTAATTTACTCTCTTAATTTCTATGCAGGTAAGTACTTAATTAATAATAACTCAATCAGAATGAAGGAAAACAGAGTCCGTGGTGTAAGAGTTTCTAAGGGTTTTATTCCTCATAAAGGAATCAGGATATCATGTTCTGACCACCACACAGGGTGTCAGAAGGGATAGATGAGCGCGCTCACGTTTATTGACAATACATAGCTTATATACTTGATTTACATCATAATGTTCAATGTAAGAGGCGTAACAGCTGAGAGAAGACAAGATAACAGTATACACGTGGTACTAGTACATCATCAAGAGGCGTAAACTAGGCGTAAACTAGAGGTGTGTGCTAGAAACGTCACTGATAGGTGACGCAAATGGGTGGCACCAAGGGGTGGTGCTAACAGAATGTTGCAATGTCAGCAGAAATCGGAAGCTTGGATGCGCGCGCAGCTGCATGACGTGTGATAGACGGGGTGCAGGGGACTTGACATTTACACTGACGGAAAGAGACAGAAGTCTGGCATGTCAGATCAACTTGTGCTTCTATCATATCTGATATCTGATGTTTAGGAACTAAGCTATCTGGGCAGAAAGGTCTCTAGAGCAGAAGCTATTCTATACTTGCTGTGAGTGCGTGTATAAGCGCCTGAGTGTCTGTATGAGAAGCGTGGGGGCATGGCAACAGAGGCTATGAATTACTTGCATAGAGACAGGTCGGCCCTTTAGCCCTGCAGCTGAGGAAGGATGTTTACTGAAACTAGCAGGCTGGAATGTATCTTCGGGGAGGAAAACAGATAACTCGAAGGTTATAGTCAATCTTGGCAGGCAGCAGGCTGAGCTGAGCACGGAGGGCCGCGCTAGAAGTAAGTCAGAGTTCACGGGTACGGGGGCTGCTTGGGCAGGGGCCCTCGCAGTCAGAAGCCAGAAAAGAGGCTCGGTGGCAGAGATTCAGGGCCTACTTTCAGCCAGGCTGAAAAACGTAGGAGTACACTTCAAAAAGACGTTGGCATAGCATACTTAGGAACGGACCATCTAACCCATTCATGGTGGGTCTGAAAGAGGACAAGTTAACGTTGGACGCAAATGTATTTGCGTCTTCATAGCTGGTACAGGAGGGAAGTTACATGCACTTTTAACTCGTACATGGAGTCGGTGGGGTACTCGCTAGGGAACACAACATGACCATAAAATTTATATTACCTCATTCCCTCCTTGTTCCCTACGGACCCTTCATGATATATCGATCCTCATAAATCGATCGGTTTGTTCTTGTAACATTATATGTTCGTCTTTCCTTCTTTGACTGTTTGAGAGGCAACTGGAATGCTCAATGCAGGATGTGGCACACAGTCCACATATCGCTGGCCCACACTGCAGGCACAGGCAACAGCTGAATACTATAACAAGGCCAATGCCTAGGAAGGATAAGATCTTCCATCCCCAAGCTGTTAACGTAGTCCAGAACCAACCGGACCAAGTCCAGGTGCCTGGATTCTGATGTATCTGATTTGCAATTTTATGTAAACGGGTGATAGCTTGATAGACAGATGGTGCATTTTGTGGAATGAAAACACAGCAACTTGACCCGATGACCTTACAGGCTCCACCTCTATCTGCCAAGATGACGTCAATCACAAGACGATTTTGAAGGACAACAGTCCGTATAGCAGACTGCTCCTCTGTTAAGTTACCTAGAGCGGAGGCAGTTTCATTCACTACTGCTTCAAGTGTTCTCGTTAATCTGCGTATTAATTTACTGTTTTGGACAGGTCCTAGGAAGAAAAAGAATCCTTTATTAAAATCAGTGTACTGTTCCCATGCCGTTTCTGTGTAGTCGACAAGGGGAATATCTCTTTTGGGTCTATTCGGTGTTAGATTCGTATTTCTATGGTAATCAGGGGGAGCTAGAAAAACAGGTGGCAGAAGGAATGCAATGTAACAGGTACCATCCCAATCTGGAGGTAGGCTAATGTATGCGGTATGACCACAAACAAAGTAAGAATGACTGGTAGCTTTAAAGGACGATTTACCATGGTCACTGAACTCGACCACAGTAGTGCATTTACTATGACCTACGTGTACTGAACCTTTCTTGCTAACACATAATTCACCTGTGACTGGTAATACTAACATATGGGGCAAAACTGGAGCAGCTTCAGATTCAACAGTAAGGATCATAAGGCTAATTGTGTAATTACCTAATCCATATACTTCGTTTTCTAGATCAGTTCCTATTCGAGTGGGAAGTCCCTCTTTATCAGGATAACAGACGTTGAGCAGGACTAAGTTCAAGTTTCCCCAAACCCAGCCCCCATCGAAAACAGCAATATCAGGATCTAAGGAATTAATTATTCTAAACCATGCTCCACAGGAGCCATTGTGAGTGAATGGGTACGGAAAGAGGGGCAAAGCTCCCTTGTAATTCTGGTAGGGAGGGAGTCGGCCACATATCCAACAGTCTGTAGCATTATTTGTCTGATGGGAATGGTGTAACATACTAATGAATGTATTGTTGCGCAGCGCAAGTCTGTAAGGGAGTTCATGTGCAGGAAGTTCACTAAAAGTGTGTTCAGCAGAGACATTGTAAGCAGATTGTTCACGCCTGAAAATAGGCCAATATATAGGTAGCAGAATGCTGGCAATAATAATTAAAATACTTAGAAAAAACATTATTAACAACGTCACTATACAGTGACTACGCAGTGATTTACAGTAGGTACGTTTCTTTTCTTCTCTCTCTCTCTCTCTATCTCGATCTAGGGGATACATGTCAGAAACTATTTAACCGATTCACCTAGGGGAGGACTTAAACAATTAAACTGTCTGACTTGCTAGATCGGAGCTTCATACGGTAAAGTTCTTGAGGAGTCTTTTCTCGTTCGGCAACGGTAAAATCCTTCGTCTCAACACAGTCTTTGGAGGGGGTGGACGAGTCAGAGTCCTGTTTCAGTCCGTTCTTTAGTTCATTGCATAGTTTGATGTGACTCGTATGGACCCACCCCTTTCTCCCCTCGATTTTCACAGCGGTCCTGGTGGTAAGCAGAACGGTCTTTGGAGACTTCCAGCGGGGCTCCAGCGGACTTTTCCGGTCGAAATTCCGGACGAGTACCAGGTCCCCTGGACGGACCTCATGCGCCTTTACATCGGTATTGTCAGGGAAGGCTGCGGCAACCTGTGAACGACATGATTGGAGTGCAGACATCAAGGAGGCAAGGTAATCTGTCAACATGTTACAATCAACATCAGTGATCTTTTTCGGAACGGGCGTCCCCCACATATTCGGTGGTCTGCCAAAGACCACTTCGTACGGGGATAGCCCTGATCTTGAGTGGGCGACCATTCTCATGTAGAATAGTGCCACGGGCAGGGCGACTATCCAGTCGACCCCTTTTTCCTGACAGATCTTGGCAAGACGGATTTTTAGTGTCTGATTATGCCTTTCTACAAGGCCAGCTGCTTCGGGATGTCGGACACAGTGGAACCTCCACTGATATCCTAGCAAGAGGGAAACTTGTCTCATCAACTCGGACGAGAACGGCTGTCCGTTATCTGAATACACGACACGGGGCAAACCGTACCGTGGGAAGAATTCACGAACCAACTGTCTGGCAGTGGTCGGAGCAGTGTAGTCTGGGACTGGGTATGCTTCGGTCCAGCGGGACAGAGCACAAACAATTACAAGGACATACTTAAATCCTCTACAGCTATTCATCTGGATATAATCCATCTGGAGGACTTCAAAAGGGTGATCGGGAGGATGGAATCCACCTTGCTCAACAGGGACGCTTTTACCTGGATTGAACTGACAACAGATCATGCAAGTACGCACTTTCTGTTTTGCTGCTGCTCGTAAGTGTTTGTTGTACCAGAGATTCTGTAAACTGTCTAACATGGCTTTCTCTCCAAGATGGGCAGGACTATGTGCTGTATTTATCATGACTTGAACCATCGAGTCAGGGAGAAACCATTTAGATTTTTCCTTCGTTATCCAACCTTGATCTGTCTGAATCCCTCCTAGTTCAGTCCATTTCTTTATCTCCCCTGGAGTAGCATGTGTCTGGATATCAATTACATCTAGGGCGGGATCTCTAACTGCCATACACTGTGTCTGTACTATTGTCTTTGTCACATCAGTAGTCTGGGTGTGAGTCAATGCTGTATGTTTTGCTGTCTGGTCTGCCAGGTCGTTACCCTGGGAAACAGAATCTGTGATTTTAGTATGTGCCTTACACTTCATGACTGATATGCCCGAGGGCAAATGTATTGCTTCTAACAGTGCTTGAATGAGGGGGCCATGTTGTATCTTGGCCCCATGGGAAGTCAGAAAACCTCGTTCTTGCCAGAGGACTCCGAAGTCGTGTACAACTCCGAAGGCATAGCGGGAATCTGTGTATATGTTAACATTTCTGTTCTTGGCTAAAATGCAAGCTCGGGTCAGAGCGATGAGCTCTGCTGCTTGAGCAGACAGTGTGTCAATACGATGTGTTTCTTTAATTTCAGTTTCAGTGGTCACGGCATACGCGGCCACTAATTCTCCTGTACTTGTTCTCATGCATGAACCGTCCACATACAGTGTCAGGTCTGGATTTGTCAACGGGACATCTGTTAAGTCTCGTCTAGGCTTTGTTACTGCATTAATGATTTCTATACAATCATGTGGAGCTGGATCTGTCATGACTGTAGGTAACAGTGTTGCTGGGTTCAGGATGCTGCAACGTCTGATTTCTATGTGTGGCTGGAATAGTGTTAATTCATAACCTGTCAGTCGTGCTATAGTTAAGTGTTGAGTCTGGGTTCTGTTTAACAAAACCTCTACAGAATGTGGTACTTGAACTGTTAACTGATGACCTAAAACAATTGAATCACTTTGTCTTATTGCTAACGCTGTTGCTGCTACTGACTTTAAGCACGCAGGGAGTGCTTGAGCTACTGAATCCAATGTACTAGAAAAATAAGCACAAGGCTTATGTGAACCTGCTTGGTCTTGAGTGAGGACAGACAACGCTGTGCCATCACGTTCTGTAACAAAAAGTGTAAACGGTTTGCTGTAACATGGTGTCGCTAAAACTGGTGCTTGGCATAAAACTTTCTTTAATTCTTCAAAAGCTTGTGTATGTTCCTGAGTCCAAGGGAGGACAGTCGAAGTCGCTGCCTCCTGTGTCGTTAACTGGATGAGTGGTTTAGCTAGAAATGCATACTGGGGAATCCATTGTCTGCAGTACGAGGTGAGGCCTATGAAGGCCCGCACTTCCTTTTGTGTCTTGGGTTGCGGCATGTTCACAATTAACTGAATGCGATCGGGAGTGAGCTGTCTCCCCACTTTGGACAGCAAGTGACCCAAGTACACAACTTGCTGAACACAGAATTGTAGCTTCGAAGGAGACACCTTGTGTCCCTTGTCGGCCAGGAAATGTAAAACTGTTAGTGATGCTTGTTCACATTCGGGCACACTTCGTGCGGTGATCAGCAGATCATCGACGTATTGTAGTAAAGCGGTGTTAACTGGCATTTGAATACAATCTAGTTGTCTCTTCAGTGCTTGACTATAGATGCTGGGGCTTTCTGTGAATCCTTGAGGTGCGCGCGAAAATTTGAAACTGCGTCCATTTAAACAGAATCCGAAGAGATATTGGCTCTCTGGATCAATAGGCACGCTGAAGAAGGCGTTCTTGAGATCAATTACAGTAAAGAACGTTGCTTCTGAATCAATAGCAGTCAATAGAGATGATATATCGGGGACCACAGGATACTGTGGGATAATGCATTTATTCAATTCTCGAAGATCAATCACCAGCCGATATACTGGCGGGGCATTGGGATCAGTACGTTTAAGAATCGGAATGATGGGTGAATTACAGATATTGGAGTCGGTTTCGACGACCACTCCTTGGGCAATGAGCTCTTCAATGATTTTCAGTAAAGCCACTACAGCATCGGGTGGTAACTTGTATTGTCTGATTCTGGGTAATATAACACCTGCCTTGAGTGTAACGCGGTATGGTGTAATGTGCATACATCCTACATCAGTTGGGCCTTTTGCCCACAAGTAATCAGGTACATTTTTCAATCTGACGTCAAACTCACGAAGAACGTAATGACCCTTGAAATCCCGCAGAAAGAGTCTAACTCCCTCCGGGGAGCAGCAGATTATAGCTCCTAGAGCCTTCAATGTTTTAATTCCTAACAGATTTTCCGGACATGATTTTGTTAGTAACAGGTCTGTAACGCGTGATAATGGACCCACAGCCAGGGGAACTGGTTCTGATACTTCATTTACAATAGGCTGTCCTGAAAAACCAAGGGAAACATTTTGTGAGCCTGAGAGGGGTGCCCCTGGAACTTCGTCATGACTTATTGTAGTGCGACTTGCCCCTGTGTCAATTAAAAACTTTCTGTCTTTCCCCAATACTTGACTGTGTACATAAGGACCTTCTTGATCTACAGGAATCTCGATAAGAGGCAAGCCACCTTCCCTCTCTAGGCTGTTTCATGTATATCGGGAATATTCGGGGTAAGCAGACTGGGCATACTGGTACATCTGTTGTGAGACTTGCTGAGTTGCAGCAATGGGCTGTGGCTGTGGTACTGCTACGGTCTGTGCTGTCTGTGCAGATGCATGCATAGGCTGTGTATTCTGTGTAGACTGATGCTGGTTATGTTCTTGTCTAGGCGGATGCGGTCTTTCTTTAGTTTTACCTGTCGCTATGTTATGTTTCAGAACTGCGCATTCGTGTACGTAGTGACCTGGCTGCTTGCAATAATTGCATGTCCCTTTAACAGGAGCTGCAGTGTGACTTGTCTGGGTCGTACCTTTTCTGTGACTGTCGGATGGGACCGTCTGAGCTACTAACATTTTCATTTTCGTGTCTTTCATACGTTTCTGTTCCTGATCTTGTTCTTCCCTAATTCTATTCTGGTGATATTGTAACATTTGTAACATCTGGGATGGCGTATTTGCTTGCCATGTACTCTCGACTTTATACACTCTATTTTTAACTAACGGTAGGGAATTCTCGACTAACTTTGATACAAAAAGATGTGGGTACGACTCGCTACTTGGCTGGAGGCCACTATTGATAATAAAACATTTCTCGAATCTTGAATAGAAGTCGCTAGTATCTTCATCATGTTTCTGTTTACAGGACGAGATTGCGTCCCAATCTTCTTTTCTAGTTGTCAATAATCTGGGCAGGACCTGTACTATTAAACCTGGTAATGCTTTAGTTTTGTCCCCAAGGCCTAACCCTGGAACCCGTTTTTTCTCTTCTTCTTCTATTTCTGCCCAGGCAATCTTTGTATCTCCCACCTCCCATTCCTTTTCTTTCAGTTTCTCGAATATACCCGTAGGCAGTAATACTTTCAACATTTTCATGATATCATCATACGTGTAGTCTCCCATCAGTAACATATCTTTGAGCTCTCTATGAAAACCTGCAGGGTCTTTATCATGGCACGGGACTAATTTCTTCATTTCTAACAGTTCTAATTTAGTCAGAGGCGTGTGTACATACACGCGTTTCAAAACCTTATCCTCACCCATAACAGGGTGAACTTCTCGTAAGGGGTTCTGACTTTCAAGACCACCCCCGCACTGCATATGGTACATTTTCCTCTCTGGAGGTGGGGCGGGAACATATTCAGAACTTACAAAGGTATCATATCTGCGTCGTTGTTCTAGAATTATTTGAACTAATTTGGTACTTAAGCCTCTCCATCTATCCATCAGTAGTGCTTCCAGTGTCTCGTGTAAGGGACCTGGATCGGAATAATGTTTTCTGTATTTAATGAGAAGGTGCTGAATCATGTATACACCTGCTAATTTCTGTTCGTCGGGGGAGAGGTTCAAAAATGTCTGTGCTACGGTATCATCATTATATATGTCGGCATTCTCGGCCCATGATACAGCTGATCGGGCTAGTTCTTGTTCATCCATGGAATTGAGTACATGGTACCCAACTCGATCTCGAAGCCTTTTATCAGTCTCCTGGAACTGATGCTCAGCAGAATTCGGATTTGTTAAGGCAGAGAAGAAAACTCTCTTGCTCTCCGGACGGACACCTTTCCTAAGGTAGTTTCCCCTACCTACATATGCTATAATGTCTGTAGACTTTCCTGATGTCTCATCTTCATTTTCTTCCTCGGAGGAAGTTTTATCAGTTGCTTCCTGATGCGCAGTTAATACTGCCTTTCTAATTTTCTGGGACATAGCGGCTATGCAAGTCCCCTTGTCATGTTTTGCTTCTGCTATATTTTGGCCCCACTTGTTCAATACGTCTAATTCACTCTGATCTGTTCCAGGCCTGTCTCGTTCTCTTATTACACAATTAATGAAGAATCGTAATATCTGTTTTTGAATGTCTACTTTCTGTTTATACATGGCAGCTTGGACACTGTCGGGGTCTTTCCCTGTCTGTATGAATTTGTATAGTCTGTCGAGGGCTTCCTGCATTCCCACACAGCATAACAAGCTGTCGGTGGCAGATCTTAAGCGCAGTGATGCTAATACCATTAGATCGTCTGTTCCGGGTACTGGATCATATCTGCAGAATGACATCCTATCTTTCAATGCCTCAAGCCGGGATGAGTAGTGGGGAGACTGGAAAGGATTCTGTGTGTCTTTTAAATGCAATCTGTGTGTCGGGGGCGGGGTCTGTAGACCCGCTGTCGTACCTCCTGAGGCGGATGCTTGGGCATTATCTCTCCGCGGAGTCTGTATCTGAACGTGAACTTGTCGTTTAGGTGGATCAGGCAAACGTGGTTTCGGTAGGTCAGTTTTGAGTAGGGGAAGTGGCGGGGCTGGCGGAACAGGAGAAGTCTGTTGCGGTACCGGCGGAACGTGACCTGGGGGTGGAGTACCACCCCCGTCCCTGTCTGCAGGCAGGGCACGAACAGGCAGATTGGTGTAAGCTGGTGCTACATCATCTAGATAGGAATTTAGGAATATGTCTTTAGTAGTCTTGTGCATTACTTTAGTTGGAACCAATGGTGACGGCAAATTTTTCGGTATTTCTGAAATGGCGTCAGGGGTACCTTCGGCCAAAAGATACATGTTGTTCACTTGGCTATTTTGGGTACGATCTATTTGTTCTAATTTTACTCGAATTCCCTCAGTAACTAATACGTTTTCTTGGGCCTTTTCTGATTCTTGAAGTCTGTCTTCTCTACGGAGTGCTCTTTCAGCACGCTTACGTGATTCCTTACGCCAAAATTCTATGGCGTCTTTCTGAGATTGTCTAGCTTTCTTTTTCCGTAATATTTCTTCTACCTTTATGATGCACTCGGCATCCCATGTTCCGTTAACTGGCCATCGGTATCTTTCCTCTAGGTGCTTGGTATAATCGGTCCATAACTCTAGATACAGGATGGCGTCTATGCCATGTTTATTGTACATAAAATTACCTGGAGTGTCCCTAGGGGGGATTGGAATCTCTTCCTCTAATATCCCTTTCCTAGTCCCTATCTGCCTTAACTTGTTGAAAAACGGCATTGTGCCTACTTGATACTGAAATGCTTGATCCTTGGTACTTAATGTCGACTGTAACTATTTATACAAGGAAACACAATAATGCACAAAAACAATCACATTCATACCACGACATTAATCACATGAAAACGTAAAGACATAGCTAACTTCCCCCTACTCTGAATGTACCGCTCAACGATACAGATACACTGCTGTAACAGTGCAGAAATTCGGAATACTTTATATACTGCTAAACAGTACAGATACACTGCCTAAAAACAGTGCAGACCGGACTTGCGTACCCAAACCCGTCTAGATACGACCCAGCAATGGTACTCACCGGGAAGCACGGAAAACAGAAGGCCTCGGAAAACTCGACTGGACTCGGCTCGGAACTTCGGAAAACTTCGGAAAGCTTCGGAAAACTTCGGAAAACTTCGGAAAACTTCGGAAACCTGGTGGGCCTCTTCACACCTCGGACCTTGCTTCTTTCGGCTGGGCTCTGGTCGGGATCCTCCGCACTCCTCACCGCCTCGTCTGGGCACTGATTGCAGTCTTCGTCACCTCCGTGTGTCAGAGGGGGATGCAGGAAATCCTGCCAGTACACGTGTAGTCCGTCTAACTGATGGCAGGGGACACGGATTGCAACGCACCTTCCGGCGCGTGGGGTGGGGGAGGGGTCCTATTCGGGCGCCAAAATGACGTAAATAATTAATTTACTCTCTTAATTTCTATGCAGGTAAGTACTTAATTAATAATAACTCAATCAGAATGAAGGAAAACAGAGTCCGTGGTGTAAGAGTTTCTAAGGGTTTTATTCCTCATAAAGGAATCAGGATATCATGTTCTGACCACCACACAGGGTGTCAGAAGGGATAGATGAGCGCGCTCACGTTTATTGACAATACATAGCTTATATACTTGATTTACATCATAATGTTCAATGTAAGAGGCGTAACAGCTGAGAGAAGACAAGATAACAGTATACACGTGGTACTAGTACATCATCAAGAGGCGTAAACTAGGCGTAAACTAGAGGTGTGTGCTAGAAACGTCACTGATAGGTGACGCAAATGGGTGGCACCAAGGGGTGGTGCTAACAGAATGTTGCAATGTCAGCAGAAATCGGAAGCTTGGATGCGCGCGCAGCTGCATGACGTGTGATAGACGGGGTGCAGGGGACTTGACATTTACACTGACGGAAAGAGACAGAAGTCTGGCATGTCAGATCAACTTGTGCTTCTATCATATCTGATATCTGATGTTTAGGAACTAAGCTATCTGGGCAGAAAGGTCTCTAGAGCAGAAGCTATTCTATACTTGCTGTGAGTGCGTGTATAAGCGCCTGAGTGTCTGTATGAGAAGCGTGGGGGCATGGCAACAGAGGCTATGAATTACTTGCATAGAGACAGGTCGGCCCTTTAGCCCTGCAGCTGAGGAAGGATGTTTACTGAAACTAGCAGGCTGGAATGTATCTTCGGGGAGGAAAACAGATAACTCGAAGGTTATAGTCAATCTTGGCAGGCAGCAGGCTGAGCTGAGCACGGAGGGCCGCGCTAGAAGTAAGTCAGAGTTCACGGGTACGGGGGCTGCTTGGGCAGGGGCCCTCGCAGTCAGAAGCCAGAAAAGAGGCTCGGTGGCAGAGATTCAGGGCCTACTTTCAGCCAGGCTGAAAAACGTAGGAGTACACTTCAAAAAGACGTTGGCATAGCATACTTAGGAACGGACCATCTAACCCATTCATGGTGGGTCTGAAAGAGGACAAGTTAACGTTGGACGCAAATGTATTTGCGTCTTCATAGCTGGTACAGGAGGGAAGTTACATGCACTTTTAACTCGTACATGGAGTCGGTGGGGTACTCGCTAGGGAACACAACATGACCATAAAATTTATATTACCTCAACTGGTGACGCAGGTGATCCCCTCTTCTTCTTTAGAGGAATTCTGAAAGACTCCATGGGCTTTCAGGGACTATTCTCCTTTTGTAGAGAGACAGTCTTCCTGTTTCCGAGTCTATGAACTGTCTCGGTTCCCGTTCCTCGGTCTCATTCGTAGGCCTTTGGGTGAATACGGGTTTGTTTACGATGCCGATGCACTGTTTCGCTCAAACATCTTCGGCCGCACTGCCGTGGTCAACCGTATTTTATTGGCGCCGACTTTGCTAGCGCGGTGACCAACTTGGTAGTGGTGGCTTTCTTCGGTCCAGCCGTCGAAGCCTTGCCACTGATTCTGTGAATCAACTCCGCGACGTGTAGGGCCATGACTTGAGCCTTATGCGCTGCATGTGCCGCGACGGCCTCTGACGTGGAACAGACGTTTGTCTCCGGTCCAGTCTTAGATGGAGGATTGGTGCTTCGCTTCGATTCGAGCTGCTTAGTGGCTCCCTTCGGCGCCGACGTCTTCGACTCGACGACCTTCACCTTGGCCTTCGGTGCCCCGCTACTCGAGTCGAGGACCTTCTGGAAGCTCCCCGCATCGAAGTCCCTCATCTGTTTCGTCGGCCCCGAGGGCTTCGAGGCCTTGGCACGGACTAGAGCCAGTTGCACTTTCAGTTTCGTTTTAGACTGTGCTGGCTTCGGTTTCGTTTTGCTGAGATCAACCAAAGTTGGTTTCGAAAATGATGGCTCAATTAAAGTGTTCGAAGCCGGGCCTTTTTGCGGGGCTGTTGAACTTGAAGGTAGATCTTGGGTAAGGCCGTGTGGCGATCCCTCGACCTGAGCCGTATTGATATTATGTCCATCTGCCCCCGTATCGACGGTTGGGCCTAGCTCATCCGTGCTATCTTCCTCGGCCCCAAGGGCCTGAACGTCGACGTCTCCTACCTCGTCGACGACTTCATAATTCTCCTCTTCTTCCAGATATTCCTCCTCATCGGCCTCATAGTCGGATCCATGCGTGGATCCCTGCTCCGATGGTTCATTTTGGTCCGGGATCTCGACGACTTCTTCGTCTTCGGTCCCGAAGATATTATCTGGTTCCGGCGCTGGCATCTTCGATTCCAGTCGAGCCCAGTCGAGCCGCGCGTCGGGTCCGAAGAGTTTTCTTTGATCTAAACCGGGCACAGGCCATACATTGGTCTTGATTGTGGTCCGGTGACAAGCATTTGTTGCACGCAGGGTGGACGTCGTCGTGTGCATATTTGGCGTTACAAAGCGGACACCTTTTGAAAAGGCCTCGACTCTCCATCGTCGATGAAACTCGATGCGAGAGGTGAAGGAAGCAGTCCGATAGTCTATGTCCTGTAGATAAATGTTATTGATACCGATCGAAACGATACCGACGCTCGCGAAAGCCTTTTGGCTTTGAGAAAAAGTTTCCTAACTTGGAGCTAAGATTTGAACATCCGAACCCAATGGCGGAAAAAAACAATCTGAGGATGGAGAGGATGCCCATGCGCACTGTAGTCCAGGGCAGGAGCCACCTATCTCGTGATACTTCGAAGACTCTTCCAGGACAACAATGTGCAATCATCCGGACCCAACACTAGGCGGCGATCTATGCACAGATATGAATTCAGCAGCCCACATGCCTCGAACGTATTTCTACGAGACAGCCAGCCCAAGCATAGGGTGCGTTAAAAGGTAGTAGAGGCATGGACAGCCCAGAACATTACTGCAAGATATCAGTCAAAATATTGGACTTTGCCTCAGAGGTGGTCAAGGATAATTTCACAAGCTCTGTATTTTTCCATACCACCAAGGTGAAAGAACTGACTTCCTTTGAAGGAGGCCCTGAGGGTACAGCAGTGCCATTCGGGAAAGTTGGAGAAGTATTGAGGCCACTTGCATTTTATAAGAGGAGGAAAAAGCCAACATCAGTATTCTAGGAGTGGAAGAGGTTATAAGCCTCTGAGGCATCCTCCTCTGTGCAGTCAGTCTTTTTCCCTCATGGATGTAAAATGTTTTTCCATCCAATCAAATATCTGGGGTCTAGGGAGGTGACCTGCTAGCAGTTTGTCATGAAAATAAACAAGAATCTACTATTTTATTGCTTGGAGAATAGCTGCTGGCAAAGATGGAAGTGGCACAGTCATAAGGGGTGCGGACAACCACTGCAGTGGGGCCATACTGAATATGTACAGCAAAGCGTAATTAAAAGCTTTGACCTGTGCTGGGTCACAAGTGGATCTGGGAACTATAGCATCATTTAGTTTTTCTTATTTTATTGCAACCAGCTCCAAAGACAAAGAAGAAACCAATACCAGAGAACATTTTCTCTGAATGGTCCCGGAGCGGGATCACTTCCTTGAAGAAGACCTCTCTTTCCTACAGTGTTTTTTTCGAGAGAATATACCTTGTCAGGGAGCAATGTGGAGGCGTTCCTGTGAGCTTTGCCAAATATAAACTACCCATTCATTCTTGGATACTTAAAGAAGTTCAAGTCACAGGGCCATTGATTGTGGTCCAAGCCAGGATACCACATGCAGATGCCATGCAGATCTCCCAAATAAATACACCTTAGTTTTAACAGCATATACAATAGGGTTTGAACCCTGAAACATTGGAGTTATCTGATGTAACAGTCAAAAGTAGAAAATGTGCATCAATGAGGTGTGGAATAACAGGTACCTATGCCAGTTGGCACCTTATATGTCCTGATGTCACTCCTGGGCAGGAGATGTGACTGAAACCACATGGTTCCACCCAGCAGAAATGGGGAGCTATTGCTGGGGTACTGTTTCCAAATCCAGCCTGGTACCTACAGGGTATTCATAACCTGAAGAATTTACAAGTAGAATTATCCATGAGAAGGCAAGTTGGCATGATTTTTATTTATTTATTTAGTTTTCCTCTTTAGTGCTCCAGCATCCAAGGGTATTTAATAGACAAAGAGTTCCGCTAACCCACTGTCATGAGCAGAGAATTAAAAACTTCAAGATTAATAATGCACAGGGCATTCTGGAGGTTTTCGGAGTTTCAATCATAGAAAGCTTGGTTCCAATTTTGTTTTGAGATAGTCTGTATAGTTCTTTTTTTTTTAAGTTGTATTCATATCTTTGGTAAAAGCATTCTGGGATCCTCCAGACGTGTGCAGTGTAATCCCAGGTTATGAAAATAAGGACGATCCTTGAAGAAAAAACAAAGCAAGCTGAAGAGTGGAGTTTGAAATTACTTCAAAACTGGGCTCTACTTTTATAGCCAAACCATGAATTTAGATTAGCTCGATCAAGACAGATACACCATGTACAAAAAGCCCTTAAAAAACAATGAACAAGTGCCTTTATATCTGTTCCAGTGGTGCCTAATGGCAAAGACCGTTAGATTAATCAAAACACTTTATTTCAATGATATGGCTCATACATTCACACCCCTGCCAGTGCATCTCCCTGGTGACCTGCATTGGTACCCAACAAACTATTGTTAAAAAGATTAACATGACTTGGGTTAAGTTACTTACCTTCTGTAACGCCTTATCTAGTAGAGACAATATCTTGCTGCAGATGCTTTACCTTTGAATTCCCCCAGGCATCAGACTGGATCCAAAAGATTTTTCATAAGCAGTACCCTGCGCGCCAGTAGAGATATCGCTCTGCTCCACGTAGCGGCAGCGTCCACGTCGGAAGTGACATCCGTGTCACCTGTATAGGTGCCACCTCAGCAAGCTGATATCAGTCTGTTACTTTTCACGACTTTGCACGCCAGAAACGCGGAGCCATGAAGTGCAAGGACACCGTTGTGTCCAAACTAGGGCCCTGACCCTAGAAACTTGTCCGTAGAGCTGGGAGGATGGGTGTGTCGGTAGGAAATCTGCAGCTATGTATTGTCTGTACAAAAAAGGAAGTTAGTGAAAGTATGTAACCTGTTCATCTGATAGAGAGAGACATCTAGCCACAGAACCTTATCTTGGACTAGATACCCAAGCGATACCATTCCAGGAGACCGGTCTGCAGACAAATTTAGAAGAAGCCCTGCTGGACCGAAAGGTAAAAGTGCCCATGCCTGCGGACCAGACTGTCCAGGAAAAAATGCTTAGTAAATATGATCCAGATAAATCCACCTTGCTGCCTGACCGATTTCCAGGACTGGAACTCCACAGGTTAACGCAATGGTCACAGACTTAGCTCTAATGGAATGAGCTCTTCAGCATTCAGGAGACTACTTATTTGCCAGTGCATAGCAGAGCTTGATGCAGAGAATAATCCATTGAGAGAAGATCTGTTTCTGCAACGCCCGACCTTTCTTTGCACCAACATACCCCATGAGTTGGTTGTCCAACCCAAACTCTCATGTGCGGTAAAGATAGACCGACAATGCTCTTTTTGGGTCCAGATGGTGGAGTTGCTCCTTTTCTTTAGAGGGATGCAGAGGAGCATAGAAAGTGGGCAAGGTGGCAGATTGGCCCATATGAAATGGTATTACCAGTTTGGGCAGGAAAGAGGGCCTAGTGCGAAGCACCAGTTTGTCCGGAAAAACTGCTAAGAAGGGAGGCTTAGATAATAAAGCATGCAGCTCACTCACCTTCTTGGTCGAAGTAATTGCCACAAGAAAGGCTGTTTGATGGTGAGCAGCCTGAGGGGACAATTGTGGAAAGCCTCAAAGGGAGCACACATCAGAAATGTGAGATTCAAAGTAAGGTCCCACTGAAGGGGAAAGGTGAGAACATATGTACAAGACCTTTTAGAAATCTATTTACAAGGAGACATTTAAATAAGGGTTGGTCAGGCAGTTGCAAGAAAGCAGACAAGGCAGAAACACACCATTTCAAAGTGCCCAGAACACAGCCCTGCTGGAATAGGGTCAAAATAACAAGTAAGATATCAGAAAGGGAAGCAGAAAGAGGGTCAATAGACTTTTCTGTTCAATATGATACAAACTTTTTCCATTGGCAGCGGTAAACGGTCTTGGTGGAGGGATGTCTGGCTGCAAGAATAACGTTATAGACTTCGGGAGGAATGTCGAAGGTTATCAACTTCCACGGCTCGGTTCCGGTGGTGGACCCTCCCCTGCTGCTGCGACAGAAGATCCTCCCTTAGGGGCAATCGGATTGGAGGATTGATGCTCATGTTCTTGAGAACACTGGGTAGGAGTGGTTTGGGTGGAAAGGGGTACAGGAGGCCTGAGCTCCACAAGGGACAAACAGGGTCTCTAAGCGAGAGCCACCTTGGAAACTCCAGCATGCAAAACTGCTGACATTGCGCGTTCCCGGCGGAGATGCACAGATATAAACAAGGCTCTCCCTACTGTTGAAAGAGACCTTGTGCCACCTCTGGGTGGAGACGTCATTCGTGATCTGCTAAGTATTGACGGCTGAGTTTGTCCGCCCTGGCGTTCAGGGAACCTGCCAGGTGTTGAAACACCACGGATATGCCCTACTGTTCCAGCCAAGTTTAGAGATGCTGGGGATCTTGACAAAGGGTCCACAACCCCACCCGCCCTCTTTGTTGCAGTACCACATGGCAGTGGTGTTGCCCGTGAACACTTGTAGCAGCCTTCCCTTGATGGAGGGTAGAAAGGCCTTCAATGCCAATTGGATTGCCTGGAGCCCCAGCATGCTGATGTGGAGTCTGGATTCCACCGTAGACCAGAGTCCATTGATCTCCACCTCTCCCAGGTGGACACCTCATCTCAGGACTGACACATCTGTCACTCCAGTGAGATCTGGCTGGGGAAGGAAGAGGAGTCTGCCACTGACCAAATTGCGGTTCATTAGCCACCACTGCAAGTCCTTTGCAGTTCCCTCCGAGATCTGGACTTTGACGGAGAGATTTCCCTGATGCTGCGCCGAGAAGAATTTCATGTCCCACTGCAGAGCCCATGTGTCATATGGCATGTGTCACTAGCCAGATGCAGGAGGCCATGAGGCCCAGCAGACTCAGAGTCAGTCTCACCGAAATGCAGAATAGAGGCTGAAACATCTGTATCATAGTTGGACTCGCTTCCCGGGTGAGAAGCCCGAAACTGCACTGTGTCCATAACAGCTGAAATCAAAGTAAGAGCCTGAGAGGGAGTCAGGTGTGAGTCCAGCATGTTGATAGTGAACCCAAACTAATGCAAGAGGTACACGGTAGTCTGGAGATGGAAGATGATAGCATGGGGCAAGCCCGCCTACAGCAGTCAGTTGTCGAGATAGGGGAAGACTAGCACCTCTGCTCTGCACAGATGAGCTACGACCACTGCAATCACCTCGGTGAACACCCGAGGGGTGCTGGTAAAGTCAAAAGGGAGCACAATGAACTGCAAATACTTGTGACCTACCGTAAACTTCAGATAATGCTGATGGGCCAGCAGGACTAATATGAAACTAGGCATCCTGCAAGTCCAACGTTACCATCCGGTCTCCTAGATCCATTGCAGGCAAGTCTAATAAAAGAGTGAGGGACCCCACAGCCAAAGGGATGGAGTACCACAGAAGACTTTTAGTCAAGCAAATATTCCCTTTGGGACACCTTATTGTTAAAACAGATATTCTCAAAGACACATTGAAAAAAATAGACACTAACAAAATACTGTACTAGTGAGGCAAAATGTAAACATACAAAATTATGAAAAATACTGAACAGTTTATTCATCACACAATACAATATTAAAAAGATATTTCCATTAAAATTAATTTAAAAGAAGGGAATAGACATTAAAAATAAGGAAACAATAGATTCCCATTTGTAAAAAGGAGGTATAGACAGAGAATTAATTCTGCAAAACGTTTGAATTATTCTCCAGTGAATTTATGAAACAATCCTCCTTTCTCTTATGTGACACGTTTCGGTGGATCAACTAATTACACCACCTTCATCAGGAATACAATGTAATGTCTTCCCAGAAGATTTCTTAAGAACTACTTTCTAGACATAACTTCTCGGGGTAAGTACCTCCTATATCTTAAAAGCAACTCTCGTCCTGCGAGATAAAGGCTCCTTGTCACCGGCAATCTTACTCAGTACTTGTATCAGCAGTGTAATATAAACCTGGACACTCTCTCAGGTACTACCGCAGTGGACTCATGCGGGTATGCAGTTAAAATCTATGTATTTTTATAACATCCATCAATGACACACGGTAACGTAAGAAAGCTCTCCACAGAACTAACTCTTCGTCAGTCAGGCTCATAAACGGCGATATATCGCAACAGCAGGATGGTTCCTTCCTATAATATAGTCGGATACCACCTAAATAGTCAGGATACATGCGTCCCGTGTGTCAGCCTCCGCCAGCCTATCGGCTTGAGACCTGAGCCAATGTGAGCATCTTGAATTTCTCCTTTTCGAGGAAGTAGTTGAGGGCTTAGACATCCAGGATAGGACGAAGGCCTTGTCCAGAACCAGCAAGCAGCAGAAATAGCAACAAGAGCCTAGTTTTACACTCTATATGGCTCCCTCAGCCATGACTTCCTCCCGGACCGGAGATAGAAGACCCCCCCGTCAGCTGGTTGTAAGATAGAAGCATGGACAGAGAGGTAGTCTTGAAGGGGAGAGAGTACCCCATCAGACGTTCTGCAGAACCCACCAGTCCAATGTTATGGACAGCCAGTGGTGGAGGTGATGGCGGAACCCAACACCATCTGGATGCTCATAATCTAAAAGGGCGGGATTAGGAGGTTTGGAGGCTGCAGCTGCCGGGGGTTGGTGACTTGACCAGACCTCTGGCTAGCTAAACCACAAGGCAAGTAGGAGCCATGCCCTCGTCCACGCAGAGGGTGGGAAGCTTAGCGGCTCATGGCTGGGATACTGGGATAGTGTTGGCGAGGTTGAAATGTCCTACCATGACCACGAAAGGAGTGAAAGACAGACTGGGAACGTGGGTCACTGAGAGGCCCAAAGACTTGCCCATTACCCGTGAGTCCTTAAGGCACTCCAGCGCAAAGTCTATATTGTCTCCAAAGAGATGGGTGCCATCAAAGGGCTGGTCCATGAGGGAAGCCTGAACATCCCCAGAAAAGCCAGATTTTCAGTCAGCAATGGCGTCTGAGTGCCACAATTGACAAAACCACTCTGCCTCGTGAGTCAGTTGTGTCCAAGACACAGCGTATAGTGAACTTTGCTGCGTCCTTCCAGTTTGTAACTGCTTGACCATCTCTAACCACGTTAGAGAGAACGGCCCGGGCCTCCTCCATGACCTGTGACAGCACTTGCGTCACCATTTCCCACAGCGAGTGGGAATAGTGACCCAATAAGCATTTTGTGTTCACTGACCGCAAAGCAAGGCTGGCGGAAGAAAATGTTCTGTTACACAAGCTATACAGCCTCGTGGATTCCCTACCTGTGGAAGCATCAGGGAATGTGCCATGGAAATTGGAGGCTTGGACCACCAAGCTCTTGTTGGTAGGATCTTGGGTGAGGAAATTTGGGTCCCCTGGAGGGCGGAGGTGGCTGGGGGCAATCATACTATTCACAGGAGCCCCTGACCTGGGTTTGGACCAGGCCCCAGAAGGACGTCAGTGAGGGCCTCATTGAACGGGTAGGGGTTCAAAAGAGGAGACTCCCGGTTGTAGCACCTCCGTCAAGATGTTAGTCTCGACTGCTTCTGATGGTAACTGAAGATCAAGGACCTCAGCCGCCCTGCACACAACCATTGCATAAGTAGCTCCCTCCTCCATAGCCATGGTAGGGGGAGAAAGGATACTGGTATCTGGAGACAAGTCTAGGTCCACACACCACCCCATGTCTTGCTCACACTTGTATTCTAAAGAGTCCAGTGACCTAGTCCTTCAGAATAAGGCTCAGGCTCCCACCTAGGATGCGGTGGTCCTGCCGTCACTGGAGTCAGTCGACACAGCTCTGCGTCGTCCGGTATCAGAATAGGGCTGTCATCCCCGGTAGGTGCCTGTGGCATCAGGAGCATTGGTGTTTGGGCCGGAGAAGGTCGCAGTGGCACAATCGGCCCCGGTCCGGATCCATAGGGGTACATCAGAGCTGGAGTGGCTGGCGCTGAACCATTGGAGCGTAAGGCCGGAAGGCGCTCCGGAGGGGTCGTCCGCTCAAAAATTAGGCACATAGCTTCATAGAATTCTTTGAATTGAGCAGGGGGGGTCGCTCCGGCTCCCAGAAAAGCACAGAGTTGGCTCATGCTCCAGTTTCAAAGAACCAGGCCATGAACGCAGATGTTCCTTCGACATATTGGCCGACAGAAAAGGAGAAGTTGAAACGCGTTTCAACTTCTTGTGCTTTTTGTACCTCTTTCCTGAGTGCCCTGACGTTTTGAGTGGGAGGAAGAGGACTTCAGTCTCCGGGGAACACTCCAGAGATCTTCCTCTCGAGCTGGAGTGTGATTTTAGCTGAGCCACATGCTGAGCCGCAAGCAACTTCAGGGAACCCTCCCTCAAAATCTTTGGCGCTATGGACCATCTGTCAGAGCATTACTTGCAGTTGTGCTCATGCTCCAAGCACCAAAGACACATGAGGTGAGAGTCCGTCATTGAAATGATGAAGTGACATGGGGGCGTGGCTTGGACGCCGATGGGGACGGTCGCGTGAGCTGCGAGCTCCGCGCCGACCCCACCGTTTACTGATTGGAGAGCAGAGCTGGTTCTCTGGTGACCCTGGGAGGGTTCCTTCAGCTGCGAAAACCTGCGCAGACAGAAATTGAGGGCTTCACTGCCAACTGAAGTAGAGTTGTGATGTTAGGTGGTGGGAGACTGGCCTGTGTAGATGGAAAATGGTGGCCACCCCCACGGATCGGACACTGGGAAGATGCCAGGAGGTGTAGGCCGTTACCCATGAGGGGTGAGGGCCCCCCCTTGAAAACAGTGAGTACCGGGTGCCTGCAGCGGGATCCAGAGCTGGGCAGGAGTGACCATCCCCTGGGACTGGAAGCGGCCCAGTGCCCTGGATTGAACCACTTGCCCGGTGGCTGACTGTTGGTCCCCCCCCCTCCCATGGAGGCTAGCTTGGTGGATTGGAGAAACCCGCTGGTCTGTCTCAAGAGCTGGGGGATAATGACAAGGCTGCTGTGGTCCTGAGGGGCTTGATGATCCCTCAACCGGCGACTAGGGGTCTCGTCTGAGAGTGGACTGGTCAAGTGGGACGTCTACAGGAAGTGGAGACGGGTGAGGAACCTCAGGGAGTGCTGTGGAAGGCCAGGGCCGGTGGCTCGGGAAAACTCGTACTCCCATCTAATGAGAGACCCATGTCCTCGGACTATAGGGGGGTTGGACGGTGAGACCAAGTCTAAGGGACAAGTAGTTTGGTGGCCATGGGGATGCCACAAGGTCGGCAGGGTGGGGGGGGGCTCCCCTGGCGCTGGAGGATGAAGCGGTAGAACAGCGAAAGCGAGACATCGTTTACCCGCCCCCAGAGGGGCTGATGCAGCACCAGGTGGACCAGATCCTCTGCGCTATCACGGACACGAAGGAGGCACTCCAGCAAGACATTGCTCAGGTATCGCTGGGTCTGGGACTCCTACGGGCATATCATGTGAAGCTGGCCGACCGAGTGAAGCAAACTGAGGCTACCTTGGAGGTCTTGGAACCGGCTCAGAAAGCAATGGATGTTCGGATGGGGAAAGTCACTCGCAGGCTCCAAGTGCTGTTAAGGAGGGCCGAAGAGCACAATAGGAGGAACAACGTAAGAGTAGTAGGCCTTCCGGAAGGAATTGAAGGGGACAGCATGATAGACTACTTGGAACAGTGGCTGCATACTAAGGTTGCCCCGGAGGGACGGACGCCATTCTACACCCTGGAGAGGGCGCACAGGGTGCCTGCCCGTCTGTTGGCTCCTGGGAGACGGCCCAGGCCTGTGGTGGCTCACCTGCTCCATTACAAGGACAGGGACCTACTGCTTCAGAAAGCACGCACTGCAGGCCCATACAGAGTGGACAATAATAACAGGTCACTGTTCCCGGATTATACTTTTGATGTACAACGCCATTGAGCCTCGTTTCTGGCGGTCAAGAAGGCCCTCCGAGCCAAGGGCATATACTCCCTGATGTCCCTGGCGCGCTTTCGTGTGACTTTGGATGGCAAAACATTCTTCCGTAACGACCACGATGAAGCATGGAGCTGGTTGGAAACCTACCGGGCAGGGACGGATGAAGCAGGAGGCACTAGGGGACAGACGACGGAGGCACGCGGCCGCGTCGTACAAGGCGTACCAGAAGACGGCGTCCTGGGACTCAGAAACCTTCCACAGCACCGACGAAGAAAGAGGTCGGCAGCTCTGCAGACCCGGACGGAGATCTCTCATGCTAGCGGCACAACACTACTGGGAGCGACCGACTCGGAAAAGGGGTCGGCAGGGACGGATTCGGATGGAACGGACACGGGGAGTGCCACCCTGCCAGATGTCACTCCAGGAACGGCGGACAAGATCGCAAATGCCTGAAATTATGCAATGTTTAAAGTGCCTAGTAAGAGGGGTTGATTGGTCCTGGTACTGTGGCCTTTGGATGGGGGTGATTGAAAGAGACTTAGTGGTTCGGTGGGCTGGGGCGAGACATTATTTGCACTGAGCTGTTGACCACCTGTCTGGGGGCCCTTCCGAGGGTGAGGGGAATTCTTTTTTGTTATAGTGGGGTTTGGCGATTGGATGCAGTGAAGATGTGGCCAGATCTTCGCTGCGTTAGAGCTCCCCCCTAGTTTCACTCTTAGAGTGAATCCCTGGTAGCTACCAGAGGGACTGTTAGTGGATAGTTTGGATGGGTGTTAGCTGTTTAGAGCCTGTTCTGTGGAGGGGAGGCGGGGAGACTTTGGGGGTTGCTGGTTTTTTTTTTGGGTAGCTCGAGCCACCGGTGGTCTAATGCAGGAAGTGCAATTGTAGAACAGATATAACCAGCAGTAGGGGACATCACCTGAGTTCAAATGTATTACATGGAATGTATCATTAAAAAAGATTGGGATATATCACACAAAAGGATAGAGACCAAAGAGTCACTGGAAGCCTTGTTTTTTAAGGTTACCATTTCACCTACATTAAATATCTCAGGAACTCTGATCTATAGACCACCTGACTCTAAACCAACTGAGTTGTGGAATATTTGCGAACTCATCGCTGACCACTCCTTGAAATACACAAATTATTTGGTCCTATGGGGATTTCAACATTCATATAGATAATGCCCAATGCCCCCATTCCTCCCAACTTATAGACTATCTTAAAGGTCTTAATCTTGAACAATTGGTTACGGCCCCCACTCATACAGCCGGCCACACACTTGATATTGTCTTCACCAACATCCCCACTCTATCGGTAGCAGAACCCATCCCCCTGTCAGGGTCCGATCACAATCTGGTTCCATTCAATCTCATCTTCACTACTAGCCTGGACAATAGGGATAACAAGCAGGAAGTCCGACGTAATTGGCGGAATGTCACTCCTGAATCTATAGGCCTTGCACTTCTTAATACACCTATGTTATTTACGGGTGAACCTAACAACAATGCCGCAACTTTTAATCACTGGGTTACCATAGCTCTGGACACTGTTGCCCCTATGAAATCCACCAAATCAGCCAGACAAAAACTCTCTGCACCTTGGTTCACACAGAACCTTCAAACCGAAAAAAGTAAATGTAAACGACTCAAACGTACATGGCGAAAAACCTACTGTGCAGAATCCAAAGATATGTACCGAAAAGCTGTGAACCAATTTCACAAATTGAAGCACATTGCTATCAAAGATTATATAGCTACTCAAATCAAAGCATCTAATAATACTTCGAAAGAAGTTTTTAAAATTGTCCAAAGCTTTATGTGACCAGAAGAGTAACATTACACCAACAGAGACCCTCTGTGAAAACCTATCAAGCTTTTTCCAAGAAAAAAATAGAGGATATCTATACCTCTTTTACGGTGAATGAAATCCAGACATCACCTCAATCCTCTTATTTAGAAACTTGGTCAGACTTCGGCCCACTCAGCCCTGAAACCTCGCTTAAACTACTGCAGCAAATTAAATCGGTTTCTCCCATGGATCCCCTCCCGGCCAAACTTTTCAATAAACTGGCCCACCTGATCAACCCTTCATTAAATATGCTCTGGAATGCTTCACTGAAAACAGGCATTTATCCGGCTGCATGGAAAACAGCCCTTATCCAACCCATTCTAAAAAATGAAAACGCAGTCCATACCATTCAAAAAAACTTTAGACCTATCTCCCTCTTACCTGTCCTGGCCAAGGTTCTTGAAATGGAGGTACAACAACAGCTATCTAATTTCATGGAAACCAACAAGCTTCTGCATGAGACACAGTCCGGGTTTAGATCTGGTTACAGCACAGGGACTGCACTCCTGGAAGTAATGGAAACTATTTGAGAAACCTAGGACAAGGGCTGCTGTGCAATGTTGGTGCTGCTTGACTTGTCTGCAGCTTTTGACACGGTGGACCACAAGATTCTCCTCAACAGACTTAGACAACTAGGGATTTCAGGGACAGTTTTAGCATGGTTTCAGATCTTCCATGAAGGACGAGTCAAAAGAATCAGGCTGCAACCGTTTGTTTCATCACCTCGCCCTCTGATCTGCGGAGTACCCCAGGGTCGGCCTCAGCCCCACCCTTTTTAATATTTATCTGGCCCCCCTGGCTCCACTTATAGAACAACATGAGGTTAGTGTCATCTCATATGCTGACGACACTCAGCTGATGTTTGCTTTTAAAGACCACTCAGAGGAAGCATTCACCAAATTTAAGCATTGCCTGATAGACATCTCTACCTGGATGACTATCAACTGCCTTAGATTAAATGCAGATAAATCCAAAGTTATTTTCTTTAACCAACCTACGCCCCCTAGACCTGACCTTTGGTGGCCTTCATTGCTTAATCCTCTCCCTTGCCCTGTCACTTCAGCCAGAAATTTGGGTTTCAAAATCGACAACACCTTGTCGTGCAAAACCCAAATAGGACATGTCTCCTCCACCTGTTTCTGGAAATTAAAAGCTCTGCTCAAATTCCTCCACCTACTACCTATAGAGTGCAGAAAAACTTTTGTTCACGCTTTAGTGACATCCCAACTAGACTATGCTAATAGTCTATATTTGGGCTTACTAGACTATCTGTACAGAGAGCTTCAAACAATTCAGAACGCAGCGGCAAGGCTTATAAGAAACATCCCCCTCAGACACCATATCTCACCTCATTTGCGCAGCCTTCATTGGCTGCCGTAAGGAAGCGAAACAAATTCAAGGCACTCCTCATTGCCTATAGAGCAAAGAAATGTAGGTGGATGCTCGTTTTCTCTCTGGAATTCCCTATCTCTACAAATCAAGAAGGTCCCCTCTGAGTTTAGCTTCCGTAAGCAGCTAAAAACGTGGTTATTTAGACGTCCTTAGCCCCGTACGGGCCCCACAATGCTAACTGTACTATTCCACCCCTCTGTGCAGCGCCGGGACACTCCCGTCGGGGGTGGCCGCGCGCATTATAAGAGAATTATTATTATTATTATTAATGTAAGGGGGGTGCATACGATGTTGAAAAGCCACAGGGTTCAAGCCTATTTAGTGCATAGAGGGGTGCAGATAGCTTTTCTACAAGAAACCCATGTGGACCGGGTTGAAGGCCAGGCATTGCAGCGCCGGTGGAGGGGGCAACTTTTTTATAAAACGCAGTCTGCTTTTGCTAGGGGTGCACTGATTTGGGTGAGGGTGGGGGTTCCCTTCCAGCAGACTCATTAGATAGAGGATCCTGAAGGGCGATTTGTGGCTCTCATTGGGAGGTTGGATGGGAGGGACGTGACACTGTGCAGTGTGTATGCCCCTAATTTGGACCAGAAGGCTTATTTTGCTCGGTTATCAGGGAAACTGGCGTCAGTTCTGACTGGTTCGGTAATCTTGAGGGGGAGGGAGTTCAACTCAGTCACAGATACTGAGATGGATAGGTCACATCCACCGCTACCCCAGGCACCCATACATAAGCTCTCAAAACTACAGAGTGATTGGCGAGCGCAGCATATGGGCGAGTAGGACTATTCTTATTATTCTGCCTGGCATGACTTGCATGTGCGGCTCGATGCGGTGTTGTGTTATCCGGATGTCCATGTGCTGGTCCACCATAGTGAGTACCTGGAGAAGACAAAATCGAATCATAACCCGCTGCTCTTGGCACGGAGGTGGTCTCAGGGACGGCCTGCAAACCCTACCTGGAGATTACGCCCAGAGGTTTTGGAAGACCTGGTTTTCCACGCAGAGGTGCAGGAGGGTATAGAACTTTATTTCCTTGAGAATGAAGGGTCGGCTTCGACCCTGGCCCTGGAGTGGGATGCATTTATGGTGGTGGTGCGGGGCTTGTGTATTGCTAAAACAGTGCAGAGAACACTTTTGAAAGATGTAGAGAGGGACGAACTGCGATTGCTTTGGGCAGAAAGTGCCAGCCCGGAGGACCCGGGAGCACAGGCCGAAGTTTTAGCTGTGAGAGAGGGAGTGGCAGCGCAGGTAGAGCGGTTGCGCTGCTTTGACCACAAAGAGTACCTGGTGAGGGCGCACGCGGAGAGAGATAAGGTGGGTTTCCTTTTGGCGTGGCTGGCCATCCCGGCCCCGAGGGGTACGCCAATCCTGCCTTTGACCACCCAAGCGGGCGAACCAGAATTTACCCAACAAGGGATTAACAAGATGTTCTTGGCATTTTATAAGGACCTCTACGAGAGTAAGCTGAAGGGGGTATGTGATGGATTGGATGAGTTCTTAGCTGAGATACAACTTCTGTGCCTTGAAAGCGATCAGGGAGACACGTTGGGGCAGGAGATCACAGTGGGGGTAATATGTAGCACAATAAAACACATGGCAAGTAAGAAAACCCCAGGTGCAGATGCCCTACCAATTGAATTTTACACGATATATGTCGATATCATGGTCCCCAAATTGCTGGCGGTTTATCAGGAATCCCGGGAGTTAGGGAGACTGCCTGACGCGCGAGGTTATCATTATCCCATTGCTGAAACCGGGTAAGGACCCTTTGTCTAGGTCGGCCTACCGCCCATTGTCAATGTTAACAACTGAAAATAAGATTCTGAGTAGGATTCTTGCGACCCGGCTTCGTCCTTATATGACACAACTGGTCCATTCTAATCAAGCGGGCTTTATCCCAAAACCCAAAACGCGACTAATGTACAACGCCTACTGCGGAATCTGGGAGGTGACCATAGTGAGACCCCTGCCGCGGCGGTTCTCTCAGTGGATATTGAGAATGCGTATGACAGCCTAGAGTGGCCATATTTGTACCGGACCCTATGCAAGTTTGGACTTGGGGATGCCTTTGTAGGGTGGACGGAACTCCTTTATAAGTGGACGGAACTCCTTTATAAGTCAGCGACGGCTCGGGTGCGGACGGGTGTGACGATCTCATCAGCCTGCCAGGTGGGGCGGGGCATGGACAGGGATGCCCGCTCTCTCAGTTGCTGTTTGCCTTGGCCATTGAACCTCTGGCCTCCCATGCCCGGTTGGGGAGGCACTATCCAGGTTTATATCTCCGCGGGGACATGCAGTATATCTCCCTCTATGCAGATGATCTGTTGATCTTTCTCGCCAACACGGATACGGCTTTGAAGGGCGCGAGACAATTGCTCCAAGTGTTCGAGCAGTACTTGGGGCTGAGGGCAAACTGGGCAGAGGATTTGTTGAAGGGTAATTTGGGCCGGGCCATACGCGGTCTTAGGGGCAGTTTGAGTTTTGGAGTACGTTGCCTCTGTCGGTAGCGGGTGGGGTTGCGCTCTTAAAGATGGTGGCGCTTCCTCGCTTATTGTATTATTTTCGGACGTTGCTGATCTGGTTGCCGGGCTCAGTCTTCCGACAGCTCCGCTCTGCGGCTTTGGGATTTATCTGGGGGTCGGGCAGACGGCGGGTTGCTAGGACCACAATGATACGCCCGAGAGCTGATTGGGGTATCGCAGTGCCAGATTTCGAGAGGTACTATTTAGCAGCGCAGTTGCAGTGGCTCATCCAAGCTGTGGCTCGGGAGTTCCGGGGCCCAAACGGCCCTGTAGGGCGATAGATCTGCAATATATTTTGTCCTTTATAGTGCCTCGGCAGAAGATGCGTCTTGAACATTTTACTGCTGAAGAGAGGACGCTGCGGTTGAGCTGGAATCGGAGCCAACGCCAGGCCAGATGCACTCGCCCGTATGCTCTGGAGATACCGATGGGTATGTGCACGGCTTTACCACATGGTGGGGACTGGTCGGCACTGGCTAGCTGGGAAGATCTGGGAATACAAGTGCTGGGAGACCTCTACGAAAATGAAACTGTTGACATTTCAGGCCCTTCAACATAAATACGATCTTCCACGAGGGGATTATTTGCTGCATTCAGCGCTTCTTTCGGCTATGCAGCATTATTGGGGCATGGGTCTGTCGGAACCACGGACCTCAATGGTGTGCCAGTATGTCGTAATGGCGGCGGGAACTGTTAAGGCCATTACGTGCCTTTACAGGCGCATGCTGACTGAGGCCCTGGAGCCATTGTACGCGTTGCAGGGGAAGTGGGAAATAGCCATTGGCAGGGAAATCCCGGAAAAAACACATGGGCCCAGCTGGTTAGATGAACTTGGAAGTGTACAAGGAATGCTAGATTTCAATTGGTACAATTCTATGTGCTGCGTCGGCCAAGCATAATCAAATATTTTAATAATATTTTAATGCGGCAGCTGCTCAGTGCCCGAGATGTAGCTTGGAGGGAGCCGACTTCCAGCACATGATGTGGGGGTGTACGAGTTTAGGATCATATTAGAGTTTAGGATCATATTGGAAGGATGTGCTGGAACTGCTGTGTAATATAACGGACCGGACATTAGAGCTAGACCTGGGCATATGTTTACTGCACTGGTTCCCGCATACAGCAAAGACGAAAGCGACAAGTACATTTATAGACCTGGGCCTTGTATTAGCCACGAGGGGAATCACAATGCATTGGAAATCAGCGAGGGGGCCAGGTGTAAGGAGATGGCGGATGGAATTGCTCAAATGGGCGCAGAGTGAAGGTATACTTAGGCTGCAGCAGTCCCTGAGAACTAATAATGATAAGGCACTGGAGGCGGCAAGGGCGTGGGAGGCCTTAGTTACAATATTGCAGGCCCCGGAATCAGAATCAGAGGAGGGTTCAGGCTTAGAGGACTGATGAGATCCAACTGGCGCTTTGGCACGGGGGAAATGAACCGGGATATGATCAATGAGACAAATGGTGACCTCTAAAAATAAAAGTTATGCCCTGTACTGTATTACTGTTGATCGCGTTTACTACTGTATTAGATTCTGATGCACCTTCATAGTTAATGGACCATGCTCTTGAGGCACACCGGTGGCAGGTGGAGGGATATGGGCAGGGGACACAGTGTGAAGCGGTTGTTAATAAATTGTATTGTCATTTACCTAATAGATATTGCATTGCTGATCAACTGTGTTGGCTGATTAAAAATCAATAAAAATTGTTTTTTTTTTTTAAATTATGAAGTGACGCGCCAGAAAGTTTGAAAACCTGTCTTTCTCAATTACATCTTTGACACACCAGGAGGAAACCTCAAAAAAGAGAAGGATAGCTCTTCTCTCGGATCAGCGAAGGCTGGTGTGGAAAGAAAAGAACTGATGACAACATGCCGAGGTGGCGCCTATAAATGCGAAGCGGACGTCACTTCTGTCTCGGCCAACGCAGAGCTGGCCAACGCCACATACTGGAGCATAGGCACACTGCTCACAAAAAATCTTTTAGATCCAGTCTGACGCCTTTGGAAAAGGTAAGGAATCTGGGGCTGGATGTCTCTATCAGATTTGTCTGTTCCGGCCTTGAAAAAGTAAAATTTTATCAGGCCGAGCTATTTCTAGCACCTACTAGCTCCATCTGGCCAGTGAACTTGGGCTGGAGAGGAACGGGTGTTCTATTCATTCAGAATGTGAATGAGCAATAAAGTTGCCATTAAATCTTGCTTTTATCTGGACACATTTGCTTTCTGTTCAAGGAAAGAGGTCAAATGTCAGTTTGTCTTTTTACTAATTGCTGCTTGAAAAGTTGAGTTTATTTTTCTCTCTCTTACTAGAGTTAGAGGTTTTTGTCAAGTGAGCTGTCATTTATTTTTATCTAACACATAACTTTTGAATAAATAGCCTGCAAATTATTATTACATATATTTAAAAATATATCAGGAATTAGGAAAGCTAATGTTTTTGTAATTAAGAAGTGGTATGCAAACAGAGTTGAATAGGAGCAAAACAAACCAGTACGGTAATGTGAACTAGGAAGCATGGCAGGGGCCATGTTTCTGTATCCTATATGTGGCCAGATTTGTATTATATATGGAGAAAAGTTTAGTGTATTAAATCAAACATAAAGAGAGTTTTTGTACAGCAGACATGCTGAACTCGCACATTTGAAGGTGCTCTTGTATGTGATAATGAGAAAAATGGTCTGGTGGCTCAATGAATTACAATATTTGCCCATGATCACATCATTTCAAACAAGTTTATGGGTCAAGAGCATTACAAATATGTCAAGTAGATTATTTAATTCACTAGACCTGCGGGTCTAGTAACATTTGTATGATTTTTCGAGGCCTGTTGTTAATACAGCATTTTGACAGCAGTACTACTTCCCGTTCCAGTTCAAGAACCCACATACAACTCTTCAAAACCAGCTCACTGCCAACCCATCAGGTATGTGCACATTGTTGTGCTGATGCTCCTCTATTGCAGAGAAACCACTGCTATGCCCTACTGGGACTCACGAAAAAGCTCTGCTGTGCCTCTTGAGCTTGACCTGTGCAGCACACCTTAAATGTCTTATTCCAGAACCTGAAACCAGTTCCGATAGATACCTCAATTATCACAAGCATATCCCCTTCTTGTTCAGTAGCAAGATAAGCCACATCTCAGCAAATGCACCTCTGTATGTGTGCTACTTACTAGAAAAAACATACCTCTTTACTAATGCAGTTTATTAACACTACAAATATCCATATGTAATGTATGCCAATGAACATCAGTCATTCAGTGATCGAACAATAAAAGATCTGTGCCCTTAAACAGTTTTGCTGATTTATCGCACTCATGACCTGCTAAATGAATGATGAGACACCACATATCTCTTTAGAGGCATCGATCTCTGACACAGCTACATATTTGAATGTTTACCAGAAAAGACTAGCAATGTGGTCTCACAGAAGAGGGATGTGAAAAAACACAGACATTGCACAAGGCATGGTATAGGACAGTAAAGACAGGATAGAGGGGGCAACTTACTTCACCAGACGAAGCGTGTCCTTGCGTATGTTGATCAGGCTTCTCAGGGTTTTCACTGGCTCCTGTGGCGGGGGAGCTGCATATGGAAACTACAGAAATGTGAAGAAAGGTAGTGTTAATAAAATGGAAATCAGCAAGAGTGCCCAAACTCAAAACTGTTCCCATGCCTCATTTTGTGGTCTCATTGTCAAGTCAAGTAGGCTTTATTTCGATAAAAAGTTATCATAAAAGCTTCACATGAAATACACAATTACATTTAAAACAAGAGCAAGGTAAACAGAGTACAAAAAGAAAGAAAAAAAAAATTTGTGCAGTTTTTTAAAAAAGATTTCAATGTTTTTAAAAAAAGAATCGTTTCATAGCTTGTTTAAAAAAGAATTAAACAATTGATTTAAGCCTTTTAGCTCTGATGGACCAAGCCCATGATAAAAATTTGGCAAGGGCACAAACATAAGTAGTGCGACTGTCGGACATTAGTATGCATATTGCGTCCGTATGACACCTAGTGCCCAGCTGGCGGCATAAGTGTTTGAGCCATATCCTCCTGGGTAGGGCATACTCTCCACATTCAAACATGAAATGCGCCACTGCCTCTGATCTGTCTAGGCATACTGGGCAAAACTCTGTAGTTTGAGCAGGGGGTTTCCATCGTGAAGAGAAGGCATGCAGAGGAAGAGTTCCTACTCTAAATTTAAAATAAAGGGCCCTATCAAAAGGTTTTTCAATAACATCTAAATATAGTTCCCGTTTTGGTAGATCCTTAAACTTCAAAAAGTCTTCAGTGAGTCTGCCCAAAGAAGTATTAGTATTCCGTTGTAGCGAGATCCAGTTCCAATAAAGTTTCTTGAGAGTTGCCTTTGGGGGAGAGGATCTATTTACCCACGCATCATTTAGGCCCAAGTTGAGTAGCAATGTTTTCATGTCTCTCAGCCATTTAATTTTATGCCACCCTGGTAGTGACATGATTTCCGAGAGACCTTGCGCGTATTTGCCAAGTTTGTGCACTCGCCACAGGCGTGCCCATAGTAAAAGTGGGCGGAGTTTTACTAAATCGTCAATAGGGCGACATCCAAGGTCCAGCATTAGTGGGACCATAGGAGTACCCTGAGGGAGTGACATGATCGCTCTGCAAAATTTCTTCTCAGATCTTGGCAAGTCATTAGTGATGGATGAACCCCATAGCTCCGCCCCATAGCGAGCAGAACTAACCCCTTTGGCTGAATAAATTTCGAGGACAACAGCTATCGGTCTAATTGCACAGGAGCGTTGTTCTTTCAAAAGGGCTCCTGTTATCCTCTTGTGGGTTAGTAACATTTTATCAAGATGTGGGGTCCATTGCATTTTGTGAGATAAACGAATGCCAAGATAGTCAAAAACTTCTACCCTCTCCAAAGGTTCTGCATTCAGGGTAGGGGAGCGTACTGGCTTTCTTGGTGGATTCAACACAAGGTATTTTGTCTTGCCCGTATTAATTACCAGCCCCTGTTTAGAACAAAAGGATTGGAAGTTGTTCAGAAGCCTTTGGAGGCCTATTGGGGTTTTCGATATTAAAAGCGTATCATCCGCGAAGAGGAGGGTTGCTATACGTTCGCCAGCCAGGGATGGTTCGTCTGAAAGATGTTCCCGAAGATGCTCAACCACCCCATTGATATAAAGGGAAAAAAGGGTGGGAACTAACACGCATCCCTGGCGGACCCCTCTCTCAACCGGGATACTGCTGGTTTTTTCCCCTCCTGAGCCCCACCTTATCTGGGCAAAACTATTTTTGTGTAGCCTGACAAGTAATGAGAGTATATAATGAGGCAACCCCATATCGGCCAAAACTCTCCACAGGGTCTCCCTCTGTACAAGGTCAAAGGCAGTCTTTAAATCGATAAACGCGAGATAAAGACTGCCTTTGCCTATAACCACGACCTTCCAATACACCATCATCAGCCTAAAAGCTTGTTCAATTGTCCCAGTACCCACTCTAAAACCTGCCTGGTAGTCAGAAAGGATTTTGTTTTCTTCTATCCAGTCTAATATTCTGACCAGTAGAACCTTGCCAACTACTTTTTGACTAATGTCCAGCAGGCTAATGGGTCTATAATTGGATGGATCTTCTCTGGCACCTTTTTTAAAAATAGGGACCACCTCCGCCCCTTTCCACGATAAGGGAATGGGAGCGCCCCTACAGATGGCAGCAAGTAGGCAGTGAATAAATTTCCCCCACTTCGGGATGTCTGATCTCATGAGGTCGCCAGGAATGCCGTCCGGGCCAGCAGCTTTTTGGGGCATGATGGTGCTTATCGCATACTCTACTTCTTTTTGTTGTGAAGTCAAATTCATCGGGGTAGATGTCCCAATTTAGTTGCAACGAAGTTAAGGCCACTTCCCTCCCTTCAGCATCATTGGGAGCGTCAATAGTAGTATGGTCATCTTGGCGGGTATATAACTTTGAAAAGTGGTTAACTCACGCCTGGCTTGGGATGTTACAGGTTATCAGATCACTATCTGGCCTGTTTCTGGCTCTAATTGTATCCCAGAAACATTTTGAATCTTTTTTGGAGCTAGCTTCTTTGAGAGTACACCAGTAAGCCTCTTCCCACTCTTTTTTTGCATATGCCAGTGTTCTCTTATGCTCTTTCCTGGCTATCTGAATCAGGGATTGGGATTTGCCTTTAACAGCATCTATTAGGAGAGACTTTGCCCGCCTGCATGAAGGGGTATACCAATCATGCATTCCCCTAGGTTTGTGGTGGGACAAGTTCCTCCCTGCAGAGCCCCTTACCCAAAAAACTTCACCTATGTTCTTAACAGCTGCTTCAAAAATGGGTGTTGCGTTTTCGGCTAGCACAACTGGGTTGATATTATCTAATTCTATTTGTGAGGCCATAAGTAATTTGTTTATGCTGGAGAGTTTAGCAGCATCAGTAGCAACTTTATTCCACTTTAAACGTCTTCCACAGGAAGAAACAGTGACTTTATGTGAGCAACTGGGTGGAACTATATATGCATTACTGAGCCAGGGATTCGTTATGGATAGGGAGAGTGAATTGTGGTCACTCTCCACAGTGGGTATAACTACCATATCTTGGACCAGACTCCAAAGTTTTAAGTCCAACAGAATGTACTCAATCCTTGAAGTATGATCAACTCTGTTGAACGTAGGGGCACCCAGGCGATCTGAAATTGTACGACCATTCGTAGCTCTTAGACCAAACTCTAGTGTCAGTGCATTTAGCTGTATTGCACTGCGGGACCATCTTTTTATCGGGGGAATAGTGAGTGTAGGAATACCCCATCTACTGTCTTCCTATCCTAAGTCTGAGATGTCATCCATAGGTAGTGGCTCATAGGTGCAGTTAAAATCACCTGCTACTAGAGTATGGTTGGCTTCCGGATGGTTTCTAAGCTGCGCTTCGAGGTCAGATATTACCAATGAGATGCACCCATTTTTTGTGCCTCTGGCGTAGATATTATATAGGACAAGGGATAGGCTCCTACTAGGGTTAGTCAATAAGATTCCTAAAATACCTGGGCTATTAACCTGCTTGGGTGTTATACAGCAGTTAAGAGAAATGCTTACCCAGATAAGTCAAATTCATCGGGGTAGATGTCCCAATTTAGTTGCAACGAAGTTAAGGCCACTTCCCTCCCTTCAGCATCATTGGGAGCGTCAATAGTAGTATGGTCATCTTGGCGGGTATATAACTTCGAAAAGTGGTTAACCCACGCCTGGCTTGGGATGTTACAGGTTATCAGATCACTATCTGGCCTGTTTCTGGCTCTAATTGTATCCCAGAAACATTTTGAATCTTTTTTGGAGCTAGCTTCTTTGAGAGTACACCAGTAAGCCTCTTCCCACTCTTTTTTTGCATATGCCAGTGTTCTCTTATGCTCTTTCCTGGCTATCTGAATCAGGGATTGGGATTTGCCTTTAACAGCATCTATTAGGAGAGACTTTGCCCGCCTGCATGAAGGGGTATACCAATCATGCATTCCCCTAGGTTTGTGGTGGGACAAGTTCCTCCCTGCAGAGCCCCTTACCCAAAAAACTTCACCTATGTTCTTAACAGCTGCTTCAAAAATGGGTGTTGCGTTTTCGGCTAGCACAACTGGGTTGATATTATCTAATTCTATTTGTGAGGCCATAAGTAATTTGTTTATGCTGGAGAGTTTAGCAGCATCAGTAGCAACTTTATTCCACTTTAAACGTCTTCCACAGGAAGAAACAGTGACTTTATGTGAGCAACTGGGTGGAACTATATATGCATTACTGAGCCAGGGATTCGTTATGGATAGGGAGAGTGAATTGTGGTCACTCTCCACAGTGGGTATAACTACCATATCTTGGACCAGACTCCAAAGTTTTAAGTCCAACAGAATGTACTCAATCCTTGAAGTATGATCAACTCTGTTGAACGTAGGGGCACCCAGGCGATCTGAAATTGTACGACCATTCGTAGCTCTTAGGCCAAACTCTAGTGTCAGTGCATTTAGCTGTATTGCACTGCGGGACCATCTTTTTATCGGGGGAATAGTGAGTGTAGGAATACCCCATCTACTGTCTTCCTATCCTAAGTCTGAGATGTCATCCGTAGGTAGTGGCTCATAGGTGCAGTTAAAATCACCTGCTACTAGAGTATGGTTGGCTTCCGGATGGTTTCTAAGCTGCGCTTCGAGGTCAGATATTACCAATGAGATGCACCCATTTTTTGTGCCTCTGGCGTAGATATTATATAGGACAAGGGATAGGCTCCTACTAGGGTTAGTCAATAAGATTCCTAAAATACCTGGGCTATTAACCTGCTTGGGTGTTATACAGCAGTTAAGAGAAATGCTTACCCAGATAAGGAGACCCCCCGAGGGACGTCCCTTCCCAAGCGTAGCTTTCTCAGCAGGCACATAATGGGTTACAAATCCAACTCGGTGGAGCGGTTCAGTGCTCCAGGTCTCCTGGAACAGGCAGATTTTGTGTGCCTCAACCAAAATCGCTCCACTCAGGCAGACCCAATTTTCTATGGATGCCTGCAAGGTTCCAAATAAGGATTTTTATTGATTCCTTGACGGGTTTACTAATATTATTATTAGTATCACTAGAGCTTTGGGGTTCCAGGCGATCCCTTTCCTGCATAGAAGATGTTGGCTGGGTTAGACTAGTGACTATCATGGTTGGAGGGTTAGGGCACGCGGCTTGTAATACAGTCAACGCGCTCTCCTCCTCGCCCCATTTCAAGTCCAAGTATGAGGTGGTAGTTTCCTCGGGAGTGAGTCAATCTACCTCATCAAGGGCACAGAATCTATTCCAATGTGCAAACAGATAGAAAAGCGTCGACTACAGGGGGGCCTTGCCAAGGTTGCTGCCAATGGTGGATAGTGTGATGGGGAGCATGTGTGTAAGCCCTATTGGTTGGGAAGCTAAATCTCGGGAGTTGTTGTCTTGGTGCCACAGGGTAAAAATAAGAAAGAGGAAGTGGATGGATTTGGGTGGTGGGTCTGCTACTGGGTGCATTGCATATGTAGTTTACTACCTCTGTATCCCTGAAGTTAACAGTTATAACGTCCCCTGCTATGGTCTTAGAATTTCTTCCAACCCACTCTCCTCTTCTAACTGCAAGTATTTAACCACACATATGATGGGGTAAAGGTCTGTGTAACTGCAGCCACTAAGCACATTTGTTTCTCAGCTCAACAAAGGATTCCCTTCTTCCCTCCTTCAGAGGTGGTACACCCGCTAATACAACCACAAAAGGTGAGGCTTCCGGTGGCAAATTAATTGTCTTAAAGCGAGCCAATCTTATTTTTGGCTCTTGATTTTTATTTGGAGAAGAGGCTAATGTTATATTTGTACCCATGCTTTGTGTGTCCTTTGCTGATTGGTTAAGCGATTTTCTGGGACCTAAATTCTGTTGGGTCTCCGGGATAGGGCCAGTGGCGTTGGGAATTGAAGGAGTTGCAGCAGGTTTTTCCCCAGTTTGGGTCAGGTGTTGGGTAACTGCTCCTGTGGTTGCTGGAAGTAGTTTGGGCTTAGTGGTAGCATCTTTTGATGATTTGCTGGTAGTAATACCTCCCAATGGCACCTCTTTCGATTTTCCGTGAGATGCTGTTGCCACGTTTCCACTTGATTTATTAGAGCCAGTCCCTTTGGTGTTAATTAGTGATGTCAGTCTATCAATTTTAGACATTAGGGGCTTGATATGAGCAATGATCGTGGCTTCAAGATCTGATTTTAGACCATATTTACTACCCAACACGGTATGCCTGATGCGGAGTTTGAAGCGGGAGACACTAAATTATGGTTCCGTATATTATTTTTAGACTTTTTCTTTGTCTTTGGTTCGCTGTTTATAGGACCTATACTCCCTTTTCCTGACAGTGTGCTGCTTGTCGTTCCATCATCCCTAGTGGTACTTGGGTTAGTTGGGATTTTTTGTGAGCTCCCTGATTGTTAAGTTAGAGGCTGGCCGCACGGAAGATCGGCAAAAGAGGCGGTGACTCCGAGGCTTAGATCCAGATCGTCAGTAACATCTTGTGATAAGACCAAAGGATCAGCTGCTACCTCCTGGGAGTCAGGCACAAATATTGTTGGTGGCAAAGATAACCTCCTTTCAGTATTAGCAATAGCGGAAGATACAACTCCTATAGTCTGTTGTAACATAATATCGATTGCAGTGAGGGTGGGAACCGGTTGCGGAGTAGTTTCTTTTTGTCTCGTTTTAGAAGGTAGAACGGTCATTCTGCCGGGTTTCAGACCCTTCCTCATACTGTATCGAATCAAGGGGGTAGTGTCAGAGTGCACAAGGGATAGAGAGTTTTAAGATCCTGACCTTTAGCACTCGGTGGTCGTCAAGAAAGAGGGGTGGCCCGGCCCGGCCTCTTCTGGCCGCTGTGGGCCGTAGAGGGCCCGCCCTTTGCCCGGGCTTCGCCCGCGCCTCCGCCCGCGCGCGTCCCGCGTTCGCGTCAGGGGGCAGGGCTAAGTAGGAGGATTAGTGGGGTGGGAAGAGGCACCAGGTGCGCGAGATGGTGTTGCGCAAGCACTCCTGGTCCTCACAGTCCCGCTCCCGAGCACAGCGATTGGTTCTCCTCACGAGCGTTGGTGACTGAGCACACGGGCTCCAAGTCACGGGCAAGTTCCCTTGGACACAAAGGTACTGGGCAGAAGGGTTTCTCCGTTCACCACACCACGACTGCGAGCGGCACCCGCAAAGCGGGGGCCGCGAGTCGTTTTGAAGCTCCGAGGGAGGAGGGGGCGGGAAGAGGCACCAGGTACGCGAGATGGTGTTGCGCAAGCACTCCCGGCCCTCGCAGTCCCGCTCCCGAGCACAGCGATTGGTTCTCCTCACGAGCGTTGGTGACTGAGCACACGGGCTCCCAAGTCACGGGCAAGTTCCCTTGGACACAAAGGTACTGGGCAGAAGGGTTTCTCCGTTCACCACACCACGACTGCGAGCGGCACCCCTTTTTGTGGTCTCATTGTATGATTCTGTGCCCTTCCCTCATTTCCTTGGACTTGCGTCCACTGACAGCTAGGGTCTAGTTACAAGCCCCCTGCATGGCACCCCAAGCTACGGATGAAGCAATCCTCCCATCATGGCTTTATTTGCCACATTGTGCACTGCAGTACAATACACAGTCCCACTCCTTGTGTGCCATGCCTAAAGACACTGTATATGCTATATGTAAGTCACCCCTGCGGAAGGCCTTACAGCCCTAAGGCAAATAGTATTATATAATATGCGAGGGCATATCTGCATGGGCTCCTCATGCCTGTGATGCCTAGTTCCATTGATGGTTGTGCAAGTGTTCAGACAGCCAATTTGAGACCATGTGCTGGTCACTGGTCATCACGAGTGACCCAACTACATGATGGCTGTACTGAAAGTTATGGTGTTTGGTATCAAACACTTTATCTTTATAAATCCACACTGATTCCAATGTTGCATTTATTATGGCATGCACCCCGAGGGCACCTTAGAGGTACCTCCTGAAACCTACCAGTCTTTAAGCGTGTTGGCTGACTGGACTCTTCCAGCATGCAACCATGGATGAGTTTCTGACCCCTACTCAGAAGAGCCAATGTTCTCAGAGCTCTGGAACAATGCCTGCTCCAAAGGAAGGTGATCACACCTCCTCTAGCAGGATGGCTAGTGAATTAACATAACAAGGCCAGAGGCTTTTCAAGCCTCTGCCGCCTCCGATATGCGACCTCAGCTTCTTCCAGAACTGAAGAATGCCATCCCATGCCCTGGGGTCCATTTAGCACCAGAGCAGGCAGGAGAGTTAGCTAGCCAGTAGGCGCGTTGCACTCTAAAGCTAGGCACACCCCTAAGGTGGACCACCTGAAGTGGACACTATAAGAAGGGTTTCACCTTCTTGTTTTTGGTGAAGGTAGGAACTCTGGGTCAGGTTTATGTACACTCTCCCCAGGAAGTGGGCATATAGGGGGCATGGTCACCCCCAATCGGCTAACACCTTACACTAAACTTAACGTCCCTAAATTCAGTATTTGGTTGGCCCCTGACATCAGGAACTCAGATTAGTCTATCTGGGAACAGAAGAAGGTCAAAGAAGAGCCAACAACGCAATAACTGTAGACCAGCACCGAAATTGATGCCAAACCCTGTCTAGCTGTTGCTCTCCCGACAATTGCAAGAAAAGACTCGTCCTGCCACTGAACAGCCTCCTCAAACCCATGGAGGACTGTCCAGTACTTTGCCAACCAAGTAGCATCTCCATTGAGGTGAAGGGGCCACTTCCCTGCATCTGCGGGCACTGACCGCATCGACCTTGTTCATTGTTTTGCCTACCACTAGGTCCACCAAGGGAGCAACTTGCCTGGAGGTCATCAAGAGCCCAAGAAGTCAGCCCCATTGCTTCCCCAAGTCTTGAGATGCTAGCCTTTCCGGAGCCTCCCTGCATGAATACACAGGGTTCTGGAGGCCTTGCACACACCAACACTTGTTGTGTGTCCAGCCCAGACACCACAAGAGTCAACACTGACTTGCTGACAAAGGACGTCAGGATCTCAAAGGTCTTCATCGAGAGTGGCCCTGCAGTCTGGTCCCCTCCCTCTCCCTTCAGGTCACCAAAACCAAATGAGAGCCGCTGACTCGAGCGGCCCACCGGACAACACACTTCTGTACCAGAGCCCCCCCAGCCCTGCTCTACGTAAACAGACCGTCTTCATGTTGCAGAGACACTCAGATGCCAAGCCCCCTCTGTGGGTTCTGCTGGGCTGGTTCCCCAGTCCCCACTTGCAGCCTTTGTTTTTGCGGGTACTTCTTCATTAACTCTACCGCGTATCGCTCAGGGTAACTAACATGACCAGAACCTCTTTACACAGATACACCAGGGCTGGTAGTTCAAAGCTGCTGGTGGTTTCTTGGACCTTGGCACCTATGCCCCTTAAGTCCAGGAGAATGGAGGTTCAAAGAGAATATCGCTGGAGACCATGACTGGGAACCCCTACGAAGGAGGAATAGCTGTTGCCAACCTAAAATTCTACGACTGAGCAGTGCAATTCCTGGTGGTGAATTACTGGGCCTTCGCGGACCTGCAGGAGCCGGCACTGAGAGTAGACCAGTGTGCCCATCTAGAAAGTATGGCGATGCCCGTTCAGACCAACATACACCGTAGTTGGGATACTGAACCAAGCTAAGCGTTTGCTGGGTTGGGAGGGGAAAGTTACACCGGAAACCCTTCTGTGGGATACCAATAGTCTAGCAGACTTAAAAGAGTTGAAAAGACAATGGAACATGTTGGCTATATCTAAACTGGGAGACTTATGGACACGCAGGGACTTCTCCCTTTTGAAGAGCTTCAGAAACAATAGTAATTGGCAAGAGTGCCAGTGAAATAGGTACGCACAGGTGAATCATGCCATGGCAAAGTATGGGATAAGCTGTAGAGGCAGAATTTTCCTGGAGTATAGGATATTGGCAGCTCTCTTACACAGACATGCGATATCAGAGATCTACAGAACACTTGTGAGTACTATCCAGCCCCCTTCCCGGACACACTGAAGGAGAAATGGGAACAATACTGGGGGTACTGGAAGATGACAAGATGACATGTGGGGGGAATCCTGTCAACACCCTAAAGAATTTGCAATTAGGGCAAGTGTTAGACGGGATCTGGAAGGTCGGCCGAGGACAAGGGGAGAGGCCTCCGGGGAGAGCCGTCTCCTAGCGATCGTACAGACAAGTAACTTTCCTCCCACAGATGGACACCACACAAAGATAGGGTTTACGCTTTTTATATGCAGTTCTTGAAGTAAGGTAATACGGTACAGTGAGATCAGGATACGAGGATCCTCTCAATTCTAGTCTCTGGCAGGGAAAGGGGGTAGCGGGACAGTCTTGTTACCAATCTGGTATTGAGATGGAATGATGGTAGCTCACAATCCTCGAGCTCGGCGTTCTGGAAGGTCGGGCCGCGGCAGCGCCAGCAGGTCCAGAGGAGGTCGTAGGTAGCAACGGGCCGCGGCAGCGCCAGCAGGTCCCGACGAAGATGGTGGTTGCAAGGGGGCCGCGGCGCGCCAGCAGGTCCCGACGAGGACGTAGGTTGCAAAGGGCCGCTGCAGCGCCAGCAGGTCCCTACGAGGGTGAAGGTTGCAGAAGGCCGCGGCAGCGCCAGCAGGCAGGACGACAGTTCACAAGGCAGGGCTGTGGCAGCGCCAGCAGTCCGTCAAGGATGAGTTCTTCACGGTGTCTCTCGACTCCAGGATACAACTGCCTTCCTGCTCTGGAGCTGCCTCAGTTATAGGTCTGGCGCCCTTTGATGTCCGGACCCTCGCACTTGGAGGTCGGGAGGTCCGGGATGAGGGAGTCCAGACACCCAGCAGGGGGGTGGAGCAAGCGCCCGGGGAGGCTGGGGGCGATCGGCACCTGGCGGGGGAGAGCCATCGACACTCCTCTCTCCCATTGACCTGCCAAGTGGTCCGTTCACCTCCTGGGTGGATGGTGGTGCCGGGGCCTGGCCAGGCCCAGGGTTGGGGTCGAGCTGAGGCCACGCGGCCTCGTGGTGCAGTGTCCAAGATGGCGGCTGGGCCCGGGCAATGGTGCTGACGGTGGCCCGGGCCAGTGATACAGAGATGTTCGGGGGCAGGCGTCCCATAGGGGACGGGTTGCGGGTTGCTTCTGGGGGTAGCACCTGGAGAGCCGATGTCCGGGCTCTGTCATGCGGGGAGGGAGCGAGCCCTTCCTGGGGCCTGTCCAACATGCGTCCCCCCCAGCTAAAGGCGGGGAGAGTCACCCATCCTCTTGGGAACTCTCCTCGTCGAGGCGGAAAAAGCGTGACAGGCCATCCGCGTTGGCGTGGTCTTGGCCAGGGCGATGCTCCACAGTGAAGTCCATCCCCTGCACGGAGATGGACCATCGCAACAGTTTGGGATTCTCCCCCCGCATCTGCATTAACCATTGCAGGGGGCGATGATCTGTTTGTACCCGAAAGTGGGTACCGAAGAGGTAGGGTCGGAGCTTCTTGAGGGCCCACACTACTGCAAAGGCCTCCCGCTCGATGGTACTCCAGCGCTGTCCTCGGGCCAGCAGGCGTCGGCTGATGAAGGCCACTGGTTGGTCGACTCCCTCGGGGTTCAGTTGGGAGAGGACGGCCCCAATGCCATGGTCTGAGGCATCAGTCTGGACGATGAACTCACGGCTGTAGTGGGGGGCCTGGAGCACAGGGGCGGTGCACATGGCGGCCTTCAGCTTCCCGAAGGCCGCTTGACAGTCTGGGGTCCAGTTGACTGTTTTTGGGTGTTTCTTGGATGTGAGTTCCGTGAGGGGCCCCACAATGCTGCCATAGTCCTTCACAAACCGCCGGTAGTATCCGGTGAGCCCCAAGAAGGCTCGGACCTCGGTTTGGGTGACGGGGGGCTGCCAGGACTGGATGGCAGCGATCTTGAGCTGGAGAGGGGCCACCAGACCGCTCCCCACTTGGTGCCCGAGGTAGATCACGGACCCCTGGCCAATTTGGCACTTGCTGGCCTTGATTGTGAGGCCGGCTCGTTGAAGGGCCTGCAGGACCTCTCGGAGGTGGTGGAGGTGGTCTGACCAGTGGCGGCTGTATACCGCGATATCGTCCAGGTAGGCGGCGCTGAATTCTTCGAGGCCCGCCAATACCTGGTTCACAAGTCTTTGAAAAGTGGCTGGAGCATTTTTCATGCCGAATGGCATCACTTTGAAATGGTAGTGTCCATCCGGGGTGGAGAAAGCGGATCGTTCTTGGGCCCTGGGGGTGAGGCCGATCTGCCAGTAGCCTGCTGTCAGGTCGAAGATGCTTAGGTAGCGGGCAGCCCCCATGCGGTCAACCAGTTCATCTGCTCGGGGGATGGGATGAGCGTCGGTTCGGGTGACAGCGTTCAGACCCCGATAGTCGACGCAGAATCGGAGCTCGGGGGTGGTGCCCGGGGCAGCCGCTTTGGGGACCAGTACGACCGGGCTGGCCCAGGGGCTGTCTGAGGGCTCGATGACTCCGAGTGTGAGCATTTTGGAGACTTCTTCTTGGATGCAGGCGCGCACCCGATCTGGTACTCGGTACGCCCGGTGTCGGATAGGGGGACTGTCCCCAGTGTCCACGTCGTGAAGGCACCAGGGGGTGACCCCGGGGGTGAGGGAAAACAGGTTTGCAAATTGCAGCAGGAGGGCCCGACAGTCTTGGCGCTGCTCCGGGGTCAGGGCATCGGAGAGTCGGACCCCGTCCACCGAACCATCTTTTTCACGGGTCCTCAGTAGGTCAGGGAGGGGCTCGGAGTCTTCTTCCGCCCCACTGTCTGTAGCCATCAGTAGGCTGAGCTCCGAGCGCACGAAGTGTGGTTTGAGTCTGTTGGCGTGGAGGACCCGGAGGGGGTTCCGGGGGGATTCCATGTCGATGAGATAGGTGACAGGGCCCTTGCGTTCGACCACCTTGAGGGGTCCTGTCCATTTGTCTTGCAAGGCACAAGGCTCGATGGGGGACATCACCCATACCTGCTGACCAGGCTCGAACTCGATGGAGGAGGCATGTTGATCGTACCATTTCTTCATGTCCTCCTGACTGGCTTCAAGATTGGCTTTAGCGATCTCCCTGAATCGCCTGGTCTGATTGCGGAGGGTCAGGAGGTACTTATAGACGTCTGGAGGGGTTTTCAGGGGGGCCATTTCCCATTCTTCTTTAACTAGGCTGAGGGGCCCTCGGACAGGGTGTCCGTACAGGAGCTCGAAGGGGCTGAAGCCGAGGGACTTCTGGGGGACTTCTCGGTAGGCGAAGAGGAGGCACGGGAGTAGCACGTCCCACTGGCGGCGTAGGGGTTCCTCCAGCCCCATGATCATCCCCTTGAGAGTGCGGTTGAACCGCTCGACCAGTCCGTTTCCTTGCGGGTGATAGGGGGTTGTGGATCGGTAGGTGACTCCGCACTGCTGCCAGAGGGATTTCATATATTTGGAAATAAAGTTCGTGCCCCTGTCGCTGACGACCTCCCGGGGGAAGCCCACTCGAGAGAAGATCCCCATCAAGGCTCGGCCTACCACTGGTGCTGTCACAGTTCGAAGGGGAACGGCCTCGGGATAGCGGGTGGCGTGGTCCACCAGGACCAGGATGAATCGGTGCCCTTGTGCTGTTCGGGGGTCCAGGGGCCCCACAATGTCTATTCCCACCCTTTCGAACGGGGTGGTGACGACGGGGAATGGTTGCAGGGGTGCCTTGAGTTTTCGGCCGCTCTTTCCGCTGGCCTGGCAGGTGGGGCAGGCCCGGCAGTGGTTGGAGACGTCGTTTCGCATCTTTGGCCAGTAAAAGTGGGTTACCAGGCGGTTGTAGGTTTTGTCTTGCCCCAGGTGCCCAGCCAGGGGAACATCATGTGCCAAGTTCAAAAGGAAGTCTCTGAAGCGGAGGGGCACCACCAGCACCCGACTGGCCCCCAATTCCGCGATTCTTTGCTCGCTGTACAGTAGGTCATTGTCCCAATAGATCCAGTGGGCCCCTGCGGTGTCTCCCACGCTCTGGGCGAGTGCTTGCTGTCGGAGTCCCTCGAGGGAGGGACAGGTCTTTTGCTCCTGCCGGAATTGTTCCTGGGTGGGCCCCCCCTCTTGACGCCACTGAGCAAGGTCTGGTAGGTCTTGGGGCTGAGCGGGCCCTTCCTGGGTTTGTTCTGGGGGGTCAGTATGGACGGTGTCTTCCTCTGGAGTGATCGGGGGAGGAGGTGCTGGCCATTCGGGTTCTTCGGGTCTGGGGATGGCGCGGGCGGCCATGGACCGGGTTGTTACGCACGCCCAGTCCGGGAGGCCCAACATCCCCAGGTGCTCTCTTCTTTCAACGGCCGCCCACGGGGAACTCTCGAGATCGTCCCCAGGAGGCAGTCCACGGGGGCATCATCGCGGACAGTCACTTTTAGCATGCCGGACACTCCTCCCCATTCGAAGGGGACGCAGGCCATCCGACACAGGCTCTCAGAATTGTCGGCCGATCGGACGGGGCAGAGAACGTTTGGCAGGAGTTGTTCTGGGGTCACCAGGTGACAGCGGACAGCCGTCACACTGGCCCCGTGTCACGCAGGGCTTCGGCCTTGCGCCCATTTATGTTCACCCACTGGCTGTATTTTCTGGTGTTGGCGGGTAGGGGGACCCGCGGGATCATGTCTCTTCCCCCTAGGCAAGCTAGGACCATGGCGGCAGGTTCCCACTCGGGCTGGTCCTGCTCGTATTCTTCATGCTCTTCGGAGATTTGCTCTTCTCCTAGGGCGGCGGCAGCGACCTGGCGGGGCCCGGGAGTCTGGTTCTTTGGGCAGTTCGGGTCGCTGGCATAGTGGCCGATGCGCTGGCACCGGTGGCAAGTAACGTTGGCTCGGAACCCTGGGCGCATCGGGGGGTTTCCCCGACCGGCCGGGGGCGGGGTGGTGTTGGCGGGAGCTGCCGGGACGGCATCTCTGCCCGGCCCTGGCCTCCTCCTCCTCCTCGGGGACGATGGTGACCTTGGTTGGTTCTGTTCTGCTCGTTTGGCCCACTCCGGGCCACTCGGGTGCTTTCCCATCGGTCAGCCTCAGCGGCGAGCTGCCGCGGTTCAGTCAATTTACTGTCGAGGAGGTGCTGCCTGAGCTCGACAAAGCAGTTGTTGGAGAGGTGCTCCCACACAATGAGGTTGAAGAGTTGCTCGTAAGTCGTTACGTGGCTCCCCTTTATCCATCCCTCGAAGGCTCGGCTGAAATAGTTCACATATTCTACCCAAGTCGTACCCGGGATCCGTGTGCAGTCGCGGAACCTCTGGCGGTACATCTCGGGCGTGAGCCCATATCGAGTGAGGAGAGCGGCCTTCATGTGGTCATAGGACGTCATCTGATGGTCCGGGAGCTGTAGCAGGGCATCGCGGCCTTCATTGGCGAACCTCCCCCATAGACCGGCTCCCCAGTCACTTCGATCGATCCGGTGGGAGGTCATGGCGATCTCGTAGGCCTTGAACCACTGTTGTATGTCGTCGTTCCGATAATATTCTCGGACGACATCTTTAGGGATGTGGACCTTTGGTTCTGTAGCGCCTGGGGTGCGCGGTTGCTCGGGTACCCCTAGTTCTTTGTTCTGTTTCCGCATTTCTATCTCTGCGAGCTTGCGCTCGTGTTCGTATGCCAGTCTTTTCTCTTCGAGTTCTCTTTGTCTTTGCTTTTCTTCCCGCTCTTCTCGGAGCCGTAAGTGTTCTAAGTTTATCTTTTGTTCTGCCAGTTTCAGCTCTCCGTCCAACTTGAGCCGTGCCAACTCTAATTCGTGGAGTCTGCTTTTTTCTCGTTCCTGGATCTCTTCCCGGGAGAGACCCGCTCTTCTTTCTTCGGTCGGAGTGGTGTTTGTCTCTGGTGCTTCGACGTTTTGGTCCCGGGGTCTGGCGGTTTCTGCCCAAGATTCTAGGGCGTGTTTGAAGTCCTCTTTCGTGCTCAGACCGGTGGTAGCAATGCCTAGTTCTATGCAACATTGTTTTAGCTCTCGATGGCTGTACTCTTCTAGTTTTTCCATCTGGAATTTCTCTGTGGATCCGCTCTCTTTGGTTGTCATTGTGGTTTAGTCGTGGGGTGAGTTACTCTCTGTACGATTACGCGTTGGTTCGGATCGCGCCGCTGGCCACCAATGTTAGACGGGACCTGGAAGGTCGGCCGAGGACAAGGGGAGAGGCCTCCGGGGAGAGCCGTCTCCTAGCGATCGTACAGACAAGTAACTTCCCTCCCACAGATGGACACCACACAAAGATAGGGTTTACGCTTTTTATATGCAGTTCTTGAAGTAAGGTAATACGGTACATTGAGATCAGGATACGAGGATCCTCTCAATTCTAGTCTCTGGCAGGGAAAGGGGGTAGCGGGACAGTCTTGTTATAAATCTGGTATTGAGATGGAATGATGGTAGCTCACAATCCTCGAGCTCGGCGTTCTGGAAGGTCGGGCCGCGGCAGCGCCAGCAGGTCCCGAGGAGGTCGTAGGTAGCAACGGGCCGCGACAGCGCCAGCAGGTCCCGACGAAGATGGTGGTTGCAAGGGGGCCGCAGCAGCGCCAGCAGGTCCCGACGAGGACGTAGGTTGCAAAGGGCCGCAGCAGCGCCAGCAGGTCCCGACGAGGACGTAGGTTGCAAAGGGCCGCGGCAGCGCCAGCAGGTCCCTACGAGGATGAAGGTTGCAGAAGGCCGCGGCAGCGCCAGCAGGCAGGACGACAGTTCACAAGGCAGGGCTGTGGCAGCGCCAGCAGTCCGTCAAGGATGAGTTCTTCATGGTGTCTCTCGACTCCAGGATACAACTGCCTTCCTGCTCTGGAGCTGCCTCAGTTATAGGTCTGGCGCCCTTTGATGTCCGGACCCTCGCACTTGGAGGTCGGGAGGTCCGGGATGAGGGAGTCCAGACACCCAGCAGGGGGGTGGAACCAGCGCCCGGGGAGGCTGGGGGCGATCGGCACCTGGCGGGGGAGAGCCATCGACACTCCTCTCTCCCATTGACCTGCCAAGTGGTCCGTTCACCTCCTGGGTGGATGGTGGTGCCGGGATGTCGGGGCCTGGCCAGGCCCAGGGTTGGGGTCGAGCTGAGGCCACGCGGCCTCGTGGTGCAGTGTCCAAGATGGCGGCTGGGCCCGGGCAATGGTGCTGACGGTGGCCCGGGCCAGTGATACAGAGATGTTCGGGGGCAGGCGTCCCGTAGGGGACGGGTTGCGGGTTGCTTCTGGGGGTAGCACCTGGAGAGCCGATGTCCGGGCTCTGTCATGCGGGGAGGGAGCGAGCCCTTCCTTGGGCCTGTCCAACAGCAAGGTTTCGATTGGTGCAAATTAAAATACTGGTTTGAGAATTCTTCAGAGGACTAGACTCTATAGTGTATGCGTAGGACAGCCAAGTATTGCCTGAGAGGCTGTGGCAAGAGTGGCACACTGCGTCATATCTTATGGAGCTGTCCCCGATTTCATCTTTCTGGACTGGGGTGAGCCACAGACTAGTGGAGGAGGACATACCACTTGGCCCATCGCTGGCTGTATTGGGCATATAGGGGAGACAAGATACTGCCTAGGCACCCCCTACTTCTGTGCAACATGGCACTAATGGTGGCTAGGAGGGACATTATTAGATTGTGGGACAGCTAAGAAGTTCTGGGGTGAAACAATGGACAGCTCACATGGACTGATGCATGCGGCGAGAACAGTATGTTTATTACAAGGCACTAGACTATCTTTGCAAACCTGAGAAGGTATGGGGTCCATAGGGAGACTTTTGAAACATGGGATAAGCCCCTTTTATGGCAAGATGACCCGAGATAGCTAAATTAAGTTTGGGGTTTTGTTTGATGGGAGAAACTGTGAATGAAAAGGGGAGAAAGGGCACTTAATGTGCCTTTATGTCCTGATATGCAGAGGGGTCTTCAGTGGCCGTAGAGTTTATAATATGGAGAACAAACATATGTGCTGTGTTCTTAAAAGTATCAGACTGTTTTCATGCATTGCACTTTTTCACTGACAACATATTAATAAAAAGAGTTTAAAAATATATAAATAATCCAGTACACAACCATAAAAACAGATACTGGCAAAGCTAACAGATCAGAATTGGCCTGCATCTTTTTGGCTTTGTCTGCAAAGACGTTGCTCTGCTAAATACTGGAATACTGCAAACACTAAACAATTTAACCCCAATGCAGGAATCCAGGAAAAAATCTATAACAGAAAAATTGTATACTCCTCATCTAAAAACTTTTAAAAGGGAATGTCAAAAACTTGAACATTTCAGGAGACAGTCTAAAGACAGTGAAGCCAGATTAGACGATATCCAAAAACGGAGGCAGTATATTTTGGCCATCAAAAAGGCAAAGGGGACTATTTTGCTCAGCGCATTCAGGAAAACAGTAACTCGGTGAAGGAACTGTTTAAAATAGTGAAGGAGTTGAGTAAACCATCTAGCACTTCACAAACACTCACCCCTTCGGTGGAGGCTTGTGAACGCATTAACACCTTTTTCTCTGAAAAAATCAAGGGAATCTACTCTACCTTCACCTCCCGAATTACTCAAGACAACTCTGACAATCTATCCAAGACTGTCACCTCCCGAATTACTAAAGACAACTCTGACAATCTATCCAAGACTGTCATTCTATCTGATGTCCTCACTGCTCCACCAGACCTAGGAAATGTACCCCGTTTAACCAGCTTCGACCTACTCTCCGAAGATGAGGTCCTAGCAGCCCTGACCACAGTGAAAGCTGGCCCCCCCCTGGACCCTTGCCCCCACTTTGTGTTCTCAAGAGTTGCGTCCACGCTCTGCCCCTTGATCACACAACTCTTTAATAAATCTTTAAGCACTGCCATCTTCCCGGATGCCTGGAAACACGCCTCTGTGACCCCCCCTTCTGAATTCTGAAGAAGGTGGGATCTGATATTCTCAACCCAGAGAATTACAGACCAATCTCCCAGCTTCCCTACCTCTCTAAAGTCTTAGAGAAACTGGTGAATGTGCAGTTGACCAGGTACCTAGAGAGTAACTCCCTTCTGGATTCTACCCAGACTGGCTTTCGAGCCAATAACAGTACCGAGGCAACGCTGCTGGCAGTGTCGGACAGTATCAGATCCACCACCGATCAAGGTGGAGCGGTGGCACTAATACTGCTTGACTTGTCAGCGGCATTTGACACGGTATCCCACAACTGCCTGTTGAACATACTTCGGAGCAAAGGCGTTCAATCTACCGCATTGAACTGGCTACAGTCTTTCCTGAGCAACCGTACTCAGGCAGTACATATGGGTCAGTTCCACTCCAGGCCCAATCCCAGCAGCTGCGGGGTCCCCCAGGGCGCCTCACTCTTTTCAATGTCTATATGTCATCTCTTGCCGACATTGGAAGGAAGTGGGGCATCGGCATCTGCTCTTATGCAGATGATACGCAGCTGATGGCGACTATGGACGAAGGGCCTGATATAACCAAGACCAAGCTACATGACTGCCTCTCCGAAATGGCTCAGTGGATGCATGCCCACTGCCTAAAGTTGAACGCAGGCAAATCAGAGATTCTACTGTTTGGTGGTGCCAAACATGTATGGGATGCCACGTGGTGGCCACCTTAACTGGGTTTGGCCCCCACTCCAAAGCATCATGCCAGTAACCTGGGAATTATCATGGACAATGACTTGTCCATGAAGGATCATGTTCGATCCCTTTATGGCAAGGGCTTTGCCATTTTAAAACTCCTAGCCAAGATTTGCCCATGGATACCCCAGGATTGCAGACGCTCAGTCACACAGGCCTTACTGGTTAGTCGCCTGGACTATGGCAATGCACTATTTGTGGGGATGAATTAACATCTGTTCTCTCGCCTGCATGTTTTGCAAAATCTGGCAGCCAAACGTATTTGCAAAAAGGGCAAACTAGACTCGGCATCGGAATGCTTAAAGACACTCCATTGGCTACCGATGCGTCAGAGTGCTGCCTTTAAATTGCTTAGTCATGCCCACAGGGCTCTACGTAAAACCGGCCCCACAATTCTTCAAGGGAAGATCGAATTTTATGTTCCCACTAGGAACCTTCGCTCTTGTCAATCTGCTTTGGCCAAGACGAAACGCATCCACAAAGTTAGAACAGGTGGTCGCTCTTTTTCCTACTTGGCAGCAAAAAGGTGGAATGAGCTCCCCACCGACCTGAGACATACCACAAACTATCTCCAGTTTCGGAAAAAACTGAAAACTCATCTCTTCCCCAAACTCTAGCTTCTAGCATCCGCCATCAGTAGTTGCTATCTGGTATTAGCGCCGTGATATCCCGCGGGATGAGTGTTTCTGCTCTATAAAAACCGCAAATAATAATTTGTCATGGTTCTATAAAACTTCGTTGGGGAAGCTGCAGGCCCTCATCCATCTAAACACAAAAAAAAACATTGGTTAGAAGCAAAAATATTTCTTGGTCTAATAAAGCACATTGCCATAGCAGTGCCTGGCAATTAAATAAACTACTGTGGTGTGGATGTGCTTCCAGTTAAATAACAGAAAGTCATCACTTCCGGAAGAGTCAGCCAATGGTTGAAACGGGTTGACTCACTCACTGGCCCATGCTGTAGACGGAAGCGGGCGGAGGAAAAGCGTGAATGATAATAACAGACCAATGGAAGAGTAACGTTTTTTTCTGCTGCAAGAAAAACGTTTGTCAGAATCGGTAGCTTAAGAAAATGGTTGCTTTCTTTCCTATAGTAGCAAGGTACTTTTTTGGGCCAGTGTCGTGAAGCAGCTGCATACAGTGGCTTTAATACAGCACCGGCCTGAGTGCACGCTTTGACCGTGCAGTGACCCCAACACACGCCTACCAGCCCGAGGACCTAAACCTACAGACCTCCTTACAGGAGCCGCAGCATCAACACATATGTAAATGTGGGTGTACCTGTAAAGGGCACTGCGACTCCATGGAGTATCCTGGCGCTGTAGACCGCTGGGGAACCCGTCCTGGTTTTCCCGGTGAGATGGTCCCTTTTGGGTATCTCCAAGGTGAAACCAGGCATCCCCGGCGTCTGTGGGAGGCCATTGTAGAGATGAGGCAAGCTTAATGCCCAGAGTTGCCGAGTGTGTTCCCTGGTTAGAGTAGACACCGAGGCGAGAATTATCGAGTCCGTTTGACTTTGGTCCACGACCCTGCTGCGTCGGGAATTGAACCCTGGTCTCGGGCCGTTCTCTGCTTACGGGTCTGCCACCTCTAACCAGTGAGCCACACTACATATGACCCAGGTGTTAACTCGAGCGACTCTCCTCAGCTGTTCATTCCTCTGCTGCTAGCCGACCTGGCCAGTGCGCTGCCTGTACGGGAAGCCGTACTTACTGAGACCTCGGATAGTTCATTATTTTAAGCACTTCCCTTGGACCTACTGACTGTTGAGTAAACGAAGTGTTTTATCTCCATTTCACTGTTTGGTGTTTTTGATAAGTAACCGTTTTTGATCAAATATCAATGTATCTTTTATTCTGACTGCGCTCATGATCACCCTTTACTTTCCAGCAGCATTTTAGTCCCTATATTTTGAGGGCTCGGCCTACGTCCCACGAAGTGGGCTTGGCTTAAGAGTCCTTTTCTGAGGGCTTCGAAAATTGTACCTACCAAATTCCTGAAAGCTCGTGATTTTTGCTGGTTTTTGTTGCCAGCTGCATGGCAATTGGGCCTCGCATGCCCGTCTTTGTAGAAGACAGCAAGCAATAGGCCATAGGCGGTAGAGTTGCTCCACCTCGTGCATATTCCATGCGGTTACGCGCAGCAGAAGGCCATATTTCTTCAATTATCTCGGTGTCACGGCCGAGATAATTGAAAACATATGCCTGCAGTGGCGCACACGTGCGCACACGAGGACGAGGTTTTTTTTTTTTACCTAGCAGTCTTAATGTCTTTGCCAGTGCTTGCTGTATTCTGGGAACACAAAGCTACACGTCGCAGAGGCGCTCGTGCTAGTCATCGGGCATCCGGAGAGCTCTGAAAGTTTACCCCGCACTGTGGACTTTGCACATGTCAACAAAACACGTAAAAACAAACACACAGGAGAGGGCGTGCAGGTGCCCAGCGTGTTATTGTAATCTCTCTTTTTTGGGGTGGGTGGCGGGGTCTTGGAGGTGTTATCTTGTTTCATAAAGGCATCTGTAGTGTACATGTCACAGGTACCCTCATGGTTCGTCTACGGTGCTGCGGCACTTCTTTACGCAGTTAGTGGCGCCGTCACATCCTGCAGCGAAGGAGAGGCCGGTTCTGTAGAGGGATGCGCTGGGATCGCTCCTCTACAGCACCGCAGGATTCTAAGCGCTATGGTGGACATGAGCGCCCTGAGGACCGATGGTCCTCCCAAGTGACGCCCCGTGCTCCCCGATAGGCCTCTCCGCATATCTCAGCTCTTCGGTCTTTTGCTCGTAATCTCAAGGGGCCCAGAGAGGCCCTGTCAGTGCAGAGATCGACACGGGGGACAGGTAAAGCGCTTGATGCACGCTGGCTGCCGCCCCTGCACATGCTGGATCCCACCAGGCTGCAGACCTGTTCTTGTACTCGGCAAACTCCCTGTCGGCTTCCCGTGCTCACAGTCACAGCTCGAAACCAAGGCCACAGGCAACTACACTTCTCAGCTCAGAGGCCACTGAAAGAATGGGCTCACAGCCATGAGTTGTGTTCTTCGGGCCGGGGTGGAAGTTGCTCGAGAGTAGAATAACTGCTGCGTTCTGTTACACCTAGTCGTAGCCCTGTATCAGGTCCCCCGACCCCACCCCAAAGAGGGCCTACGTGCCCAGGCCTCCCCCTCCCTTGGGGTCAAAGGACCTCATGGACAGGGGATACCCACCCCACGGACACCAGAGATGCCCATCCCCCCCCCCCGGGGACTCGCTTGCTGAGAGTACATGCTATGGGCAGGGTTCCAACCGCTGTGGCACCACCGGGCTCTGCGCACACGGCACCCAGGCCAAGGTTTTTTTTTTTTACCTAGCAGTCTTAATGCCTTTGCCAGTGCTTGCTGTATTCTGGGAACACAAAGGTACACGTCGCTGAGGCGCTTGTGCCAGTCATAGGGCATCCGGAGAGCTCTGAAAGTTTACCCCGCACTGTGGACTTTGCACATGTCAACAAAACACATTAAAAAAAAAAACACAGGGGAGGGCACGCAGGTGCGCTGTGCGTCAAAATGTCGGAAACTTGGCAACAACAGCGTGTCGGGTAAGAATGACGGCTGCGTGGCTTGTGTTTTTTAGGGTTTCGAAGCGCTACTAGCCCAAAGTTCCATTTAGCGGAGCCTTACCAGCCCAGCGTGTTATTGTAATTGCAATCTCTCTTTTTTGGGGTGGGTGGTGGGGTCTTGGAGGTGTTATCTTGTTTCAGAAAGGCATCTGTAGTGTACACGTCACAAGTACCCTCATGATTAGTCTACGGTAATGCGGCAGTTTTTTACGCGGTTAGAGGCGCAGTCACATCCTGCAGCGAAGGAGAGGCCGGTTCTGTAGAGGGATGCGCTGGGATCGCTCCTCTACAGCGCCGCAGTATTCTAAGCGCTATGGTGGGCATGAGCGACCTAGGACAGGTGCGCACAGCCCAGTGGGGAGGGCGGGGGGACCTGCCCCAGGATGGCATTACAAATATGACATTAAGTGGTGAGTCAGAATATATGTAGGTGGTAGCCATTGCGGCCAGTGGCCGTATCCTGCCCTGTCTAGTGTGAGTGAGTGTGCAGAGTGAGTGTGCAGAGTGAGTGTGCAGAGTGAGTGTGCAGAGTGAGTGTGCAGAGTGAGTGTGCAGAGTGTGAGTGCAGAGTGTGAGTGCAGAGTGTGAGTGCAGAGTGTGAGTGCAGTGTGCGAGTGCAGAGTGCGAGTGCAGAGTGCGAGTGCAGAGTGAGTGCAGAGTGAGTGCAGAGTGCAGTGTGAGTGTGCAGAGTGTGAGTGTGCAGAGTGTGAGTGTGAGTGTGCAGAGTGTGAGTGTGCAGAGTGTGAGTGTGCAGAGTGCGAGTGCAGAGTGCGAGTGCAGAGTGCGAGTGCAGAGTGCGAGTGCAGAGTGAGTGCAGCAGAGTGCAGAGTGAGTGCAGAGTGAGTGCAGAGTGCAGTGAGTGCAGAGTGCAGAGAGAGTGCAGAGTGAGTGCAGAGTGAGTGCAGAGTGCAGTGAGTGCAGAGTGAGTGCAGAGTGAGTGCAGAGTGCAGTGAGTGCAGAGTGCAGAGTGAGTGCAGAGTGAGTGCAGAGTGCAGAGTGAGTGTAGAGTGAGTGTAGAGTGCAGAGTGACTGCAGAGTGAGAGTGAGAGTGAGTGCAGAGTGAGAGTGAGTGCAGAGTGAGTGCAGAGTGAGTGCAGAGTGAGTGCAGAGTGAGTGCAGAGTGAGAGCAGAGTGAGAGCAGAGTGAGAGCAGAGTGAGAGCAGAGTGAGAGCAGAGTGAGAGCAGAGTGAGAGCAGAGTGAGAGCAGAGTGAGTGCAGAGTGAGTGCAGAGTGCAGAGTGAGTGCAGAGTGCAGAGTAAGTGCAGAGTGCAGAGTAAGTGCAGAGTGCAGAGTGAGTGCAGAGTGAGAGTGCGTGTGAGTGCAGAGTGCGTGTGAGTGCAGAGTGCGTGTGAGTGCAGAGTGAGTGTAGAGTGCAGAGTGAGTGCAGAGTGAGTGTGAGTGCAGAGTGAGTGTGAGTGCAGAGTGAGTGTGAGTGCAGAGTGAGTGTGAGTGCAGAGTGAGTGTGAGTGCAGAGTGCGAGTGAGTGCAGAGTGCGAGTGAGTGCAGAGTGTGAGTGAGTGCAGAGTGTGAGTGAGTGCAGAGTGTGAGTGACTGCAGAGTGTGAGTGACTGCAGAGTGTGAGTGAGTGCAGAGTGTGAGTGTGTGCAGAGTGTGAGTGACTGCAGAGTGTGCGTGACTGCAGAGTGTGAGTGACTGCAGAGTGTGAGTGACTGCAGAGTGTGAGTGACTGCAGAGTGTGAGTGACTGCAGAGTGAGTGTAGAGTGCAGAGTGAGTGTAGAGTGCAGAGTGAGTGTAGTACAGAGTGAGTGTAGAGTGCAGAGTGAGTGTAGAGTGCAGAGTGGGTGTAGAGTGCAGAGTGGGTGTAGAGTGCAGAGTGACTGCAGAGTGAGAGTGACTGCAGAGTGACTGCATAGTGAGAGTGACTGCAGAGTGACTGCAGAGTGAGAGTGACTGCAGAGTGACTGCAGAGTGAGAGTAAGTGCAGAGTGACTGCAGAGTGACAGTGACTTCAGTGTGTGAGTGTGCAGGGTGAACAGTGTGCAAGTGTGCTGGGTGAACAGTGTGCAAATGTGCAGGGTGAACAGTGTGCAAGTGTGCAGGGTGAACAGTGTGCGAGTGTGCGGGCTGAACAGTGTGTGAGTGTGCAGGGTGAACAGTGTGTAAAGTGTGCAGGGTGAACAGTGTGTAAAGTGTGCAGGGTGAACAGTGTGTAAAGTGTGCAGGGTGAACAGTGTGTGAGTGTGTAGGGTGAGCAGTGTGTGAGTGTGTAGGATACGAACACTAAGTCCACCACACACGCACACACAAGACCACACACACACCGCTCACACTACACACACCACACACCACTCTCACCACCACACCCCCACACACATAACCAAAACACCACACACTCACCCACACACACAACCACACACACACACAACCACACACACACACAACCACACACACACACAACCACACACACAACCACACACCATCAGTGCACGCTTTCACTGAGCACAAACACCACCAGCCGTCAGGGCAGGCTTCCACCAGGCACGCAACACCAGACGTCAGTGCACGCTTTCACCAAACACACACACACCACCAGCGGACACTTTCCCCAGGCACACACAGCACCAGCCGTCAATGCATGCTTTCACCAGGCGCACTCACCACCAGTCATCAGTGTACGCTTCCACCAAGCACACACACCACCAGCCATCAGTGCACAATTTCTACTGGCCCACACACCACCAGCCATCAGTGCACACATCAATTGTTAACGCATCCACAGTTAACTATTGTAGCAATCGCAGCATGGCGCACTTTACTTTTAAACATATTCATCTAAAGCGCAGCATGCCACTATTGCTACAATTCCAATCCAACCCACATAATTCCACTACACACCACATACATTCACTCCATAACACATGGCTAAAAGACATTGCCATTTACAATGCCATTAGCTCTAACTCAAATAAATCGGAGACCTATTGCATTTCCAATGCTTGTTAGATATCTCTTTATATGGACCATACGTTCTTTATCTCTCGACTAAATGACATTGGTATTGTTGCTTGCACCTCTATCCTGCCAGCGGCTTCTTCACACTGAGATAAAAAGCCTATCCCCATCAGACAATGGTAGCACCTGACAAACATAGCTTTGCAAAGGGTCCCTGCCTTTTATCTGCTCTCCAGACGCCGAATAACAAATGCAGTGCTTGCATAACAGGGATGAGAAAAGTAAGTCTGTACATCTAATCCTACCGCATCGGTTTATATGAAAGGTCGCTTAATTAATGCATCTGCTGAAAAGGGGGGAGGGGGGCGGGGGTGGAGGAACCAGTAAAGCCAGCAGATCAGCAGCCGGAATCTTTCTTTCTGGATAGACGTATCCGATCGTTCTTACATTGGTAAAAACGAATCCACCTACTTTGTACATTGCTACAAAGTGAAAACTGTGGCAGCAAGCGCTATACCGAAATACATTCTTCTTAAGTGGTACCTGAAAGAAGCATTTGGAACTGCCATGACAAAATACTAGGACACCGTGATTGTAAATGAATCCTCTGAGCTCAACACGTCATGCAGTAATCTCATCCCCCTCATGAGCGCCGGGGAACATTATTATGGATACACACTAATGCAGGCACAGTCCTTCTCAGGGAAGTTTAAATAAACATCCAGATTTTAAATCTCTGCTAGTGCACAACGAGATTTCCTCTTTGCCCAGGTCCATTATCTGGAGTTCTGCTCCTACAGGTTAGCATTACCACACTACTCTTGGTCTGCTAGTGAAGCTCAGGCTGAGGGGGCCCTCAGCCACTTTAGCTTCCATAGGCATCTTCTTATTGAACATATCCATCACAATCAGAAACAAATGTATCTGTGTTGGACCCATGACAGGGGAAGGGCTAAGGCGGTTGGAGGTACGACTACGGGGCCTGTAATGGGCCACATGGCAGATCCAGCGGAATAGGGAAACAAGATTTGGTTAGAGTTGCTTCAAGCTTAGGGATAGAATCATCAAGTACATGTCTAACCTTAACAATCATGTAGGTAACAGTCCTTCTTAGCCACATCAAATCAAGGTCTGAGTAAATAAGGTGTCTTGCACTCAACATTGCAAAATCACCAATGAAAGGATATGGAGGGCTGAAAGAAAGGCCTGGACAGGAGGTTTTCCCTTCTTGCTACTGCCGCTAACCTTGCAAAACAGAACCCGATATTTTGATATAACACAGCTTTTCGAAGTTCTCTTACTCGAAGGTTTTCTTCAGGGAGCAACCAGGGGTGAAGTGTCTGCCTCCTTTAGGAACTAGACATCTTTCATTAATGTGGGTGGGAGAACAGATCAATGCAGCAATGTGTCCCGTATAGGATCCAGGTGACTTGTCAGACTGTGGTCAATGACAGGGAGCTGGTACCACTGAAGGCTCCATTCTTCCCCTCCTCACATTTTGACAAGTAGTGTGTAACCTCTGATTTCCAGAATGTTCTAGGGATGCAGAGTACATTTAATAGGTGGAACTGAATAGAAAATCTAAGTGTGTTCCATTTGAATTTATTGCAGGAGTTTCAGGGTTTTGGCGAGTGAGAGACTATCTCGGTGGTAGTCAGTGGAGTGTCATCAGCGTGAGGAGTTTTGTGTCCGATTCCGGGTAACTCTGAAATCTGCTGTTTAGGTCCAGCAGTGCTGGATACTCTTTTAGATCCCAGTGTTTCCACAACAGTGAGAAGAAGCTTACCCAAGCGTGATCCGAAGGCAAAAGAGACTATCCGGTAAGAGTGTAAAGAATGAACTACATGAATGAGTGTCATCACAAACAATACCTCAACCAAGAAACACCAGTAAAGAAAAATACCTATAACGAGCCCCTAGCAACTAAAATTTCAATTGACATTACTTTGTGCAACAACGAAACTGCTACAACGAAGTCCTTATTAACAAAAAATGACTATCTACATTTAAAAGCAATGTATTACTGTACGTTCTAACCCTCAGCTTGAACCCTCACCTTAAATCTAACTCTGACCCCTCAAATAACTCTAAATCATTTGCACGTGTTATTTAAAATATCAACCAAGAGCCCACATAGCTGATCAGAATCCACAGGTAAGAGTTATCCAACCACTGCAGGTTGGTGCCATGCAGATGACGGCACCAATTTCCTAGCCCCTGAGAAAGAATACATATTTGCAAGGGATGAGCATTGCCACACTTTAAAGGAATCATGCTTGCACAAGAATCATAGGTGAACAGATGCACTGTACCACAACAGGTCGGTTTCCAAGGAAGTTGAGATCACTGTTCTCCCCAAACAGATAACCCTCGGGATGTGTAGAGTCAAACTTCTCTCCTCCCATGATAAAATGGCTGGCAAAGTAACTGCCTACAAGAAAAAAGAAAAGCAAGGTTTGAATAACGTTACCTTCCTATATTAGGCGCAAAATTCACTTTACAAAGAAGGGAGAGGACGATAAGGCAAAAAGTGGAATGTAAAGAAAGACAGAGGCCAATGAGGCCTTACAACAAAAATAAGGTACAGAGGCAGCGCAGGCATCAGAAAAATGGAAGCCGGGAACGCAAGAGTGGCAGAACTAGGATCGCGGGTATATATATATAAATTTGGAGATAAAACAAGTGGGGGAGTCTAGGAATAGGGAAGGAAAGAACAAGGAGTAATAAAGGAGTCGTGGAAGGACAACTGTTGGGATAAGGCGGTTAAAATCTTCACAGTGACATAAAAAAGTAACCAAATTGTTCTAGGTTTTGTGTGCTACATCTAAAGTTCAATTATTTTGTGCTATGAATTAGTGACAATTTATGGTACAGCTGTAAGAAAAACAAAAAAAACAAGTATCAATTTAACACAAGAATTCCATAAATATCAGATCTGAATTTCTTTTTGTGCTCTTTGTGAAGGGGCAGAATACGGCCATTCCCCAGGACGTTAGTCAATGGCTGGAGTAGGCTGACCCATTTCACCATGCTGCAGTGGGCAAAAGACAAATGTGAATGACACAAAAACAGACGAATGGATGAGGCAGAGTGGCTAAGAGCTCCATAAGTATATATTACTTATATTTATTTATTTTGTTGCAAAAAGCCCTAAAAATGATCGCAAATGGAAGGTGTAATACAGTGATTTTGATAATTGATAGCTTTAACTTGTGAAAATGAACACTGAAATGTGTGTGCCTTTTTGGGCCTCCTGCTGAATGCAACACTCTGGATCTGGCCATCAGGCAGGTATCGATTCTTGAAATAGCCTTTTTAGGTCTCGCCATCAAGACCTATTGTCGCCGAGTTCGCTCTCAAGGGAGATAGAGCGGTGCACGAGCTGAACAGGGTCTGTGGACGCGCACACACACAGGCACGCACACACACACGCGCAGACACACACACACACGTGCCAAGCCCCCCAAGCCCCACTTACCGCATCAGCCGCCACTCCTGACTTCTGCTGCCACCACTCCTCTGGACCATCCACTCCGTGGTGTGGGCGCGGGCTTCTCGCAAAGACGGAAGTCCCGCCCCACGACAGCCGTGAGCGTGCACATCCCGAAACCGGAAGTTCGGGAGCGTGCATGCTCACGGCTTCTTCTATTGAATGCAGTCAGTTTGATTTTTAGCCCAGTCAGCCGCAGTGAAAGAAGCTCGCCCGCCGTTTTCTTCGAACGGGTGACTCAGTTTGTGAAACAACTCCACCGCTGTGCGGAGGAGTGTCCTCCAGAAAGTTTTCTTCAAACCTCCTCCGTGGCGGGAGTGCGTAGGTTTTATTTATTACATTAGTGTCCCAGACTGCGGTGGTAGCAGCGGGGAAGGGGCATGAGACCCGCTGCTTCCTCGTTCAATTCATTGAAGCTGCAGGACTGACTGGTCAGGCAGAGGGAACTCCAGCTCTGCTCCGCATCAGCATAAAGTCTCGGCGTGCCCGCTGACCACCCCTGTCCGCGCCGCCACCACCGCAGCCGGCCATGGAGTAGAGCGACAGCCCCACGGAAAACTGCGAGCCGGCTTTCACCGAGGCACAGAGGTGGCTGGAGGGGAGAACCCTCATTTCTGGCTGTTCCCCTGGCTTGTCTGCAGCTAAACATTAACCGTGGCTGTGGTGCGTGAGTTGACGGACGTGAACTTTTATTGCTTTGGGGAGAGGCGAGGGTTAGCTGGAACACGGGGATGAGGTGAAACCCGCTGCACTCCAGCACGGACAGCTAGGTTGGCTCACGAACCTGGCGGTGTTTAGGTGTAGGGCAAAATATTGCCTGTTTGGAAATAAATTACAAGAAAAGTACACGTGTGAACGACCTTCTTAATACCTGGAAAGTTTGAGAAATGTGCATGCAGCTTAGACAACGTAAACGACGCAGAGTTTGGCCCCAAATTCAACTGATTTGTAAATTGAGGGGTACAATAAGGCCACAACCTCAAAACATGAAGCCTTTGGTGGTGTTTTTTTAAAGTCCATTTCGAATAAAGATCACTTTCTGTTTATACTGTTCTCTATAAAATAGGAGTTGAAACGTGTTAACTCAAAGCTGTCAAATGTGGCAGTAATCTTATTAGTTAACTCTGAAATGTATAGTTTTGTTTATCTTTGGAAGTGGGGACTTAAAATTCCCTGCACGCACCATGTTGCTGGTTACAGACCCAGGACGAGTCCACTTGATAGCTCTGACTTATGCAGGTTTCACACTTATTTTCGGCATCTATGTATGCCCTGCGCTGTTTCCATTGCATTGTTTTTGTTATGTTAATATTAGCTTGAAACGCGAGAGCCTCCGCTGTAATCCCTGGTGTTTAATGTCCACATTCAATAAATTAATCTATTTTTAGCCCGGTGCATTCTGGTACTTGCAGTTTAAAAATGTCCATTATGAATGCAGCACTACATGTGGCGACATCTTTGTGGCTGATTTGGTAAAGCATTAGAGTTCTGATCTAACTGCATACTTCACCATTTCTAGATGTTTTCTACTGGATCCCGTTGCATCCAGATGCTTTTATTATTTTAATCTTTTGAACTGCCTTGTAGAGCAGTCATAATAATCCCAGTAATGTCCTGGAACTGGTCGTTTGTGACCAATGGTGTGAGTTGGTTTCACATTGTGTTTATCCTGTTGAGGTTTGTGTGTTTTTTTTGTGTTTTTTTTGCTGGGCATATGTAGTCTAGTGTCTAGACCATATGCCAGCTCCTTAACCAGCAGAATCCTTTGGTAAATGAAAATCTTGAATATCCACCATGGAAGGCCTCGTTATGTCCATCTTCAATGAGTGAACAGTTAATCGTGTGTTGGCCGTCCATGCCTGTAAACCTGTGGCGTCATCATCCATTAATCTTCAGTGGGTTTAGAAGAATGCGTTTAACATTCTCTCTAGCTCAGTGCATTTATTGCATGAAATGACACACCTATGAAGGTGTGCGATAGGCATTGTGTTTCAGGAACATATTTTGGCAAAGAGATTGCACTTATGCGCATTTGCCGAAACATTATGCCTCTTAAAGGTTGGAAGGTGGATATTCCTGTTTGCTCATGTGTGCTCCGACGTTGGTGGGAGCCAGCATGTAAAAGATATATATGGCCATTAGAAGCTAATCATTGGCCATTACTGAGCTGGAGGCTATTGGGTGGGTGTTAGTGCCACACACCCAGTAACTGGGAGGACCTACTTCAAAGGGCAGAGAACCATGCCGCCCTGGGGCATATCTCAGCATCTCCTTCTTCGGAGGTTTATTACACCTAAAATTAAGGGATCTTGTTTAAAGTTAAACATGCTTCTTCGATCTATTTGACAAGTTAAAACTGAAACGTACATTTTTGTAGTCAACTTTGGTGTAAAACAAAGACACTTTATTTAGCCAGAACTCATTCTTTCCTAATCTATGCAAAGTATTTCAATAAGGATAATTTTCTCTTTCGTGGGCTGCCCACAAGCCTGATTTCACTTACTCTGGGCGCATCCTGATAATAACCTGTCAGTGCCTCCTTTTGCGGCCGATCATGGTTTTGAGATAGATGGATAAGTAATATACCCAGGATCACATAATTGTATGAAATGGGGAAACTGAGATTCTACATTTGTTGGTGGTTTGAAGGACAGGCTCCACCTTCCTGGTTGAGAACTAACATCAAGACTTCCTTGTACGATCAGATGTCCCTCCCACTTGGAAATATTTATTCTTTTCACTTGAACTCTTTCTAGGTACCCACAGCTCTGCTTAGTTATCTCAAAGCAACTGGGTTGGTGCATTACAAAACAAATAAATAGAAATTCAGTTATCCTTGTTGAACACATGGCGCAATCACTGCGCCTTTGAAGCCGAGCCATTCTGCATAAAACAGGTCCTATGAAAGGTAGCTTTTTACCTAGATCTATGATTCATGTTGGACTTAACAATGTTTTTGTGGCACTTTCTGCCTGGTTTTCTCCTGTTATTTTTTTTCATTGCCCTTGTAAAAGACTCTAACCCATATTTGTTGAAAAGTCCCCCCTTGTTGGTTGTGCTTGATCTCCTGCCCCCTTGTTGGTTGTGCTTGCTCTCCCGCCCCTACCCCCTTGTTGGTTGTGCTTGCTCTCCTGCCCCCTCGTTCTTGTGCTTGCTCTCCTGCCCCCTCGTTCTTGTGCTTGCTCTCCTGCCCCCTCGTTGTTTGTGCTTGCTCTCCTGCCCCCTCGTTGGTTGTGCTTGCTCTCTTGCCCTGCTATTGGCATTGTAAATGACAATGCCATTTATTTATGTTTTAAAAACGAAAACATAAATAAAAATAATGTCAGGAGCAATGCCAATAGCTCTAACTTTAAGAATGCTGAGACCATTGCATTGTAAATGTTTGTTATGAATGTGCGTATTACTAAGACCAAACCATTCTCCAGATGCTCGGTTTCCCTAGCAAGCAAATATATTGAAGTTGCATAGGCTGTTACAACACGTTCAGGAGAGACTCATTGTATTGAGAGGTGGGTTCTTAAACAGGTCTATGCTAGGACGTGGGAGCCAAGGTAAAAGTGGTGGAGAAAAAACACACAAGAAATATGACACCAATACCTCCATCCCATCAGTACTCCCAAGGACCATGCCTCCACTCACACATTCATAATTCAAACATTACTCCAGTCCTTTGCTGCTTGAGTGACAGTCTTAGGGGAAGCCAAAAGGAAGTAACAAACACAAATGTAAAGCCAACGCCTCTTTCCGAAACCTCCATCTGCACAACAGCATAGCTTAACTTTGAGACCACATACATAAAAGCACCTATTGAAAGCATCGGAGGTTAGTGAACTAAATCCTAGTGGATGAAATCCAAGAACTTACATTTCACCTTCTTGACCCTGTGAAGCATACACCTTAGATGAAACCTCAAAATGGATGTCCACAATAACCACCTGACACGAATACAAGTGAGGACTTTTAGATTTTTGTGAAAGAAGCAGGACAAAATTATACAGCAGACCGACGAATGACTACTCTTCTCATTGCAGGGAATGTGGGGAGAGGTCAATCAAGAGATGGGGCTGGTGATAAGTGGTTTACCTGAAAGCTGACCCGTCGGAAGTGTAACCTCTATCGGCAAGACCCTTCGCGAGTCCCGGAGTTACGTGCAGACGACACGAATACAACATAGCGCGTGCAACGCTACCGCCGCATTTCAGGAGCCTTGACTTCGAAGGGTACAACGGCATTATAAACTTCCAGCGCTTCTTTTCCTGCAGGAATAATTTTCAACCTGCAATGGACCTGAACGATAGGCACGGCGCCTAGAAAATAAACATATAAAGCTTACAAAAACCATATCGTGAGGAAGGAGTGGCAACGCTAAAAGGCAGCGTTTATATAAACCTTGTTTCATCTTTTACTAGGTTTTAATCAGTATAAAAGCACTTTAGTTGTGAATCAACACTGAAAAACAGACCCCAGACGAGGAATATACCATAACTCCCTAGGGGGAAGTGTCACCTCGCTAAACTATTCAATGTTACAATAGAATAGTCCTGCTTTTTTACATGAACACTACTTTAGAAAGTGATGGTAAAGTCCTGATGAAGGCATATTCTTAAATGTCGAAACGCGTCGACCGGATGCCATCTAATCTCTCTTAATTTCTTGTGAATACATGTGTATCACCTTATTGTGATTTTATCAAGTGTGACAAATGCACTGAATTTTATCATTCCCTTTTTAATTATATTAAAAATGTATTTTTTCTAAAACTGCACTAGTTTGTTTGTTTAAATCTATTGTGTACTTAAGTATATGCCTGGGAGCGTTATTTCACATACATTGTTTACCCTGTCCCAGGATATTGATCCTTATCAGGGGGTCCTTGTTGCTGACATAGGTTTACCTGTGAAAAGACATCATTCTGAAGAGGGAAAATAGGGGCTTGAAAATGGGCAGTGGCAATTCGATTCCAAATTCAAATGGGAGGATGTCCCAGTGTAAGGGACATGAATTTTGGCTTGGACATAGGGTCACTGATGGATGTAAAGGAGGGGAAAATTAGCATACTGAATCATTTATGTGGGACCCCAACATTTGAGGTTCTGAGAGAGCTTTCTCCCCCGTACCCTCTAACTCCCCCTCTCCCACTCCTGTCACCTGTGCCCTAACCATCATCTATCTAAATACGCGTTCCCTGGTGAAACACCAATTAGAGATCTACCGTCTAGTAGATGACACTAACATAGACATCCTTTTCATGTCCGAGACCTGGCTAACAGAGGACTCTGTACCGGATATCCTGGCCGCTACCCCCAACGGCTACTATATTTTACACGTTAACCGTCCTGGGGGGCAAGTTGGTGGTGGAGTCGCAGCCATCATCCGTAAAGAACATGTCTTTTCCATCTTAGACTGCACTCCCATCCCCAATACTCAAACCCACGTCATCCAGCTCCGCTCAATCACTACCTCCCTTATCTGCGTTCTTATGTACAGACCCCCCTCCTACATGCCTTCTTTCGCTCAATCAGTCGGGGAGCTGGTCTCCAAGCTTCTTATTAATCACTCCAGAATTCTCATCCTGGGCGATTTTAATTACTGGCCTAGTGACCCTCAAGAAAGCCGATTGTCTGAGCTGTTCTCAGAAACCCTCACTAGCTTGAATTGCCAGCAATTGATTTCCACTCCCACCCACTGCAAGGGCCACATACTTGATCAGGTCTGGATGGCTAACCTTGACATCGACCCTCCACTGATCACCCCTTGCACCTGGTCAGACCACTACCTTATTTCTTTCTCTGTTGACCTTCCTAGCTTCCACCGCCCTCCGCGCCCGGCTAACATCATGGCCCGTAATTGGAAAAATGCCAATTTGTCAAAACTTCACTCTGTCTTGGCAGCCTCAGTCCCTCCAGTTTCTGAATCAGTCTCTCACCAAGCCTCTACTCTTGAGCACTGGCTGAAGGCAGCAGCCGACACTGTAGCTCCTCTAAAGACCATAAAAGTCCTGCGCCCCCACGACGCCCAGCGATGGTTTAATGACCAGCTTAAACTTGACAAATTAGCCCTCCGCCAAGCTGAACGTCGCTGGCGCCACAAGTACGACCCCGCACTTAAGACAGAATTTACTACTCTACTTAACAAGTATAAATCCTCCATACTCGAGGCAAAGACTTCCTACTTTTCCCGTAAAGTCTTGGAGTCGGCTTCAAAAGCCAAAGACATCTTCTCGATTGTCAATGAGCTTTCCCTTCCCGATCGCATCACTCTTCCACCCGTGCCCATCCAGGCATTGTGTGATGAGCTTAATGCCTTCTTTCAAGACAAAATTTCCACAATTAAAAACAATATCTCTCCACCTTCCCCTTCCAAATCATTTCCCCTCCCCTCTGAAAACCCTCAGAAATTTCATACTTTTCCTCCTATTTCCATCACCGACTTCCACAGTCTTCTTCATAAAGTCTGTTCCGGTTCTCCCAAGGACTGCTGCCCCCCACATATTCTCAAAGAAATCTTCATGACTGTCCTGATCCTACTTTGGCCCTCCTCAACTCCTCTTTAACATCAGGAGATGTTCCAGAAGCTTTCAAGCAGGCTGTGGTGTTACCCATTCTGAAAAAGCCCAACGCAGACCCACTTGTGCTGAGCAATTACAGACCCATTTCCCTTCTCCCTTTTTTGGGAAAGATCCTAGAAACCTATGTAACTAGGTGTCTGAGCACGTTTATGGAGACTTCCCTTTTCTTGGACCCCCAACAGGCTGGTTTTCGCCCCCTCCATTCCACAGAGATGGTGATCGCGGCTGTCATGGACACTCTTAGAACCGGTGCCGATAATAACATTTCCCAAGCCCTTGTACTGTTGGATCTTTCGACGGCTTTTGACACGGTCGATCATACTATTTTGATCGACCGTGTCAGAAACGCCGGCATCCAGGGCATCGCCCTTGATTGGGTTCGATCCTTCCTGCAAGGCTGCTCCCAGGCAGTCCACCTTTCTACCTTCTCTGCTCCTTTCTCCCCCCTCACCTGTGGTGTCCCCCAGGGTTCAGCTCTTTCCCCGCTTCTCTTTAAGCTATATATGCAACCACTTATGGTCTCCCTTCGTCACTCCCCTGCCACTATATATAATTATGCAGACGACCTGCAATTGGTCTTTCCTTTGGACACTTCACCTTCCTCCCGCTCTAATTTTCAAACAACAATGTTGTTCATCTCTGACTGGATGGCTCACAGCCAGCTCAAGCTGAACCCGTCTAAGACGGAACTTGTTCTGGTGGGTGATCCTACCAATCCATGGGATGACAATTACTGGCCCCTTTCTCTTGGCACCCCCCCCTCGCCCGGTCAGCTCTGTGAAAAGCCTTGGAGTGGTCATCTCTGAGGACTTATCTATGAAATCTCAGATCTCGGCTGTTACATCATCCTGCTTTTTTCCACTGCGCAGGATCCGTAAGATCTGCCGATTTCTTACCAGAGAGGCACTCATACTAGTCATACTGGCTTTGGTCATCTCCAGGGTTGACTTTGCTAATGTCTTGTATGTGGGGATTCCTGCCTATCAGCTTCAAAAACTCCAGTTAATTCAGAACCAGGCCGCCCGCTTGGTGTTCCATCAACCTAAACACCAGCATGTCTCCCCCCTTCTGAGGAGCCTCCATTGGCTCCCAGTGGCTAAACGGTGCTCCTTCAAACTCGGATGCACCATATTCAAATCTCTCCATAACTGCGCCCCCGAATTCATCTCCTCCAAGCTAAAGAGATACCTCCCTACCCGTAATTTAAGATCTTCTGCTGATAATCTTCTCTGCATCCCATCTAACCGCCGCAAAAAACACGGCAGAATGCGTTTTTCTTTTTTAGGCCCCTCCTTCTGGAATTCCCTCCCTTCTTCTTTTCGCCACTGCCCCTCTTATGAGTTGTTCAGAAAAACTTTAAAAACGTTCCTTTTCAAAGCGGCCTTAGAATAATACCCTCTGCCCTGGCTCGTTATGTCTGTTATGAGCGCCAAGAAACCGCCTCGGTGTACGTGCGCGGTATAAACTTTTTAACATAACATAACATAAGTATGATGGTAGGTGCTAAGTTCAGCTAGGTACACTACGGTTTGCAGGCAGCAAACTGATTTAATGATGGTACAGGGACCGGTAGATGAAAGAATATATGGATCAAAACTGCAACATTTAGTTGGAGTGGGAAGGCACACTTTACACTTCAGGGGCAAGCAAGGGGGCCCTACCACTAGCCCAACCTACTAATGACCAGTGGAATCGAAAATATATGTAGGCCTTCAGAATAGGAACCTGGTGTAAAGGCAGAAGTGGAGATGTGGTCAAACGGTACTCGGCGATTCCTTGAAGACTGACAGTGAGGAAACATGTAAAGGAGATTGGAGTATGGAAAATAACAGGATTGGGCAGTAGAAGAAATATTTCTTAGAGGAAGTAAGATTAAGAGAGTGAATAACTATGCCGAGTTAATTAGCTATGAGACTGTCAGAAATGCGTTATTCAATTTCTAAGGCATTCCAAATAGGGGAACACCAGAGCATCATTAGCAAGGAAGGTACAGGAGAACTCGAAGGGGGTAACAATGGAGGTAGCTGTAAAGGGAAAGTACCATACTTTGGGCCGAGCCTAGAGAGACGGCAACCGATGTAGGGTAATGATGTGGAATATGTAGCACAGGGGCACAAAGAAGTAGTCCGATAAGTATATGGAGAACCAGTTGCGTGTCCATCGGATGCTCAATAAGTCTAGAGTAGGTAGCCTAGTGGAATAATCAACCATATTAAATGCTACTGAGAGGTAGAGGGAGGAGCAGGACGACTATAGTGAGCCGATATCAGGAAGAAAACACCTCTATGATGGCAGTTTCTGTAGAGTACAGTTAACGAAATCCAGATATCGGTGGTGAAATAGTGCACAGGAGGTGTTGGCTAACATGAATAGGGGGGGAGCTCAGCAGCATCAGTGTGGAAAGAAATTAGTTTGGCAGAGGGGAGATTGGAGATGGAAGAGATCGCGTAACAAGACGTGGTGGGACCACGAGAAGATGATTTAGTATGTTCCTGATGAGGGAGATGTTTGCAGTAAAAGAGAAAAAGTAAATTTTTGATATATTGAGTGGGTCATGCAAAGGAGGAGGGAAAGGAGGTTAGTACAGAGGGGAGATGTCAAACATGAGGCTAGAGCAATTTATGACGTCATCCTACTTGAAGACTTTGCTAAATCTATGCACGTGTCCGGTATACCACAACTTGTGTGCCTACCTTCCTCCACTTACAGAAACAAATCTACATCTGGACATTTCAAGAGGGTGCATGGGGTAGGGGCATGTGCTGACCCAAGCTTCCCACTGTAGGTCAGTGAGAGCAGCTAGTTAAAGAAGATAGAGAGAGTGAAACAGTGTGTAGTCAGGCAAAAGGGACATGATGAAAGTGCTCAAGGTATAGACAGAATGAGTTTGGTGGGTCAAGTAAAATAGGAGGTGTTACACCTTGGCGTGGTTTCTCCCTTACTTTTCACCTTCAAAACTCCTGTTTTTACTGAATTTGTTTTGCTGGGACACTGTGCACTTTACCACTCGAAAACAGTGTTACAGTGCGTGTACCCTCTGCTTAAAACATGGTAATATTGGCATATTTAATTTACTTACAAGTCCCTAGTAAAGTGCACTGCATGTGCCCAGGGCCTGTAAATTAAATACTACTAGTGGGCCTGTTGCACTGCTTGTGCCACCCACTTTAGTAGCCCTTTAAACATGCCTCATGCAACTGCAGAGCAAGGTGTGTGCGGTTTTAACCTGCCATGTCGACATGGCAAAAGAAACCTTTTGAAAGATACAAATCTTCCTTTTTAATACATATAAGTCACCCTTAAGGAAGGCCATGCAGTGTACTTAAAAAGATTTAAGTTACAATTCAGAAAATTCCACTTTGGACCCATGGACACTCTGCCAGGAAGAAGGACTGCTGTGCTGCTACAAGTTCTGACCCTCTGCTGGACTGCTAACCTGCTGGACTCCTGCTTTGCTGACCTGCTGTCTGCTTCCCTCTTATCTGCGTGAGAAGAACTGAGACCTGCATCACTTGAATCCAGAACTCAAGAGTGATTCCAAGGGCTAGTTGGCTGGACTCCTGATCTGAAACTTCAGGGACATAACAGGATTCCAACAACCTTGCATTAGCACCTGACCTCTACCATCTGTGAAACTACCCGGCCAAGTGGTTCCACTCCAGCCTTGGACCTGTGGAAGTGGGCTTAAGGCGGTTTGCCAGCCTCTGTGGTACCAGTAAAACAGACTCATCTCCTCTGCTGCGCGGCGCAATCCGGTGCAGAACTGACTAATCTCTGCTGCTGTGTAGACTGGACCAGTCGCAAAGACTAGCACCACCTCCACAGCTCACATTGCCTTCTGAACTGCCACTGCACAGCGTATCCTCAAAGCAGGCCCTGGCATCTCTCGTAACAGCAGCCTCAATTACACCGACTCCACATCGCAGCTCTTCGGAACGGATCCATCGCCTCAACTGCACACCACATGCCTGACTCCGGATTGCGCATCGCAAGCCCCCATTGATGTGATCCTCAACATTGACGCAACATCTTGGAACAGACGCATCGCCTTGGCTGCTCGACTCATTTTCAACACGGATCCAAGCAACACTCCATAACCCAGGATTTAAGGTACTCTGTTTAGCAGGCCTAACTGGATCTCTGTAGCTGGCCTGTGCTCCATCGCAGTCAGCCTGAACCTGGGTTTTGTCCTGGCCCAGCACAAATAGATATCCACAGTTGGCTCTTTACACCTTTTGGTGCTTTTTACTCTAAAACCTTTCAAATTCAATATCTCTGGATCTACTAATTGGATTTTTGTCATTTTGGTTTTGTTTCATTTGTTAAATTAAGCTACATTTCTCTAACCAGGTGTGGGGATCTTTTTGTATGGTGTTTTCATTGTTTTACAGTTTGAAGAGTTTCACAAATACTTTACACATTGCCTCCAAGTTAAGTTGATTGCTCTGTGCCGAGCTACCTCGAGAATGAGCGTAGGCTAATTTTGAGTTTGCTTGTGCATTACCCTGATTATGATTGTGGTTGCTGCTTCATTAGGGATCACACCCCAGTCAACCAACAACCCAATTTCTACCATGAGGGGTTCACCATGGAAATAGAAAGTAACGTAGGTTCACCCACGGAGAATAGGTGCGAATAACTAACCAATTGTTGAGTGGAGAGGCAAGTCCTATATGATGTGGGGGGCATACAATCACTAGTAAGAATTTCTGTTCTGACATTATGTTAACTCCTTTGTGAATCTTCAATCAGATAATGGAATCAGGAAGTGGTGCAGTCTTTTGTTGTTATTGTCCACTGCCATGCTTGGACCAATTGACACCCTAAGCCATGCTTTCCAACGCCACACTATTAATTTTGGCAGGCAAGTTGCTCACTGTACCAACAAGGGATCTAAATTCCAGAGGAAATGCAGAACTAGACTGGGTCAGAGAAGAACTTCTATCACGTTGGATAGCTTCTCTATGGATACACCAAGGAACAGGATACCCATTACCTCTGGAGTGTACAAGCGCATGTGAAAATATTAAGCAGACAGAGCAAGACATAACCTGGCTAAGTCTTGGACAGGGATCTTGGAATTTAAATACTCAACTTACTATGAAATCAAACCTTCAGAGTTACTAAGATCCGAATAACCTGTCTTTTTTTCCTTCAAGTTCATTCATATATTATTTTTACACACTGAGAAACTTTTCATTTCCATTCAGTTTCAAAACCAAGTTTCTTCCTCTGGGCAAGTGACTCTCCAGGGGAAGCAAAGTCAAGCAAACAAGTCACTCTACGATGTGGTGAGATGCAGCATGTCACACTAGACCAAACCCATATTCAATGTCCAATCAGTGCTGTAAATTCTAAGAATACTATTTTTGTTAATGTTCATGGTAAATGGTAGGTAAAATTATGATTTACGATGAGGACCGTAAGGTGCCAGCATCTATAGATTTTTATATAATTTACACAATAGACCACAGATTTTGAAAGAACATCGACCACATGTGTAATATTATCCATTTTGGTTAAGTGTGGTACAACTTTCATAAGCAAAGATCAGTCAGTGGGACAGAGGTGGGACCTGATGGCTGTAAAAAGGCCACAAATCATATAACCCAAAAAGCCCAACCCCCTAAAAGAATTGAGGCCCTCACACAAGTGAGAAAAAAATGGTGAAGCCTGGGCAGCTCAGACCATTTAGGAAACCTCCTCATAATGTTTGAGGCAGCTGGACATTGTGCGAGGCTTCCAGTAAGTCAGAGGATGGCTCCTCCTCATATTGTAAGCAAAGCATACATGCAGGATGCACTGTTCCTAGAGAATATTAATTCTCAACAAATTAAATATAATATGCCTTCCTAATGTGGGAAATAAATAATCTGTAAACTTCTCTTCTGCTTGGTAAATTTATTATTCAACATAAATTTTCAAGAAGATGATACTGTGTTCCTACACAATATTATCATGATTCATCATAGACACAGTTTGTATATATCTTATTTTTCATAATGTCTCTTGTACAGATTATACATGTTTACATATATTTATATACATAACTATCTATAGAAGATAATTCATTACATAGCACAATGACACCAAAGGTTGTGAAGCAGTGTCGCCCGATGCATTTCGGGAAGCCCTGTTCTCTTCTTCAGGGGAGAATACCTATATATTCAATGCTGTGACTAAACGAGCACGCAGGTCGTCACTGTCCGTTCTATCGTCAGTGCTGGAACTAGCTGATGTTTCAGCTATATCCGTTAAAACACAATGGTATCCTACTTTCCAAAAGTATCTAGCTTGGCAGGACTGAAGAGAAATGTAGGCTTTGCTTACTTTTACTTTTAGTTGTTCACACACTGTTTAGCAGTTTGCACCCTTGGACTACTTTGTATAATCAAGAATAATTGGATAAAAAATAGAGTGCTCCTCTCTCCCTATAAATTAGCATCCTCCTCACATTGGACAGTTCATTTATTCTTCTGGAAGGTCACAGCAGCAAGGATTCTCCATGACCAAAGGCTTTTCCTAGGGTCAAGCAAAGGACACTGTCAAGAAGCTCTCACAACACTGGTTTGTAGGGTCTCCATGAATGCACAATAAAGTATAAGTGTGTGGCTACAAGGGTATCAGTATTTGAGGAATGGGTAAGGGAGCGTGAACTAAACCAAGTTTAAAGTTCAAAAAGTGATGAAATGCATGGTCTTATTCTTTCTGTTTTTTGCAGGCTTGCTGTAGCCGCAGTCACAGATCTAACAGCTTGAACTAGCCATGGTTGGGTTATATATCGGAGTCAGACTAATGGAGCCAGGGAGCTTCATCTGGTATGCAACAGCCACCAACAAAAGAAAAGGAGAACAAGGAATAAGATTTAATGAGCACAATGGAAACCTGCGCTCAATAAACAGACCCCTTTCTTATTTACACGGACAATGGACGGGATAGAGATGCCCTCCATCTTCCAGGTATCTCGTGTTTTGGGAAGAGTGGCTAAAAAAGGAACAAAGAGGGATTCGATGTACAACATTAACAGACTACACTGAAATCCATTGTCTCGCGCCTTCATGATCACACAATGCACATGTATCACATACGAAGACACGCAAGGACCATGTTATAGAAAACTAAACAGAAGTTTAAAGAGGAGAACTGGTATGCATCTGCCTGAGATAGGATCAAAAAAAAGATCAGTTTGGGTGGTACAGTTTTGCCAAGCTATGCAAACGCCACCTCCTATTTGGTAATTTTCCAAAATGGAGACAGGTCTCGCTAAACTGTGCCAATCTCGGGATTTCTTTGATCCACAAGATACAGTGGTGTGGAAATGAGCAGCATCTAAGAAAACGTCATTGCTGCCCACTGTCGCTTCACCAATAGCTGTGAGAGTAGAACTTCTAAATATTTCCTTTACATTATGCAATGTATTATTCCACGAAGGCTAATACAGTTCATGGATGGCTTTAGCTACTAGCTGTACGGACTTGATGAAGTCTGAGAACTGCTAAAAATCTGAGATACTAACCCCTTGTTTAAGGATTGGCTCCTTCAGGATTAGTGCGACTGCACGCAACAGAAACATATTATGATGCACTAAACAGGCCTATGGCGAACATTTCGAGACATGCTGGGTGCTAAAATCCCGGCAATATTACCACTTGTGTATACTCACAGAATATGTTTGTGCTTGCCTCACCAAAGGAACCTTTCAATGTTTGAGAGGTGGGGAGACAGAGATTAGTCGATTTTCACTTTTTCATTGCAGGTGTAAGGCGTGTTAGAGCAGGAGATGTGTTTATATTCACTGCCGAGAAGGACAGGGCGACGCGGCCTCCTCGTGGTTATGCAATCAGGCCAGCTCGGTTAGTCTGAGGTAAAAGTGTCCGAGGCCGCGGTGTTACTGGTAGGACACACCTATGCACCGCAGGGACAACAACCACACACACACAGCCCAAGCCAAGAACACAGACAATGGCGTTGCGGCACCTGCTTTGAAAACATTAATTTACCCTGTGTCACGAGAGGACTCTGCCAAGAAAGTCTGGACCGCTGCCCAAAAGGTTTTAAAAGCTGGGGACACGTCTTATTTGACAAGTGGATAAATGAGAGGGAATTCGCACAAAGAGGTGGCGTGTCTCATTAATTACCATTCAGAGGACGAAGCTGTCGGCACGTAAATAAAGCACATCACCTTACAGGACACCGTAGCCCACAGCAAAACCAGATTAAGGACGATAACTTACTTTCAGTACTGCTGTTCCTTGTCACAGACCTTAATTAAGAGGGGGCTTCCACCAGGGGAGCAACTAGACTCAAATTTCGGGGAGCGGGGGTGCAAACACATGGATTAGTGGAGATAGAGACATCATAAGAGCCGAATCAAAATGACTTGGAGGGGGCTCCCTTCACTTTTCCGCTGTAGTGCGTAAAACACAGTCTCATTCTTTGAGGCTACATGTGGCAAATCGTGCATTTTAAAGCATACAGGGACAGATTTCGGGTCTCTCAAGGAATTTTAGCACAGTGAATGACAAATGTTCTATTGTAATGCACATTAGGCCAGTAAATCTGGTACAATGTGAAACACCATATTCTATTTTACATCACAATCTCGAGCAAATCGTACACTCCAAACACTCTGGGCCAGTTGTATCAACCTAACTAGTCTAAAAAAATCTTTTACAATATATTTCACCATCCTTCCACCAAGGAGGGTTTTGAAAATTGGAAGCAAATAATTCAGTGTAAGCACATTTATTTAGTTACTGCAATGTTCATGCTTCATTAACCTGCACACAATACTTTTATGTTATTTTCTGAATTTGATGGTACTATGGTAAACAACTTTGTAGCTGTTTGGGGGGAAGCTGCCACATATGCTAACTCTATAGCACAAAGAATGTTGAATATATATTATTTGGTACTTTGGGGCAACTCCCACCAAATATTTATGAATTTGAAATGCTGGAGTAGTCATTTAGCAAGAAACACAACCCATGCTTGATAAGATTTGCTCTAATAACATAGATTAAGGATAGAAACAGAGCACACAAGCTTGATTATATATGATACCCCCCACATCACAGATGGGTGCCAATCTGGGATTACCAAGGATAAGAGATGTTGACCTAGTTTTCCATTTGGCACTCATCGCACTACACTCAGTACCTCTTGTCTAAGTGAAAGGATCAGAAACTAAACAGAGCTTTAAAAGTCTTATTTATTTTTTACATTCTAGTCCCTCTACCTAGCCATTGGGCAGCAAATAAGTCGCTGTTGTGCAGCTAAGCATGGGTAAAGGGATCAACCTTTGGATGCCACTTTAGCTATTCCTGCCATTTTAGTGAATAAGTGCCATGGCAGCTTAGGGCTGACATTCAAACCTGTAACGTACCCCTAAACAAAATGGGAGCAGCTTATTAAATAGCAACGACATTCATGAAAATAATTTGCAACAGTCTTCGAAGAATGAGAATGTATTTACTGATAACAATGTTGGCAAATTTCTATTGAATTCTTGTGTGAAGCAAAGGACGTATGAAATAAGATTTCTTGGGGTGGAAGTTTAGTAGCAGTATGACTAAGTAATCCCAGAAAGAACTTTGGAGGCAGGAGTGTCATCAAATAAGAAAGATGGGACTAAATTAGAACAATTGCATAACATTTTGAAGGAAAAATAGTGTGAGATAAAGACTGGACTGCAGACAAACTAGTCTCTGCTTTGTTGTGGCAGGCAGGAAATTAGGCACAATCGCTAGGCCCTGCAAACATGAACCCAACCACATTTGAGTTAACATATTGGCTCATCTGAGGAGGAATCAATTACTGCAGAGACAGAAAATCTCTACTAACTACCTTGACCTCACGTTTGCACCATGGTGTAATGGTGTCTGGGTGAGCCTAGGATAGGTTTCGTGGTAGAAGGGTACACTTCCAGTACAAAATACTATGCTGAGACAAACTTTAAAATGTTTCCTCTTCGGATGAGTGCTGTAAAGTGCAACACACATGCAACGTAGTAAGAGTTAGGATAAATAAAAGCATTGCTCCTTTAAAATGCCAGCTTAAAAGAGGTGTTATTTTTTGTGCAGAACTCTATCTACTATTGTTAGTAAATAGGGTTTTACTTCAACATCTACCACCAATGCAACGCACCCTTGATGCAAAGTAACATAAAGCGCTGCCTTCCGTTACTTTCAAGCACCTTTCCAGTGCAAAACAAGTTCTGGGCTGGAAATTAAATTCAAAATAAACATCTTGCAATGGTTTGTGACACTTTTGTTATGCAAACCGGGTGCAAAATGTTTATAAATATGGGCCGAATTGTGTTACTTCTGAGCCCTTCAAACAATTTTTTATTATGTGAGGGGGCTTTTCGAGTAAGTACTTTTTTCTTAAGTAAGGCTTTTTGCCCAAGTTCCTTTTCAGTTTCTACTGCTTTCTTGGTTGATCTGTGGTGAACACACCAGCCTGTATCTTTCTGAAAGGGTAGATGCAGGTCGGCTCTGTACCCTGCCAGGGGAAGTGTTTAGCACTCTAAATTTCCTGACACTCTCCCCGCACTTCTTACAAGTAAACTCGGCGCCAGGCCTCAGGCAGTTTCTAAAATGATTGCAGCCTGTGCAGAGCCGACTGGGTACCCCTGACCGCTGGACCCTGGTGCAATGCACCGGCTGCACCACCAGTGGGTACACTTCTCAAAGGGGGCAGTATTCTTGTAACGTACCACATCTCCTCTAAAAGTCAAGCCAAAAATTGTGGGTGCATCATAAGGAGAAACAAAAACTACAAATAAATGTGGCATTCATAATACATCGTTTTTTAGTTGTAGCCTGACAAACAGCGCAGCTGGGTTGCAGTAGACTTATTGAGAACATGTTTCTAGCTTACCGGAAAAGCAACTCTGCTCGCTACTTTCTATTGGATTTTTGTTTTGTCACTTATATTTTCTTGCTTTCTGTTTGATGCTTTTATTTGTTTTAGCTGGTCTCCTGGTTGATTCTCTCGCGGAGCATAGTTTGTTTACCACCTCTTTGTTTGGCAACTTCTATGCTTCCAACAAGGTCTGCTTTTCTGGAACTCTTTTTTCTTTTTATAAAGCACTCCATGAGAGTGCATGTGTTTTCCAGCCATTATCTCCGTCGTGTGCTTTTCACCCACACTTCTTTCCTCAGTCCCCCGTGTGCTTTTATCTGCCAACCACGCTTCTTGATGGACTGAGTGAAGAATGTTTTGTAAACAGACCACAAAAAAACGAATCCTGTTTTGCTAGTTTTCACTCCTTCTTGGGCCTTATTCTTGTGATCAAAATAGCCTTGACCAAGGTGCAAAGGAAACATTGAGAAAAAACCTAACGAGGTGAGGCAAAAAATAGAAGAATGATCCATTTGTTTTACTGTGACTGACATCAATCAGCACCGTTTGTTTGTTACAGGCGTTGGCACCACTGAGGCGAATGTTTGTTCAGTAAGGAGGTAGATATGACCCAGCACACAGGCAAGGGGTGAGAAATTGTGTCAAATCTAAACCTAGGTTTTCGTGGTTGAAGACCATCTGGGTAATTTCAGTGTTCTGCTGCTTGTCTGTGTTTCTCCTTGCACAGTTGCCTCATGGGAGATCGGTGCTGGTTGTCTCACGTGGTGAAGCTGATGGAGTCATCTCAGTTCTGACTACCTTGGGCACCTGTCGTGGAGTCTTATAGACTGTACGGGCTGTTCTAGATTGCAAAACGAAACATGGTGACCTTAATAAAGGCCTTACTCTGTTTTGTGGGGTTTATAACCATCACTGCACACAGCCTTTATTAAAACTGGACAGTACTGCCCGGGCCATTTAGAGTCCCTTTTAGACTCGACAGAAGTAATACGCTTTCCAAGCGATTTCACCCTACTTGGGTTACCCATCGTTTTCCCATTTTCATCAACCTTTAAGTAAAGGCTGTTCTCGGTGCATTTGTCTGCACATCTAAACAAAGTTCCTGTTAATCTCCACCGACGAGCGCGACTCTGCACACATTTTACACCTCAGCATGCCATGCGTTTTTTGAAATTCCAGGACTTTGTTGCCTGCATACCAAGCTGAAAGGTTTCTTACATATTCATAACAGAACCTCCCATTAATTGTGATGGGTGCTTTTTGCTTCAGACAGAAATATATTCCACCTGTCTCCAGGATTCAAATGTAGGGCGAATAGTAATTCTCCGCTCCTCTGATGAAGGGACTACAGCTGTTAACATTTTTTACCGACTGTGTTGATATTTTGAGACTCAGCTTTGTTTTTCTTGTGCTGGGTGAGGGGCTACATAGGGTAAAAGGCTAAGGGACTATTTTTACACATTTGTGTTTCCTGTCACAACATATGGCCTCAATGACGTGATTGGAAACTAACACGTGGAAGTAAGTGATGTTATACCCATATTCTGGACGTGCTGGTACTGCTACGAATACAAAAGGTCTGTTTCCATCATGGTGATGTCACAACTTACTTTCACTTTCAAATAGTCTTTATTTCGATGCGCATATCATAAAAGACAATACAGTAGAATATTAAAAGGTTACAAAAAATTAAGCATTCCATTCTCACAAGAATAACAGGACCACACAGCAGAAGAGTACATCATCAAGTTAATCGGTCCAATTACACAATAATTTATCTAAAAACAGGATAAGAACTATAAAAACGTAGAAAATCCCGGCCCAAAATACAATAAGCATCACAGAATTAGCATGACTATATAAATGTGTGTATATAATAAACACTGCTAGTTCCGGCTTAACCTACGCGCACGAGTTGCCCACATCCAATGTAGAAATTTGGCAACAGCAATGACAGTAGATTCTGAAGAATCGGTTTTAAGTATCCTTAGCGCCTCTGTACCAGTGGTAATGCCCTTCAACAGGCAAATAGGCTTCAACCAAGTGTGCCTGGGATATTTGTACAGTGGGCAGATAAACAGAATGTGTGCTATAGTTTCCGGCGGAGATGGACAAAATGGACAGCTTGTGCTGTAATTAGCATGCCATTTGCCGGTAAATTAGTTGACTTGAAGCGTTCCCACCCTAAATTGGTGCTACCGTTTCCTATCCCAAGAAAGTGTGATAAAGTCCCAGTACCCTTCATAAACAATATCATGTTTTAGTTCCAGGAACTCTCTTGTAAGTGATGGGCTGACACAGATCCCAAAACCTTTCATAGAGACCATGTTCCAGTAAAGGTCCTTAAAGGTCTTTCTGGGCGGGAAACTATTAGCTGCAGGATTCTCCCACAGAGAATTTAAGCCCATTGCCATATATATTGCCTTGGCCTCTTTCATACATGGAATTCTACAAGCGCGGTCAGCATCCCTGAGCATACTGGGAGAGCTCAGGGGTAAAAAACACAGTCTCCTCCAGTAGGCGACAGGTTTGAATCGTGCTACATCCTCTATACGTTGGCATCCCAGATCATAAAAGAGGGGCAGTAGTGGCGTAGATGGAGGAAGGCCAGTTATACCCCTCACAAACTTTTGGAGCTCGTTAATGCTGCTAAATTACTGAACCCCCAGAGTTCAGCCCCATAAAGGACTGACGCGCTGATTTTTGTATTGTAAATTTTGAGCGCTGGAGCAATAGGTTTTGTAGCTGAAAGGCGGAGTTCCTTTGTTAGGGCACCAGCTAGTTGTGCATGTTTAATAGCCAGCTGGTTGGTATGAGGCTTCCAATTCAATTTAGAACCCAGAGTTATACCAAGGTAGGAGAAAACCTGGGTCTGCTCTAGCATAACTCCATTCATAACCACCCTCCCTTTTACAAACTTACTTGTGGCTTTTGAAAGTTCTCTTTTACCGATGCAATGAAAGCTGGTGACATGTTAGGTCCACCATTGTCTTTGGTCGTGTTTCTACCTGGCCTGACTTCCACAGTTTGCTCCTATTCATAAAAATCAGTTTGTACACGACTCACATCAATTGTTTTAAACCATTTATCTATATGTTTATTTAGTGGGGTTTCTGTAGTCTGTGCTGTGGCAAAGCAGTGCATACTAACATAGATTTGAGGTCAAGATGAGGCATTGGGTGAAGCTATTTTGTTTTTAAGTCGAGCCTTCTATACACTGGAAGCTATCTGGTTGCAAAATACCTATTGTGGGATCACCAAGAATTTACAGCAGCATTTTTGCATGGGTCCTGAGACGCCAGAAAAACCTAGGTAAAAATGGAAAGAGGCCACTCTCACAAACATCCGAGGGAATGTGAGTAGGTGTGGCCTGTCTTTCATAAAATATGAAGTGTGCACTGGGGTGCATGGCTCAAGTTTTGGGTGCCACTGGTGGACTCATCCAAAAGAAATCTACTATATATATATATAGGATGAATAAACAGTCCCGAATTATCAAAGAATTTGGAAGGCAGTGAGCCTAATTGTGTCAAAACAGAACATTGCTTGTAAATGGGGGTGGGTGGATTACCAACTCTTGGAGATTGGAGCAACGTCAAGGACTGGTGCATGCAGGATGAAAAGGCTATATAAGAAGGCAGCGGGTGGCCTAGAAAACGGAGGGAAATTTGTAATGCACAGAATGAATATCAAGGATATTAAATATACACAACCACCCATACACAGCCATGCACAGGGAACAACCCAATTAAATAAAATTACTTGGGGACAAACCATGGAAAGATGGGACTTCTACTCCATGACCCAAAGAACACAAGTTCCACCCAACACATATACATGCAAGTGGCAAGAGGCAGAGCATGTATTTTGTGTTTGTTAAAAAAAAAAATGACAGGTGTTTAAAAGCCCACCCATTGCTGACTATTGGTTGGCTTTATTATTGCTGGCATTTGCATTCTTTTCCTATGGCTTTCCCTGTCTCAGCTTGTCCATCACCCCTCTCTTCTAGCATAGCCTCTTTACCATCTTTCTGATTGGCTGGCTTCTATCCTTCTATTGCTCACTTAAGGTACATTTTTTTCTTTTTGGTTAAACATTCCATAAGAGTCGATGAGAATGCATGTGTTTTCCGTCTGTCTCCTCTCTCCCTTATCCCAAATTCCCACAACCCACATTCCATTTTCCTATTTTGTGTACTTCTCCTCCTCTTTCCTCGTACTCTGTGTTGTGCTTGCTGTCGTGTGGTTCTCCCTCGCGCCTGTGTTTTTGCCACTTTTGTGTGCTTCAACCCCCAACTCCCTTTGTTGCTGTCACTTTCATGTACTTCCCACATGCCTTCCTGCGCTCCGTGTTCTTCTCTCCCATGTACCCATGGTGTTCTTCGATCGATCTGCGAATCTCGCCCCGCCTCTGTATTGCTGTTCTCCACTCGCTTCACCATTTTCTCCAGTTACCTCTGATCCCTACAACCTTTTTCTTATTTTTTTTAATTTACCAATCGAACTGTGTCCACTATCTTAGATCAGTAAATAAAAAATTAAAGCAAATGGTGCCCACACATTTTCTCATGTACATGGGCCAGTGGAATGACACGACCAACAGCAGCAGTCGCGTCATCACACCAATTCATTTATGTTATTTGATGATGGTGCACAGTGCTGGGAGAAAGCCAGGCGCTGTAGAGCATTACCAAAACATATTGGCAAAGTCAATAGGTCCCCCGGGTGAGATTTCCACTCTTTGCCAATGCTGGTTTTCATCCTGGTCCTGACTTAGGAGGTACATTAAGGTATCATGAAAGGCTTTGCATTTCTTATTCATGTAAAAAACACACAAACCCCTTCCCCCCCCAAAAAACATGTGAACCATGTTACTCAGGTTGGTAGACTGGAAACTGCGGAAGAAAGCAACACCAAAGTACAATCCCATTTTAATAAGCAACCAGTGGCTACTCTGGGTGGCAAAAAGTGTGAAAAAAACCAATTAGTTATTTGTCAATGACCAACCAAGAGTATTCAGCTCTACAGTCCTGGAGTGCATCCGTTTCCAAGTGGAGTGCTTCCAAAGCTTATCAGGGCAGAGGGAAAATGTCCATCAGAGCACACCAGGACCAAGCCTGGCTCCAAAGCCAAGCAGCTGGAATTGGAGAGGCGCTCATGCCCGGGGTCAATACTCCATGAAATACAAACCTACACAATCCAATCATGTGCTAAGGTAGTGAGAGGAAGCAAAATAGGCAAGCATTAGCTTTGGCACAGCCTAATGAGGTGGTGCCGGGGCAGGTAGGTTTCAGTAGCCACAGATGCATACCTCCATCTGTCAGTGTGGCGTGACGGCAACAACACCCCACTCCATTTTCTACATTTTTCCTAACCTTTTCTTTGGCCGCTTACCTGAACTGCCATCTACCAGGCACTTACCTTGAAATCCAGCTGTAGGTATCTTTTGGTTTGGTGTTACCCTTGTTACGGAGTTGTATATAGAATATATTCACTTAGAGGCTTTCAGACAGCCATCTTCACCCATTGGTCGGTCGTTGTATCATTTATATATTTTTTCCGAACACTAAAACATATAGCAAAGGCCAGCGGGACAGCCAACTTCAGCCATCGGCTTACTGGACCGAAAGTGGCAGATACTGCCCTTTCACGAGGAGCACATCCCCACACAAAGTAGTTCCCTTCGGTGCCAGGGGCTACTACGGAAAAGAGTACTTTTTGAAGTGCAAAAAATGACTTACGGCAATGATTTTTTTAATATTGGCTAAGTCTGACAACTCTCCAACAATAAAGTGTTACTAAAGCCATGGCAAAACAAAACCAGCATTAACAAAGCCAGAATGCCAGCAGCTAATGCCAGATCATGGGGCTTTGCCCATGCTTCTTTAGGCCTGGTGTTAGCAAAATCGACTGTTTGATCAAATATATAGATGTGTACTACTTACTTACCCAGAGGGGCTTTTAGTCAGCCCCCTTCATCCATTGGTCTGCTTAAGTGTCATTCTGCCCGCCACAGCATACACTGGTCACAGGATTAGCCCACTTCAGCCACTGTTTAATGGACTGTGAGTGACTGCATTCTGCTCTTGTACAACGTGCATATACACAACATCTGCTGTACACTGGTGCATGTGTGCTTTTACAAAAAATAATATCTATATATACATACAAAGGCTTTTACACTAGGTTTGTTTTTGTTTTCATACAATGCATGAACTCATTAACAACCAAGCATTAGAAATGCAATAGGTCTCGAATTTTTTTGAGTTACAGCTATTGGTATAGCTCAACAGCTACCGAACAGAAACAGAGCATTGCTCCGTGAAACGGCCTGAATACCTAAAAGGAGCATGCAAAATGGATCCCACTGGCCCCCATGACTTAGGCTCACCCATACACACAAATTACCACCATGCAGGTAGTTGCAAACAATATACACATGTAAAGACACTGGATGCACACAGGATGTCAGTGCAAGGTTTTTTTGGGGGGGGGGGGGGGGGGGTGGGGAGGGGAGTTTTATATAGTGTGAACTCAACCTAAAGCAGGGGCGGCTTCTCCATGAAGGCGGAGGAGCGTCGCTCCACTGCTTCCAGAGCAGTGGAAAAGCGAACAATAAAACGATGATAAAGTTATTATAATTTTATGTTTCATTTCTGAGGGGCCGAGTTAAGGCGGGATCGAGCTGGTGGCTCAGGGAGGAGGAGTGGACTGTGCGCAGGACTGCTTGGCCGGCCGTCTCGGGCCGGCCAAACAGTCCTGCACACTTTGCATATTCCTCACCCAGGCTGCATTACAGACTGGGTGGGGAACATGCACAGACTGCATTGCAGCTTTGTGATTGGCTCAGTGGAACCTGTGTGCTTACGGACTCTAAAGCAACGAGGCAGAAGAGACGGAGGCGACTGCGGCGGAAAGAGGTAAGTGTTTTTGTTTTTAAATATTTTGTCCCTACTCGAAGGACCCAGTCCCCGTTCCTGCCAGCCACCACCGACTATGAACCATACTAGAGCTTTCGAGTAAGTGAACGCACTGCTTGGACACGTCACAAAACTTCAGTGACAGTCGCCCTGACCCTAGCGTGGGGCCGGTTGATTAACATTTCCAGCCTCTAAGCTCAAAGAGTGCTGACAATCCTCAACACAGGAAATAGAGATAAAAGCCAATAAACCGCAATAAGGAGACATAGGATGGACTCAAGAGACCGAGTAATATACTAATTCCCTTGCTGAACTTCTCTACCTGCTTCTAACTGTGGTGGAGCTCTCTCTGTTCCTGGTGGGACGCGGCAAAAGGACTGTTTTCTTTCTTTTCACCGGACTGATAACCCTCTTTTCCCAGTGCCTGCCTACATCACCTTGGGAGCGGACTCCAACTCCCAGGGTGCAACACTTTGCTCACAGCTGCCGTGAGTGAGGGGGAGGCGTTGTGATCGCGCATAAAGCACTGCCTCTCCCCACAAGGCGCAGGAGCCCTTGCAGAAATCTCTACCTGCTGCTAACCATGGTGGAGCCCTCTCTGTTCCTGATGGGACGCGGCGAAAGGACTGTTTTCTTTCTTTTCACCGAACTGATTACTCTATTTTCCCGGTGCCTGCTTACATCACTTGGGAGCGAACTCCAACTCCCAGAGTGTAACACTTTGCTCACAGCTGCCACGAGTGAGGGGGAGGCGTGGTGATCGCGCATAAAGCACTGCCTCTTCCCAGGCGGCGCGGGACGCAGCCCGGACAAAGCCCGGCCGAAGGGCGGGCCAGTCATTACCAGGCAGGGCAGGGCCACCCCCCTTTTGTCCCATGTTCTGGATCATCGAACAGCACTAGAAGCTGGTGACTAGGTACTGTGTGCATTCCATTCTTGCCGCTTTTATGTGTAGCAGCTGTTAACAGCTTATTGCCTCATTACTATTATGTTCCAAGGACTACTGACTGAGGTGCCGGATCTCTCCATTTTTAGGTACTTATTGAATTTTTAAGCTTAGCACTACCTTTGAATTAGAGCCTTGCTTTTTATTCTGCATTTAATGATAGTATTGCGTCCAAAACACAGCAATATTTTGATTGCCTAAAAGCTGCAAGCACGGGACACTTCATCTGTTAACATAAGACCCTATGTTCGTTTTTATCTGGCAACTTTATGGTCGATGCTCTAGTGCTGTATTGCGCTATATATATATATATATATATATTGCACATTGTTCTGAAACTGCTGCTATAATTTTGTTTTCCACGCTGCACTTCTACTGACAACATAGGATTATCTGATTACCACTAAATATTTAGGTACTGTATGGTCGGTAATCTAGTACTCTACTGCATTTTGCACATTGTACAGTATACCCTGTGCTATCAGCTGTGAAGCACTTTTAGCAGGGATCTGCCAACATATCGGTGCCTACACACATGTCAAGCATGAGCAAGCGTAAGCAGAGTGTAGGCAGAAGTGTGGTGGGAACTTCAGCCCTCATTAATGAGATTAATGGTTATCTCTTGAGCCCCAACACACGCAAGACAGACTTTCCTTAACTCCTGTAATCCTCAAATCTTTGGTGGTCTCTAACCATGATGTATCCCCAACCCGGCTTAGTCAGTCTTCTTATGACCGTTTCAGACCCAGTGATAAACCTTGTTCCTTGTTCATTGTCGTCGGACCAAGAATCTAGACTTGTTAAGCCCAAAGTTTTGACCATAGGGCAGAAAGCCAAATTGAGGTCACCCCGCACTGTTGTCGCTCCACCCAAAACAAGGAAGAGTCAAGGACTATCCAAAGCCAGCAAACCTGCCCAGAACATATTGCAAGAAAAAGTTAACGATCAATTCTGTAAGTGGTACTAAAGTGGGTTCCATTACCTCTATGTTTCAGCCACCTACAAGCCAGCCTGGCGAAAACTATGTACAGTTGAAGCTAGATTACTAAAACTAGAGGGGATGGCTAGCCGCAACTCACCGGTCACCGAGGCAGTTAATGTTAATATCAGTAGTGACCATCCAGCTACCGAGGGTACAGGTATGGGGGCAGGTCCACCTACAAACTCTGCTTGGCAAAATAGACCAGCCCCTAGGCAGCAGTCTATATCTATGGCCCATCCATCCTTTGTAACAAACAGTCAGTTTGGTGTTGACTCCGCACTAGATTTAAAGAATAGATTTGCAGTATTAACTGGGTTGGAGGAGTGCGACTGACTAGGGTGTCTAACATCTTCCGAGATCGAACCTGCTGTATTTACTCAGTCCCCACCAGAGGTTGTTGAGAGACCCACGGGGAAGAGATTGAACAATTTTTTATCTCGGAACATTGCAGGGCTGGCAAATAAGCTCCAAGTCCCACTTTGGGTGCAATTTGTGAAACAATTCTCGGTAATCAGCCTGCAAGAAAAATGAACAGTGGATTGCGACCTGCTATTGGAAGTGTATAAGGCTTTCTTTGTTCCAGCCATTCCTTCTGTGAGTGGAAGACCCAAGGGTGGTCTAGAGATATATATATATATATATATATATATATATATATATATATATATATATATATATATATATCTATCTCTGTGGCTATTGACTGCCAGATCCAGGCCGTGCCAAACTCTAACCGAGGAACCCTTGCATTATTAGTAAAAAAAGGGGACACACTAGATTGGGCCTCATTAACTTCTATAATTCGGTGGCCTGCACTCAGGGCGCTAGTAATATCATCACCTTGGGAACTTTTATAAGACTATCTTTTGGCTCTATCCTACACAACCTTTGGTTTCTGGTGATTTTAATATACATCCTTGTGGCAACCCTACTTTATCCAGTATTTCTGAGCTAGGATGCCCCCGTATGAGGGTGTTTCATTTTGAACATCAAGTCCAGGGGAATCAATTAATAACAAGATAAATGAATTAGACATGGTAGTCTTGAGGTCTTTAACCGCCCGCAAACAAAATTTTCTGAGCCAACTTTTAAAGGGCACGGGAAGGGGTCATTTATAGATTTTATTTTAATTTCCTCCTCTTTGCAATCTTTATTTCATGGTTTTATTATTATCGAGAGAGAATTAAGTAACCACAATCCACTCTGCGTTCATATGTTGGGCCCATTATCTGTACAAATCAGTGATGTCTCAGCGAGGGGTATATTAAGACCGAGTGATGGCAAGCAAAGACTTAAACGGTCTCAGATTTCCCAAGAAACTTTTTACAGTAAAGTAAATGTTTCTTGTGCCACTGAGCTATCATGTTGTACAGCTGTTGGCTCCTCTCCCTAAGAGATTATGGGTGCATACGAACTAATAGCGCATAAGGCTGGTGAAATCTTAAGTGCTCTCGCTATTAGAACTGTCACCCCCTGGCCCTAGATGGTTCGACTTTCACTGTTCTAAGGCAACCAAGAGGCTGAGGGAATCTCTGTCAGCCAAACCAAGGAGCCAATCTAATGTACGCGCTTGTCGTAAAGAATATAAGTTAGCTCTGGTTAAACGAAAGGGTGATCTGAAGGAGAAGGTTTGGATGGAACGGATTGACGTCGTTACTCTTAAGATTAGCTCCAGGTTCTGGAACATTGTGAAGCAACCATTCCTCTGTCAGGAAGTGGGGGGGGATGGGGTGGACTTGGGGTCCTAGATTCACACTTTACTGAGGAGGAGTGGGTGCTTCATTGTTTGAGTGCCCCACGGAGCACAGCTGACAAGGGAGTTGGGTCGTAAATGACCCGCCAATAATCTTCGAAAAGGATGAGTTTATAGCTGGTATTGAAGGACTATCCATTAATAAGGCCCAGGGCACAGATGGGATTCCTCCGGACCTATTTAAGTCCAACCCCTCGTTTTGGGCACCAATTCTAGTGGCTGTGTTCAACGCAGCAGCAAAAATTGGGTGTCCTCAATCATGGGATTCCTCCACCATAGTCCCCGTTTTTAAGAAGGGAGATAGAAATAGCATCCACTGTTACATGCCCATATCTCTCATTGACTCAGTGGTGAAAGTGGTGGGACATTTCCTCTTGCAGAGATTATCAACCTGGGCAGAGGAGGAAGAGATCCTGTTGGATGTCCAATATGGATTCCGGTCAGGCCGCTCTAACACTGCTCAATGCCTCAACTTATATATGATACTGAGTAAATATACTGTGGCATGTTCCAGTACTATCTATCTTGCCTTCATGGACTTGTCCTCTCCATTTGATTGTGTTAACAGAGCTAAATTGTGGCAGTCCATGAGGGCAAAGGGGGTGGACAACAACATTGTCAATTGTTTAGAGGACCTGCACAAATCAACTAAAGCCAACATCAGGTTCTCCCAGGACCTTCGGGTTACTAGGGACCTTGAGACTAGGAGGGGTGTACGGCAAGGCAGCATTTTGGCCTCATTTTTGTTTAATTTTCATATCAATGACCTGGAGACCGAATTAAGAGCAACTGAAGTGGATTACCCATATGCAGGCCAGCGTGGCATTCCCGCCCTGTTAAATCGTTCAATAGATATGTCATTACTGTTTGCTTCCTGTACTCTTCACACATTCTTCGCTCCAGTTTATAATTCACAAAAGAAGCCTTAATTATACTCTTCGCAATAGAAAGGCTACTTTCGGGGTCCCTCAGAACTGGTAGATCAAACAATAAACTAAAAGATTCATTTATATAAGGCAACCAAGGAATCTTAAGAGCATGATCTAAAGTGATGCAATCTAGGATTATAGACTTTGTAAAACTGGCTTCGGTTTATGTCCAAATAGAGCGCTCAGTAAGTTTAAATTAAAATTAATAAGATTACATTTTACTGATCTCCTCAGCCACTGAGAAGTGCTCATCAAAATGGCAGTGACCAGATCTCTCCAGTCATGCCTTCAACCTCCGTGCACCTGGCCGTTCTGGAAGCCCCCACTGTGTTGCGGCCGCAAAATCTTGGGATCTAACTAATCGCACTGTGCCTCAACGCAGCCTCCAGCCCATCTCTGATCTCTGCTTATGCCCCTGCCAACGATCCTTCCGTTGAGAGCACTTTCAATTGAGGCTAGAGCAGGGCTTTCACTCACAGTTTTCTGGCCTCAATGCAGCCCTCAGCCCATCTCTGGACCTCTGACCCTCTGCTGTGCTCTTCCCACTGCGGACACCTCCAAGTGTTTCTGAGGTAAGACTTATAACCACCCTTATCAGGACTATTTAGAGCTTGCTGGCTGCACCAACCCCTGCTGAAAAGTCGTCCCTCTAATGAAACCCTACTACTGTTGAAACCCTTTGTGAACTGGCCATAGCCTTAGCCTTAATTCCTCTGGGCTCTCTATGTGTGCTCTGTGGGCTCGATGGAATTATGACGACGCCCCCTCGACGGACAGTCTCCGCAGGATCTGCTACACTTTATGTTTTTATGCAAATTGTATGAAACTCCCCGAAGGCATTTTCTGGTTCCTATTTTAAAAAGATTGAATTTTAGTCAGGCCCGTCCTGCCCTTGTGTACCTTCAATTGTTAAAAAAGGACTGCATCATTTTTGTAGTAGGATTTTTAAAAGCTTCTGAGAAATCGAGGGCCTGTATGGATGTGTAGATAGTGGATGTTTAAGTTAAATGTTTTCGCTGTTTTTGTGCATTGTTCTAACTGGAGGTCATGCTCGTGCAGTATTTTACATATGAAGCCCCCGAACAAAACAGGATGGGCCTTGTGCCTTATTTAAAACCTGCAAAAGAGGTTTGACTTCAATATGGTGTAAAAAATTACTGTTTTACGTATCTGTTTTATGTTTTTATGCACTCTTATATGTATAACTTTTACGTTTTTTAATGTAAAACCGAATAAAGTTTATTTGAATTGAATACTCACTCCATTAGGATTTGGAGCACTGTACAGGATAGGCTGGTGTTGCCATAATTCGGGGTGCTACAAACCTGGATGAAATGTTTGATAGAATCACGGACCTGCTCAATGGCAGACCCCTTGAGCTGGTGCTCAGGGGCTCTTGAAACAATGTGCAGACAGCTTTCAATCAAATATGGGGGTAACCCTTTTAAAGAAACCTGCATGCTTAATTTTTCTTTACATGACTGTCCTGTACTGTATGTGCAATGACTGTTACTGCTCGTGTGTATATGATTGTTATGATATATATGTTCGAAAATTCAATAAAAATAATTCTAAAAAATAATAATTAGGTTTTCTGAGCCTGGGAGGAGTTGGAAGTTGTACTGTGACCTGTCTGCTTAATCTTGTGAAAAACAGTCAATGAATGGCCCCAAAATAGTTTCTGCTGCGAGACTAGCATACAAGACAGATTATGTTCCCAGAACAAGACGAAGTCAGTCTTCACTCCTACAATACTGAGCATGTAGTCCAAAAAGGTAGCGTGCCTCTAGGCAACCCAGAATCTATCACCAGTTTGAAGGAGAAAGGCAGCAGTGTAACAGACCCCTCTTCTCATGAGGGTTCTTCAGAGCTAAACAGGAGTGACAGCGCTGAATACAAAGTCTATAGCTCAGTACAACAACTGGTCTGGACTTCGATCCGATTGAAACCCACGCCCATAAACCTCAGAAGAAAAAAAAATACTGGACAATTGTTGCACAACACAAGACTGCTCGCAAATGCAAGTCCATGGCCAAACCCACTGGTGCAGTTCCAGACTTGGGGCAATCCTGTATCCTCAGAAGCTGGGCCTGTCAAAGAGGGATATAAACGATGCTTCTTATGTAGGGACTCATTTGGGTATGTCACGTACATACTTAAAAAGAGCCAGCACTCCCTTTCCCAAAATGAATTACTGTGGAAAGATCAGCAGATGGTCCAAAGTATAATACGATTTTGACATTTATCACTCCTCTATCTAATTACATTTGTTTGCAAATACATACAGCATTGGGGAGGTTCTCTTACTGACTCAAAGTGGAGTGTAACGACGCAGTGCACGCGAGTCGAACAAGCTGAGAAAAGAGAACAAAACAACTCTGATAGCAACAACAAATGGCTGCTAAATGCCCAATATGGATTCGTGGATGGCTGTACGGTTCATAATTCATTAATGCTCTGCAAAATCATTATTAAAGTAGGCCAAAAGTTCTAATTCATCGACTTTCAATTGCCTGATGATTAATTAGAGTGGGGGCCTTCATCCGGTAAACTTGACGCGCCCTCCATCAGATTGGAACAAGATCATGAATTATTCGATTCCTGTAAGGATGGCCAGGGACAATGATCAGAACAGGAGCACATGGCTTCGAGCACGTAACTAGAGCGTTATTTACCGAGTGATTGACTAGAGACCAAGAGTTTGCGAGGAGAGTTCTGGGCACACCAGAGAGATGCAGGAGCGTGTCACCTCCTGGTTGTGCCAGAGCTCTGCGCCCCACGCTCACTCTGCCCAGTGACGTCTCATTATTATGGAAAATTCTGCAATGCATTATTTATGCGCCTGCTTTCTGGGCCCGCATTTCCCATCCATAATTGATCAATCTAGAATGTGCAGACCGAGGAAGCTCGGCCGTTTGTCTTCTACGGCGTGGACTGGCCATGACTGCCTCGTGCCATGAGCTACAACTACCAGGCATCAGCCAGGCTGCACATGCGCACTAAGAAGGCTCATAAAAATCCACTCATTACTTGAAGAATAGTGGTCTGGGCTCCAAAGCAGTGATGTGCAGTCTCGTGGAGGTTACTAGCGTCCCACAGAGGGGGCACCGGATGTTCTGTTCTGGCCCAACATACGGAAGTACAGCCCCATTACCTCCCAGAAACGCATTGTTTACAAAAGCCTGCGGCATCCAGGTTACACAGCAAACCAACTTTAAATTCAATAAAATACATTGAAACATAATTACATTCATCTTATACAGTTTTTTGCCCAGACAGTGTATGTTCTCTGCGGCCCCCTATGAGTAGCCATGGTTTTGTCTACCAGGTGAACTGGGCTGCTGTGTGCTCCACCAGGAAGAGGAATGCTCTCCAACTAAGAAAGCTGGGCCTGTACACACACTACTGCTACTGGAAACGCAGACACGTCTTGGTTGTATTTTTATCAGGGTACGCCGCCCACCAAAGTACCTAACCTGTAATAGATGATACAGAATGTGATTTACACTGTATGTGTCGGTGTTGTTAATCGGAAACCAATAAAACAGATTCAAACAAAGAGGAATGTTTTCCAACAAAGCTCTTCCTGCTTTATGTATGTGTTGGCTTCTTTCCATAGTCTCCGGATTGACTGCATAGTTATAATGGGAACAAATCAGTCCCAATGGAAGAAGTCTTGACCTGACTGAATAGGAGGCACAAACATCAATTCATGCTTGCTTCATAACATAGATACTAAAGCAAACAGGCATTGGCATACGGGTGCTGCAAAAACCAATAGTAAACACTGGGCAAGACCCCACGCCCAGATGCCTGCACTGGGAAGAGACACTGTAGCACACAACCCTGCAAAAAAAGTTCATACAGATGAATAGGTAAACATGCAGTCAGATCTAACACTGGATTTCAAAAGCCTATAATAAGTCTGGACACTGACAAGCATGAGACTGGTGGTAAAATACGATACTGGCGGGCTTAAATTTGTAGTAAGAATGAGCACTTGATCGCTTATAACTTTAGGAAGGATAGATAGAAAGCAGAAATATGAAAAAATTCCCTTCTGTGTGGCCACCTAAATATTTCACAGAATTTTATTGCTGGCTTTTAGACTCTATACATTATGGTACTGCCGTCCAGTGCCCAGCATGAGAAATTGTCTCTTTTTGTGTGGTCACCCCAATTTTGTTTGTATTGATATTGCTGGTTTTTTATTGTTTATTCTTTGCACTGGGACACTGTTAATAAAAGGCACCAGTGCATGAGCTTGGACCCCTAAAACATGGTAAAACTCACTGACCCCTTTTTGACATATTTAACTTTCCTATAATCCCTAGTATATGGTGCAGAAATACACTAATTGCACAGAAAGTTACATGTAAACTGTGGACTGCAGCACTTATTATACAATCCATTAGTGTGACAAGGAAAACATGATTTCAAGCCTCAATTGTAGCTGGAGTGCTGTAGTGTAACCCTGCAATCCCCAAATGACCACTTGGACAAGGGAAAAACGTAGCTTTTGAAATACTGATAAGTCAGCTCTATGCAGGTCGTGTTCGCCACAAGGTGCAGGCTGCATGATATTTAAAAGGTGTGACATGTAGAATTTTAAATGTTGCCATGTCACTAGAGTAACAGCCCCCAAAAGCTATTTTTACTATAGAAGGCTTAGTCTGTCCTATGTAAGAAATTAGAGCGCAGGTTAAAATATTAATATTGCTATGTCAGATTTGGGACAAGCTCGAGAATATATTTCATCACTGTATTGATGCTTATTGAAAATCCAATTGAATGGTTAAGTTACCTTTTTGATAAATATATAGGAAGAATAATTTCTGTAACGTGATCTTTTCCCTGTCTGAAGCTCCTACAGGCTAAGTTGCAGTAGTCTGACATTATCTGCTCCACCAATGTTCGACCTTAATGAGTACTGAAAACCACTTCCGAAACAAGGAAAATTGCTAATGCCTCTTGACTGGATGGGTTGGGTGTGGAGCATGTGATGCGTATAAGCTCAGGAAGGGTGGCTAGGGATTGTCCTGGAACTTAATTTACTTCAAAAGAGCAAGGATGAGGCCTGTACATTCACAGTTAAGGATTAGGGGAGACACGAGAAAGTCAAGGCCTTTGTTCTTTAGACCCTCTCTAGTCAGCCGGGCACTAGCCCAGGGGGGCATCGGGGTATATCCTAGAACCAGTTTGGTATATCTGAGAAGGTGGGTACTGCTCATTTTCCTCAACAAACCTCTAGCTGACCCACAGGCTCTGGTGCAGAAGGCCTATACCACTTTGGATTCCCCACTAAATAGTACATTCTAGGCTAGTCTGTACTAAAGATATCAAGATGTGCTGCACAAGAGGGTAGGATTGTCCCTGGGAACTTTTCCCTAATTGTTTATGGGGTGCCCAGGAGTGACCCCACGCATGGGGTATTGAACTGTACAAAAGTTGCCCTTGCCACCAGCCCCACAGAACACTTTCTGAACCTGTGACAGAATAGGACTGAACCTGCTGTCTGAAACCTGTGAGAAGACCTGAAAGGCTGGACCAATTCCCACTTTTACCCAGGAAAAAGAAGGGAACTCCACAAGTCCCTTGGCTGTTTTCCTATTGGCTACAGGGACATCAAAAGAAGCAAGAGGGCTTTTTTTCTGGAGTGACCATTAACCAGTTGCAACTGGGAGAGTTCTTTACTTGGCTGGTGGGCTCTAGTGGAGTGAGTCCTGACCCCCCACCCCAAGTGCTATCCCCCGCCCAATTAATATATATTTTTTAAATCACTCTGATCTGTAGCCTCATTGTGGTGTAAATTTCATGTATAACACCAATGCTTAGGCTACTTGAAGTGCTTGGAGACAGGTGAGATAATGGGGGATGATTGCTATCACTGTGCAGTACAGGCAGAAGGGGTACTTGAGACACCCCCACTATACTGAGAGCACAAACGCCCATCACAAAGTAATTATGGAGTTTAAAATAGTTTTATGGAAGAAACAGTGTAAAGGTCAATGCCATTTCAAGAAATGTAAGTGAAAATGTCCATATAATTAGGACATATCTTAGTAGTGGTGTGTTTTATTTCATTTCTGATGTGACGCTATTCCTAACGTATGGCCAGGGCCACTGGAATTATGCAGCTGGGGAAAACCAAACACATTTTGTGGTAGTATTACTTCAGTATTTTTACATGTTAAAACTGTCTTGGTAAAGGTTACACCTTGTTGGTACCAGTTTAACACCAAAATACGACAGTAGGCAACTGCGAAGGGCCTTCCACTGTGCAGGAACACCTGTTGTTGCGTTTCTACTAACTGCAAATTATGCAGCAGATTTTCGATTACGTGACATGTCGCAAATCTATATTTATGTGGAATACTCTGCAGACTCAGAATCGCATAATTCCAGTGGACCTATTCATGGCAGTATATTAAGGGAAAAAACAAGGACAATAGCAAAGTTTTGACTCTTCTTTATTGAAAAGACTTGACAAGCTTCACTAAAACAATAGATACAGAAGGGGAAGAAGCAGTGCAAGTGCCTTCATACAGAGAAAAGTACAGGCAACAATTCCATGGCAGTATTGGCAACATTTTATCACATGAATAGACAAAAAGGAATTATAGCCAGGACCACTAGAATTGTGATTCTGCAGCTAAATCCTCTAGTTACGGATTTGGCACACTTGCCAAACAATTCTTCACCTGCTGCATAATTTGCAGATTTGAACAAAAAGCCATCTTAAACAGATCAAATATTACTAAAAACGCAGTGAAGGAATGAGTAAACAATTTATATAGCACGAACATATACCCTAATGCGTCAAGGTGCTAAAGCAATTAAAGCTAATTAGTGGGAGCAGAGCATGAAAGATCAAAAGCCAGGTCTTCAAAGACTTGCAAAAAGGAAGATGTGTTCCAAAGCTTGGCCGCTATGACCGAGAAAGCTCTTCCTCTCCATTGTGACCTTCTGTATCTCGGAACAACCAGCTGATTTTTAATGGCTGATCACAATTGTCTGATGGGAACATACCGGTGGAAGATGTGCCAGATTCCCTCTGGTCCTGAATTGTGTAGCGCATTATGCACAATACACAATGCTTCCTGCTTAGAGTCAATGAAATTTCTTGATGGCGCAAAATTGAATGGTATTTTGGAATGCCTAGTACCAGTCTTGCTTTCACATTCTTTACTAGCTGTAGTTTATTGATGGAAGCCCTATTGGATTCTAAAAGAAGGGCATTACAATAATCCATCTTTGATAGAATTAGTGATGCAGCAGCTTGCTTCCGTGCGCCAAGGGAAAGAAATGGGAATAACTTTCTTAGGGTCCTTATGATCACAAAAGCAAGAGGATACAGTCCTATTAACCTGGAGGTTGAAAGATAGACTGGTGTCAACTAGGACACCACGATTTCTTGCAGATTCGGGCCACCATCAGTTGGTCCATTCGGGGTGATGATTACCAAACATCAAAACCTCCGTTTTTCACGTTTAACTGAAGGTAGTTGTCTCATCCAGAGAGCCACCGATTTCATACAGTTATTAAAATTGGCGGCTGAGGCGTCTATGTCTTGTGTGATGGACACAATTAGCTGTGTGTCATATGCATAGGCTAGTTCATCCAGCCCAAAAGATCTAACCAATTTTGCGAGTGGGGAAAAAAAATATTTAACAGTGTGGGGCTCAAGGAGGATCCCTGAGGGACTCCACAACAGTTTAGAATCGTGTCTAAATAGAATTGGTCCATCTTAACTTTTTGTGATCTGTCAGTCAAGAAGGAAGCCAGCAGCTTCCATGCACATCCTGAGACCCCCTAATTCTTGTAGCCACTTGATCAACTTACTGGGGGAGATGGTATCAAATGTGGAGGACAAATCCAGTAAGAACAACACAGTTTGCCCTGCATCAACCAGCATGTGTATATTATTTATTGCAGTTTTTAAAGCAGTTTCTGCCCCATTGCAGCTTCTGAATCCATACTGGGAAGGATCAAGTAGATGATGTTGCTCCAAATATGCACTCAGTTGTGAGTTAAGATGTTTCTCCATAATGTTAGCCGGTACTGGGAGTAAAGAGCAGCTTCTGAATCCATACTGGGAAGGATCCAGTAGATGATGTTGCTCCAAATATGCACTCAGTTGTCAGTTAAGATGTTTCTCCATAATCTTAGCCGGTACTGGGAGTAAAGAGCAGCTTCTGAATCCATACTGGGAAGGATCCAGTAGATGTTGCTCCAAATATGCACTCAGTTGTAAGTTAAGATGTTTCTCCATAATCTTAGCCGGTACTGGGAGTAAAGAAATTGGCCAATCATTTTTAAAGTCTGCAAGATCAAGATTGTCTTTTTTAATAGAGGCTTAATGACCACTGTTTTCCAAGTAAGTGGATAACATCCCAAATTGATGGCTAAGTTCAGACTCTCTTTTAGATGGCGTACAACAATCTCCATGCTTAACATAATCAACTTTGGGGAACCCACCGCTAGAGGGAAGCCAGATTTAATCCCTTCTAGAAAATGGTCGGTCTGCTGCATAGTGAAGGCCCTTGGCAAAGGTTAACTCGTCATCTTTCAGCTGCCTTTTAGTGTAGTTGAATTTTAAACTGTTACCATGAGGTGAAACCTTTTTCCAGGCAGTGTTAACATAAGTAAGAAAATAAAATAAAAAAAGGCCAAAATAAAAAACTAATACTACCTCAAGTTTTGCTGCATAATTTAGTCAACCCCTGTTGGAAAATTCCTGAGGCCCTGGTAATAGTGCTGTTTTTCCTCAGGTCCTGAACTGACAATGTACTAGGCTAATGCACTTGCTGTTGAGAGGTTCCTACAATCTGTGCCTTGCCCTGAGGCCCCGAGAGACTTAGAACTACACTCCTGTGGTTGCCTGGGTACCAGAATAGTTTGGGAAGTTTTCCTCAAGAGCTTCTGTGGGACCCGCTGAGGAAAATATCCGAATGACACTTCACCAGCACCTGATTAAATGTCAGCTTCATCTCCCCATGAGAGGTCTCTGCATTGCCGAAAATAACAACAAACTCTTATTCTGAGTTGTGACTTAGAACATTTTCAGTAAGAAATTTCAAAAACCTCCGAGGATAACTGGGACCAACCTGCTTCAGGTATCCAGGATTTGGTTCCAGTGCAGCTACTGCAGTTTTACCAACATCACCGTTAAGAGAAGTTTTCTTCAACAAAAGTAACAAAGTCACTTTCTGAAGTGGGGCTTAGAAACGAATTTGTACTTTTAACTTCCAGACTTTCACCTCGACCAATCCACTTGTAGAATATGACCCGAGCACCAGCGCAGTTCACCTCAAAGTGCACCGAGGTCCCAGTCTACTGTAAGCATTGGGGATGATGAGAGCAAATGGCCAGAGATGGAGTGTGAAGTGACTGAAGACCGTGATAGAACAAGGAGGAGGAGAGATTGAAAGACAGGAAGGGTGAGGAGTAAAGAATAGGCAATGGGAATGGGAGACATTTGTGGGAGACAGGAGAACGGAAAAGAAGAAGAGGAGGCATGCCAGTCACTATAAAGGAAAGACACATGAGCTGGCCATTTCCTCTGTTCCCCTTACCATACACTACGCTCAAAAGACGGACAACAAAAATAGTGGTTGAGAAACTAGCCACCAAATTACAAGCCCAGTCCTCAACCTCAGAAGATGTACTCTAGGCACAGCGGGCAGATAAGGGTGGAAACAGGGCAAACATTTGAGGTCTGGTTTGGTTTTGTTGCTCAGGTTGCTGCCGTTGACTGCTCTTCCAATTGTTATTGTGTTTATTTAGTTCAGATATTCAGGGGCCCATATCTTTGTAGAACTCGTGTGCTCATGAGTATGTGCTATATTATCCAGGCCTTAGTGATGCTACTACTTAGAATGTGAAGAGCTATCAGTGAAGAATAGATACAGAGGTGCCAAGTGCCTGGCCCGATTACGCACATCCGTGGATCCACTGAGGGACATGCACACTCCTCATTCCTTTAATACACAAAATCCTTACCCCAATGGGCAGAAGCAGTGAAGGCGAGGCTGACAGAGGAGGTTGCGGTACAAAAGGGGGTGGTGATGGACAGAGCATCTGAATCAATCAAACACTCACACCCAGTCAAAAGATCTGGGTTTAATCCATCACCGTTCTTTAGCCCACTCTGCCACCCCAGTTCTGACATGGCTATATGCAAATCAGTCTGACCCTGTGCCTCATGGGAACAGTCCAGCCCGAACTGCCAAGCAATGTCTTCCCTGGACCGGCAACAAGCTTCCGAGGACCGGTTCCTGGCATTCCAGCCGTCTTCAGCCCGGCTTGCTTGAATCCAGTGGCAAAGTGAGCAAGAGACTCACGTCTGAGCATACCCTGCCACACTTATGGTGGCCAAAAGCGGTACAAAAGGGGGTGGTGATGGACGGAGCATCTGACAGAGGAGGTTGAGCAAGAGTGACAGGAGGACGAGGAACAGAGATAAGGGCAAGGAAGAGAGACAAGGGTAAGGAAGAGAGAGGGAAGGGTGAGGAAGACAAAGAGCAAGAAGGGTGGGGTGGAGAGAGAGAAGGGTGATGTGTAGTGGAAGTAAGGCGACACACAGTAAGAGGATGGTTAGGGTAGGAGAACGAAAGCAGGAAGAGAAAGGTGAGGTGAGAGAAAAATAATGAAGTGGAAAAGAGCAAGGATCAGCATGGAAACAGGTGGATGAGAGAGAGAGAGAGAAAGAGAGAGAAAGAAAGAGGAATAGAAGAGTTAGGTGGGAGGAAGTAGAGGGCGAAGTGAGCGAGAAAGTAAGGTAAAGTGGAGAAAAAAGAGTGGAAAAAATAGAGTGAAGTCAGGAAAGAGAAGGACGCAACAGAGAGAAAGGCGGATTAGGTGGAGAGAGCAGGAAAGATCAAGCCCGTAGGTTTAACTTCTAGAAATCCACAGTTAAAATTAGTAGTCCAGTGTTTCCCAAGCTGTGGATCATAACCAACTGGTGAGTAACAAGCCAGTTTTTGGTGGGTTGTTGAAGTTCAAGCTGTACAGAAAGATGCCTTTAAATTCTGTATTTATCTTGTCATATTTGCTGGGCTTCAAAGACAGTGGTCAAATGTCGGCTACATCTTATGAAAAAGTGCTTTTTTTATTTTACATGGGGATTGGAATTAAATTACAAACTCCTCCCACTTAGCAGTCAGAGAAAGAAGAGTAAAATTAATTATGTCACAATTTTGCTGGGTACAGAACTGTGAAATGAAAGGCTGTAGGATGTGATTTTTTTAACACAAAACAAAATGTAAATACCAGTAAAAGAACTGTAAACATTCAGCAGTCAGGAATGGGAAAAAAGCAGTAATTTTATTGCAATTCTGAAGTGTGATGTAAATACAGATTTTAACAGTATCAAAACAAATCAAGATACTTGTCTTGGTGATGCACAAATGATAAATCTTCAATGAAACCTGACTTCCACACATCACTTGTGTGCAATATAGTTTCATCAGTAAAATCTCATGTCTGTGCAAATGTAGTGGACATTACAATGGAAAATGTGCTGTCTGTAAATGACAGTGCACCACCACGATGCTTTAGTTACATTAAAAAACTAACAACAACAAAATAAAAATAAAAATCGCCCACCTCATGTCCATTAAAGCTAGGTGGATTGCGAACGTTTGTCGTTCTAAAAAGTAGGTCATAGCTCTAAAAAGGTTTGGAAGCACGGTAGTACATAGAATATAGCAGTAGGTATGGTAAGCCGCTCAACCCCATGCCAAGACCATCCAGCATGCCCAGACCCACCTATCAGTCACCTGAGACTCTCTGGACATCTCCACTCACTTTTATGGCCTACCCATTAATCTTCTTGGCCCTCCCAGATCCAAAATCCTTGAGCCTTTGTAGGCAACCTCTAAAGGCTCTCTGCTAGCCACTATGACTGAATCTGAGAAGCACTTAGTGGGATTTACAAGCAAATATGGGTACCAGGCAAAGTGTGGCCTTACAGAGACCCCGCTGAGATGTGTGCAAGAGGACCGTTCTTTTGTGTGAAGGTGCACCCTGAAAGGCGGAGGTATAACATGGGCAAGTGGGGCGGAGATCCTGTATACTTCAAGTAGCGTGCTTTTAAAGCACATGGAAATGCTGATAAGTACAGTAAAAGCAGTTTAAGGTGGCATGATTATTTTATCATCAACTAAGCACCCGGCTTCTACCAAGTCTCGAAGTTTTCTCAGAAAATGTGCAATTGTTTTCCAGCAGAAATTTAAAAAGGCAGGTATTTTCCAAACTTGAACTGCTTCTACATATAACCACTTACATCAAAGACACTGTAGTGCTGCAATAATTTAGGAGACAAAACATACACAGGCGTAATAGTTGGTTGGACTCCTTGTGCGTGTGTCAAATAGTATTGTCTGGTGTACGATCAGACGTAAGGAATAAATAGCCCAGGTGAGCGGGGCGGGGTTAATAAAGAGAGTAACCACTATAGAAGTCACGGTGTCCTTGTGGTTATTTTATAGGGCTCCCTGTGCACGGACCAAAAACCCTACACTCAGGGCTTTAAGTGGGAAAGTGTGAAAAAAACTGGGGGTGCTCTAAAAGGGGCGTGGCAAATTTCTTAAAGGGGTGTGGCCAGGGTAGGGGCATGGTCTAAATCAAGATAACTAGCATTGTGTGCTTAAGAAAATCATGAAGTCTCATCCAGCAAAGGATAATAAAATAGGCAAAAAAGTATATTTATTAAGAATAAGCCATAAAATACCAAACACTTTAAAAAAACATTTGCTATTTCCAAACTTAGAATTTAAAAAACATCTTCACTAAAGGATGTGTTATTAAATTCTGAGTTCAGGTAGAGGCGCAACTAGAGTCAAATTTCAGGGGGGGGGGCTAAGAAAAAATTTCGGGGGGGGGGCTGAATCTTTAAGCAATAGTCAGAGTGGAGCTGCATGGGCTCTTAGAAGGGGTGAAACAACAACAATTCTTCATTAATATGCAAATGGTCTTTTAAAGACCTGTGAAGTGCTCCGGTGCGGCTGTGTGTGTGCCCGAGATGCGTCTCGTGCCGGGCTGCCACACATGATGGTGGGGTGGGGGGGCTGAAGCCCTTAGAGTCCGATGGGTGTTGCGCACCCGAGTTCAGGGATACCAGATTCCATATGTCTATCTTGCTGTTATGGGAAGATATGCAGGTGAACATGTTATACAGCATTCCCCATGTTATCCAATGGGCAAGAAAGCCTTTCAATAGTGAAAAACGAAATTGGCAGTATTTCACTATCAAGACATGTTACAGACACTAGTAACACCAAACAAAAACCGGGACGTCTACTCACCCAACCTTTGACCTTTGAGGCCCGAAAATAGAGCCCCCTTTCGAGGCCCTCCCAAAAAAACTGGGGGGGCTCAGACCCCCACAGACACCCCCCCCCCCCTCCACTTAAAGCCCTGACTACACTGGTGACGACGGGGCCCGCTCTGTCCACGCGTGCCTCCCCATTCACTCCGTTCACCCGGCATCTCACCCTGCTTCTCCCTAGTTCAGCCTGTGACTGCAGCAGTCCCGACTGTTCCTGCCAGAACTTCCCCACACTGAAGCCGCAGATACCCACGTGCTGCGGCCCGCTCTGGCTCCACGTAGCAACGCTCTACCGCCAGCCGCCGGATGTGTAGCCCCACCACATGACCGCCCTGCAGTGCCCGGAGCCCAGCCTCGTTGGCGCTGTGTCAGTCCCAGGACCTCTCAGCATTGCCTGGCAGCTTCGCCTGGGCCTAGAAGAGGGCGCTCAAGGTCAGTGACCATGGCTTCTTATGGCTGATGTGCTTGGCACCAACGCCCTTGCCTGCAGGCCTCCAAACATCTGCCTCCCCTGCAACACCTCCTTACCTCTCCTGCTGGCACTGAAGAAAGTGAGAGGAATCACTCGAGTTATAGAGAGAAAATTTAAAAAAGTAAAGACGAAGACATAAAACAAAAGGAGCTTTAAGTTTCCATAGAGTTACATAAAGAAGTATCATATGAGTGACTGACACCCAGCAAGGATATAATCTGTCACTGCTAGTGGACCTGTACTCCACGACAGCCCTACACCGAGGACATAGCTCACAACAGCACCCTGGGAGGTGGCTGGACCCCTGCCAAGCTGGACTCCTCTGCCTTTGTGCCCAGCCCACCACCCATATTGGAGGCCCCACACCCATCCTGGCATATGCGATCCTTATCGCCCCAGCATCTTGGCCTGTTCTGGCCCTTTCTGCCCAAGGAGACTCAGGGGCGACCCATCACATTACGTTCATGACATCTGTTCCCACACTACAACCGTTCACCGTCGCTGGGACCCCGCCTTCCCAAGCCGCCCACTGGAAAGTGTGGGTTGAGTGCTTGGAGAACTACTTCGAATCAGTCTAAATGCCTGCAGAACGCAGGCGAGCAGTGCTCCTACACCTATGGGGCCGCCCACATCCACAAGCTATCCAAGGCGGTTGTAGAAGCTGGCCCCCCCCCCCCTCGGAATACCACCAAATTACGGGGCACCATCATAGCCCACTTCGAACCTTACTCCAATCCCATTTAAGAGTGATTCCTCCTGCACCAAGCTCAGTAGCTTCCAGTGGAATCCGTGGATATTTTTCATGGGCGGCTGAGAGAGCTTGCCTGCACTTCTACCTTCCTGGACGAAGATGATTAAATAAAAGCTCAATTCATCCAGGGTTGCGCATCCTCCAAGCTACGAGAACAGATCTTCCAGGAGCCCAACAAGTCGATGAGGTACATATTGACCTTAGGGAGCTCAAAGGAACTCTCCAAAGCTCGAACAGTCCATATGGACCCTACCTCTTCAGTCTCCGTCATAGAAGAACACATCAATGCGGTCAAGAAGAAAGAGTGCATAGATAAATGAGAACCTGCCTGACATCCATCTGGCCCAGCCAAACAAGGATCGCTGTCCCGTCCATGTGGATGGTGTGGTGGCCCTCACACTGGAGCCGGTCAGGCGACCAGAAAAACCTGCAGTGAAAATGGCAAACCCAACAACTTCGCTACTAAAGTCTGCCAATCTTCAAAATAGCAACGGCCCAGATTGTCACGGAAAGCCATCCACTTCTTCAAAGACAATTGGAGGAGGATGAGGCATCTGTTGTCCATGTATTAGTTATATACAAGGAACAGTATCCCAACCGGTATTGTTTGCGGACAATTATTAAGGATATCTATACAGTATTATCCAGACAGAAAAAGGAGACTCAGTTTGATTGTTATATGTGCTCAAGGCATCATTTTTATAGACATTCTGAGAGGTATAGGACAATAGTAATTAACAGTTAATATCAACACTGCAATTATTAAATAATATGTGACAGCCCAAGGTTGTACAAGGTGCACGAGTGCAAAAGTTGATTGACACTACGGCGACACAAGTGACGGTGAGAGCAGCGTGGACAGCGCAAGGTGTATAGTGAGCAATTATGTACAGTGAATAAAAACAACAAAGTGGTTTCAAAATAGTTCCAAAAGATTGTTATTCATTTTCCTTTTTTTTTTGCGGAAACCACTGTGTGAAAGGCGCCTAGAATCTCGCTGGAGAGTCGACGGCGTTTCGATCCGTAAGAATTGGGATCATCATCAGGACAAAAGGGGGGCTGGAGGCAGTGCGTTTAGGCAACAGGTTGGTGACAACGAACGTGGAACACGTGACACTGGATAACCCTCAAAATCAACTTGTGCTCTATTGAACTTTAATTAAATAGAAGAAGGCTCCTTGAGGAATTATTTATTAATATCTCAATAATTTTCTATTAAGTCTTATATAAGTACTTTACTTAAGAAGAAAACATAAGAAGCATGGTATCTTTCAAAATTTTTATACTGTTTAGAAAATGATCCCTTTGTTTTTTACACAAGAACTTTAAGCGCCGACCTAGTGAGCTTGAACCTCCCCTCAACAGGACGTCCATCGTGGCACCCCGACAGACCCCCTACTCACGAATTATTTCCGTCAAACCCTTGTCACCAACCTGTTGCCTAAACGCACTGCCTCCAGCACCCCTTTTGTCCGGATGATGATCCCAATTCTTACGGATCGAAACGCCGTCGACTCTCCAGCAAGATTCTAGGCGCCTTTCACACAGTGGTTTCCTCATAAAAATGGAAAATGAATAACAATCTTATGGAACTATTTTGAAACCACTTTGTTGTTTTTATTCACTGTACATAATTGCTCACTATACACCTTGCGCCGTTCACGCTGCTCTCACTGTCACTTGTGTCGCCGTAGTGTCACTCACCTTTTTCAATCGTGCACCTTGTACAACCTTGGGCTGTCACGTATTATTTAATAATTGCAGTGTTGATATTAACTGTTAATTACTATTGTCCTATACCTCTCAGAATGTCTATAAAAATTATGCCTTGAGCACATATAACAATCAAACTGAGTCTCCTTTTTCTGTCTGGATAATACTGTATAGATATCCTTAATAATTGTCTGCAAACAATACCGGTTGGGATACTGTTCCTTGTATATAATTCTCTACCCCAATCCCAACAAGGTTGATGGGTTTTACACTCCGGTTATCTTTCACAAGTCCATGTAGTAGAACACTGGACATATTCAGAACGAACCGCCAATCTGGTCATATGTGCCAGGTGGGGGAGCGGAACCACATAGCTTCTGCCCTAATAGACACAAGTGCGTCGATCATCCTTATGGCCGAAGATGTATACATATTAAGTTTTCCGGGTCCATCAACACTCCTGATTCACCCACTCCAACTCCGCAGCATGTTCAATACGAACCTAGCTCACGAGTCCACACAAAGGAGAGCAAAGGTGTTTGTGTCACAGGAAAGGTCAGGATTTCTCCTCAGCTGCCGCACCGCACAAGACCTCAACCTCATGCAATTTGCATTCAGTGTACAGTTACAAGGTCTGAGCTGCCTTCTCCAAAACTTCACATCCCTGTTTGAAGGGATCGGCTGCCTCACCAGTCCGGCCATAGGTCTTCATATCTATGAATCGGTAGCTCTTGTGGTCCACAGACACAGTCGCCTAGCCTTCCACCTCCAGGCCAAGGTTGAAGCGGAGCTGAGACTCCTAGTAAAAGCAGGCATCATAGAGCAGGTGAAAGACCCCACCCTGTTGGTGTCCCCGATCGTGGTAGTGAAGAAGCCAAACTAGCCGGACGCGGTCCGGATCTGTGTGGATATAAGGATCCCAAATCTGACTATCAAGGGCAAAAGACATCTGACGCCAACCATACACAACATCATAGCTAACAACAAATCCTGCTGCACCCAGACTCTCGCCCCATTACCACCTTCTCAACGCATGCTGGCCTGTGGAGGTACACCAGGCTCAACTTCGGGTGCTCCAACACGGCTGAGGTGTTCCAGAACATCTTGAAGACAGTCCTGCAAAGCCTGCCCGGTGTGCTGAACGATGACATCCTTGTTCACTCTGCCACGCTTGGGGAGCACCTGACTCGCCTCCATGCCGTTTTCACAAGGTTAGCCGAGTGGGGGTTGACGCTCCACTGTGAAAAATGTAATTTTCTGACATGTAACATCAGCTTCTTCAGATACAGTTTCTCAGACAAAGGTGTTGGTCCCGACCCAGAGAAAGCACAAACTCCTGCTCCCTCTTCAGTGTCTGGAGTCCACAGCTTCCTCGGGATAGTGACGTACTGTGGGCGCTTCATGAAAAATCTGTCGGAGGTCACCGGCCTTCTCCAGGAGCTCACCAAGTTGTCTAGTCCTTGGGTGTGGGGGCCTGAACAGGAGGAAGCATTTTGACAGACTAAGGCAAACCTATATGGAGACAACACTCTGGTATACTTCAACCCGCAGAGTCACAGCTGGCGGTGGATGCCAGCCCCACTGGTCTGGAAGCACTGCGGGCCCAAAAATAAGAGTGTGGACAGTGGGTCCCTGTAGCGTATGCCAGCTGCACGCTCACGCCCACAGAGCAGAGCTGCTCTCAAATCGTGAGAGAAGCAATTGCCATCCTATTAGGCTGCCGGTATTACTACATATAACTATACGGACAGTCATCATGGACCATAAACCTCTGGTCCCCCGGTTCCAGGGGTCATCATTGCGTCCTCCTCCCTGGATCGAGAAGTAGATCCTACAACTACAGGAGTTCCAGTGCACAGTCAGTTACCAGCCAGACACCCGCAACCATGCAGATTTCCTGTCCAGACACGCTCGCCTGGCCACCCTCTCTAAGACGGCCGAAGCCAAAGAAACAGAGGAGTAGGTCAGGCTTGCTGTGGACTGCTCCCGGCCCCTGCCGATGCCCTTGCCCGAAGTTGTGGATGCCACACAGTGAGAGGGCTGCCTGCAAATGGCCGTAGAAGCTACGCTCACCAGGGACTGGAGGTCACTCCAGAGTCCGACACCCATCCGGACAGAAGCTGCCCACGCTGCTCTTCAGCCAATTTACTACAACATCTGGCAAGAACTGTCCGACACTAGCGAAGGGTATCTGCTTTGAGATCTACGCCTGGTGCTACCCAAAAGCCAGGCACATAAAGCTGTTCTTGCACATGGAGTACACCAAGGCATTGTAAAGTCTAAGAACTGGCTCAGGAGCAAGGTCTGGTTCCCAGGGCTGGACCAGACGGTAGCAGCTGTGGTGAGAGGATGCCCAGCCTGCCTTGGGACAAGCCAACCAGACCCGCTTGCCCCCGTCATCACGGAAGCTGGCCCGGGACTCCGTGGCAGGGAGTCAGCGTAGACTTTGGCAGCCTTCCGAGTGGTGCACATATGGTGGTGGTAGTAGTAGTAGTAGTAGTAGTAGTAGTAGATGACTGCTCACACTAAGTCATCCTGAAGCTTGAGAAGCTCATGGCCACCCACGGGCTATTCATGGAAATCCGTGCTGACAATGGACCCCCCCCTTCAATGTCTCCGAAATGGCTGAGTACCACAACAATGAATATGCATCACAAAAACAGAAGGCGAAGGAGAGTCCCATCAAAGTGGGTGACCATGTGCTTGTGAAGGATCGTCACCCCGGAAGGAAATTCTGAATGCCTTTTGAACTCGTCACTCTTGTCATCAGCCTGAAAGCAAACACAAGTACATGATGGACGGAGTGCTGAAACTTTTCAGACACTCACCCCCCAGTCACTTATCTGGAATGAATCCATTATCGTTCTTTATCTCACTTCGCCACCCCAGTTCAGACACAGCTATATGTAAATCAGTCTTGAACCTGTGCCGCATGGGATGAAAGTGACAGCTCAGAAAGGCACCGAGTGGGTGGCACGTAAAGTTTCCCAGTTTAAGAGGGTTCCACCAAAATCAGCGTCAAGACCAATCTACATTGATTCGCTTGGAGACATTGTAGAAGCCGGTCACCCTGATCAGGCAGAGGACTGTGTACCAGACCAAGAGGAGGGTGGTCACTCAGAAGACCCGTTTGGGACACCCTCACTTGCCACTCCAGCACCTATGCCAAGCATAGCCCGGGTCAATGGAAACCAAAGATCAGCAGAGGGTCCGAATCCAAGGGATCCCCTCCCAGGAGTGGTCAAGGGCGTTACCAGTTGCAACCCCAACCTGAGCCTTCCCAGAGGTACGTGTGGCTGATTTGAGGTGGGCGAAGGTGCAGAGGTGTGAGTAATCCTGAATGGTAACTGTTGAAATGTTTATAGTGAGGATGGACTATTATACAGTAGGTTGAAATGTTTGATATTCTTTACGGATATTATGTTTTTCCATGGCATGCGAGGAATGTAGTGTCGCGATAATTTATACGACACCACAAGCGCAGGAGTGACAGTCGTTTGGACCCCTTGTGCGTGTGTCGAATAGTATCGACTGGCGTACGGCCAGACATAAGGAATAAATAGCCTGGGAGAGCAGGGTGTGGTTAACAGAGGAACCACGATAGCGGTCACGGCGTCCGTGTGGTTATTCTATAGGGCGCCAGCAGCCCTACATACACCGTCTTTCCTGCCCAAACTTGTCTTTACTACATCAGCTTTTTCTGGGATTTGTAGTCTTGCTGTAGCTAAATTGAACCCCCTCTTGGTCTATTACATCCAAAACAAAGATTAAAAGGATAAGGAGCTAGGGGCTCAAATAAAACAATTTGCATTAGAAAACTCGGACTATAGAAACAGAAAAAGATTTCGTAAAGTATGTCAGACACCCAACAAATCAAACATAAACGGTGATTAATTCTCGATTGCAAATAGGTGCCCAAGCGATCTGCATCCTGGCTATGTGATGTAACCCGGTTTACAGCTTCATTGTATTTACGATAGAGTGGAGAGAGTAGAAAATTTCACAGCTGCCTACAGACAGCGAGAAGAACGCGTCGGAAACAAACAATGTATTAATGTGCTGGTGCTCTGCGAGAGACAAAGAGCGCCTTCAACAAAAGCGGCTGATTCAGCACTGCGGTGACTTTGGCTGAAGCGCATCGAAAATGCAGCTCGTGCCCAAGGTGGGGAAAGCGGCGCGGCGAAGGTCGACAAGCGGGTGCTTTCTCCGCATCGCCACCTGAGCGTGTCATTATGAAACGTTGTGGGGGTGGGGCGGGCTAGGTGCGCGCCAGGATGCGGTGATGCAGTGGCGATGACCTCAGCAGCAGAACAGCGGGGCAGGGCCGAGGCGCCTTCACTCGGGTAGTGTATGGGTTCTTTTGGTTTCAGTTTAGTTTGTACCCAAACTAACTCCAAAATACGCACCATTTGCACCAGGTTGGTGCACCAAGTTTCTTTGTATGAAAACGACTCAAGAAGCGTGCGGTCACGTGTCATACCCAAGGCTGGGACCCCACTTACGATACCGTTATTGTTTCCACGCGCTTCCCCACTCAGCCCACGGGCCACCCTTCCCTCCAATGCACAGGGGTGTGTAGACAGGGATACAAAACAAGCAGGGCTCGGCAGACAGCGACAGGTCATCTATTTTCACAATCACCCGACCCGTCCCGCTTGAGCTGCAAAAATTGGGGGTAGGAGGCGTTTATCTTAGCGCAATGTAAGGAGCAGGCTGAAACATTGAAGACAAGGTGGCCCATACATAGGGTGACCAGAATTTTAAAGCCAAAAACCGGGACATTTCACAAAAATAGGACTACAATTTTACTTAAAGCGATGAGAGCGCTCCTCAGTAGAGAACTACAGAGCAGGCAGGAAGAACATACATAAATTGCAATTTTTAAATCCAGTAGCTTGCCTGTTAATTACATTGCTTTCTTGAAACAACTGCTTACTATCCCTGCTTTGTAAAAACATAAAACAAAACTCCCACCGTTTTCAGTCGACCCTCTCTAAAAACAGGGGCATGCGCTACATTTCGTGAAATTTGCTGGGACAGCTGGTTAAAAACAGGGACCGTCCTGGCAAAACGGGGACGCCTGGTCACCCTACCCATACATCCTAGTGGCAACTACAGATACCCGAACTAGAACAACCTGTAAGAGGCGGTAGTAACGCCAACGAGCGGCAATCACAGCTGAGCATAACAAGAGGGCCTGGATGAGCGCGAGAGCCCCTTTCTCCTTCTTCCGAAGTTAAAGGCATGTCAGAATGCAGAAAGGTGCAATCCCACACCCCCAAAACTCACACAAAGCACAACCCACCTGCATCTTATCTAATAAGTTGTGTAAGAGAACACAGTTTATTGCGATTACTCAATATTTACTTTTAACATGTTGTTGTTGCAGGTTGCCACATTCGTTTGGCTTCATATCATAATATACATGTGTTACGATCAGGGCTCGAGTCGGGGTACCACGCGCGTGGACGGCGTCCCCCCACTTATTTAACCGGGTGGACGCCGTCCCCCCTGCCAAATAGCTGGACTTCACGGTTTGCCCTCTCTGGTACGAGATCGGAGCTCACAGGACGCAGCACAAGCGCTGGCTTACAAATGCAATCGCATCTAAGGGGTGAGCGAGGGGAGGCAATTAGCCCGATGGTGCAAGCCACCTTTCGTGATCTCACTTCCTGTCGTGACGTCACTTCCGGTGACAGCGTCCCCCCACTTCTTTTTTTTTTTAGGACTTGTGCCCTGGTTACGATCACCTGAAATGACTATACTTGTTTCATCAACTATGGAAAGATGAAACACTGCCGGAATTCCTGCTTTTTTAACTCGAGCACTGCCATTTAAGCTCTCTTGGCTGTTTAAGCAGAATGTAGTTACGACTAATCTGCAGCTCTGAAGAGCAAATGGTCAGCACAGAATTTAATGGATTGGCTTTACGAACAAGCCCCAATAATTACACAAATTCTGGTGCAAAAACGTGAGACTTAAAGATAAATTAAAGCTGGCATTTCAAAAAGGGCCCCTTTGTGGAACAACATTTTAGTTTATTCTTCGACCTCGCCAACAGTGGCAGACTGGAAAAAGCACATGGACTGGTGCATGCTCAGTGAGAAGACGGTGTACACCGCCAGGGGCTGCCCGAAGAAATGGACATTAATATGGGGGGGCTTTGAATACATACCGAGGAGAGATCTGTAGCCCACCGCGAAACTCCTCTATTGAAGTCTTGCCATCACCCTAATACAATGGTTCCAGATAAGGTTCCAACAGGACTCAACCCTTACTGTTATTGATACTGTACCTGTTTGTCGTTTCCCCCCATGTGTATATAATGCCACTTAATTCTGCTCTTGATGAACCTTATTGCAAGAGGCCATGCTGTTCCCGACACCTGGAAGGGTGCTGAGGTGGTGATCATTTACAAAAAAGGGGAATAGGGAGGACCCTGCCAAATAAAGTTGTGAGAAGTTGGCCTGATATGTGATGTCCACTATTCTTGTGGGCACCCTGTATCAGTCCATACAACCCTTATGGTGATGGTTGTAAAGTCAACCTTATAGACCAGCTATCCTAGTGGCAGCATGGACAAAGCAGTCTTAGGCTAATACTTCAGAGAGCATGTGAAGCCAATTGTTTTACCAAGAATAACCCCTTGAATACCAAATGAAAGGACACCACACAAGGTATATATCAAATATATATGTATTTATTACTAACACAACCCCTCTGCACTCTTTATGAGGTCAGAGTTCGAAATACAGCACAAGTTACTCAACAGCACAAGTTACTCAATAAGCATACTATAAGTTGCACAATTACAATTCTGCCCTAGGTGCCTACGAACCATATACTAAGTAAGTGGTATAAGAACCACTTCAGGACAGGTGAATAGGCCTAGGGTATCGCTGGGACTACACTGAACAACCACAGGTTAGGAAGTAGGAGTCTCACAGGATGCGTGTGCAGTGTCTAAACACACACGCAGGTTCTCATAGACTTTCAATGGGAAGGTAAAGTTAACAAAGTAGTTGATTTCGGACACTTCGGGATGGACTAAGGGAAAACCCAGGTAAAGTAGGACACTTGGATAGTTATTACCCACGGGAGCACCGGAGTACTCGAGATACCTCACCCAGGGAAGCCGGGTGCATAGGTGTTCTTTTGTGTCGGGTTTCGTCGTCGAATCCTATGGAGAGCTGCAAGAAGATGCTGCAGGCGACCAGAGGAACATGTCCGGTTGGATCCAAGGGTGGATCGGAGCAGTGAAGAACCTGAAAGCAGTGGGGACAGAGTCTGGGTTACTAGCCAGTGACCAGGAAAGAACCAGGCGATGGAGATGCAAACAGATGAAGTGAAGCTTGTCTCTGCAGCCACGTGGACCAGGAGGAGTCCACTCCTGTGAAGCAGAGTCGTCGGGATCCTTTAGGAGCGTCCACAAAGCAAACCGGCAATTCACTAGTTGGTGCCTGTTTGCACAGGGTGGTCACTCCTTGACCACAAGGGAGATTCTTCTGTCTTCTAGTTGCAGTAGAATGTCGAAGGTCCAGAGTTTCGTTTCAGTTCAGGATAATCTAAAGTCTCTAGACTCAGCTCCTAGATTTATACTAATCAAAGGGGCTGGATTACCTGCTAGATCCCTCCTATGGGTGGAACCTGGGAAGGAGGTGGTTACACCCCTTTCCCTTTGTCCAGTTTCGCGCCAAAGCTGGGGCCGGAGTGCCCCAGCAACTGGTTTGAACCGGGCTATGTATGGAGCACCTTGTGTGTCCCAGGCAGTGATGCATTTCATTCAACCCACCCTGCCCCAATACACTATAGCCTGTCTGGGGAGGTGCTAGCACCTCCCAAGGGAGGAAACCTTTTGTCCAGGCCTTCCCAGCTTCAGGAGGTCAGACTTGTGTCTGTGGTAGCAGCATCCATTTTGTGATGCTGAGGCTCTGTTTAACTTTAACCGGGTAAAGCTACAACTACATGTCTTCTCTCTCTAGAAGGGTGGAATGCTACCCCAGCCGCCAGGACTGGCTGGGGGGGGGGGGGAGGGGGGAGGGGGTTAGTATTCCAAAGCGTATGACACCGTACACAACATGTTTTGATAAAGCCAAACCAAAGTTAGCATTAACCGCAAGGATTATAATGCACTTAAGAGTATATGGTATGGCTATATCATAGAACAGCTATAAGGACATGGTTCCGAAAGCTGCAGACAGGCTCAGCTCATGCTTGAGCACCATCTCACATAAAACCAAGCACTCTGCCTTCAGGATTGTCAAGGCCTGCCATAGGAGTGACTTATAGGTGTATATGTGTCTATATGTAATGGTAGGTATAGGGATACTATACCTAAGCAAGGTGTGATTACACAACCTTGCTCCAGCTGAGTGATCAGCCAGTTGTGTCAATTTGGATGGCCAGCCAGGGGTGGCATAATACATGCTGCAGCCCCTGGTAGGCTTTGGATGCACCGATGCCCTGGGTACCTATGGGTCACTATACAGGGGTTCACAAAGGTGACCCAATACCCAATTAGTTATTTACCTAAAGTACATGATATGAATTTAGAGAGAGAACAGCTGGGCTGTGGGTCTGATTATCAGGCCCACAGTCACACTAAGGTCAAGAAACCAGTATATCAGAGCAAAAAGTAGGGGTTACCATAGGAAGCAGACCCTACACTCCTACAATAGGCCGATTAGCTTAATCGACGTAATACAAAAAGGTAGTTGGCAGGGTCCTCCTCATGAGGATACGTCTTGATTGGAAGATTGATTTGTAAAAGGAGACAAGAATATATCACCACCTAATCAAACACTCAAATCACGTTAGAATATCATGTAAACATTTTAGATCCCAAATAAATCACCGCCTAACTGGGCATTCAAAGTGCAGGTGAAATAAAGAGGCACTATTTAAAGTTAATATTAAAAAGGAACTAAAATAAAAAGCACTCTTGAACCCAGGTTTATCACTAAAGTGAGATGAACTATTTTAGGTGAATGTGAATGATGTGCACAGGCTTTGAACAGTCAATGTGAAGGAAACCACTAGGTAAAAGGGACTCGCTCATTGCCCCATGCTGTACGCTGTAGTGGGCAGAAGTAAAATGTGAATGACAATTTAACAAACCAATGTATGAAGCCCAATGACCAAAACCCCCTCTATCCATGTATTTCATGCATGAATTTTGTGTATACATCAACAACAAAAAAAATGTACAATGTTCTGGTGACACAGAAAGCGTTCTTAAATGGCAGACCTAAAAACTGCGTTCGGTTACTTCGGCTGTAACATGGTTTCCTGTAAGATTGCAGCTCTTCTTTTTTCTCTTCTTTTTTTCCTGACTTGAGGAGCCAAAGGATGCCCGTAATAGTCATATTCTAACTTATTTTTAATTGTCATTTGTCAGGTTTTAGACAGAAAGTAGGCCCGGTGGACCAGGTCTTTAGATTTTTTATGATTCACTGGAAATCTGTGGTTATTGCGAAAGGCAGTCTTTACCTGGCCTTCATGGACCTGAAGACCGCCTTCAACCTGGTGCCACGTGCCAAGCTTCGGCAGGTGTTATATGGCCCTGGTATTCCCACCTTGATCCTCAATTTCATCATCCGCCTCCATGAGGGGAATTACGCTAGGATAAGGTAGGGTAACCAGGGCCAGTTGACAGAAAAGGTGGCGGTGAACAGGGGGGTACGCCACGGTTGTGTGTTGGCCCCGACTTTGTTCTCTCTCTTTGTTAATGGGGTGGTAGACCATTTGAGAGAGGACCCAGTCGATGCCCCAACCCTGGCCGGTGAGAAATCCCCCACCCTCCTCTTCGCCGACGACACCCTCTTGATATCGAAAAGTCCAGGAGGACTGCAAAAGTTGCTAGATAGGTTTAGCCTGTTTTGTGATTCATGGGGGCTATCCATTAACACTACTAAAACTAAGCTGATGACACTAGCCCCATCCAAACGATTTAGAAATGGCATCACCCTCAATGGCACCGCACTAGAGTTAGTCGAATCCTTCGACTATTTAGGTATACGGGTTAATAATTCGATAAAATGGAATTCCCATTTGGTTAAAATGCTTCTCAGCCACAAGCGGGTCTCAGGGGCAATTTTAAGGGACCAGCAACTCTCCGTTAGCAGATCAGTAGCCCCGGCCCTTGTGGTCTATGAGGGCAAAGCACTCCCCTCAGCTCTCTAACGGTCGGAACTTTGGGGATTCGAGAACATAACTGACCTAGTAAAATAGGAAAACAAGTTCTATAGAGGTATGGTTTCCATCCCACTTTCGACCCCATTGATACCGCACTGCCAGGACTATGGGAAACGCTGTATTAAAGACATCGCAAGGCTTCGCCCCTTGTTATTTTGGGTTCGCTTAAGAAGGACCCCAGAATTGGCAAACTATGCTGCTGCCGTTAGCGAACTTATTAAATTGGATACAGGAAACAAGATCAAATGGATTTGCAAACTTAGACAACTTGTATTAGACATTGGGCTTGGGGAGGCGTGGGCTAGTCAGACTCCACCACCCAAACAAATAATAAAGACAGTCTATTGGGAATGGGTTCAAGCGGAAGAGGCTCTCAACTCTAACTGGGGAATTCTTACAGAGCAGATCCTGGACCACAAGCCTGTCCGAAAATTGGAACCCCTTCTCGACTTTATTCAATCTCCAAGAGATAGGACGCTCTACCTGAAGTTGAGGTTTGGAATTCTCCCGCTTAATGAATTTACAGTAGGCTGGAAACAGCACACCGTAACGTCTTCTTCTTGCCCTGGCTGTGCAGCCCCCTCGGAGTCCATTCCCCATTTTCTTTTTGCCTGCCCAGCATATAGGCTTGCGAGAAGAAAATGGCTGAAACCCGTCTGTAACAATTTGGGAACCAAAAACTATAGGGAGGCATTACGTATTTTAAAAACTGATACTACCTCCCTTAGTATGATTTGAGGGGTAGCCAAGTTCCTGGGCAGCGCATGGCTGACACAAACCAAGCTGCTAAAGGACAACAAAAGCAAGGCTTACCTTTTATGCTCTGTTGTTTTTACTGTCTATACTTCATATGTTTTCATTATGGTATGCCAAATGTAAGAATGGAGAACATTCTTTTGGTGAAGGGGGTCTGAATTCAGCAGTTTCTTCCAAAACACTATACTCATTACACTAATTAACCCCTTGCATGATGATGATGGCCCCTGTCCGTCATGCATCACAGTGCTCGTGTGCTGATGACAACTGGGGCCGTCATGAACCCGCCCACTCTGCGAAACGGCCACACAGGCGCAGAATCGCTCCCGCGCCCAAGGGGTTAAAGAGTGCTGCATAATTACTGGGTCAAGTATGGTTAATTTGTTAAATGAAGATCAGTCTGGCCTTGATATTCTCAAAATGAAAGGCTAGGACACGGATAAAGGGATTTAGGCCTAAGGCCTGGTTACTTACTAGTAAGTTTCATTACCCTTAGACCTGAGAATCCCGCTACCACTAGTACAACCCACCATGTGATACTGGCCTTCATTCAGCTTGGTATTAGCAGAAAGTCGTAGAGGGGAAGCTCATTCTTATAGCGCTGGGGGAGGGGAGGGGGGGGGGGGGTCGGAGGAGTTTTAAAGCACTTCCTGTTCCTTTCTCCTGTGTAAGTTGGGACTACCTCAAAAGTAATGACTGTGACGATGACTCACGGGATTAAGTATAACGGACATTACCAATATGTATTAGGGTATTATGCAGGCTCCACCTATTACTTTGCTGAGAAGAAAGCAATCATAATCAACCATACAAGTTCTCTCAACTTTTGTAGTTGCATGGAGTAGCAGTTAATGGGATGAGACTTATCATGCAGCTGCCACGCCAACCTAGGTAGCGCAGCCAAATAAAACAAGCAATGGCAAAGTCAATAGGTCTGGCTTTAGTAAGCTGGTGTGATGGCCAATTCTTTTTTTCTTGCAAGAATGTGATACCAAAAGAAAATGTAACCATCTAAATGGGGCCACCATAGGCTTGCATTAATATATTGTATTAATTAAAAAAAATAAACATTCAATGATGTGGCCGTTTTACTAATGAGGTTTTTTAATAAACACTTTCAGCTGTGCCATGAACTTTATTATGATTTGTAAAAGGAGACAAGAATATATCACCACCTAATCAAACACTCAAATCACGTTAGAATATCATGTAAACATTTTAGATCCCAAATAAATCACCGCTAACTGGGCATTCAAAGTGCAGGTGAAATAAAGAGGCACTATTTAAAGTTAATATTAAAAAGGAACTAAAATAAAAAGCATTCTTGAAGCCAGGTTTATCACTAAAGTGAGATGAACTATTTTAGGTGAATGTGAATGATGTGCACAGGCTTTGAACAGTCAATGTGAAGGAAACCACTAGGTAACAAGGACTCGCTCATTGCCCCATGCTGTACACTGTAGTGGGCAGAAGTAAAATGTGAATGACAATTTAACAAACCAATGTATGAAGCCCAAGGACCAAAACCCCCTCTATGCATGTATATCATGCATGAATTTTTTGTATACATCAACAACAACAACAAAAAATATACAATGTTCTGGTGACACAGAAAGCGGTCTTAAATGGCAGACCTAACAATTGCGTTCTGTTACTTCGGCTGTAACATGGTTTCCTGTAAGATTGCAGCTCTTCTTTTTTCTCTTCTTTTTTTCTGACTTGAGGAGCTAAAGGATGCTCATAATAGTCATATTCTGACTAATTTTTAATTGTCATTTGCCATAACTCATCGTTAGAAAATGTTTAATGACATTACACAGGTGAGACCGTAGTACAAAAGCACTCAATAAGTAGTCCGAACTTTTTTTCAACTTTTATAAAATTGATTATGTGGTTACTATTGTTTGTAATTGAAGACAGAAGCCAGATGTTTGTAGACCGTAAACATGGTTTGAAACCAGGAAAAGACAGCCGACACGTGTTTCGTCTCAAGGGGACTTCTTCAAGGCTAAAATTACAGTTGATTAGTCAGAGCCTGCACTTCCTGGACACTAAAATTTTGAATGCTACTCACACAAACAGGAAACTTATCAGGGTTTCTTCACACTGGCTGATCGGGAGGGAGTCTTTTACGGGAGGTCACAGGCTTGAATTGGGGCACCATTAACTATTTCGGACACCTACTCTTACTACAACTTCAAGAACGTGGAGCAGTCTTCAGTATAATGAGTTTGACACAAAAAGTTATTTTTCGCACCGACTGTGCAACTTCTGACCAATAAACTGATTTTAGCATTGAAGAAATCCTCTTGTGACAAAACATGTGTCGGGTCTCTTTTCCTGGTTTCAATACACATTTACGGTCTACAACCATCTGGCTTCTGTCTTCAATTAGAATCAAAAGTAGACTAACCAAAACAAATCTTTTGTTCGGCAACTGGGCCGGAGGGAAGCGGACGACTATTCGAGATGTCTGGTTGGTGCGCGATCCAATCCATGTGCGATCCAATCCATGCGCTATTGCTTTAGCCTCCTCTCTTTGTTCTTTGCTAAGAACAGTCTTGAAATGCAGAAACCCTACCTAGGGAGTCTGTTCTACTTCCCACCAAATTACTTTTTCTTGACCAGTTGGTTCCTTTTATTCACACCTTTGTGAGAACTGAGGCAGAAAGTCTTCAAATACACTGTGTAACATTAAATCAAGACAGGTAGGTTGGTATTCAATCAATAAGTTAAACAGGACTTGTAAAGAGCGGCGAATCACATGTGAGGGTATTCAGGGGCTGAGAACCCTGCTGCTTAGGGAGGGATCAGTTGAACAGTCAGGTCAGGTAAGGTTTCAATTAATTACTTCCTCTGAATGCATAAAATGTGTCTTTATTACACAGCTCTCTTTACACACATAGATGCACACAACAGTTCAGTGAGTTGAAATCTTGTCTTTGAAACACGTGGTGGTCTTCCATAGGTCACAAGTTTTAATCTTGGCAATGATGACAGAGCCTTCTTTACAGGGTCAGTACCATTTAAATCGGGTAATGCTAACACCAGGTATTTACAACGCTCGACAATGGCAGAATAGTATTATGGAGCACAATATAAACACCAAGTGCTTAATCTAATACATGTTACAGAAGTCTGAAGAGGTGGGCTTGAGGTATTTATTTATTTTTTTAAACTGGTGAATGTGGGCACGGCCTTCAAAAGATAAGTTGCTCCAGAGCTATACATGCCTTTGGTTATAAGCATAGCGGTGCCATACATATTTGTTTTAAATAGGATAAAATTAAAGTAGAGTTGCTCAAAGTGCGCTTGTTGTGATTGCCAAAATAAGTCCAGGTACTTGATTATGCAGGCACTGCAGCAGATGAGCCATTTCTGTAATTTAGGTCACAGTAGTGTAGGATTAGAAAGATTAGGTATGTTTTATATTGATGAAGGAAGAAGGATGTCAGTGCTTAACAGGTTTTAGGTATTTTGAGGATATTATTGACTTGAGGATTGAATCAGAGGGCAGAATTGAAAGTCATTCCCTTGTTTCCAACTTTGGGCATTGAGTTGGACAGGGTCCCATCTATGATGCCAGAAAATCTGGGTAACTTATTTTAATCCATTTTAAACCAATTAAAATGCACTTCAAAATCACAAACTAACAATATTTTCAAGTTCACTACCTTTACTTTTTCAGTAACATCTCACAGGGCAGCAGAGGTTCTGTTACCATTAAGACAGAACATTTAGTATTGTTACTTAAGTTGTGGAATATTGTTTTTAATTCCCCAAATGTGTTAAAACAGGGTTGAAACCTTGTAATGGGGTGCCTCCATGTAATCACTGTGGCTGCTGTCCTGAAGACAAAAAACTAGCAACAAAGTTAAGTCTGGCCATCAGTGTCCTATAAATTAGAATATATTTTCTGAATTAAAAGTGACATCCGCAGGAGGAGGAGCTACGCGAGCATCCGAGATGGCCGCGTGAGCACAGGGCTCCCGGGACCCTCGCAAATATCCTGACTTTATCCTGATTTTTCTGATGGGTTACTGAAGATGAACCTCAGCTGATACTTTTGCTCTTTCCAGAATTTGATTTGGACTTTGGGAACCGCTGTTACGTTGCTCGGAACTTGAGAGGCCCACCTTGCGGTGAAGCCGGGGGCTTGGCAAGCTGGCATGCCGGGACGAAGTTGAACAACAACGGCTGAGGGGTCTTCCCCCAGTAGCCCTAAATCAACTTTCAGTTTCTCTTTTGGGTCCCGGCACTATCAGATCGTAGTACGGTTCCGTTCTGTCGGAGATCCGACCTGGCTCTGCCCCTTCACTGCGTGCCTTTGGTTCTCAACGCTTCTATAGCAAACTATGGTGTCACCCCGGCCACGTGAACCCACTTTTGTAGACTTTCGGTGACTTGCCTGTGAGCGGCCATTTTCACCAGGTCTCACGGGCCCCTCCGGGGCGCATCTTCCAAGATGGCCAACAGGGCCGATAACGAGAAGCGGAAAACCAAGGCGCCTATTCGCGGGGGACCGGTTCAAACTAACATTATGGATCGTTATACCCAATCTAAGGGATCCCCCGGTGGCACCAGCCGCACTCCAGAGGACGCCAAGGAAGACCCGGCTGGGCTGACCGAACTGTCTCTCCAAGATGTCATGAGCGCCATCGCCAATATGGCTACCATCGGCCAGCAGTATGAAGCTCTGGCTCATAAAATCGACACAGTGGCCATCTATGTCACCTTGATCAGGGCCGACTTGTCTAAAACCAACGAAAAAGTGAAATCACTGGATTTGAAGACTTCTAGTCTTACGGCCGATGTGTCGGAACTACAAACGGAAATTGGCAACCTTAAATCCTCTAACGACCTCATGTCTCATCGACTGGAGAATTTAGAAAATAGGGCAAGACGCAACAACATCCGCATCATAGGCGTCCCTGAAAACCCCGAAACTCCTTCAACAGACCTCCATGTGGAAAATCTCGTTCTTTTCTGTGATCCGGTTATTGTGTTCTTGGCGGGGTGGGTTCCGCATTTCTTGCTGGGATGGGGGGTAGTGGGATGAGGCTAATATCTTGGAATGTCAACGGGTTGGGTGATCGAATAAAGCGGGGTGTGGTGTTACAATTCCTGTGTCGCCTGTCCCCCGATGTCGTTCTTCTCCAGGAGACACATCTGCTAGGGAACACGTGTCACGCTATGAACAGATGGGGGTACTGTCTTGTGGCACACTCTGGGTTCACTTCTGGTTCTAGGGGCGTTGGCATCCTTGTTCGGTCCTCTCTCCCTTTAGAAATAGACAACGTAATCCTTGACGACAGGGGGCGCTATGCCGCCCTCACTGGTAGATGGGAGGGCAGGACTGTTTCGCGGATTACCATATATGTTCCACCGGGTCTACAGACCTCTAATTTCTCAGATATTGGGCGTGTGGTGCTGGGACTTCCTGAGGGTACCCGGATTATGGGTGGGGACTTCAATTCTGTTATTTCTGGCAATGTGGATCGCCACCCTCCCAGGGACCTTCCCAAGTCTCAATCATGGCTGAGTGGGTTTTTGGAGACTTTTGGCCTGGTGGACTGCTGGAGATTGATGCATCCCGAGCAGATACAATACACTTTCCATTCTGGGGCCCATGGTAGCCTTTCCAGACTGGACTATGTGCTGATGCCGGCGGCGCAGTCCCCTTCTGTTAGAGAGATCAGACACCTTGCCCGGGGCATTTCGGACCATTCCCCTATGTGGCTCTGTATGGATACTAGAGAGTGTGGTGCAGGACGAGTTGCTCCCATAAACCCCTGGTATTTACGTAATCCTAAAACCCGTGCTGGATTGGTAAAGTCCCTGGATCAATATTTTCTTGAAAATGAGGGGTCTGTGTCCGCATCTGTGTCATTGTGGGAAGCTTTCAAGACAGTCATTCGTGGGCAGGCTCTATCTTTAATTGCTGAGGCAAAGAAACTAAAAATCAAGAAGTTGTTCGTCTTGAGACGGAAATAGTTGAGCTGGAGAGTGACTTGGAATCGGGCGTGACTCATGCCAAACTCCACGCCCTTGGTCTGAAACAACTTGATTACAGATCCCTGGTTACGGATGCTGCCAAATAATGAACAGGGAGCAGCAGGGCAGATTGTATGATGTTGGGGATAAGGCGGGTAAATTGATTGCGTAGCTTGATAAGAAAGAAAGGGCGAATCGTGTGGTTCCCGTGATTCAGAAATTGGATGGAGTGTGTGTGACTGATCCGTGTGAGATAGTGGGGTGTTTTGTGGATTATTTTCGTACAGTGTATTCTCCGGTCTCTGATAGACCCGAGGAGGACTCATCTGTTGTTACGCGATATTGCATTGCCTCGCCTATCGGAGGGTGACCGGGATCTGATGGATGCTCCATTGTCGGCGGATGAGATTGCAATCGCCATTCGCTCCATCCCCTCTGGTAAGGCTATGGGCCCCAACGGTCTGCCCATCGAACTAAACAAATTACGCCCTGATAAAGTTGCACCGTATCTTCGAGATATGTTCCTGGAGTCGCGAGACCTTGGCTCTCTCCCTTGTGATCAGCGTTTGGCTACGATAGTGGTTATTCCTAAGGAGGGGAAGCCTCAGGATCGCTGCGCTTCATACAGGCCATCTTGCTGTTGAACGCTGAACCTAAAATCCGTTTGCATGGCGTCCTCGCGAGGGAGGAGACTCTTCATGAACCGGCCATTTTGGCTTCCTTGGACGCCACAATGGCCTTTGATACTATAGAATGGCCGTATCTTAGGACCACCCTCGCGAAATTTGGTTTCGGTTCCGAGTTTATCGGGTGGGTGAAACTTCTGTACGAGGAACCGCTGGCCCAGGTGGTCGTGAATGGCCGAGTTTCGGATTCTTTTACTCTTGGGAGGGGTACGCGACAGGGCTGCCCGTTGTCCCCCCTACTCTTTGCGCTTGCCTTGGAGCCTCTGGCTGCTTGGCTCCGATGGGAGCCTTCGATAAAGGGTATGGTATCCAGTGGACTTCAGATTTTGAGGATCGGATTTCGCTTTACCCGACGATATCCTGTTATACCTTACCTCCCCCCGAAAATCGCTGAATTTTTTGTTCGATGTTCTCACTTCTTTCGGCAAGAACTCAGGTCTAGTCATTAATTGGACTAAATCCTGTGTTTATGTAATTTAGGGTGGTCTCCCCCCTTTGTCTCGTAGATTTCCCATCCAGGTCTCGCAGACGGGATTCAAATATTTGGGGATTTTTATATCATTGGATCCCGCCGTTCGCTATGAACGCAATTTGCTTCCCCCTCTCCTGAGTCTGAAACTTGCCGTAGTTCGCTGGCGTAGATTGCTGCTGTCGCCGCTCGGTTCCGCTGCACTTTTTAAAATGATGCCCCTGCCACGCTTTTTGTACGCGCTTCAGAACTCGTTCGACATTGTCCCTGCAAGCTATTTCCGGGAAGTGGAGAGCTTGCAGAGGCGGCTTGTCTGGGACGGACGTTCGAGAATTGCCCTCGCTAAGCTAACCCTCCTCTGGTATGACGGGGGCATGGCGCTCCCGGATATCAGGCGGTATTACTGGGCCTCCCAGTTGAGCGCAATTAACCACGCAACATATGCACCCAGCCCAAATCCTGCATTTGAGATGGATAAGCATCAGTTGCCGGGTGGGAATTATAACAGGGCACTCTATTCTAAGGCAGCAGGGAGGAACTTAACAGGTCCCACCAAGATTGCTGTACGAGTCTGGTGTGATGCGAATGTGGCCCTGGGTTGGAAGGATCAACTGACACGGGCGACTCCTTTGAAAGCGTCTGAGAGATTGGGATGCCTCTGGACAACGAAAGGTTTTGAGAAATGGGATATGATTGGTATCAGCAGGGTGGGCGATCTCTGGGCCAAGGGTGCTATTAAGACTTTTGAAATGTTGCAGAAGGAATAGGAGTTGAGTGACAGGGAGTTTTTGAGATACGCACAGATTCGTCATGCCGTGACCTCGGTCTTCACTGTCGGTGTCAATATCCCGGAGTGCTCCCCGCTGGAAGATCGTGTGCTTGATGGCCATGTCCCTGATAGTACGATTTCAATTAATATATAAGAAGTTGATAAACAATCGGGCTGATCTCCTCGTATGCCTCAGAGAAGTCTGGACTGGGGATGGGCTGGAACTGGACGATGAAGACTGGCAGTCTGCATTATCTTCACCTAAAGGAGGTGGCTATTCCCGCCCGTCTCCGTCTCGTCCAGCTTAAAATTCTTCATTGTGTGTATGTCACCGGTCCTCGTTTGGTCAGTATGGGTTATTCCCCTGATGGGTTATGTAAGCGTGGTTGTGGAACAATTGGAACCTTCCTCCATATCATTTGGGAGTGCCCGGAGGTGGCTGCATTTTGGAATCGTGTGCATGCAGTTATGGAGAGGGTCACCGGAGTCGCACTGTTGCCTGAAGCCCGGCGATGCCTGTTGAATGTGTGGGAGCCGAATGATTATAGTGTTGCTCAGACCAAGTGGGTGACCCTTGGGAACATGATTGCCAAGAGAGATATTGCACAGTTGTGGGGTTCCCGGCGGTCGCCCACGGTATCGGTATGGAAGGAAAATATGGATTGGTGTATGTTTAGAGAAAAGACTATTTGGCTAGGGGCAGACCGAGGGCGTGGACTAGAGTCTGGAGCCAGTGGAATGCCTACCGCGGAAACATATGTACGCCCCCTTTTGATGAAAATCTAGACATCTCCCTCTCCCCCTGATCCAACATTCCATGTCTTGTTTAAATTTTGTTCCTGTTCATTGGCTTCCCCGCTGGCCCCTCTGACCCCTTCCACTAATCATAAGTTTATACAACTTTGCACTTGGATGTCCCTCCAGGACGAGCACAATTCTGTGTACAATGTCCCATTGCCTTGAGACTTGTTTCTTTCTTTTTCTTTTCAATTTTCTTTCTTTTATAAAAAACAAAACAATACTTCATTATGATTCTATCCTGTGTTGCTACGAATCTTATCCTGAGTCGCTACCGGGCCTCAGGGATGTCTGCGAAAGAACTGTGTATATAATGATACTCTCACTTCTTTTGCTAGCGGCCGGCCCCTGTGGTTGTAGGCCCTTGTATGTAACTCTATTTGAATGCACAATAAAGTTTTTTTTTTTTTAAAGTGACATCCGCTGTGAAGAACATTCTGAAATGGCTAGTGTTTCATACAATCTTGATCCTAAATCATGAATCTAATTCAATTAAACTGTCATCTTCCATTCCCTATCAGTTTCTCCCATGATTTTGATAATCGGGTCATGTCACACATCTAAGAACATTGCTTACTCAAGAAAGAAAAACAAAGTAAAGCACTAAATATCATAGTTCATCAAGCTACCCATGTCAGAGAAAAGCATGACAGAGTTTCCATAACTATTCTGCCATGCTCGGTTGACCAAGAGTGAAATCCCTTTCTCTCAAGTCAATGCACCCCCGAGTGTGTTAATCAAATAGCCTCAGTTGAATAGGCCACAGTGAATTGAATCTTAAAACATTAGCTTTTCTGGAGGGGAATAGGCCACTACAATCAGTCTTTGTTGTATTTGTCTTATGTTCCACAACCAATGCCTTCCCCAAAGAGAATTAGTTGTTGGTAAATTCCAAATGGGTGGCTAAAGATTGCATTACATTTTGTCCATATCAGCCTCTGGATAGTGATATGTTGGTTCATATGTCAAGTAGATGTGTAATAAATAGTGCCACCCTCTAGGCATTCTTTCCAACATTTTGGTTATCACTGCACAAGTGTTATCCAAATTGGATTATTGTACTGGACTCTACTATATGAATATTCAAGCTCCTTATCTAAATAAATTGCAGTTGGTTCAAAATGCTGCTGCCAGATTACTGTTAGGCATACCCAAATTCCAGTCCGTTTCCAAAGATAAACACAAACTACATTGGCTTCCAGTAAGAAACCGTATCAAATTTAAGGTTCTTGGCATCACCTACAAAGCCTTGAGTAACTCTGACCCTGATTTTCTGAAGCATCTCTTTAAATGGTACCAGCCCACAAGGCTTCTGCACTCTGCTGGGGCACGGCTAAGTTGTGGAACAATCCTCCTCGAATATCAGAGATTTGCCCTAAACTTGGTTGTTTAACAATTACTATCCCTCACCAGTCGTGTTTATGTTTAGCTTCAGTGTCAAGACACCTCAGGGTAGACGAGCGCTCTACAAATTTTTTTAACATAACCACTTGGATCGTAACACTGCACATCTACATGTCGTGGCAGCTAGGCAAACAAATGCACAGTCTTGATAAACACTTTCTTCAACTCCTATGAACATGTAGTGTTCTAAATGTTGGTGCGCACAACTATAGCGATAATCCTTTATAAAATTAACTAATTCAAATAGATTATTGCACCCTTTGATATTATATATATATATATATATATATTCTTCCCTCCCTGCCTCGGAAATTCGTCACCGCCTCCAGACCAACGGGTGTCTCGCCTGAATCAAAGACCTCCGATGCCGGGTCTTTTTAACATTTCCACAAAACGAGTAGAGAAACCACACGCTGGCGAGACCATGTACCAGACAAATGAGTTTATTTGTCAACCCCCGGACGCGTTTCGCCTGACCAGCAGGCTTGTTCACCAAACATACAATACAAACATTCGCCATTTTAAAGTGCAAAAGTGCTGGGTCACATGAACGGAAACAACTTTTCAGGTAAGGTAATGGAAGAAAGACTTATAGTTCATTCCGTTACACAAATTAGAAAACTATGATCTATAAAACAGTGTCAAAGCACAGAAAATTAGACATGTTTGTACGGAATCAAATGACATATATACATATTAATCTCAGATAGCGATTAAATGAAACACACCGGGGAGAAGTCCCATTAAGATATATCAGTGGTATAGTTAGTTTTGTTTTCTGCTTATCTAGAATCAAAGGCGCTGATAACCCCCAGTGCAGTGTGCTTGGACAATGACATATTGTCCTTATCAGTCCGTGGAATTACGCCCAAGTGGGCAAATGTCATTGACAAATCTTATAACATTGGTAACTTATCATAGTGCAATAGACTTTGCAGACAATACCGCCCCAGTGGGCAAGTATAAACAAAAGTTTCCACCGTGTACCCATAAAAAATGTGCCACCCTTAAATCATTTATGTGCAAATAAAAACCTCTTCATTGTAGGAGCGGGAATCCTGGGCCTGCCCCCTTCCCTTCGCCTTGGTTTTGTACAGCAACCAAAGAGCAAATTTTGAAGTATGTTCTAAGACTTGATCACACCATCTATGTATCCCTTTCTATAGGTGTGTTTTCAAGTCTTCTTCCAGGTTAAGGCCCCCAGGGGCCTTGGCGTTGAGTTCCAGAATATATCTGGATTCCAGTCGCCTCAACTTTTGTAAGCGATCCCCGCCCCGCATGCTGTTAGGAATGGAGTCAATAACAAAGTAGCAGAGCCCTGCTACATCCGGATTGTGAAATGTCTCAAAATGCCGGGCCACCGGGTAAGCTGGGTCTGCATGCTTAATGGCTCTCTTATGCTGCAGGATGCGCACGTGAACTGGATGGATTGTACTGCCCACGTATCTCAGCCCACATGGGCATTGAAGTACGTAGACGGCATAGTCCGTTCTACAACTTTAGAAACCTTTTATGGATTTCAGTCTTTTGGAAATTCCAGTTTGGTAAGTGCGGGTATTAACTCCCGCAGTGCACGCCTTACACTTGGAGCATTTAATGAAGCCTGGTTTTCTTTTGAGCCAATCTATCCCACTGTAATTCCACGGACTGATAAGGACAATATGTCATAGTCCAAGCACACTGCACTGGGGGTTATCAGCGCCTTTGATTCTAGATAAGCAGAAAACAAAACTAACTATACCACTGATATACCTTAATGGGACTGCTCCCCGGTGTGTTTCATTTAATCGCTATCTGAGATTAATATGTATATATGTCATTTGATTCCGTACAAACATGTCTAATTTTCTGTGCTTTGACAATGTTTTATAGATCATAGTTTTCTAATTTGTGTAACGGAATGAACTATAAGTCTTTCTTCCATTACCTTACCTGAAAAGTTGTTTCCGTTCACGTGACCCAGAACTTTTGCACTTTAAAATGGCGAATGTTTGTATTGTATCTTTGGTGAACAAGCCTGCTGGTCAGGCGAAACGCGTCCGGGGGTTGACAAATAAACTCATTTGTCTGGTACATGGTCTCGCCAGCGTGTGGTTTCTCTACTCGTTTTGTGGAAATGTTAAAAAGACCCGGCATCGGAGGTCTTTGATTCAGGCGAGACACCCGTTGGTCTGGAGGCGGTGACGAATTTCCGAGGCAAGGAGGGAAGAAGTTTGATGTTCGCCGCCCCCCTGGTTCCACTACGCAGAGGAAGGCTTGCCGAGCGAAAAAGTGCCTGGAGCCTCATCGAGCCCGTGTTCGAGTCGGAGGACTCACATGGTGAAAGGTGCAGGGCCAGGTAGGAGACGCCGAGTTGGGACAAGGAAACGGGGAAGTCGGGTGTGGATTTTCAACAACGTGGAACAGCTGCAGCGTTCCTCGTACCCGGCGGTTACCAGACCAGGAACGTACGTTCCTAGCTATACTTAAAAAAACAGCAATGTCAGCCCAAGAAATGCAGGAGCGGGAGGAGGCCGCCCTCTCCGTCTTTGATGATGTACAGACTACAACCAGCAGAGCCACACCGCAAGCAGGCGTAAACCCCACTTCAGACACCATGACACGATTAAAGAGATTGGAAAAGCTGAAAAGAGGGGAATTGTCAAAGTGGTGGGAGCAAAGATCGCTCCAGCGCTATCTAGAAGTGAAGAGAATACCCCGGGGTCTAAGAGTCATGGTAGCTCCAACCCACGAGAACCCCGACCCCAACATGCTCAAGGAGTGGGCAGCCAATAACCACGATGCCTCATGCAGAATGCTAACGATCTTAATCAAATATGCAGAGTCCGACAGACAGAAAATGCTAATGGAGATCGAGCAGATCCTAGATATGCTGACCAAAGATTCAGACCAAGATCTTGTCACCAAATATATGAACGACATGAAGGATCGTTTAAAAAAACTGGAAACGTCCATCAAAGAACGTAAAAGCCAAAAGTTCATCAGAGACAAACTGGACTATGAACGGGGACAAATTTATACTTTTGCCAAAAAATTCGACACCATGCGAAAACAAAAAATGAACCCTCCACACGGTAAAACAGCACCCCAGTCCGATGCAGGTAGTGTGGTAAGCTCGGATGTGGAAACTGACCAGGAAGAAGGTGCGAGTGGGGGAGGAGGACTTTCAACAACAGTTCCATCTGTAATAGATTTTAGAGGAGGAACGAAGATTCAACCTGAGACCGAGACGCCAAGTGTCCTATACAGCAAAACCAAGAGGAAGAGGCAGAGGAACCGGCGGCGGAAGGGGAGGAAAAAACGCCAACAAAAATGCGAAATGATTGCCGCTGAAGCAATACAGCAAGAAGTCAAAGATTCAACTATCATCAATTTGACCAAGCTAACACTCACGCCCAAGGAAGAGCAAGTTTTAAAATTGGGCTTGTCCTTCTGCCCACCAGCAGAATTTAATTATGTGGATACACGTATAGACACTTACAAACTGGTGAGAAACTTGAAATTGAAGAAGTTCTTTGCTCTTAATAAATCTAAGCAACCACTAGAAAATGTGGGGAACAAGACTTCTGGTAATGATGAAGGTAATTTGCAAGTTTCCGACATGGACCTGATGATGGAACTTCAAAATATGGACAGTGTTGACAATGAGACTGTTTCTTCTGGGGATCTGGAAGTAAATGGCGATGTTCGAAGTGGTTCAGAGGGCGCCAATAGCCGAGCTTTAGAACTAGCTAAAGAACAAAATGTGGACATTTCGAAAACTGTGAGCACTGAATTCAAACCAAAATCGAAATTTACCCCCCTAAATGTGAGAGACTCTGTTGATATTTTTCATGAGTTGGTGGTTAATGATCTTAAAAATCTTGAGAAATGTACAAGTGTGAAACCTAAAACATTCACTGAACAGGGAAAGGAGTACTTTGCCTTAGTCAACAAATTGAAATCTAACAGCAGTTGCATTGTTCGTGATGCAGACAAAGGGGGCAATGTCGTCCTATGGGACAGGGAACAGTACTTATGTGAAAGCTATAAACAACTTAACAATAAGAACAACTATGTAAAAGTCAATGAAAATGTGATGAATGAGAATTTTGATAAATATAACATACAACTGCAGGGATGGCATAGGCAAAACCTAATCTCTAAAGAAAAGTTGCAATTCCTTAAAGTGAGTAACCCAGTAACACCGGTGTTCTATTTAATCCCCAAAGTGCATAAATGTTCCATCAACCCCCCAGGGAGACCCATAATTTCTGCGATTGGGGGGGCACTGGAGAACACCTCTAAATTCATTGACGCTTTCCTCTGCCCCTTGGTTAAACAACTCCCATCTTATGTCCAAGACTCAGGAGATTTCCTGCGTAAGTTCTATGACCTACCATGGGAAGATGATTATCTCCTCATGACAATCGACGTAACAACACTCTACACCAGCATTAAACATGAAGATGGCCTAAGGGCCCTCAAGCATGCATTGCGGGCCAGACCAATTAATCTATGGCTGCACTCACAAATGCTGGTGGAGATGGCGTCAGTTTGTCTGAACAACAACTTTTTCTCTTTGAGTCTACTCTCTACAAACAAATATGTGGTACCGCGATGGGCACCTGCTTCGCCCCCAGCTATGCTAATTTGCATATGGGCTGGTGGGAGGAGCAGGTGGTCCGAGCGGAGTGCCACATTGAATGGAGGGACAACATACTACAGTGGAGTCGTTACATAGACGACCTATTTGTGGTGTGGAAGGGTACCGAGACCAGTGCTAGAAATTTTGTGAGTAAAATACAGGCCAACAATCTTAACCTTAAATTTACTAGTGAAATCAGTTCTACATCATTGAATTTCCTAGATTTAACAATCTTTGTTAAAGATGGCCGGTTGCATTCCCAGCTTTTCAGAAAGCCCACAGCAGGGAATACACTGCTACACGCAGACAGTTTCCACCCAAACAGCCTCATTAGATGTATCCCCTATGGGGAGAGTCTGCGCGTTATACGCAACTGCAGTGACCCTGAAGGTCAGATCAAAGAGCTCAATACCCTTGAGAAAAGGTTCAAAGCTAGGGGATACTCACAATCTAACATCTCGAGTGCGATACGCAAGGCTAAAATGAGAAGCAGAGAGGATATTCTTTTTAAGAATCCCCCGAAAGACAGAGTAGAAGAACGCCCTGTAAACACAATCAGAATGATCACTACTTATAATAAGCAACATAAGGCAGTGAGGGGGATTATCAGCAGGCACTGGCATCTCATAGCCAACGATCCGATTCTTGAAGAGTTTGTGAAAAAGAGACCCAAGATCACTTTCAGAAAAGCCAAATCCTTCAAACAGATGTTGGTGTCCAACGTGCTGCCGGGAGTTCCCCAGAAACAAAAGTGCGGGATAGATTGTCTCAAAAGAAAACCAGGCTTCATTAAATGCTCCAAGTGTAAGGCGTGCACTGCGGGAGTTATAACCCGCACTTACCAAACTGGAATTTCCAAAAGACTGAAATCCATAAAAGGTTTCTATAGTTGTAGAACGGACTATGCCGTCTACGTACTTCAATGCCCATGTGGGCTGAGATACGTGGGCAGTACAATCCATCCAGTTCACATGCGCATCCTGCAGCATATGAGAGCCATTAAACATTAAGCAGACCCAGCTTACCCGGTGGCCCGGCATTTTGAGACATTTCACAATCAGGATGTAGCAGGGCTCTGCTACTTTATTATTGACTCCATTCCTAACAGCATGCGGAGCGGGGATCGCTTACAAAAGTTGAGGCGACTGGAATCCAGATATATTCTGGAACTCAACGCCAAGGCCCCTGGGGGCCTTAACCTGGAAGAAGACTTGAAAACACACCTATAGAAAGGGATACATAGATGGTGTGATCAAGTCTTAGAACATACTTCAAAATTTGCTCTTTGGTTGCTGTACAAAACCAAGGTGAAGGGAAGGGGGCAGGCCCAGGATTCCCGCTCCTACAATGAAGAGGTTTTTATTTGCACATAAATGATTTAAGGGTGGCACTTTTTTATGTGTACACGGTGGAAACTTTTGTTTATACTTGCCCACTGGGGCGGTATTGTCTGCAAAGTCTATTGCACTATGATAAGTTACAAATGTTATAAGATTTGTCAATGACATTTGCCCACTTGGGCGTAATTCCACGGACTAATAAGGACAATATGTCATAGTCCAAGCACACTGCACTGGGGGTTATCAGCGCCTTTGATTCTAGATAAGCAGAAAACAAAACTAACTATACCGCTGATGTACCTTAATGGGACTGCTCCCCGGTGTGTTTCATTTAATCGCTATCTGAGATTAATATGTATATATGTCATTTGATTCCGTACAAACATGTCTAATTTTCTGTGCTTTGACAATGTTTTATAGATCATAGTTTTCTAATTTGTGTAACGGAATGAACTATAAGTCTTTCTTCCATTACCTTACCTGAAAAGTTGTTTCCGTTCACGTGACCCAGCACTTTTGCACTTTAAAATGGCGAATGTTTGTATTGTATCTTTGGTGAACAAGCCTGCTGGTCAGGCGAAACGCGTCCGGGGGTTGACAAATAAACTCATTTGTCTGGTACATGGTCTCGCCAGCGTGTGGTTTCTCTACTCGTTTTGTGGAAATATATATATATATATATATATCCAAACGAACACCCGCACCAGTAATGAAGGAAGGAGCCTCAAGCGGGGGTAATCGAGAAGTTCTTTATTTGCAGGCAGATACGGCGTTATGCATTTCAGCGTGAGCCTTCATCAGACGCCTCTGCCCAACTGCGAGTTCATTCACCCAGCTGTCCTCTGCCGCACCCTTAATTGACGAGTGCACGCCTCCCCCAACCACATGGTCGACAAATGCAGTTGGAAAGACTGAAACTGCAACTCCCAGAATGCTTTCACCCTGGGCGGTATTGCGGGGGGAAAAACAAAGTCAAATCTCTGTATTGCTAGGCGTGTGCAAAGCTGGGCGATGTTCAGGACAGTTAATATTTGCATTATGAACCCCTCCGGTCCCCGCATTCGCTTCAACCAACAGCTCATAGGTCTACAGGATCGTGTGCTGGTAAAAGTTCACCAACACCATCAGTGAATATATATATTTATATTTATTAGAGAGCAAGGCGCCAGGCGCTTCAGGAGGGCTACCCACGGCACATCTGGACTATCCAGCCTTCTTTTGCCCCAATCGATCTCACAGCATCCCTCCAAGAATTTGATCAGAAGTCCGACGCGTTTCGGGGCAGACACGCCCCTTCTTCATGGACATGAACAAAGTGCACAGCACACTCACCAATTCGATTTGAATGTGATTTATTCAAAACGGGGCCGTGATCAATCGGTCCAGTCATCAATCGCTGGTTTCCGGGTGTCGGGGTGGTTGGTGAGGGTTCAGTGTGTTGGTTGTCTTTGTCGAAGTATTCATAGATGCTCTTGATTTTGTGGTGGAAAAAGGTGCTGAGTTTGTCGCAGAGGTCTTGTGAGGGAGAGATGTCAGTAGACTCGCTGGTAGGTTGGGCGAACTCCTTGATGATGCTGAAGAGTTCCTTGCTGTTGTTTGCGTGGGTGGAGATTCTGTCTTCAATCGCTTTTTTCCTCGTTTCTCTGATGAGTTGATGGTGAGCGTTGGTGGCGGCTCTGAAGTTGTTGAGGGCTTCTGTGGATTTGGTGTTTCTCCAGGCCTTTTCGAGGCGGCGGCATGTGCCCCTTGACTCTCGAAGTTCGGTGGTACTTTGTTCATGTCCATGAAGAAGGGGCGTGTCTGCCCCGAAACGCGTCGGACTTCTGATCAAATTCTTGGAGGGAGGCTGTGAGATCGATTGGGGCAAAAGAAGGCTGGATAGTCCAGATGTACCGTGGGTAGCCCTCCTGAAGCGCCTGGCGCTCTAATATATATATATATATATATATATATATATATATATATAAAAAAGCAAGGTTACTTGTTAACCGAAACGCGTCATGCCAGAGAAGAGCCGTGATATGAGAGAATAAATCTTCCTAAAATATTTACCTGCTGCGTGTTGGTACGTTATTCTGTGGTACGAAGTACGCTGGATGCAGAGTTTACAAAGAAATATATATATATATATATATATATATATATATATATATATACAGGGTCGACACACAGCTGTGTCCAAGATCCTCCACTAATATGGATTATGTGAACCAACTTCCTCCATAGGTTCAACTAACCCAAACACATAAGACGTGAATTAAAGCCATATTACTTCTTAACTTTTAAAACTGATTTCACTATTGTAACACTGTTGTGGCAGCTTCTATTTACCTATAAAAATCCTGCACCATGTAAACCTTTTGGCAATGAGACTACAATTGGTTAGCATACGTTGGTTTTTCTGTGACCTTTTTAGTGGAAGAATAAAGATTAGGTGTTTCAGGCAGAAATGTATCTTGCCGTCTGCGCTACAAATCTCAGGTGCTAATAATTTGGCACAAGAGTTGATGATTCATGCAGACTGAAGTGGCAGAGGTGATGTAGTATAGGAGCATTTATGAGTTTAGATCATCTGTGAAGATGTCAAATAGTTTGTTGCTGCGTTCCAGATAAATTGAATCATTTACCTTTTTGATGGCCATAAATTCTGAGAGTTTAGTATTTTGCCTAACTGATGTTTGCTCCATAAACCATGTCGGTTGGGCATCTTACTTTAGAAACAAGGAACCAATGCTGAAAACTACTGTGATAGCTCAGACAGCAAAGAGGAAGGGAAAGGGTACAGTAAAGCTGTACACAATGGAGGGAAGATCAGGAAGACAAAAGTGTAAGCAGAGGAACTGCATCATCTACGAAAGAAAAAGCAACTGATAAGGGAATCAAAGTGTCTATGAACAGCTGAGTGGGTGGACAGGGATCAGAAGTCAGACGCGTTTCCAGGATGGAAATGTTTATGAAAGGGGTGGCAAGTCATAGTGCCTCATCTGTGCATACTTAAAATGTATCGACTCACTGAAGCAGGGCAGCCTCTGATCAACCGTTATCACAGACTCATCCTATGTCTGTCAGAATCTCTTTCAGAGAGCCACTGGGCATGCAGGTGCTACTGAACCCAACTGTGGGGGTTGACTCCTTTTACTCCTATGTCCGAGGGTTCTACCTACTATGGATCCTTAGCAACTGAGACAAGTACCCCTTCTGCAATTGACTGTCAGTAGTAGCCATGGTCGAGCAGTACAAGGCTCCCGGGATACGAGGGTCGGGATGACAGGGGCGTGGGGAGTGCGAATGTGTGCATACAGGTCAGCAAACGCGATTCATAACTCAAGGAGTGCACAGCAGTATCAATAAATCACTGTCCAGTCAAATACGTATTTGTACAATAAAAATAATTCTTGTATTTTGTAACTTCACATTCAAAGCATTTTACAACATATATAAACAAGAGCAAAAATTTCCCCTTGAATTCGGGACTCAAATGGTTCGCTGGCAAATCCCTGTCCTACCCACTCTTTGTAGTGTGGTAGGGGTTATTCCCCATTCGCTGGTGGCCGCTCCAGGGAACGCTCACTAGTAGACCTTAACTCAAGAGTATACCCAGACTCTTCATAAAATAGTCAAAAGTGCCCTGGTGCTTCAGCAAGTCATCCAGGGCCAGATGAGCAACCAGTCATACCCGCTTCCAGCAGCGAGGAGGTTTCAAATGTCCCAGCGAGTGCCTCGAACACGGGCACGCACATTGCTGCGGTCCGGTTCAAGGTGTCGGCTCCACATGGCTCTCTCCTTTGAGGATACGTGACCGTCTCCAGCAGCACCGATCAGAGGTGCTCCTCCTGCACAGTAAGTCTCGGCTGAGGTCTTGATGATGCACACGTTGTATTCCTAAGTTTATGGGGGCAGCACCGGCTCAACCCTCGATGTTTCAGGGTGACCTACACATCATGCTCACAGTTCTCAGGTGATGGCCAGATCCACGTAACCACTTGGATATCGGCTTTCCCTTCAGCCATATGAGGTTGGCTTAAAACTACCGGCCAAGGTGCCTGCCCTGATCACACAGTAGTCCGTATCACAGCAGCCCCTTCTGTCCAGATACACCCAAAGGTCATGAGTGTAGCCACTCTGCTCTCCTGCACCTCCCCTAGGAGGGTCCACAGAATCTTTCCAACCACTTCCCATGGGTATAAAGTGGGTAACCTGACTTCAGGACTTTAGATTTTACCTGGACAAGATTCTGCTAAGAAGAAACCATGTACTTCGACTGCCTGCACGACGATTGCAAGACTGAAGTATCTCCTTTAGAGTAAAGAAGTTACTCTCCTGCAAAATCAGGCAGCTAAACGCATCTGACCGGTATGCTTCTTCGAGCTCCTGAGGACTCTGAAGAATTCAGCAAAATAGGAGGTGGGTTCCTGAAAGTCCCTGAGGTCAAACTGCCCTCTCAGCAATTCTGAGAGCAGTATCTCTAGTGGGGAACGTGCAACCTGAACCCTTGTGCACCGGGTATTTTTGCAGTTGCATATGCTTATTTACGATTTATTAATGTTCTATTGATTCAGTATTCTGTGCTTTGTGCCCTAGTCTCACACAGAGACTAGTAAAGAGTGTTATATTAATAAATAATTCTTTTTATATCAACACTGTGTGGTTCTCCTTTCATTTGGTCATTTAGGAGGTGATAATCTGGTAAAACAAGCTGCTTTACATCCCTTCAAGATTAAGCCTGAAGGCTGCTCGCCATAGCTACCACTAGGATAGCTTTCAATAAGGTTATCTTTGACCTCATACATCATAAGGGTCGTGTGGACTGGTACAAAGTGCCCACTTTCATTAGTGGACAGCATATACCAAGCCACCTTCTCACAACTTCGACCTCAATCAGTGTCTAAATAAAAAGTTTTATAAATTCAAAATTGTTTCACTACAAAATGTACCATGAAAGTACATATAAGAAGAAAATTATGTCTGTAGAGTGGTTGCTCTAAGGAAGAAATTTAACATAAATATCAATATTGTAATAAGAGGTTGTGAAAAATAGTATAGGTACGGTATAGAGGCAGTACATGCTACAGAAGGATGAATGGCGCGAAAGAGTGAAGTGTAGTCAGAAGGTATGAATGTATGTTCCAAACATTAAGAAGACGGAGGATAGTTGTACCACAAAATATTAGGGAGCTCTTACAGTAACTATGTCACAATCTGGCCAGAACAATTCGTGATTAATTACAATGGATACATTTCAAAGCAAAAAAAGAGCACGGAGCACACAAAGATGCAATTTAAATAACTACTATAGAGTAAGGGGTAGGAGGGTTTCAATTGTGCCAGCTCTCATTATGTCTTCATAAATGAAAGGAGGGGGGAGTGTAAACTAGTTAATTTAGGTACATAAAAGAATCAACATCAATCAGTATCCACAAATAATCACAAACCATTACTCAAAAACATTACAATTAACCCATAATGAATATAGTGATATAATAACGTTTTGTGCCATTTGTATTGATTACATTTATTTTTAGGTCTCACCTATGTAGCGCGCATGCGCTGCATGGAGGGCCTTTAGCCGTCGCTCTGCTTATTTTCAAGCACACACTCGTGCTTGTGGTGGCATCCACCTTGCGGGAGCGACCAGAAGAGCGCCACAAGCATGAGTGCATCGCTTAAAAATGAGCAGACTGCGCGAACGCACGCACGGACCAATCCCGAAAACAGCTTTTCGTGTGCCTGCAACTTTCTTTCTCCTTGTTTCTGTTCCATACAGCAAACCTTATTACAAGGCAATCCCAAGGTATATTAAATGCCCCCTCTTTCTTGCAGGCAATTATACTTTTCGGCAGTTTCAGTGTATTCAGTCGGGTTCCTGTAACGTTAACAGCCTTACCGTGAAGCGCGTCCATGCCTCAGGCAAGCTGAACGACGGAGGAGACATTGCGGCGCCGGAGCAAGAGTCTCACAGATATGACGTTCAACTTTACTTCAGCAGTATCGTCACTCTCGTGTTTCAGTACCAAGCTATTCTACGATTTGCCTCCTCCCTTTGCTCAACCACTAGAAAAAAAACTTCATGCATTCCAGCTCCGTAAGTACTAACGCAGTGGAAAAACATTGCAGCCATATTGGACTGAAAAGGTCTCTGGGATAAACAAGCTTAGATTAAGTGTCATTTTTCATTTCCTTACCTAAACTTATATGAGTTCTTGTTTTTTAAATTGATCCTTTATTCTTTTATTTTGAAAAATGCTTTGTACTTTAACGAAGATATTACGTTTATCTTAAAATATATTAAATAACAACACTAATCAGTTATATTTTGGATGAATAACATACGCCAAACTGAATTCTGCTGTATAGCTTCCATTGTGTGTGGGTAATGAAGTTTCTCTACTTGCAGAAAGCGATGATGTTTCCATGAAATGATAGTAGGGACCTTTATATCACACTAGTTAGTCCTCCTTCTCATTTCTTGGCTGTTTGCATTGAGACCATCACCTACTGTTTTGTGTGGGGCTGACCGGCAGAGGGGGAGGTGGCATTTGTCCTTTCCAGACTACTACAGGACTATATGTTTTTACAGAACGACTCTTGCTATTTTGATCGATTCCTATTCCACCTTCCTCAGTACTTCAGGGGCAGCAGCGTTTCTTTGCCGCAAGCCACTGTTTCCATTAAATCACTTTCTGTTGTTCCATAAGATTGTGCTGTTGCAGATATTTACTGAATTAGAAGCCAAGTGCCATTGACCTTGCAATCACTTTCACTACCCAAAAGTTGTCTTTCCTGTCAATGCATGCCGTCTCTGTAGAAGTTCCTATACATGCACATTTCGTAACATTCTACTTACCCAACACTTGTACGTGTAGTGGTGCTAGCTTAGCCAAGACTTCTTTAATACAAGACATCCTGCTCTACTCTTGGTGTCATGAGGGATAACCTTCTCTCCGTAGCACAGCAGCAGACACTATAACCCGTGCGGAGGTTATCCTAAGGTGTTAAATTCTGTCTGACCATGAAGCTTTTATCATATTGCCGGTGGTAGTAGTCAGACCACAAGAACAGGGCATGCAGCTGGAAAACATAAAATGTATTTCCAGTTGAATTCAGTGGTCGAAATGCATTAAAAAATGCTTGGAGCTGTGATGCTGCACGCAAGGGTGCGGGGTGAGCATGTGGGCTTGGTTAAAACAAAATATTTTGTGACTTTTTTTTCTGTCTTTCACCTTCTGGTAACTGCACATAAAATAAAGCACAGGTTAAATGAAAATTGAATGTATGTTATGTTGATCAGTGGGAATTGTAAATGATAATGCTTTTTATTTATCGGTTTTAAAAACAAAAAGTAAGTAAAAGGGATTGTCATTTACAATGCCAATAGCTCAAAATCGCATAAATGCGAGACCTATTGCATTGCGTGATTTTGTGTACTTTTTTAAATGAGAGCATCTCATATGGATAAGTCGAACACTGCTTTGCATTGAAAATCTGTAGCCGAGAGACATTTCCGGTCATTCATGGTATTGCTTGAAATATTTTTACACGTGCACCTTCGCTTAAAAAACATCTCCGCCAAGGGAGCCTGCAGGGATGCTCTGTATCACTGACAACCCCCCTCCCTCCCCCGCTGTTCCCAGCCGCCCTGTCAGCTTAGGCCACCTTGAATAACACCGGAAGAAGCAGTGCGCGGCTGCTGCGCCTCTTCGGAGGAGCAGGCAAGGCCTTAACCGCAGCAGTCCTAATATCCGGGGCCACTATAAGAATGTTTTTTATTTAAAAGGTTTTATGAGAAGGCTCAACCAATAGTGAGAACACAAAGAGAACTACAGCAGTGCTTTGTTCGATTAATCATTTTTTGTTGCGCATTTCTGATCCCATTACCATGAGTTTAAACAAAAGGGGAAAACTCTGAACAAAGGCTTCTCTGAGAACTCTGAGTTTGTGATCTCACTTCAATGTATCCTTCTGCTTAAACAAGACGGGAGTCGATGGGAATCCTAATCGTACCATTTTTATTTGTTTTAGTTAGACCTCCCATGTAAAAAGTCTGTCATTATGTTCTTTTCCATGGCATCCAATGATCTATTGCACAAGATGCAAAAGTGGTGCAGATAAGCCTGATAATCAGACCCTCCAGGATATCGCGATTTGCCGCGCAATCGGCACTTTTTAAAAAATGCCGCGATTTTTACAAAAATGCCCGAAAAAATCGGCATTTTTGTAGAAATCGCAGCATTTTTCGCTATATCCTGGGGGGTCTGCTTTATGTAGCTATCGCCTGTGAAAAGCCGGCACAGTTTGCACCCACCTCCCTTCTTCACTCCGATGCTGCACCAAAGCTCCTCAGATACTCAGCAGCATTGAAGCGTCACAGCGGGATGGCAAACCTCACACCTTTAGCCCTTGATGACCTGTTAAGAGGTGCTTCGAAGGTGACTGAGAGGGAAGGGCTGCAGGTTCAGGAGCTGCGACATCTATTCACATGCAAACAGCCCTGAATGTGTCATGTCTCTGCTATTTAGGGGGGGCTCACACATTCCATTTCTACCCAGGGCCCCAAACATCGACTCGGCCAGATTACACCCCTGATTACACCGAGGCAGCACGTGGTTCTCTTCACAGAGCGTAATTACTGTCACTAATTTGTAAGCAAACCTCGGTTCTTCAAACATGCATAATGTAATACAATAAAGAAATGGCACAATCGCACCCACATTGATTAACAGAGTATGGAGGACAATCAGTTCAATCAGTTCTCTTAGAGTATCTCCTGTAAGTACTGTACATCACAGTGGGGGATGGCATTTTGGACAGAGAGCCTGTCTTCTCGTTGTCTTGTGCAGGAGGGGGCGAGGAGCCCAAGATGATACTAGAATAAAGCATGCCCACCCCTGTACCCACCCTGGTGGATCCTGTTCCCTCTCCTGTGATGGCTCCTGCCCTCCCCTCAGTGATGGCTCCTGTCCCCCCCATGTGGTGGCTCCAGTCCACCCCCGCCTGTGATGGCTCCTGTCCCCCCATGTTGTGGCTCCAGTCCACCTACACCTGTGATGGCTCTTGTCCCCCCCCTGTGGAGGATCCTGTCTCCGCCCTGGGTGGCTTCTGTCCCAGTCCTGGAACGGCCCCTGCAGCGAGGGTGAAGTTCTTGATGGGCCTCTTCTCAAAAGGGCTCAGCTCAAAATTAATATGGAAAGGTCGGCGAGTAAGTAAGTGAAGGGATGGGTGAATGGCTGGATGAATTAGTGAAAGGGTGAATGGATGAATGAAAGATTGAATAAATGGATAATGAGAGAGGATGGATGGATTGAGGAGAGGGGAAGGATGGAGAGAAAATGTAAATAGCTGGATGTATGGGTGGAAGGGTAGCTGGATGATGGATGAGGGGAAAGATGGATGAGGGAAAGGATGATGGATGAGGAGATGGATGGATGGAGGGGAAGTATGGATGGATGGAGGGGAAGGATGGATGGATGAGGAGAAGGATGGATGGATGATAGATGAAAGGAAGGATGGATGAGGGGAAGGATGGATGGATGAGGGGATGGATAGAGGGGAAGGATGGATGGATGGGTGGGTGAAAGGATGGATGATGAGGGGATAGATGGATGGATGGTTGATGAGGGGGTGGGTGAAAGGATGGATGATGAGGGGAAGGGTGGATGGTTGGATGATGAGGGAATGGATGGATGATGAGGGGGCGGGTGAAAGGATGGATGGATGATGAGGGGGAAGGATGGATGGATGATGAGGGGAAGGATGGATGGATGAAGAGTGGGTGGGTAGATGGATGGATGGATGATGAGGGGAAGGATGGATGATGAGGGGAAGGACATATGGATGGATGGATGGATGGATGGATGGATGGATGGATGGATGGAAGGATGGCTAAGTGAAAGGGTCGATGAAGAGAGAAAGGGAGGATGGATGGATGACTAAAACAGTGGATGGATTAGTAAGTGAAAGGATGGCTGGATTGGTGAAAGGGAAATGGCTGAATGGATGAGTGAATGGATGGATGGGATGAAGAGTGGATGGATAAGTGTACAGATGGATAGGGTGAAAGGGTGGATGGATAATGGAGATGAGTGAAAGGATGGATGAGGGGATGGATGAGTGAAATGATAGATGGAAGGATACATGATGGATAGGTTTGCAAACGGTTGAATATGTTTGGAAATGGCTGGGCTTACTTATATACTATTGCGCGACCTCTGATGTGTCTGTAAAACGTACCTATTGTCCTGAAGTTTTGTCCTGAATTTTGAGCTCCTGTCCTGAATTTGTGTCCTGAATTTTGACCCTTTGTCCTGAATTTTTACACTCACCGTCCTGAATTTGCACCAATGCCAGTTGGTCACCCTATTCGCTGGCTTGGAGACGGAGCGCCGTGCAGAGATGTCTGTCCCTCAAGATAAACAGACAGAACCACTTAGCCGAGAGAGCTGAGGCGCACACGGGGCATCTGCAGAGGCGCACTGGACAAGGGATGAAGTCAGAGGGTTGAGCTCACCTATTGCAGACCATTTCCCCCTGGGAGTGAGCCATGGGAAAAATCCTAGAGGTGTCAACTTCAACCAGTCCCCGCTTTTAAATCGGAGACGATTTGCAGGCTGACATTTTGCAACGAAACTACAAGTACCAACATGCAGTTCGCTACTGTTTAACAAGTGACCACTTGGCGGTTTTGACTGCTCTTTCTCTAGTGCTTAGGTCTGTCGAACGGGCATCCGGTGGGATATCAGGTCGTGTTCAAAATACACTGTACTATTTAACGTGCTTACTAATAAAAGGGGCGATAGGTATAGCCATCATTAGTGCAGCAGGTACAATGGCACCAAGCTCTAAGGCTATTGCAAGACACAAACTGACCTGCAATGGTACGCCTCTTCTGGAGCAGGGCTTTGCAACGTGACGCATCTGGGAGATTCGTCACGTAGTAAATACCCAGCACCATGGTGCATCTTTTGCGCCGCCGCTCCGTCACAAAAGTGACGCAACGGCGGCGTAAAAGCAGCGCAAGGGGCTTGTAAATCTGCCCCAAAGTGTCTACATTGTAAAGAAACCAAATATACATAGCTTCATGGTGTTAAATAACTAAAAAAACTAAGATATCTGTGTTTGTTGTAGGAAAAATGGCCACATAAAATGCCGCAAAATTGCCGCTAAATTTCCATATTTGTGCCGCTAAATTTCCATTTTTGCGCCGCTAGATTTGCTAATCCATGCCGCTATATCCTGGGGGGTCTGCTTCACTCCGTGGTGGGACAGCACCTGGATAATGTGCTGCATGACTAACCACTTATAAGGTCCCAAAGGCGAGACCTATTGGGTATGCCAATGCTTGTTTTAAGTTTGGTGTTGTGTCAAAATTGTTTTCACTTAATATTTCTTTGCGAACAGCTCTGAAAAGTGCAGACAGGGATATCACATGTATCTTGATTTCCACTGCTCCAATAGTACAACATCTACAAATAAGGGTATTTCTTTGAACACTAGACCATCTACCACACACTTATAGGTTTCAACAAAGCCCAAATAAGCCCTCATGAAGCCTAAATTATTTTGTAATTGTGGCTTTAACAGTAATGTGTCCTGGCATACTGTTCGAGGTCAGTATCTCCTAGGTGGGTATCTTTTTAGATATGACATCAGCCAAGACCTTTTGATTTAAGTAAAATTATATTTGTAATACACTTACTTATTGGTTTGTTGTGTCAGTCATATTTTTCTTCCTCCCACTAAAGCCATTGGCTAACTTCACTACAAGTAACAGCATTGTGCTCTTTCAAAACAAACACATGAGCACACAAGGTTTCCTCAAGTGCAAGGGATTACTATGGCACAATTTGTCGTTTCAGACCAAAAAGGAGCAGCTCCTCCAACAATAAAGTTTTACAAAAACATGACAAAACAAATCAAGCATTGACAAAGCCAAAAAAGGGTAGCATCTGATGAAAGACTTATTGGCTTTGCCAATGCTAGTTACTTAAACGTTACAGTGATAAAGACCACCATTCCAAGGTCACGGCTTGGTTTCATAGTGTCCATATTAATCTCTTTAATTTGTTTCAAGTGGTTTTTGAAACACTCACATAGTGCCAAATACAACTTGTCATTTTAAGTGTGCTTTCATCATCATACAATACTTGTGAAATCAACTACAATATGGAAGTATGAAAAAAAATTCCAAGAACATGCACAGAGAGTTTACGTATAGTAAACTTCCTGAAGCACATACGATTTACTTGTGAGCAAAGACCCATCTTTCGAACGTTTTACATTGGTCATGTTCTTTGCTTTCTGTACATTACCATACAAGCTGGTACATCAAACTAAAGTGAAGGAAATGGCACTTCTTATGCGAGTTTTTTCAGTTGGACTTTTGCATCTGAATCTGGGCACTGTTAGTTATGGTCTTTCAGGAATTAGGAGGCATTTTCCGTGTAAAGTAGTACGGACTATAGAAAGCAATTTTAAATTGACACATCTTTTATACCTCATAAGGAAACAGTACTACACTATCTGGAGGACATTATTTGTTTTTTATTTATTTGAAAAGTTTTATATAGCGCTGGCTAGACCCTGAGGTATCAGAGCGCTTTACATGAGGATCAGCAAGTTACAGGATACAGAGTTATATCATTTGAATCAGCGAGTTATCGGTTACATAGTTACATCAGTTTGAATCAAGAAACAGAGGGAGAAGGAGGGGGAGGGAAAGGAGACACGGACAGGGAGACGAGAAAAACCATGTCAGATGACCGGCTGGGTAGGTGACGGCCAAGGGGCCAGACTCCTCTATAGCTGCATAGGACAGGTCCGCCGCGCCTCGGCCAAGGTTGCTCAGGCTCCGCTGTAGGTATCTACATCAGTTGAATTAGCGAGTTACGGGATACATAATTACATCAGTTAGAATCACCGAGGAGGGAGGAAGGGGAGGTAAGGAGACACAAACGGGGGAAGACGAGGAAAACAATGTCAGATGCCTGGCTGGGTAGGTGACGGCCAAGGGGCCAGACTCCTCTATAGCTGAATAGGACCGCTCCACCGGGCATCTGTCAAGGTTGCTCGGGCTCCGCGGCAGGTACAAACAGTTTTGGTATCTGCCGAGGGGGCGTCGTCATAGTTCCATCGAGCCCACAGAGCACATTAGAGAGCCCAGAGGAATTAAGGCTAAGGCTATGGCCAGTTCACAAAGGGTTTCAACAGTAGTAGGGTTTCATTAGAGGGACGACTCTTCAGCAGGGGTTGGTGCAGCCAGCAAGCTCTACATAGTCCTGATAAGGGTGGGTATAAGTCTTACCTCAGGAACACTTGGAGGTGTCCTTAGTGGGAAGAGCACAGCAGAGGGTAAAAGGTCCAGAGAATGGCTGAGGGCTGCATTGAGGCCAGAAAACAGTGAGTGAAAGCCCTGCTCTAGCCTCAATTGAAAGTGCTCTCAGCGGAAGGATCGTCAGCAGGGCATAGGCAGAGATCAGAGATGGGCTGGAGGCTGCGCTGAGGAACAGTGCGATTAGCTAGATCCCAAGATTGTGTGGCCGCAACACAGTGGAGGCTTCCAGAACGGCCAAGTGCACGGAGGTTGAAGGCATGACTGGCGAGATCTGGTCACTGCTATTTTGATAAGCACTTCTCAGTGGCTGAGGAGATCTGGTCACCGCCATAATAATTTAATGTTATTAATTGTAATTTAAACTTACTGAGCGCTCTATTTGGACATAAACCGAAGCCAGTTTTACCAAGTCTATAATCCTAGACTGCATCACTTTAGATCATGCTCTTAAGATTTCCTGGTTGCCTTATATAAATGAATCTATATAAATGAATCTTTTAGTTTATTTTTTGATCTACCAGTTACGAGGGACCCCGAAAGTAGCCTTTCTATTGTGAAGAGTATAATTAAGGCTTCTTTTGTGAATTATAAACTGGAGCGAAGAATGTGTGAAGAATACAGGAAGCAAACAGTAATGACTTATCTATTGAACGATTTGCCAGACGACTGCCAATCAAATCTGGGTAACCAATAGCCAGGACCATTTTGTCCTAACCAGACTGCGGTTGGGCATTGTTCATCACTTGGTTGCCTTTCCTGATATGAATAAAATGTCCTACAAGTTTGACCCCCTGTCCCTGTGATGGTGTATAGACACAGAGCACGCAGCACTTTATGTTATTGTTTTTATGCAGGTTTGAGGAGAAGTTACTTAAAACCAATTTTATTGCACAAAATATCAAGGATTTTAAAATCACTGCACGCCATATATTTGCACTTGAGTATCCTTTTGTATGTTTTAGTACTGCACTTTATATTTGGGGTGCTATACATCTCAGGAAAGGCATTGTATAGTAGTAGTACAAATTTACAGGGCCTATATACAGGTCACATATTTTATGATCTTTTATGGTATCAGTTTTTGTGCCGAATAAAGAATTTGAATTGACACCTGATTTACAGGCAGCTCGCATAATCTTCATAAAGCAGGCTATAGGGGAAGTGGCCTGTGACATTAGTACATATAGGAGCGGTTAATCACTTCAAAGCCAATTACAGTCTATATTTGCAGAGGAGCAACGTGACATCCAATGATAGTAATTCTTGTCAAAGTTGCTTTAACCTTCTCAAGCCTGCATTTCAATGCATACAAAGATGGAATTACTGCACAAGTCCATGCTACGAAAAACATTATGGCGTTCAGGGTTATTCCCAATACTTTTCCTGCAGTGGACTTCCTCTTATCCTTGATATGTAACATACCTGGGAAAGAGCTGTCAGTTGACATAGTGCACATAAAAAGACAGATGCCAGTAATTCTGTCTTTTGGAGTGCTAAGAGATAAACTAATTAGCAAGCATTTTTAGCAGCTACAAGTAATGTCAGACTGCTGTATGCAATGGTCTCCGCCTCCATCCAGGATACTCAGGTACAGCTCGGTCAGAATCACAGATACTAAAGTATCTCTACGTGGATTGGCCACCTGGGACCTGCACTACACAACACAGACAGAGAAGCTGCCTGGATGGGACACTCAACCTTCCTGCGTGTTACTCTTCAGCAAGAACCCCCGAGAAACAACAGGAGCATGGAGGTAGTCACAAGGGGCAACCATTGCAAGAGTCACACTTTACAGAAACATGCGATATGAATTAACTTTTTTTTCACAAGCACTCAAAGCACAAATCTAAGACCCTGCCATTGAATTTTAGAAAATACTTATGTCGAGGTGTATTGAGTACTTGTAAACACTACCTTTTTAAAATGATAAGTCCTATACTGGATGACTTAATAACACCAGTTTTTCCTACACACCACCATGACATCACTAAAGTGGTTTTGCCTCTATCTGCCAACATGGAAAGAAGTTTAGTATGAACCACACAGTCCAACACCCATTTTATATTATTTTATAAACAAACGTATGTATTATTTTGTCAATGATAAGGTGAAATCTAAGATCCAGATTTAACCAGCCTATGAGAACAGCCATTCAAATCCCATCAGGGTGTCTATCAAGACCGGCCATAACAGTCACCGCAATTCCCATGGTTCCCTGTATGAACGGGAGCATGGATGTCATGATCATGTGACCCACTGGACCACTAGGAACAACAAAATTAACTAGACATGGTGCACACTTTAAAGACGACCACAGAAGGACCTAAAATCGTGCAACCAGGATCACAGTGGGGCTCTAAACTAGGTGACTAAAAAGCATGGCACACTTGACGCAGTGAGTACAGAGAATGGGGCCACGTTACCAATCGTCTTATACTTGTAATGACAACCTCGTCCTGATATTCCCCTCAACTTGGGGAACCATCTAAGTATTTTCTTGCATGCAGTATGAAGTGGAGTGTTTATAATACTCTGATGTAATTGTCTTGTGAGCTGAAAAAGTTAGCATGATCGAAATCAGTGCTAAGATGTGTGTGTTCTTTGTTTTCCAAGCACTAATGTATATATTTTAATGCAGCAAGTAGACATGCATTGTTATATGTTGTATTGTCTATATACTTTGCATCTGACTGACAGTTAGAGGACAAACACTAGAACCTATTTTCTTCTAGACAGGGCAGGGCCCTTTCCTGACAAAAAACCTTGGACCTTAAGTGGCCTGTGATTTAGGGCAAAAATATATTGACACATTATATGAGGATGTAGGGACAATAAATACCCATAAGCAAGCCTACAAGTGTATATTTGTAAACCTTACCTGGGACATCTAAAATAAATGGAAACTTTCCTAAAAGTATTTTTATGTTATAGACCCCATCAGTTAATATTAAGAGTGCTCCCTGGGCCCAATAAAGAAGCATGGCACTAAAACAGTGGGAGAGGCTCTGAAAAAAAACAGAGCTTGGATTCCTGATTGTCTTCAACTCATAATCTCTTGAAGAGTTTTGAGCTATATAATACTGGTGTATATAGATGTAGAAGTATGGAGACTGCATCATATACTCCCAGACTAAGAGTCTGCTATTTAGTGTTTAGACACAACACGATTCGTTTACACTATAAAGACACACTCAACCATCCATACGTAATTAGTTGGATAGCCTCTTACTCTACAACCCAAGAAAGTCTTTGGCCTACACCAGTGGTATGATTCCCTATAGAAATGATAAAATGCAATACCATCTGTTGGTTTTTTGCAAGTTCAGCTACTTTGCTCAATTGAAATCACGTCCTTATACTTCAACTTCATTCAACCCTTTATATTCGTTTTTTTCAACAGATTCCTTTCCATGGAATTAGTGAGCCATGCTCATTTTGTTTGCGTAGGGAAAGTCAATCGTATATCTTTACATTACAGCCAGTCGTTATACTTTCCTCACTCTGAAATGTATTCCACTTATTTTATTTTCAATAAATTCTAATCAAGTTGCTTTCTATGTTGCATATGTTCCACTTAGTTGCTTTCATTACATTCAGTTATATATCCTTGTATATTGCATTGGCACATGTTTCGCTTAAGGGTTTTTGTCTATTTCTGAGCATTGGCCAACTATCTTAGAGAATGGGGGACACGGTCAACATAATTACAATCATCATCTTGTGGGCAATATATTTTTCATTTTCAGTATGATTATAAGGATATTCGTGGTTGTCTCTTGTCCTATATATACCATCACATGGTTAAATCTACTGTAGTGGATGACAGATTACGGGAGAAATTATTACTTACTGCAAACAGAATACATTAATGTTTTGGATGACCTTGGTTGAGAGTATTTTGAAAGTTGGAATAGAGAGGACATTACATAAACTTATCTTCAATTAAAATGCTTGAATGTTTGTCAAGACAGAAGAAGAAAAGGACAAGACATAATTTATCGACATAGTGTTTTACAGAAATATGTACAAGAAATGTTTTGTGGGCAGAATTGTAGATCGCATTTGACGTCAGGTTTATTCTCTGGTGCACCCCATCTAGTTAGAACAGATAGGGACAGTTTTTACATCAGGCTTTCATGCGATGGAAAAGAAGGCTTAAATGGTTCAGGACTCAGAATAGACCAGAAGACACGATTACTCCACTGGAGTTACCTACACACAACTGTAGCACGTACATTAGGCATGAAGGAAATGAATATTTCTGTGGCACTCCTGCAACTTTTATTTGTTTTAATTCAAATAAGTATTAATGAAAAGTTTTGTGAGGGACTGTCTCCTGTAGGTCAGGCCCCAATGAGGTTTTGGTAAGAATATGAGTGCCCTCTAAAGATGTATATGTCCACACAGCATACAGTCTGTGTGGTAATACGGAAATCTTTTGTGTATGACCGAAGCTCATTAGATACAGTAATACCTCACTTGAACAGTTCGGAAAAGTAAGTAGGTGTATCAGCACGACTGTTTCAAGAAGGATAGGGCATTAGTTCTATTATAAGCATGATGCGTAGCAGACGATAAGCTATTACAGCATGTGAGAGTCCAACACCCACATATCTAGCGGCTGATAAGCTATTATAGCTTGTGAGAGTACAACACCCACATTGCAGGAGCAATTTGGGCAAGGGAAAAACCAGTCCTTATAGTTCTAAAGACTAGCTGGACGGATTTTGCAGCAATTTCGTTCACAGTACGAGTCTAGAGTGGAAAAATATAGAAGTAATAGCTTCCATTTTCCGGTAGGATTCAAGATATTTTAAAAAACATTCTTAAGTCAACTCTTTGGGTTTGAATGCAATTACATTTTCAAGAAAAAAGTGTAAAAGACAAAAATATTCAACGTACTCACGTGCTTAAACCAACACCAAGTACAAAAACCAACAACCGCAGTGCCAAGGACAGTAGAAAGTTGAGCATCGATACAAGCATTTCCTTAAACAACGGCACAGAATGGGAGAGATGTACAGCATGCACTTTGATCATTAATTCAAATCTTCCTAATCTTAGCTCTTTTAGAAAGTTCACCCTCTGCATTGGACGTTATATTCTGCTTAAAGTTCAGTATTACCACCTTAAAAGATAGTAAATATCCTTTTCATCGTTTCAGCGGCCTAGAACACTCCAGTACCAATTGAAACAAAATAAAATGCTTAATGACCGCCTCGTCAAATTGATGTGCTACCCCATGATGACCTCTATCGAGTGGCCTTTAAATGCCAAACTCACCAAATGTACATGGTATACGTAAGATTAGCATATGACGCTGGGGCAACAAACACCAGATTTTTGACCTTGGGTTTCCTTTCACAAATAACAGATTCCAGGTCTATTGGTCGAACTGGGTCAGTTGAAGGGAAATAAGACTGCAACTCCCAGCTTACATTTGGTCATTGAACAGAACAGAACTGAAAATCGTCCTGTTGATTTTTGCCAATACTAATAATAAAATTAAATCATCCCCGTAGGCTGATGCCGCAGTTTGCTGCTGGTGAATGGTCACTGCATAGCAAAACTCGGGGAGAAAGCGTTAAATGAAATCAGTGCTGTGGGGTTCAATCTCAGGAAGTGCAAAAACATACATACGGGCACTTAATACTTGACGGCTCGGTTGGAATTATTAGCTTGCCAAGACTCACCCGATTTAGGGGGATATCTGTAGACAGAGTTGGACGAGATGTCCACTTCTTCCACCCCGGCATGCTGCCGGCTGGTCAGGGCCCCCATCGCCGACGTCCGCAGAGACGAGCGGTCCCTCAGCCTCCACCGGGCCCGCTGCCCCGTTCCAGCTTCGTGTCCCTCCGAGCGGTGGATGCAAGCGGCTCTATTCCTCGGAGGATGCTCTCGGTCACCTGGGCTATGCCCGTTCACCGCGGTGGCAGTCCTCTCATTGACATGCCAGCTCGCCCCAATAAGGCGAGAAGCTCCCAAGCCGCAAGCTTTACCGCCGACCTCTTCACAAACGATCTTAAAAATCCGAATGATTGCCTTTTCTGCTTAAACCGACTTCAATAAGTGAGGCAAGCGGGCAAGCTAGGTGATAATGATTGACAGAATAAGGATCGTAGGAGGAGGAGTTGGGTGGTTGGAGTAAGAGGTACCCATCCCGGAAGTGACCGCCCTCGCCAACCCGGAAATAGTTGCCCAGCAGTCTGGACCTCGGTATAATATCCCAGTTGAATTGTGGCGGAAAGCGTACGCTGCCCTTCTCGCTACCTTTTGTGATGAACTCGGCGCGGTGAAGTAGGCTTTCTAGACTCTCGGGGTTCTGTCAGACCTGCCTATTCACCGGGCGCCACCGAGTGTCACTCTCGAGCCGATATCACACGGTGACATTGAAGGCGAGCTGTAAACCACTGCAGAGAGTGGATTTCCATCTTGTCTTTTTTTATTTCTTTCCTTCGTTTTAATAATTTTTATAGCACGGTCTATACCCGAAGGTGCCAGAGCGCTTCACAATAGGACCAGTAACGTTACATAAGGAGAAAATTACAAGTGGGCATGTTGCAAAAGCAAACTTTACGTTACATGAGGAAAAAGTGACAATTGTGCATGTAACAAAACCAAACAAGATAGGAGAAGAGGTAGCAAACGATACATTACAAGAGGGGAAAAAAAGTGACAAGTGTGCATGTTACATAAGCATACACGATACAAGTAGAGGTATAATATTGCATTAAGTGGCAGACACTCAAAACACAAGAACACACTAGGAAGGCACTTCTATAGGCATGGAGTACAGAATTTCCTCTAGTGAAAGAACTTCCTTGAGGGAATAGAGAGGGCGTGAATTAGATTTGGAAGTGTCTCTGAAGGAGGAGAAATTTGAGGTCAGTTTTGAATGACCGGGAAGAGGTGGTGGTCCGGAGCTGAGGTGGAAGTGAGTTACAGATTCTCACTGAGTTGCCTGAAAAGGATTGGGCCATCAATCTTTCCTTTTTGAAAGTGGGAGTTTCAAGCAATACATTTTCCAAATTTCGTGATTATCTAGAGCCTCCAGAGAGTTTCAGTTTATTCGCCAAGAAGGGAGGAGAGGAGGAGTGCAAGGCTTTGTGGGTGATTCAGGCAGTCTTGTAGATAGATCTTGCCTCGATGGAAAGCCAACGGAGGAAAGATAGAATGGGTGTGATGTGGTCGCTTCTTTTGGCCCCATATATAAAACGAGCTGCTGAATGGAGAACAGATTTAAGGGGGGACCGGTGGGATTTGGGAAGGCCAGCAAGAAGAGAATTGCAGTAGTCCCATCTAGAGAGAACCAGCGATTGGACCAGGGTTTTTAGGTCTTGCTCCGGGAAGAAGCGTCAAATCCCCCAAAGAAGGCGCAGTTAGTATCAAGCAGACTTTGCAATGGAATTGATGTGGGAGAGTAGATTGAGTTTTTTGTTGAGTATGACACCAAGGAATTTTGCGCTGTCGACAATGATGGGTTTATTGTTAAGTAGATTCACCTGATCCATCCACGATTGAACCGGGGGAGGAGAGAGTGAGGAGAAATTCAGTTTTGGAGGGATTCAGAATCAGGTGATAAGTTACCATCCAGTTTTGAATGGAGTTGAGAGTAGTGTTTAGGATGGAGAGTTCGTTTGTGGAGGACACCTTAAGGTAGATTTGAGTGTCGTCCCCATAGAGATGATAGAGGATCCCAGATTTACTTAGGAGATTTCCCAATGGTTCCAAATAGAGGTTGAACAAAGTAGGTGCAAGTATAGAGCCTTGAGGAACACCTTGACCTACCGCCAAAGGAGATGAAAGACTGTTCGCTATTTTGATTATTTGGGATCTTTCAGAGATGAAGGAAGCAAACCATTTACGCATTGTGCCTTCCATGTCCATTCTTTTTTGAAGAGTGTTAAGGAGAGTGTTGTGATTGACAGTGGCAAAGGCTGCAGAAAGGTCAAGGAGAATTAGAAGACAAGACTCCCCTGAATCGAGTATCCGCAGCACTTCATCAATTACTTGCAGCAGGACTGTTTCACTGCTGCAGTTTTGAATGAAGTCAGACTGGAAATTGTCAAGAAGATCATAGAACTTGATATGACGGGAGAGTTGTTTCGCTAACACTTCTTTCTGTGATTTGCGCAAGAAAAGATAGGTTAGTGATGGGGCTGAAGTTGTTGAGGTTGTTTGCATCAGCCGTGGGTTTTTTAAGAAGAGGGGAACCTGCCCAGTTTTGAAGGAAACAGGAAGGGAGCCTTGACAGAGGGAGCGGTTAACCAGAGTGGTCCAATAGGAAAGAGAATGGGTGTAGAAGTCGATGGCAATGGCACTAGGGATGGCGTCAAGAGAATGGATGGAGGTCTTTGTTTTGAGGATGCATTTGAGAAGGGCATCTTCAGATATGAAGTCAAAGTGCTACCACATGGCTAAGGATTTGCGCTCCTCTGGAGGGGTACGATGAATGACCTTATCCACAAGTGATTTCACTTTTTGGCCAAAGAATATAGCAAATTCCGCTGCTTTCTTTGTAGAATCCTCCAACTTGGTGGTTGGGGGAGAGCAGTTTGGATTCTTGATGAGGTCGAATAGTTTTTTGGTTCTATTTTTGGCTGAGTCAAGGAGGGTTCTGAAGTGCGATGCTTTTTCAAGGAAGATGTGCTTGTGGTACTTGGATCTTGCTGAACGAAGCGTGGCCAAATTATTGGTAGAGGGCGCTTGTCTCCATTGTTTCTCCTGGATTCTTAGGTACTTCCTTTCTTAATAAAGGGATTTGTTGAACCAAGGTGCTGAGGGAGTAGGACTTTAACTTTTGCTTTGAAGAGGGGCGAAGTTATTGATTTCGACTGCAAGGACTGGGGAGGCATTGGGAAGTAAGTTCGTTAACATCCAGGTTTGGGTCTAGCCTTGGATGTGATAGCAAAGCCGAATCGCAGAGGGTGCCGATGTCAATATTTTAGTGTTATGGAAACAGGAAGTAGTCCTCTTAGGTTGGCCGAGCGTTATAGAGTGTGATAGGTCAAGAGAGAATGGGACGAGGAGGTGGTCAGACCAGTCTACGTAAAGAGGGATAGTAATAGTAAGCATGTCTACTTTAGAAATAACAAGGTCCATGATTGAGCCTTGTGTCTTTGAGGCTGTGACCAGCTGATGTCCGTTAAGCAGTGTGAAAACCCTTAAGGAAATCGAAGACAGCCTTAGCAAAACTTTATTTCCTTTCACATAGTGCAAAAGATTTTCAGGTTGGCAAGTCTGGATTCTCTGCAGGAAGCTTCATCTTTACTGATGAGGGGTGGAGGGATAGATCAATCCAAGTTGGGGGTGCAACTAGACCCATATTTCATGGACACTAACAATGGGGCAGAACAAGCATTTCCAGAATTGGGATCGGGGATTTCCTCTTAGCCAATATAAGAAAAAGAAGTGGCAAATTTGGACAAACCAGTTATTATAACGAACAAGTTTCTGTAGATTTGACACTGTTCTAGGCTACTCGTGGTAATCTTCAAAAAGCAGATTGAGAGCATTAAACCAAAGAACTGCTTCACAGATTTCAATCCAAAGCACATCAAACAAGTTTTCACAAAGTTGTTACAAGCCAACATCCTTTTTGTCAATTCACTGATCCCTTCTGTGGCAGGCAGGGTTGGATTGGGAGTAAAAATCGGCCCGGGCACACAAAAAAAAAGTGGCCCACATTTGCATATTGCCTTTCCGCAAAACACTACTTTGGTGAAATTTTATAAACAAGCATTGGCATAGCCAATAGGTCTCGTGTTTGAGGTTTTTCAAGTGTCTAGCCATGCCACGCTAAGTCCTGGCTTACTCTTGAAATTCATGAGAAAGTCTGTAATACTATAAGAGTAAGACCCGTCAGCATGTTTGGTAATCCTGCCCTAAGTGTTTGAATATGTGACGGCATGCACAAGTGTGTTTGCATGCAGCTCTTTCATGGCTGTTCTTAGCTCACTGTGCTCGATTACTATTACAAATTATGAACTGCACAGTAACAAAAGGATCTTTGTGACAAAAGCAGTAACCCACAGAGCTGTGCACATAAAATACACTGCTGTGATCTGCGTTGTACACATTGTTTGCAGCAGTCATTTTAACCATAAAAAATGGTTACTAAACAAAGGCATAAAACAATTTGTTTAGAAACTGTAAAAAATTAAAAGTGCTAAATAAGCACTTTAGATTCATAAGCGGAAAATCCCAGCAAGGAAAACTAGAATGTGTGGCACTGCAGAGAAGTTTCCAATTCAATAGTCCCGTGTTTTAACCTCTCAGACAACATTTTTTTGGTTTACGCGCTGACTCTAGGCTTGACCTAAAAAGCTACTACCAGCATTTAGTGACTGCCACCCTGGTGTTACTTTTGAGCCTCCGTAGCTAAATTCATTGCGTGGGCATACCATGTCTCCTCTGTCATTTTGTGAGGCGAGAGGTCTAGGATAGACACAGATGCCTGTCAGACGCTAATTAAGTTTGTTCCCTGCAAGTTTGCCAGTTTGTGTAGTTCTGCACCTGCTTAGCTCTTTAGGAAATTACATTTCGAATGGAGATGGCACTTTATTGCGGACAACCTAAATAATTCCCATTTGATATTAAGATAAGCTAGGCATTCAGAGATAAACTTATTTAGGCAAGATCACACAATGCATCAAATGGGTGAATCAACACTGAAAATTGAAGTCAAATCCTCAGTTTATTTACTTAATGTGGTTTTAGAGGCTCTTTGAAGGCTGGAGGGTGCATCAGTGACATTTCATACACTATAATGAGGCCTTTAAAGTCCTGCGAGGAACTGGAATTAACAGAAGCTGTCCTCCAGGGGAGAGAGACAAATATTTGTTCAGGGCTACCTACTCTCCCTATGTGGAGATGAGAACGAAGCTCCTGCCTTCCCGGGGACTGGCCCTTTGATGCTGTTTGTTGCTCCGGCCCTGTAGGGTGCAAGGACATTTTGCTGGGAGAGGGGGAGCAAACACACGCATGGCAAAGTACTTTGTACGCTCTTAAGTGTTTGAGGAGCCCTGGGGTTAGTATTTGTTGTTTATTAGAGGAGGTGTCAAGGCTGTTTGGCTCTCTGGCATGGAAAGCATGTAATGCACTTTTTGTATTTAAACTCCACCATAGACGTTAACATGTGTTCCATAATTCATAGTGTATTATCTTCCAGACTTCAGGTAGAAACACAGGAGTGAATGCATATTACACCCAGAGCCTAGCTTCACACTCGGGAGGTCACTAGTCGTTTAGTATGTATTGGTTACTAAATGATTTTAAACACAAGCTTCTTGTCTGCGTGTGCGTTAACTGATGTGGGCGCTAGGGGGAGCAGAGAGGTTTAATGTAAGATTTAATTGAAATACCGTTACCTAGTACGAAGTGAAGAAAGCGGATAATGTAAGGCCACTTATCCATTGGCATCGCACAGAGACATCAGAAGCCTGGGAAAGAAGGCTGTCTATATCCGCCACCGCTTACGGTAGGTAGTACAGAGCGTAATGATTCACTGTGGGTGAGTGACAGCCCAAGCTCAGAACTGCACAAGTGTACTGTAACACACGGCATGATGTAACACAAGCTCGAAACTAAACAATTCTACTGTAACAGTGTTTTTAAAAAAAAAAAATTTTTAAGTCCCCATAGTCGCCCTTGGTGACCATATAGTAACAGAAAGATAGAGGAGATGACAGGAACACTGACCCAGATATACTGGGGGGGGGGGGGGGTAATAGCGATTCCTACCGGAGTTCCCCGCAGTGCATAACATCAACCTCTTATTCGTCACGTGGGACCATCTAGGCTAACATGCTGCTATATAATACCCAGTTCGTAACCCAAATCACCCTTATAGGGTATGTATAGCCAAAGGAGACCCTTCCAAGCAGCGTAATCATAGGACATGGGGGGAAAAAAAACGTATGCTATTATATTCCATGATTACCAATTCAATAGAAGCCAAAATCTTCTCTTATTTTGGTTCCCAGCTCTTGTCATATCTCATTTTGACGTCTGTAGCATAGAAGCACGCCAATCTGTTAGAAGTTGAGGTGCCTTATCTTTCCATTGTTTACATATTTCTCTTCTAGCCAACAAACAAGCATAGAAGACCAATTTTTTTACCCATGCCACAGAGCTCTGGGAAAATGCCAAAAAAGACTAACACTGGGCAAGGACTAACTTGAGACCCTACAGCTAAGGAGAGGGACACGTAGATCTCATTCCAGTATGACGTTAGGGATGGACACTCGAAAAACATATGTACATCTGATGCGGCTACCAAACCGCATCTGGGGCAAGCAACCAGAGCGTTATTAGGTAGAGCTAGACTATCCAAGAGCCAAGAGGGAGAGCCCGGAGAATCCCAAAGTGGAGCCCTACTGTGATAGTAGTCAAGTCTGAGTGCACGTCTAAAATTACCCCATGTTCCCTCAATACCTTTAGCTTGACTTTTTTGAAATATTTGGGGTCACCATACTTTAACAAAAAATTCGCAGGCCTAACTTTTTCCCCTTTAAGAAGTGCTGAAAATAGTTTCCCACACCCAGTGCAATTAGGGGTCTTTAAAAGCATCCTGACGTGAGAGAGTTGAAAGGCCCATCCATAATACTGCAAATCTGGTGCCGCAAGGCCCCCTTTTTCTCGGCGACGTCTTATCTTCTTCCAGGCCAATCTTGGTGTATGACAGTTCCATATAAATGTGTTTATTTCAGCTTGGAGCTTTGCAATCATGGATGGATAAAAAAAAGAGGGATAGTGCTAAACAGAAACATAATCTTAGGTAAAATAGTCATTTTAACCAGGTTAGACCTGCCTAACAGGGAGATAGGGAGAGCTGACCATGTTCTCATCAACTTACGACACTCCTTAGCCACAAGGGCAAAATTTAAGAGGACGATCTTATTAATATCCACATAGATATTTAAACCCAAATACCTCAGGATAGAGCTAGGCTGTGCCCCTGCCTCCGGCACAGGATGATTCCAAACCATGATATCGGTTTTAGAAGCGTTGACTTCATAGCCAGATACTGCTCCAAACTCTTCTGCAATGGCTATCACTGTTGGAAATGCCGAGCTCAACTCGGATGAGAAAATGAGAACATCGTCCGCATATAATGCGACTTTCCGCTCCCACCCGTCAAAAATAAAAGGTTTTATATTAGGGTTATCACGAATTAATTGAGCAAAAGGTTCTATATATAAATCAAACAAAAGGGGGGAAAGGGGACACCCTTGGCGGGTTCCGCGCGTAATACTGAATGACTCTGTTAGTTCTCCATTAACCAATAATGAGGCGGAAGGATCTTTATATAAAAGTTTTACAGCCCGCCTAAAATTATCACCTAAGTTAAACTTTCCCAGGACCTCCGATAGGTACACCCAATTTACCCTATTGAAGGCCTTTGTGGCATCGAGCGTGAGAACTGCCAGAGGAAGAGATGTAGACGTGGCCATGTCTATTGCACCGATGAGGTCATAGGTCAGCTCATATAGCTGCCGGTCCTTTACAAATCCCTTCTGGTCTATGTGCAAGATGTTATTTGCCACCACTCCCAGTCTATTTGCTAGCACAGATGCAAACATTTTATAATCTGTATTAAGAATGGAAATCGGTCTATATGACCCACAGTTAGTTGCTGGTTTGCCCGGCTTTAGAATCAACGTTATGGAGGCCTTATCCCAGGAAGTGGGGGGCAAAACACCTTCCAGCAGGATATTATTAAACAGATCCGTTAGATAGGGAAGGATTGTTGAACAGATTACTTTGTAGATTTCAAATGGTAACCCGTCGGGTCCTGAAGCCCTACCTTTTTTGCTATTAAGAACAGCCGACCGTACTTCCTCCAATGAGAAAGGGCACTCCAGGGCGTTCCTTTGTTCTGGCGATAAGGCAGGAAGGGAAATCCCTGACAACCATTCCATTGCTTGATTTGGTTGTACATTCTTGTCCTCACGATATATTTAGCTAAAAAAGCTCCTAAAAGCCCCACTAATTCCCTCATCAGTAGAGTGTATTACACCATCCTTACTAATGGAACTAATATTATTTCGGACCCTGTCTGTCTTCGCCTTCCAGGCCAGGAGCTTACCCGCACCTTCCCCATATTCAAAGTGAGCCAATTTGCTGGCCTCCCATCTCTTCATGACCCGCACATTCAAAACTGATGAAAGATCTCCTTTTAAAACCGTTAGCTTATCCTGCAGGTCCTCTAATGTGGCCCCAAATGCTACTGGGTACCTGTCGATTTCTGCTTGAACTCCCTAAATCTCCAATTCAAGTGAGGCTACTGATTCCCTGTATATCTTGTTTTTATATGTAGTTTTGTTAGTTAAATACCCCCTTAATGTAGATTTAAACGCATCCCATGTGATGCCAGGTGGGGCTGAACCCTGATTAATCTCCCCAAAAAACTTAACTTCCTGGTTTAGTGCATCTGTAATGTCAGATGAGGCAAGGATTGATCTATCGAAGGACCAGTTTCTTAGAGAGGCCCTGGACATAACCTCGAGCTCAAGAAGGATGGCTATATGGTCAGAAAGATGGAAAGGTAAATGACCCACTGATTTAACCTGTTTACCAAGATATGACTAATCAGAATTAAATCAATACGAGACTGATGATGAAATCTATAGTTCCTGAAAGTAACCCCCCTTTGAGACCCATGAAGTGTCCGCCATATATTGTTGTAATTTAGTGCTTTCATATTGTCTAACAAAAAAAATCCTAGTTTTAGATAAAGTTTTGGCCCTATTGGAAGGTGATTTATCCAGCACAGGGTCAAGGATTACATCGTAATCACCTGCCAAAATAACCAGCTCTGGGAATAGGTATAGTTGTGAGAAGAGTGTGGATAGAACTGATGGATCATTCTGATTCGGGCCATAGTATCCTACTATAGTAAATGGCGAACCTGAGATAATAACTGAGGCTATGGCCCATCGGCCGTATGGGTCCACTTGCTTAGAAACCAACCTCGCCCTAATAGATTTTTTTAAAAGGATGGCCACACCCCTAATATGTGATGATTGTGATGTAACAACCCCGAAGTCTATCCACCTATTCTTACCCAACAGATTTAGTATTTCGGCTTCTGCCAAATGTATCTCCTGGAACACTATTATTTGCGCTGCCGAGTCTCGTAAATATTGCATTATATTATTTCTTCTTGGACAAGTTCGAAGACCATTAATGTTCCAGGACAAAATGCGGAGTTTATTCATTGTGTTGGCGTTCCCACCTGAGCAACAAGATCACAAGGACCAATGACCAATCTTGCCATACTCCCATACATAAGTTATGTAATAAGTTAGCTAATAATAGCTTGCTCCTGTCTTTCACCTCTTGAAAATGTTTTTGAGGACGTTTTAGAGGACAATTTTCAAATTTTCCACCCCCCCTAGTCCCCCTCCCACTCCAAACTCCCCTCCCTCAAGAAACCCCCACTCCATCTATCTGGAAAACCAGAGAGATAGCACCCTGCTATGGACTCCCGCTAAACCAACCACAAACTCCAGGGACAATAACCAATGAAGGAATCAACAAAGCCAAAATTTAGAGCCCTAAAACATAATACTCTATACTAAATGAAATTACCCCCCCCCAAAATGTGACCCTTAAGTTAGAGCGACCACCAAGCCTATCACTGTGCGAACCAGAATGTGATAACCAGTACTAGGGTCTAACTTTTTTGTTGTTTTTTTTTCTGTCCTTTCCCTTCCCTTTTTTTTCCCCCCTTCCTTTTCCCTTCCCTCCTATAATTTTTTTGTTAAATTGTGTATGTTATCTTTTTTTTTCCTTTAGACATTTTTACCCCCCACCATTTTATTTTGATAATCTCCCACTTTTTTTTTTCTATTTCTATTTCATTGAGTCCGGTGCCTGTAGAGGATCTCAACCTCAAATCTATCATAGAATAGATGTTAGTACGCCTGTCAAAACCAGAAAAAGAAGGAAGAAAAGCCGCAAGAGACCCAGCAGGGTAAATATAAAAAAGCCCAAGCTACTTAGCTTGTCCCGGCCCCCTACCCATGGTCAGCAGCAGCTCATCTGCAGCCTGGACTGATCTTATATTATGCATGGTATTCTTGTGCATAACTCTTAATGCTGCCGGGAATACTAACTGAGCAACAGCCCCTTGGCTTCTAAAGGCCTCCAATCTCTTGCCTAGTTCCCATTGTTTGTCGAGTGTGGTTCTGGATAAATCTGATCTGATCTGAAAGTTGAACCCTTTAGCGTTTACGACCGTCTGTTTCAGCGCAATATTCAAAATGGATTCTTTGACAGAGTAGGTAAGAAAGTTAACCAGAACCTTTCTAGGTTTTACCCTCTGGGGGTTCCTTCGTAACGGCTCTCTATGAATGCGCTGGATGTCTAATGCTATTTCCTGTTCGGTCAGGTCTAGTCGCAGTGCTTCCTATAGCAGAGAAACCACAAATTGCTTGATATCTGATCCCTCTTTCTCCTCTGGAATATTCAGAATGCGCAAATTGTTCCTCCGGGCGTTATTTTCTAACGTCTCCATCCTATCGGACAAACTCTGATTCTCTTGTCTAAGGTCCGCTATTTCCGCCTTTGTAGCGTCCATGTTAATGGTCACTTCTGTAACCTTATCCTCAAGGACTTCTGTCCTAGTGTAAGGGTGCCAAGCTTATTATCAAGAGATTCACAAAAGCAGCGGATATCAGCTTGGTTTGATGCAGAGGTCTCAAAGCCCTTTTAATGTCTGCGGCCAAAGTTGAAAACATTGCCTGAAAGGAAGTCTGAAGTGTAGTGACCAAATCCGTATCGAAACCTGGGATGCGTCGTAGGCAGTGCCTGTATCTCCCCCAGCCATTAGACCTGCTGTTGAACCTGCTCCTTGGATGACTGACTGCAAACTCAACCCAGACGCGACAATAGGAGGGGCAAAAGGGAGTGGGGGAGCCAGTGGAGGAGCCAGGACCAGGGAAAAGGGTGCAGGCAACGCCAAATCACTCAGAACACGACATTCCACAAGATCGGCTCGGCCCGTCTCTCCTAACCTTGGGGAGGGCTCTCGATCCAAAATGCTGTTATTGTCATTATTGTCATTATTAGCGTTGCTACTGGCTTTATTACTACTGACAGTGGCATTGTTGCTATTGCTATTGTCATTGGGCCCCCCCACACCTTCTAGGGAAAGATTAAATATGGGATCATCCGGACTCTCCATGTTCTCCATAGATGACTTTTAAGCTTCATTAATGGCCATCCGTACTTCCGGCGTAAGATCACCTACTACTTGACCCTGTGAACCGGGGGGAGTATTGTCACCCAACACTATCAATTGAGGCACCACCTTAAAATAAGATCGCAGTGAGGGAGTTATTTTTGATGCAAAGGCAGAATTCTTCCCTTTACACTTTTTTGCTAGCTTAGGGGTGTATGCCCGCTTCGCTTTAACTTGCCCTGTTAAATATGTTGACAATTTTTTACTATCCGCACTAATGCTGGTATTAATGCCCGCGGGCGACTTTAAGGTCAACTCCCCCTCCTCACTATTGGCACTTGTGGGATCTATATCCTTCCCCTCTCTTATACTTATACTAGCGTCAATATTGGAAGATTTGACTTTAAATAAGGAGGTTTTGGATGCAGACCCTTTTAAAAGTTCAATGTCTTTGGTGCTTTTATCAGTAATTACACCCATACATTTCCCTTTTCCTCTCGTGCTCCCTTTCCCTCTTCCTCTACCCCTCCTAGGGACCCCCCCCAGTTGTTACTAGTTTGCCAACAGGTTTCGCCACACCTTCCAAGCTTCCCACTTCAACCCCGTTACCGCAGGTATTGCTCTCGTCACTCTCGTTCTGGTACTGGTGTTGATGCAGGGCTTGAAGCTTCTCTTCCTCCAGAGCTTCCCCCTCCTCCTCCCGTGCAGTGACAGCAACAGGCGTAGGAGCAGCCAAACAACGCCGCTCGAGCTCCAGGGCGGCCAGTGACCAGATCCACCCCCCTGCCGGGAAAAGCAGGGGTACCTGCGCCAAGAGGTTAACTGTCTTGGAGCACACAGGCTCCTGTAAACACTCATCCACAGCGACCGCCGCCGCAGGCTTTACAGGCTCCTTCCCCAAACACATGAAGAGCGGGTGTGTGGCGAGGAGACGCCACCGCTAATCCGCTTAATCCACTATTATCACACAAATACTAAAGCGGAATAGCGGAGAATCATGCCGGGGCTCAAATGTACAGATTTTCGCAGATTTTCGCCAAAGAGGTACGTCCTGATATCAGCACCCGCGGGAGCCCATAAGCAGAGCACCGCCGCGGCTCAACTAGCCGCCGCCATGTTTCCTCTCTACTGTAACAGTGTTAACACACGGAACACGCTCAACACTGCACAGTGTACTGCAACACAAGTATCAATTTTATTTACTGTTGAAAGATTGTGTGTCTGTTTTGCTCTGAAATTCTACAAAAACAATGGAAAATGCATCTTGCATTTTCTTTTTTTAATGGGGCGTCTTTTACATTGTAAATTTATTGTTATTGGAACCTATATTTAGGGAGTGCTACCTTAAGTAATGGTGAGCTGTCTCCCCACATACTACATTAAGTACTGGACGCAATGCAAGGAGATGTAAAAATAAAGTTATAACAGTGACTCAAAACACGAGCGGTCGTGTTTCCGGCAAAAAACACATGTTAAACAAAGAATGCACGTGAGAGAGAGGGGGAGCAGGAGGTGAGCCCAGGAGTGCTACATGCGTGCGCACGCATTTTGCTCTTTTTTGAAGCACATACTTGTGCTTGTGACGCGCGCCCTGCTTGCTCCCGCAAGGTGGATGCCCCCACAAGCATGAGTATGTGCTTCAAAAAAGAGCCGAACGAAGGCTTAAGGTCCTCCAATTCAGCGCATGCGCGCTGCATAGGAGAGACCTAAAAAAGGGGGTACAAAAAATGCACAGATTAGTTTACACTGGTGAAACACACCTGACAACAAGTGAGGCCACTTTTTCTCAGGCCCCCTTCCCCGCTCAATATGCATACATTAATTTGCCGGCCCAGCAAGAGAAAGGAAGTGACACCTCTGACAGTTGATAAAAGGGAGGTAATGGACACCCATCTACCTCAGAAAGGCCCCTCAGGCACCCACTAGGCCACTGGCTGCAGCCAAACAACACAGAAACCGCCCAAATCCCATCTGCTTATTATCCTTGATCAACCTGTCCACAGTTTGCATAATAAACTCCACGTTAGTCCAAGTAATGATGCCAGACCTACTATTAAGTGTTCACTCTTTAATGCAAGGTCCCTAGTTAAACATAGTTCAAAATGTGCACTTTTCTTAGAAGAACATAGTATTGAAATTGCGTTTATCACGGAATCTTGGACAGACCAAACGTCCGGCCCAGACCTAACAAAGGCCACCAGGTTTTTCCTGTTTTCCTTTGGATCGACCTGGGAAGATAGGGGGGGAGGGGGTTTAGTGGTTATTTATCACAATTCATTAATTCCAGTGTCCATCCGGCTTCTAATTCATTCTGTGAAGCCCTTTCAATTAATTTCAACTTCGAGCATCATAATATCTTTAAAGGGATACTTCTCTATCGACCTTCAGGGCAGCGTTTGGGTTTTTTGGAAACTATGGGTACTTTACTCGAGGACGGTTTGTGCCTAGATTCCCTCATGGTTCTGGGGGATTTTAACTTTTACCTTGAGGACCCTAATGACTCTGACACCAGCGGTCTGAACAAAATAATGGTATCTTAAACAGCTGGTAGTGGGTCCCACTCATCTGAAGAGTTACACTTTAGACAGGATATTTTCTAATAACCCAAATGTATCCTGTCTAGAGGTCTTTCCCCTGGCCTGGTCAGACCATAGCACCATCACATTTGGACTGAAGGTACCTTTGGTTTCTAAAGCAGAAAGGGCTTCACTTAAGTTGGTGGAAAAAAGGGTATGGAAGGATTTAGACAGGGCCCAACTCGAGGAGGAACTTAAGAACACTTTACCTCTCCCCCCGGGCGATATTGATAAAGCTACCAATTACTATACTGATTGGCTTGATAAAGCGTGCAAAAAATTGGTTCCTATAAAAAAGTAGACCCCTAAGAGTGCTAATCCTTCGGCCCCTTGGAACTCAGACCAGCTTAAATGCCAGAAATTGGCCTGAAAGAAACTTGAACGGCCTGGAGGAGAGGCTATGGTACTGTCAATAAAGTGAATTATAAATTTAGTCTAAAACAGTACTACTGCTGGAAACAAAGAATAATTTTTTTCTAGTGAAATCCTCCAAGCCAAGTCCAACCCCAAAGAACTCTTTAAAACTGTGAAAAGGTTAACTTCTCCACACATCACAAAAAATATTAGCAATCCTGAACTATGTGACTATTTGGCCACCTTTTTTCAACAAAAGGTGGAGGCTATATTTTCCACATTTACTCCCCAGTTGAAAGGGTCTGATTTCCACCCAGTGAGTCTTAATCAGGTGGATCCTGTCTCAGGATCAGTTCTTGATCATTTTACCCCTTTTGGGCGGGATGAAACTGCCAAATTGTTGTCTTCTGCTCACTCTGGCTCCCCTACTGACCCCTGTCCGACCCGATACTTAAATCCATTTCAGATGTGATTTGTTTTGGTCTTGAACCCCTTGATTAACAACATCTTAATTTCCGTGACATTTCCAACAGCCTGGAAGAAGGCTTCAATACTCCCCCTTTTAAAGAAGCCCACTCTCGATACCACAGACCCTGGGAATTATCGGCCAATTTCGCGACTTCCCCTGCCCGCAAAAATCACTGACAAGGCCATGAATGTTCAGCTCAGTAGCTTTTTTCAGCGCAATAATGTACTCAATCCCACCCAATATGGCTTCAGAGCTGACCATAGCACTGACTCGGCTCTTATCAAATCCTGTGAGGAGGTAAGGGAGGCTTTGGATTGTGGTGGGAAGGCTTTACTCATAATGTTAGATCTCTCAGCAGCCTTCGACATAAAGTTTTGATGGACCGGTTGTCGGGGGCGGGGGTACGAGGAGCTGCTTGGAAACTCCTGCACTCCTTTTTATCAGAGAGAACTCAAACGGTCAATTTAGACAACAACAAATCTCAGCCCTTCAGCCTTCAGTGCGGGGTGCCGCAGGGGTCGTCACTGAGCCCTACGCTTTTTAATATCTATGTGACATCCCTGGTAGCTCTGATTAGATCATTTGGTTTTCAGTTGACCTCTTACACCGACGACACTCAGATTGTACTATCCCTCAAAGACGGTCAGGTAAAAGAAACAGGAGGTTTTTTCCATGACTGCATGAAGGCTATTGCACGTTGGATGTTGGCAAACTGTCTAAAACTGAATTCCAACAAAACGGAGGTGATTGTATTTGGAAATAACCCTCATGTATGGACCCCAGATTGGTGGCCAACATATATGGGTAACCATCCTACCCCAGCTCCTAAAGTGAAAAATCTAGGAGTAATAGTGGAAAATAAATTGACTTTCTGTGACCACATCAGTTCAGTTGTAATCTCTTGTTTTCTGATTTTGCGAGTCTTAAGGAAAATAAAACTGTATCTCTCGGATGGCAATTTTAGGATGGTAGTCACAGTTCTTGTAATGGCACGCCTGGATTATTGCAATAGCATCTATCTGAATGCCCAAAAACAACTCCTCAATAGGTTTCAGTTAGTTCAAAATGCTGTGGCCAGACTATTGTCCGGTATACCCAAATTGGTTTCAGTCCGAGGAGAACTCACTCGGTTGCACTGGCTCCCAGTGAGACACAGGGTTCGTTTTAAGGCCCTTTGTACAGCCTTCAAAACCCTTATTGGCACTGGCCCTGACCATCTGAGGCTAAGGTTTAAATGCTATACCCGCAGTAGGACGTTACGATCCTTGGGTGCTAAATTTGTCCAAACACCTACCTTAAAAAAAACAGGTGTGGAGGGAGGAGTTTTGTCACCTGCACATCCAAGGCATTGAACGAGTTGCCGTTCCACCTGAGGAATGCTGACAATCTTCTCTCCTTCAGAAGGGGCCTGAAGACCTTGCTGTTCTCTCTTTGATCGCATCGACTAACGTTTAGGTTTAGCTCAGCGCCAGGACACCCTAAGGTATTTGCGCGCTTCCTATAAATTCCAATAACATAATATAACAAATCGCCCCCCGCCTGTTCAAAAAGCAGCCCACAGCTGGAATTCGGATACTGATCCCTTGGACATTGCCCGAGTGCATGCGTTACCAATCCAACCCTGGTGGCAGGACAATTAGCTTGTCAAATATTTGTCATTGCTAGTCCAGAAAAATGCTCTTGTCCCATTAATGAGTGAAGGTACAGTTTAGTTGGCAGGCAAGCATCTGCAGCCTTGATGAAGTCCTGTGTGTTCACGAGATTAAAGATTGTCTTCATGATGTGTTTTCTAGTAAACTTCACAGCACTGCTGGAATTGTGATTGAGCAATAGAGAGGGAAGCGCAGGAGGAGGGTCTAAAATCATTTGGAGGGTTGGAAGTGATGGAGCAAGGTAAATAACAAGATTTTGTTCAAACTTGTGAAGTTAATCTCCCAAAATGAATAATTGAATTAACAAGCATGTGGTGAAATTATTAATCAACTTAGTTTAGGAATACATTCATCATTACACGTGGGAAAAACTAATGTGCTTTATGTTGCATACGCAAAGAAAAATAATAAACTAATCTTGTCTATTGCCTTTGTCAGTATTAAATGTGGCAGTTTAATGGCATGTGCTTATTTTATGTGCTTACGTTATGTCTTTTTGTGATAAAAGCTCATGGAGTTCCTGCGGTTCGAAAAGGAGAAGTAATTATAATGCTGCCTATTTGTGCTTTTGCTAGCTAACATAATTAACAGGATTAATTAGTAAAAGGGGGGTGGGTAACAGAATGGGTCTCAATTATTTAATTAATTGATGTCTTGTGTTTGTTTAATAATAGTTTCCAAAATGAGGCCTAAAGATGGTTCAGAAAGTGTGGCTGACAGAGCTGCAGACGCGAAACCTTGTCCAGAGTGGAGCATTCGCACATGCGCAGCAGTGAAGATTTTTACTGCACTGTCTTTGTGAATTGAAAGACAGTTCTTTGGTTGAGTTTGAACGTGCTCAAGGACAGGAACTTGATGTGTCTGCCAAGGTTAGGATGCGAATGTTCGAAAGCTCGAATAAAAAAGTATCTTTTTTGAGGAAGCCGAAATCGTGGAAATGTAATACAATAGGGCTTATATGAAGCCTGGTCTTGGTCAAGAGTCAGAGATGACATGACAAATTTTAATTGTGGACTGACACAGGACAGCCAATGAAAAGCTCGGATTTCTCTAAAAGAATGTAAAATGTAGAAAGTTTAGCTAGAGAGAAAGGTATAAAGTCTGACACTATGAGCAAGGAAAAAACTCTTACTTTCTGAATCCTGAGTGTCGTGACATGCTGATGGACCAGAATGATAAACTGCAGTTTTATAAATAGTGTAAATAATATGTGAATAGGTTTATTAATCATACCACCTGATTCAGTTGCTCAAAAATTGTCTCATTGGTTTATGGGCCTTTATATGTGTTTTATGATTAATGGTGAGTATTGAGGTGTTAGGTAGTGTTTATGAGACAGTTTTTCAATCGGAGCGCTGGATCAATTACTTGGTAGCAGAGTATGGTTACTATGGTAACTAGCATGTTACATGGTAATTACATAGGATCTATGTCTAAAACATGTTAAGTTTGTTTAGTTGTTATATGTAGTCTAAAGGTTTTTTCGAGCAGTGTAAAAATTCCTGGTTTGTGCCGGCATGAGTAGTGTGACAGGTGAAGTTACACAGTGTATTTGTTCTGTTTCAAAATAGTGGTATCGTCGTATATCACTAGTGTTGTGGACGTACAGCACAAGTTTAGGGATTTTAGGTGTATAAGGAACAATGTATAGTGAAGATTGTCTATGAAATCGTAGCTTTTGAGTACAGGGACTACTGTCCTGTTTTAAAACTCACTGTGAAAAGAGTAGTAGAATTTATCTAAGCTTGAGTGAAGGGTAAGGAAGCATCGTTTATCTTACTGGCGAGTGAGGATTTCTATTGGTGGGTTAAAAGTCCTACTAAAGATTTATGTATGCATGGTTAGGGATTTTTCCGTATGAATATGTGTAAATGAATTTGTAATATACGATCGAGTGAAACTCTAAATTGTCTCTAAGGAGGTGTAAAATATATCTCTGTATGTGCTTTTGGAGAAAAACAAGTTCATTATTACCTGCTAGAAGGGTAAAGTAGCCTTACTTTATCAACAAATTTATATATTCTGTGAAAATAGCGTCGTCTATTTCACGTGATAAGAATACTTGAATGTTTGAGAAAAGCTATCACTTTATTTTAGCGAAACAGACAAATGGTTTGTTTTTGTGGAGTTATTAACTGGATTCAATTGAAAGTTTTGTAAATATGGCGCTGTGAAAAGATTTTGTAAAGGAGTGGTCAGTTAAAGGAGTGAGCGAGGGACAGAGAAGCTGCAGCGGTAGCATACGTCACTAGTGTCGCGCTATGATTGGATAACATACGTCACAGTATTCGCGCAGCTGATTGGCTCATTCTGAAAAATGGTAATTCAATTGGTTGAGCAAAACAGCAACGAAGCTTAACCCGATTGGTTCTTTGGTAAGTTTCGCGCACGGATTGGTTGATGTTACGGAATAACAAGGAAGTTGTTACAATCTTTTCCGAAGTAAAGGAAATTGATTAAAAATATGGATTACTATTTTATGAAAGAGAAAAAGAAGCTTTCATGGTTTCAGAAATTGAAAAATAAATGTAAACCTGATAAAGAAATTTCAACGCGAGGCGGAAGATAATTCATAAGTACAAAACACCTGCAGTTTATATGTTGGGTGAATATGGTTATCATACCTGTCTTTGGATTGAGAATTGGATGAAATATACTGAAAATGATGGTGTGTTAGCATGGCCAGAAGATGGATCATTTAACATAGTGGTTTTGAAAAATTTAAGAGAAAGAATGATGAAACTTGTACCAAGGCCTAGACCTACTCAATTTGAAGCTTTAGTTGAATGGGAATATGAAATGCATGAATTAGAACGAGAATGCAGGGGAGTATCAAGAGGAACAAGATTAGGTCTCGATAGAGAAACACATCAGGATAGAATGCGTCGGTGGAGAAGTGCAGACATGTGTGATGGCTTGTATCCAGTGAGACTAATTGATGAGATAACTGGACAAAAGAGTACCCATAAGAAAAATAGAATTAGTGAAGAAAGTGATTCAGAAGATGCGGTATTAGAAGAAATGTATACTAAGAAACCGCCACCTTATCAACCAGTTTGTTCATGGACTTCTCCAAGTGCCCCTCAAAGAGAAATTATTGATGATACATCCCCTGAAACAAATCAGAATAATAAAAAAACACCTGAAAGAGTAGAAACTGGACGTAATTCAAATATATCAGGAAAAAATAGTAATTTTACTGAAACTCCAGTTCAGAGAAATTAAACCCCAAGAAGTGGAATTAGAGCAGAAAGGTATGAGGGATTACCAGTATCAGATACCTCAGAATATATTCGTTCAGCAAATGAATTAATACAGCAATTAACTAAAAGCATGGAAGCAGTAACAGTACCTGTAACAATTGGACCTGTTCTTAAAGTATTTGATCAAAAAGAAATTAGGCATTCAGCTTTAACTGTTCCATTAAATTCAGAAGTACAGAAAGTGACAGAAAAATTTTATTCAGACTTGTCTGAATTACATTGAGAGCAAATGATGATGCCTGACCTAACTTTTAATCAAAGTTTGTCATGTAAAACTCCAACTGGTGCAGATTCGGACTCTCGATCTCCAGAAAAGAGTCTGAGTAAAATAGATTTAACGCAAACCCCAGAATGTAAATGACTTGATGTTAGAAAATTGAAAGCAGATTTAGAGGAATTCATAATTGGTACGATTGGAACTGACAGTTTAAAGGCATATCAGGATGATGAAATATTATTTATTTGTAAAAGCATAACATCGAAAACGAAAAACAAATATGATCAATTGGAAGATATGGCTTTTGAATTAGAAGTGGATTTAAGTAAGCAGAAGAATTTGCAGAAAAATTATAGATGATTTCTCTGAAAAAGACATTGAAAATATGAATACCTCAGGAAGAATCACTCATATAAAAGATTTAATTGTGATTTTAAGAAAATGGGGTGAATTAAGTAAATGGAGAGCGAAATGGACTAAGAAAAGAGATGAAGACAGAACAAGTTTAGCTTTTCCTGTCAGTGAAAATGAAAAAGTAGTAAATGAATTTCCAATGAGAGAAATAGCTGTCAGACTCCACGCTGCTGAATCCGATTGATGCACATATGACTCCACCTCCCGATCTCACCAACACGCTAGTAATAGCAACACAGCGTGTTCGAGTGATAGGGCGAGGGAAAACAGGAAACAAAACAAGGAGGGGACGGAAGGGAACTGCAGGGAAGGGATAGCTGAAAGGCAAGAAAACAAGCATACAGGTTATACTTATTCACCATGAAATCCTACTCTCAGTTTCTTCTCACTAAGTATGCGTAAATTTTCACCTTTACAAAAGAAGAGAGCTCCTCCTCCTCCCTGTTTCATGAATGTTGATGATCGCCACACTAGTCCCTAAGGAACACAAACACCAGTTATTGTCTAGTCTCTCCCAGAACCAAAATACAATGCTGTCTATTAGTGTTGTACCTACCCTGCCTTGTGTTGAAGTGTGCTCAAATAATAAACATGTGCAAATCCCAAAACCTATGTGAATTCAGAACCAATCCTCTCCTTCAGAGTAGTCTGTTCACCTATGTACAATTGTACCAATTTAATCCATTAAGGACACGGTAAGACGCAGCCTCCTACTACTGTCTTCCGCTCACAAGTTCGCAACACAGCGTTCCTTTACTAGTTCCACTCCAAATACGGAAAGGTGTAGGTTCTCCCCCCACTACCTTCCGCTTTGGCACTTGCTTATGTAGGCACTAGTGACTCTCTTCGTAACGGTAGTACGCAGAAAGAATAATCCGCTGTACTCCGTTCTCACTGTATTGAAAAACAAATCCTTTAATTTGACTTCGAACTCAAGTGCGCCTTACTTTTCCTTTGCCGTTGAACAATGCCGCCTTTTACGAACACATAAGCATTTCTGCAAAACAACGCGTTAACATTCACGCGTTGTTCAAAAACTCACTGTACTGACGCAGCGTAGTCCCGGTCCGTAGTTCTCCGCACTTCTCTTTCTCAAGCCGTCAATACTTTGCAGGCATTCAAAAAACTCCTGAGAGGTATCAAACAAACAGAAAGCGCATACCACGCGCTACGGGGAAGTTCCAATGTTTGAATCCAAAGCGCTACGCCAGATCTCTTCGCGCTGACGAACCAACTTGAAACCAGGAACCAAATCCTCCTCAGAAGGACACCTACGCAGCACACCACTCTAGTCTCTAACAAACACGGTTGTTGCACAAAATCACGAACAAAGTGGGGAGGGTCCTCCCTTCCTTTATAGAACCACGCCCCTTCTAAGGATTCTGGGAGATGTAGTTCAAGGGTAGGGTAGGCGCTTTTGGAGGATCCTGACAATAGCCGTATGTACATGTCCCATGGACAAGACAGGACATTTTGCTGTTCACAAATGATTTCCCTCGATTAAGAGAAAAACCTGTAGAATGGTATCGAAAGGTAGAAATATTTGTGAAAGTTTCAAAAGTTTTGTGGGTCGATCTCGATGGTTTATTTGACATAGTTGTTCCATCAGATCTTTGGACAGAATGTAAAACTGCTATAGATTGGCCTAGAGAGGAATATGAACGAGATAAAGTAACAGGTGCTCCTTCTCCTGACGTAATGAGAAAATACGAGCAGGTAATTGTGTTTTTGAAAAATAAGATTCCCTCAAAAGAGATAGATTGGGTTAAAATTGACAGAACAATCCAAGAGTCGAAGGAGTCAGTACATTCATTTTATGAAAGATTATTGCTGGTATTTAAACAATATAGTGGTTATGAACATTAAAGTGAGAAGGACATGAGCCATTTTATATACAGATTTGTATATGGCTTGAGACCTGAAATTAGTGAAATGGTAAGAACTATAATAGTTGGCTGCCAATCACACACAGTAGATGATATTTTGAGTAAAGCAAAATACTGTAGTGATGAAATAGATGCTAAACAAAAGAAGCTGAAAGAAAAAGCCATGTGGCCACAGGTAAAAGTGACTGAACAACAAATAACAACTTTAGGAAATAAGAATGTTGATCAGAATCAAGGGAAATTTAAAGGTAATTATAATAAACCAAAATTGATGGGAAACATAGAAGAGTTAAACAGAAACTCCCATGTTTTAATTGCGGCGAATTGGACACTGGAAGCGTGAGTGTAAGAATCCGCCCAGAATTCATTTAAAAAATACATTATTAAATCCACAGATGCAGAATGAGATAAATAAGCAGCAACAGCTACAGCGACAGGTAGTGATTCAGCAAAGTCAGTTACCACAACCGCCACTTTCAAACTGTGTAAATGTGCAGAGATACAGTGCAGAAACAGGATTCAGCGGAGGTGAACAGGTAAACAGATCACCGAGAGTGAATGTGTCGAATGTGTCTCAACAATATTGGTTGAAAGAAGATGGAGGGAGTGAATCTGAAGATTACTTCTGACGGTGCCTAAGAGAGGAGGAAGAGTGTGTGCATGGAGCCACTCTTGAGGTAGATCAATCTGGTCCATTTGTAAATGGTAAAGTGAATGATGTAGAAATTACTTTCCTAGTGGATACAGGTGCTACCCGGTCTACTGTTAGATCAGTGGTAATTGAAAACCTTCCTCTCTCTGGAGATAAAATCCAAGTAGTAGGTGTAGCTAAGCAGCAAATAAAAACAGATTTAACTGAACCAGTTGAAGTTAAAATAGGTAAATTTAAAGACACGCACAGATTCGTAGTTTGTGATAGCAGTCCTGTAAATTTATTAGATAGGGATATTCTTTGTAAAATGAACTGTGCAATATATTGCTCACCGGATGGTATAGAGCTTCAAACTCCAGAAGAAGATGGGTTTTACAAATTAACAATGTCAATGGTTGAGGCAGAAGAAAACAAATTATTTCCCGTGTATGATAAAAATAATTTACCTGAAGAATTAAAAGACACAGTGAATGTAAAGATTTGGGATTTTACTGGAGATGAAATGTGTCTGATGAAAAATGTAGATCCAGTACAAATATCAGTAAAACAAGGATCCGATTATCCAAACATTCCTCAGTATAAAATGAAAGCAGAAGTGATTGAAGGAGTAATTCCTGTGATAGACAAATTCATAAAACAAGGTGTTTTAAAAGAAATCGAGAGTAATCCATGTAATTCACCAATTATGGGAATCAAAAAGCCAAATGGAACTTACAGAATTGTTCAGGACCTGAGAAAGGTTAATAAAATTGTTGTTCCATGTTGCCCGGTTGTACCAAATCCAGCGGTAATTTTATATCAGATTCCGCATGATGCAGAATAGTACACAGTTATTGATCTATGTAATGCATTCTTTACTGTTCCATTGCATCCAGAGAGCCAACACATTTTTGTGTTCCGGTTCAAAGAGCGTATTCTAGAATGGTGTAGAATCCCTCAAGGGTACACCGAAAGTCCATCTATTTTTAATCGGTTGTTAAAGAAATCATTGGAAAATCTAGATTTACCTGGAAAATCTACGTTAGTGCAGTATATTGATGACCTCCTTGTGGCTGCAAAAACAAGAGAAAATTGTGTAACAGATACCATTACTCTTTTAAATCATCTGGCAGATGAAGGACATAAAGTATCTCCTGCGAAATTACAGTTTTGCAAACAAGAAGTGAAATATCTTGGTCACATAATTGCAAAAGGAATCAGAGAAGTGACAACAGAAAGAATAAAAATGATTCAAGCAATGCAGCCTCCAAAAACACAGAGACAGGTTAGAATGTTTCTAGGAATGGTAGGTTATTGTCAGCAATGGATTAGTGGATTTTCAGTAATTGCAAAACGACTGCAGAGACTGACAAAAGCAGACATAAAAGACCGATTAGTCTAACAGAAACTGAATTAGAAGCGTTTGAACAGTTAAAGAAAAGTTTGTGTGAAGCTCCAGCATTGGGAATGCCTGATTATGAAAAGAAATTTGAGCTGTATTGCAGTGAAAGAGAAGGATGTGCATTATCAGTTCTGATTCAAAGACATGGAAGAATGAGAAAGCCAATAGCATATTTCTCAGCTGTTCTTGACCCTGTTGCAAAAGCATTACCAGGTTGCTTAAAAGCAGTAGCTGCAACAAGTGTAAGTTTGGAACAAAGTGAAGGAATAATTATGGGATTTCCTGTAAAAGTATATGTACCACACTCAGTTGAAATTCTCCTCACTAGAAGCAAAACACAGCATTTGACAAACAATAGGTTAACAAAATATGAAAAAGTTATTCTAGGATCAGACAATGTTTCAATTGCAAGATGTGTAAATTTAAATCCTTCCACATTGTTACCTGACACCACTGAAAAGAAATCAGGGATGAGGTTGATCATAAATGCCTGGATGTATTGGAATATTGCACGAAACCAAGGCAGGACATTAAAGATGTCCCATTACCAGAATCAGATTATGTTTTATTTGTTGATGGTTCATGCTTAAGAACAGATGAAGGCGTTCTGAGTGCAGCATATTCAGTGTAGGAGAGTAGGGCCTGCTTTCCTATGGTCACCCCAATTTTTGCTTTTTGCCTCACTGGTTTTCGACTTAATGTGGCTGTGGGCCTGCTAATCAGACCCCCATCCTGCTGTTCTCTCTCTAAATTCATATCCATGTACTTTAGGTACACACCCAATTGGACATTGGGTCACCTTATCAGCCCCTGTACAGAGTACTATAGGTACCCAGTGCATAGGTGCATCCATGCCTCCCAGGGGCTGCAGTATATTTTTTGCCACCCCTGGCTGGCTATCCAAACTGACACAACTGGCTGATTACTCAGCTGGGGCAAGGTCGTGTAATCACCCCTTGCTTAGATATAGTATACCTATATCTACACCTATATCTGGACACATATGCACCTATAATTCACTCCTATGGCAGGCTTTATCAATCCTGGAGGCAGAGTGCTTGGTTTTATGTGAGATGGTGCTCTAGCATGAGCTGAGCCTGTCTACAGCTGTTGGGACCAACTCCCTTAGCTGTTCCGGCATATTGTCATACCATATACTCTTAAGTGCATTATATTCCTGGCGGTTACTTGCTAACTTTGGTTTGGCTTTATCAAAACATGTCGTGTAAGGTGTCATACACTTTGGAATACTACCCCCTCGCCAGTTCTGGTGACGGGGGTAGCATTCCACCCTCCTAGAGGGAGAAGACATGTTACTTTGCTTAAACACGGTTAAATCTAACCAGAGCCCCAGCATCACAAAATGGATGCTGCTGCCACAGACACGAGTCTATCCTCTGCTGCTGACCGAAACTCCAGCAGGGGAGACCTGGACAAACGGTATCCTGTCACAGGGAGGTGTTACACCACCCCAGACAGGAGATAGTGGATTGTAGCAGGGAGGGTTGAATGAAACTAGACACTGCCTGGGGCGCACAAGGCACCCTATGCATAGTCCAGTTCAAACCGGTGCTGGGGTACTCCAGCCCCAGCTCTGGCGCAAAACTGGACAAAGGGAAAGGGGTGTAACCACCCCCTTCCTGGATCGCACCCATAAGAGGGAACTAGCAGGTGATCCAGCCCCTTGATTTGGAATAAAGGTAGTAGCTGTGTTAATGCAATTTAGATCATCCTGACTGAAACTTTGAAACGAAACTCTGGACCCTTCGACATCCTACCCAACGTAGAAGACTGAAGAATCTCCCTTGTGGTCAAGGAGTGGCCACCCTGTGCAAGCAGGCACCATCAGCGCGACGAGGCTTTCTTTGGCGTTGCTCCCGCCGGAGCTCGAACGACAGAGACCGACAAGACCTGGACTCCCAGACTTCCAACAGCCCGATCCACAGTCCTAGCTAAGCTTAGACCCGTGGAGGCGACGAGAGACGTGGCACCGGCCAGCTTGAAAAGTCGACAAAGTGCTTCCAGTGCAGCCCCGAGGCTCCCTCGACGCTGTGCTTTGGGGTTTGAGAAGCCCCATCCCCGAGCAGCCTGTGCTTCAAAGATCACCTCTCCACACTCTCCGAGTACTGCGTGTGGCCCTTATGCACTTTTCCTGCTCGACGCGTTGTCCGGTCGCTTGCCCATTGGCTAGTGGCCTCTGTGACGACGAAATCCCGAAACTACACTGCTGGTTGCTCCAGACTGGCCCCAGCTCCTCTGAAAAGGAGCCCTCGATCTGACCTTCCCGGTCCGATTGTAAAGACATCTTCGAATCGTACGTGGGTTGCCTTTGCCAAGGCTTGGTGACTCCAAATCGAGTACCGACACCGCCGACAGCAAGAGCATTCGTGGTACAGCTCGTGTTCACCAGCTGGTCATCCTCGATCCTTCCTGGTCCACGTGGCAGCGGAGACAAACACCTCGACATCACCTGATTGCAACCCGACATCGCCTGGTTCCTTCCTGGTTCCTCGCTGGTCACTGGCTAGTGGCTTGAACATTGTCCCCTCTGCTTTCAGGTACTCTACATCTTTGATCCACCCTTGGATCCAACCGGACTCTTCTCTCCTGGCCGCCTGCAGCATCTTCATCTACAGGCTCCATAGAACTCCACGACGAAACCTGACACACTTTGGCACCTATGCACCGCTTCCTGTGGGTGAGGTAACAAACTAACCCCGGTGCTCCCATAGGGGATTACACCTCTAGTGTCCTAGTTTTAAGTTGCTAAGTTCTTGTCCAGTCGGAAGTCTCCTAAACCTATAACTCCCTGATTTTTACGCACCATTGACTTGTATGATAAACGCGGTTGCCTATAGACTCTGCACCAGTATCCTGTGGGCCTCTCCCGACCTAACCTTCGTTAGTCCAGTTTAGGCCCAGCTATTCCCAAGGCCCTAGGCCTGTTCATTGTACCACTTTCTTAAGATATGGTTTGATTGGCCACCCGGCCTATCCATAATTGTGCAGCTTATTGTATGTTATACTGTGTTCTTTGTTTAACGCTTGTGCACCTGTGCTCATAAAGAGTTAAGGGGATTATTCTAGTAATAAAAGCATATATTTTTATAATATATAACTTGTGTGGTGTCCTTACATTTGGTATTACAGGATTGCATATGGTAAAACAGCTGGCTTCACATGCCCTCTTGAGTTTAGCCTAAGACTGCTTTGTCCACGCTACCATTAGGATAGCTGGTCTGTAAGGTTGACTTACAACCAATCACCATAAGGGCCGTTTGGACTGGTGCAAGGTGCTCACTAGAATAGTGAACACCATATACCAGGCCAACTTCTCACATTGGTATGCAGCGGTTGGGATTTGAGCTTGCTGTTGTTTTAGCAATTGTAATCTTTAACAATATCATTTGAAAGATCACATCAAGTACCAGCACATATAAACAAAGCTTAGCATACTTAAGTTCTACTGAACTTAGTGGTTGTAGACCAAAGGGCTTAGCACACCCTGACTACAACCTCTAGAGAGGTTCCAGTAGGAAAACAAATAGTGTAGGTAAGTGCACCACTTGCACCTCACTAGTCATGCCTGGCACAGGCGAACCCTCCAGTTCTCTACCTGTGGGTGACTCTCTCAAAGCACCACCCAGATATGAAAAACTCAGCCACAAGGACTTGAGTGCCCTATGCACTTCAAGGGGGTTGAAAAGGGGTCACAACCCCACCATCCCTAGCCTCATAGCAATCTTAGAGAAAGCTGATCTTGAGAAGGAAGCTGCAACAGGCCCTTCAGGAAAGATAGGAGAGGGAAACCCACCTGAGAATTCTGATGCCCCAGAAGTTGAACCTGAAGAGGTAGATGATGATGAGGATGCAAATGAGTCAGATGATCAGGGGGAGGATGGCCAAGTTTAAATTAGAGTGTTGAACCAGGCCAACTTAAGCCTACGTGGGAATGGAGAAGGTGGCCACCTTTCCAGGCCCAATAGTAGACTTAACCCTGGCAATAGAAGGGTTAGATCTCCTTCCAGGGAATCTAACCAGTCTAATGCCTCTAGGGGATATCAAAGGGGAATGACTTCCCCCCAGAGAAGAGAACATGAGGCTAGGATGAGAGCTGTCCAACTCCAGATAGAGAAGGAAGAGATAGCCCTGGCCCAAGCTAAACTTGCTTTAGCAAGGGAGCAAAAGTTAAGAGGATTATATTCCACTGGTGGCAGCAACATTATCCCCAAGGATAAAGACAGGTCCTATGATCATAGAAACCTGAGTAAGATTGTGCCCCCCTACAGAGATGGGGATGACATCCACAAATGGATAACTGCTCTTGAGAGAGCCTGCATGGTACAGCAGGTTCATCAGGGTCAGTGGGCAGCAATCTTGTGGCTCTCCTTTTCAGAAAAAGGGAGAGATAAGCTCCTAACTGTTAGACCTGAGGATGCTAAAAACTACTCTGTCCTGAAGAGTGCTCTGATAGAAGGGTTTGGCCTTACCACTGAGCAATACAGGTTGTTGTTCAGAGATACCCAAAAGACTCAGACTCAGGACTGGACTGACTTTGTAGATTGTGCCACTAAAGCTCTGGAAGGTTGGTTGCTGGGAAGTAAAGTTACAGACTACACAGGATTGTACAATCTAATAAAGAGAGAACAGATCCTTAATAATTGCCAGAACCAGTTGTTGCATCAGCACCCGATTGACTCAGATCTGACCTCTCCCCAAGAAATGGGAAAGAAGGCAGACAAATGGGTCAGAACCAGGGTTAAGCAGAAACCCCAGAACCAAGGTGGTGATCAGAAGAAGGCAGACCAGAATGGTGGAGATCAGAAACAAAAAGACCACAAGTCTTCTTCAGGCCCCCAAAATAGCAATAAAGAGGGGGTGTCCCAAAATGGAAAAAAGAAGAAGAATGATGGCCCAAAGAAACCTTGGTGTAATTACTGTAAGCCAGTTTCTCACTGGTTTAGTGAGTGCACTAAGAACGGTGGAGCCCCTGCCACTGCAGCCCCTAAGGCAACTGCACCCACTAGTACAGTCAGCAGTGGTGGTCCCCAAACTAAAGTAATAGTGGGTTTAACCCTGGGTACTGAGATGGAGCCTGGCCTAGTCAGAGTTCCTACTCAGGCAGTCTTGATCTTTGAGGGGGACATGGACATGTCCCTGGCTAGGAGTCTGAGTACACTGGGCAAGTACAGACAGATGCCTTTGATTAATGGTAAAGTGGCACAGGCCTACAGGGACACGTGTGCCAGTGTCACAATGGTGACATCTAACTTTGTGGCCCCTGGACAATTCATACTGGGTGATAATTACCTGGTGACCAATGCTAGCAATGTCACTACTCCCCATAGTGTGGCAGTTGTTAACTTCTCCTGGGGAGGGGTAAATGGCCTCAAGAGAGTTGTGGTAAGTGCAGACCTAACAGTTGACTGTCTTTTGGGCAATGATCTAGAGGATTCAATGGGGTCAGAAGTGGAGTACAGGACTCATGCGGAGATGCTAGGTATTGCAGCACATGTCCTTGCTGTGACCAGGTCACAGGCCAAAAAGTGCTTACCTGAACCTGTGCTGGATCTTTGAACAATAGACCAAGCACAACCCAAGAGAAAGAGCAAGAGGATTAAGGCAGTGCCTTCCCACTTGCCCCAGGTTGAGGATCAGGCCTCACATGAGGCTGACTCTGTGATCCAAGAGGAGACTGTCTCTGAAGAGCTTGAACCTGATCAGGTTGAGTTTCTGGGGACAGGGGGACCCTCAAGGGCAGATCTGGGGCAGGCTCAATTAACTTGCCCTTCTCTTTAACCCCTCAGACAGCAAGCTGCTGCTGAGGCTGGTGGGAATGCTCAAGGTACCCATAGAGTGTATTGGGATGATGGGCTCCTTTATTCAGAGGCTAGAGACCCCAAGCCTGGTGCTTCCCGGAGGTTGGTTATACCTCTGCAATTTAGGGGCTTCCTTCTAACCTTGGCACATTATATTCCTTTAGCAGGACACTTAGGCCAGAACAAAACTTGGGACAGGCTTGTCCCTCACATTCACTGGCCTCACATGTCAGAAGATACCAAGGAGTTTTGTCGCTCTTGTGTCACCTGCCAAGCCAGTGGCAAATCAGGTGGTACCACAAAGGCCCCCCTCATACCACTACCTGTGGTGGGGGTACCCTTTGAAAGAGTGGGGATTGACATTGTAGGACTAATGGACCCCCAAACAGTATCTGGGCACAGATTTATACTGGTGGTAGTGGATCATGCCACCAGGTATCCAGAGGCAATTCCCCTGAGGACCACAACAGCCCCTGTTGTGGCAAGGGCCCTACTTGGAGTTTTCTTCAGAGTGGGCTTTCCAAAGGAGGTTCTTTCAGACAGAGGTACCAACTTCATGTCTGGATATCTAAAAGCAATGTAGAAGGAGTGTGGTGTTAACTACAAATTCACTACACCCTACCATCCACAGTACAATGGGCTTGTTGAAAGATTCAACAAGACCCTAAAAGGGATGATAAAAGGGTTACCTGAAAAGCTTAGGCAAAGATGGGACATCCTTTTACCCTGCCTTCTCTTTGCTTACAGAGGTCCCACAAAAGGGGGTTGCTACAGCCCTTTTGAACTTTTGTTTGGGCATCCTGTAAGGGGTCCCTTGTATCTTGTGACGGAAGGATGGGAGTTACCTCTCAAAAAGCCTAAACTTGACATAGTGGATTATGTACTTGGTCTCCGCTCCAGTATGGCTGAATACATGGAGAAGGCATCCAAAAACCTTGAGGCTAGCCAAGAACTTCAAAAAGCTTGGCATGACCAAAAGGCTGTGCTGACTGAGTACCAGCCAGGACAGAAGGCGTGGGTGTTGGAGCCAGTGGCCCCAGAAGCTCTCCAAGACAAACGGTCTGGACCCCACACCATCATTGAGGAAAAGGGAGAGGTCACCTACTTGGTGGACCTTGGCACCCCTAGGAGCCCCCACAGGGTGCTCCATGTAAACAGATTGAAAGCATTTGTTGATAGGGCAGACATGGGCTTGCTCATGGATACAGATGGGGAGCAAGAGGAAGAGAGTGACCCTCTCCCAGACTTGTTATCCCATAACCCTGATGATGGTTCAGTTGATGGTGTTGCCTTAGATGGCAGCCTCACTGACCAGCAGCAACAAGACTGCAAACAAGTTCTACAGTCTTTCAGACACATGTTTTCGCTCACACCCAGTCAAACTAACTGGTGCACCCATGAGGTGGACACTGGTGACAGTCTGCCTGTGAAGAGTAAAATCTACAGGCAATCTGACCATGTCAGGGATTGTATAAAGGCTGAGGTGCAGAAAATGCTTGAACTTGGAGTAATTGAGCCATCAGAGAGCCCCTGGGCCAGCCCAGTAGTCCGTGTGCCAAAACCTCATACCAAAGATGGAAAGAGAGAAATGAGATTTTGTGTGGATTATAGAAGTCTCAATGCTGTCACTAGGACAGATGCTCATCCTATTCCAAGCGGTACAAAAGGGGGTGGTGATGGACGGAGCATCTGAATCAATCAAACACTCACACCCAGTCAAAAGATCTGGGTTTAATCCATCACCGTTCTTTAGCCCACTCTGCCACCCCAGTTCATACATGGCTATATGCAAATCAGTCTGACCCTGTGCCTCATGGTAACAGTCCAGCCCGAATTGCCAAGCCATGTCTTCCCTGGACCGGAAACAAGCTTCCGAGGACCGGTTTCTGGCATTCCAGCCGTCTACAGCCCGGCTTGCTTGAATCCAGTGGCAAAGTGAGCAAGGGACTCACGTCTGAGCATACCCTGCCACACTTATGGCGGCCAAAAGCGGTACAAAAGGGGGTGGTGATGGACTGAGCATCTGAATCAATCAAATACTTACACCCAGTCAAAAGATCTGGGTTTAATCCATCACCGTTCTTTAGACCACTCTGCCACCCCAGTTCAGACATGGCTATATGCAAATCAGTCTGACCCTGTACCTCATGGGAGCAGTCCAGCCCGAACTGCCAGGCCATGTCTTCCCTGGACCGGAAACAAGCTTCCGAGGACCGGTTTCTGGTATTCCAGCCGTCTTCAGCCCGGCTTGCTTTAATCCAGTGGCAAAGTGAGCAAGGGACTCACTTCTGAGCATACCCTGCCACACTTATGGCGGCCAAAAGCGGTACAAAAGGGGGTGGTACAAAAGGGGGTGGTGATGGACGGAGCATCTGAATCAATCAAACACTCACACCCAGTCAAAGATCTGGGTTTAATCCGTCACCGTTCTTTAGCCCACTCTGCCATCCCAGTTCAGACATGGCTATATGCAAATCAGTCTGACCCTGTGCCTCATGGGAACAGTCCAGCCCGAACTGTTAAGCCATGTCTTCCCTGGACTGGAAGCAAGCTTCCGAGGACCGGTTTCTGGCATTCCAGCCGTCTTCAGGCTGGCTTGCTTGAATCCAGTGGCAAAGTGAGCAAGGGACTCACGTCTGAGCATACCCTGCCACCCTTATGGCTGCCAAAAGCGGTACAAAAGGGGGTGGTGATGGACGGAGCATCTGAATCAATCAAACACTCACACCCAGTCAAAAGATCTGGGTTTAATCAATCACCGTTCTTTAGCCCACTCTGCTACCCCAGTTCAGACATGCCTATATGCAAATCAGTCTGACCCTGTGCCTCATGGGAACAGTCCAGCCCGAACTGCCAAGCCATGTCTTCCCTGGACCGGAAACAAGCTTCGGAGGACCGGTTTCTGGCATTCCAGCCGTCTTCAGCCCGGCTTGCTTGAATCCAGTGGCAAAGTGAGCAAGGGACTCACGTCTGAGCATACCCTGCCACACTTATGGCGGCCAAAAGCGGTACAAAAGGGGGTGGTGATGGACGGAGCATCTGAATCATTCAAACACTCACACCCAGTCAAAAGATCTGGGTTTAATCCATCACCGTTCTTTAGCCCACTTTGCCACCCCAGTTCAGACATGGCTATATGCAAATCAGTCTGACCCTGTGCCTCATGGGAACAGTCCAGTCCGAACTGCCAAGCCATGTCTTCCCTGGACCGGAAACAAGCTTCCGAGGACCGGTTTCTGACATTCCAGCCGTCTTCAGCCCGGCTTGCTTGAATCCAGTGGCAAAGTGAGCAAGGGATTCACGTCTGAGCATACCCTGCCACACGTATGGCAGTTCGGGCTGGACTGTTCCCATGAGGCACAGGGTCAGACTGATTTGCATATGGCCATGTCAGAACTGGGGTGGCAGAGTGGGCTAAAGAACGGTGATGGATTAAACCTAGATCTGTTGACTGGGTGTGAGTATTTGATTGGTTCAGATGATTGGTTCAGATGCTCCGTCCATCACCACCCCCTTTTGTACCACTTTGTTCACCATAAGTTGGCAGGGCATGCTCAGACGTGAGTCCCTTGCTCACTTTGCCACTGGATTTAAGCAAGCCGGGCTGAAGACGGCTGAAATGCCAGAAACCGGTCCTCAGAAGCTTGTTTCCGGTCCAGGGAAGGCATGGCTTGGGAGTTCGGGCTGGACTGTTCCCATGAGGCACAGGGTCAGACTGATTTGCATATGGCCATGTCAGAACTGGGGTGGCAGAGTGGGCTAAAGAACGGTGATGGATTAAACCCAGATCTGGTGACTGGGTGTTAGTGTTTGATTGGTTCAGATGCTCCGTCCATCACCACCCCCTTTTGTACCACTTTGTTTGCCATAAGTTGGCAGGGTATGCTCAGACGTGAGTCCCTTGCTCACTTTGCCACTGGATTCAAGCAAGCTGGGCTGAAGACGGCTGAAATGCCAGAAACCGGTCCTCGGAAGCTTGCTTCCGGTCCAGGGAAGGCATGGCTTGGCAGTTCGGGCTGGACTATTCCCATGAGGCACAGGTTCAGACTGATTTGCATATGGCCAAGTCAGAACTGGGGTGGCAGAGTGGGCTAAAGAACGGTGATGGATTAAACCCAGATCTGTTGACTGGGTGTGAGTGTTTGATTGGTTCAGATGCTCCGTCCATCACCACCCCCTTTTGTACCACATCCTATTCCAAGGGCAGATGAGCTCATAGATAAATTGGCTTCTGCCAAATTTCTGAGCACATTTGATCTGACAGCTGGCTATTAGCAATCAGGTTAGCTGAGGAGTCAAAGGCTAAAACAGCATTCTCAACCCCCAGTGGACATTATCAATTTGTGGTAATGCCCTTTGGTTTGAAGAATGCACCTGCCACTTTCCAAAGTTTGGTGAATCAAGTCCTTACTGGGTTGGATGACTTTTGTGCAGCATATCTAGATGATATTGCTGTCTTCACCTCTACCTGGGAGGATCACCTGATCCACCTGAAGAAAGTTCTGGAGGCCCTGCAGAAGGCAGGCCTGAATTTCAAGGCTACCAAGTGCCAGATAGGGCAGAGCAAGGTTGTGTACCTGGGCCACCTGGTAGGTGGGGGTCAGGTTCAACCACTGGAGAGTAAAATCCAAACCATACAGGACTGGGCTCCTCCAACTACCCAGACACAAGTCAGAGCCTTCTTGGGCCTGACTGAGTATTAAAGGAAATTTGTAAAGAACTATGGGTCCATTGTGACACCATTAAATGACTTGACATCCAAGAAAATGCCAAAAAAGGTTCAGTGGACAGTTACCTGTCAAAAAGCATTTGATGACCTGAAGAAGGCTATGTGCTCTGCACCTATCCTAAATAGTCCTGACTACTCCAAAGAGTTCATTGTCCAAACAGATGCTTCTGAGTTGGGGGTGGGAGCTGTGCTTTCACAACTTAATGTAGAGTCAAGACCAGCCATTGCTTTCATTAGCAGAAGGCTGACCCCTAGAGAGAAACGTTGGTCAGCCATTGAGAGGGAGGCCTTTGCTGTGGTTTGGGCCCTGAAGAAGCTGAGGCCATACTTGTTTGGCACTCACTTCAGAATTCAGACAGACCATAAGCCCCTCTTGTGGCTAAATCAGATGAAGGGTGAAAATCCCAAACTGCTCAGGTGGTCCATTTCCCTCAGGGGATGGACTTTACAGTGGAACACAGACCAGGGACTGACCATGGTAATGCAGATGGTCTCTCCAGGTATTTCCACTTGGAACATGAAGACTTATCTGGTCAAGGTTAAGTTTAATGTCCCTGCGTTTTTTATGTAGGAGAGTAGGGTCAGCTTTCCTATGGTCACCCCAATTTTTGGTTTTTGCCTCACTGGTTTTCGACTTAATGTGGCTGTGGACCTGCTAATCAGACCCCCAGCCTGCTGTTCTCTCTCTAAATTCATATCCATGTACTTTAGGTACATACCCAATTGGGCATTAGGTCACCTTATCAGCCCCTGTACAGAGTACTATAGGTACCCAGGGCATAGGTGCATCCAAGGCCTACCAGGGGCTGCAGCATATCTTTTGCCACCCCTGGCTTGCTATCCAAACTGACACAACTGGCTGATTACTCAGCTGGGGCAAGGTCGTGTAATCACTCCTTGCTTAGATATAGTATACCTACATCTACACCTATATCTGGACACATATGCACCTATCAGTCACTCCTTTGGCAGGCCTTATCAATCCTGGAGGCAGAGTGCTTGGTTTTATGTGAGATGGTGCTCTACCATGAGCTGAGCCTGTCTACAGCTGTTGGGATCAACTCCCTTAGCTGTTCCGGGATATTGCCATACCATGTACTCTTAAGTGCATTATAATCCTCGCGGTTACTTGCTAACTTTGGTTTGGCTTTATCAAAACATGTCGTGTAAGGTGTCATACACTTTGGAATACTACCCCCTCGCCAGTTCTGGCGACGGGGGTAGCATTCCACCCTCCTAGAGGGAGAAGACATATTACTTTGCTTAAACGCGGTTAAATCTAACCAGATCCCCAGCATCACAAAATGGATGCTGCTGCCACAGACACGAGTCTGGCCTCCTGCTGCTGACCGAAACTCCGGCAGGGGAGACCTGGACAAACGGTATCCTGTCACAGGGAGTTGTTACACCACCCCAGACAGGAGATATTGGATTGTAGCAGGGAGGGTTGAATGAAACTAGACACTGCCTGGGGTGTACAAGGCACCCCATGCATAGTCCAGTTCAAACCGGTGCTGGGGCACTCCAGCCCCCACTCTGGCGCGAAACTGGACAAAGGGAAAGGGGTGTAACCACCCTATTCCTGGGTCCCACCCATAAGAGGAGCCCCTTGATTTGGAATAAAGGTAGGAGCTGTGCTAATGCAATTTAGATCATCCTGACTGAAACTTTGAAATGAAACTCCGGACCCTTCGACATCCTACTCAACGTAGAAGACTGAAGAATCTCCCTTGTGGTCAAGGAGTGGCCACCCTGTGCAAGCAGGCACCATCAGCGCAACAAGGCTTTCTTTGCCGTTGCTCCCGCCGGAGCTCGAACAACAGAGACCAACTAGACCTAGACTCCCAGACTTCCAACAGCCCGATCCACAGTCCTAGCAAAGCTTAGACCCATGGAGGCGACGAGAGACGTGGGACCGGCCATCTTGAAAAGTCGAGGAAGTGCTTCCAGTGCAGCCCCCGAGGCTCCCTCGACGCTGTGCTTTGGGGTTTGAGAAGCCCCAGCCCCGAGCAGCCTGTGCTCCAAAGATCACCTCTCCACACTCTCCGAGTGCTGCGTGGGGCCCTTTTGCATTTTTCCTGCTCAACGCGTTGTCCGGTCGCTTGCCCGTTGGCTAGTGGCCTCTGTGACAACGAAATCCTGAAACTACACTGCTGGTCTGGTTGCTCTAGACTGGCCCCAGCTCCCCTGAAAAGGAGCCCTCGATCTGACCTTCCCGGTCCGATTGTAAAGACATCTTCGAATCCTGCGTGGGTTGCCTTTGCCAAGGCTTGGTGACTCCAAATCGAGTACCGATACCGCCGACAGCAAGAACCTTTGTGGGACAACTCGTGTTCACCAGCTGGTCATCCTCGATCCTTCCTGGTTCACGTGGCAGCGGAGACAAACACCTCGACATCACCTGATTGCAACCCGACATAGCCTGGTTCCTTCCTGGTTCCTCGCTGGTCACTGGCTAGTGGCTTGAACATTGTCCCCTCTGCTTTCAAGTACTCTACATCTTCGATCCACCCTTGGATCCAACCGGACTTTTCTCTCCTGGCCGCCTGCAGCATCTTCATCTACAGGCTCCATAGAACTCCACGACGGAACCCGACACACTTTGGCACCTATGCACCCGCTTCCAGTGGGTGAGGTAACAAACTAACCCCGGTGCTCCCATAGGGGATTACACCTCTAGTGTCCTAGTTTTAAGTGGCTAAGTTCTAGTCCAGTCGGAAGTCTCCTAAACCTATAACTTTCTGATTTTTACGCACCATTGACTTGTATGGTAAACACGGTGCCTATAGACTCTGCACCCGTATCCTGTGGGCCTCTCCCGACCTAACCTTTGTTTGTCCAGTGTAGACCCAGCGATTCCAAAGGCTCTAGGCCTGTTCGTTGTTCGTGACGTGGTACTTATACCACTTTCTTAATATATGGTTTTAGTGGCCACCCGGCCTATCCATAATTGTGCAGCTTATTGTATGTTATACTGTGTTCTTTGTTTAACGCTTGTGCTCCTGTGCTCATAAAGAGTTAAGGGGATTATTCTAGTAATAAATACATATATTTTTATAATATATAACTTGTGTGCTGTCCTTTCATTTGGTATTAAAGGATTGCATATGGTAAAACAGCTGGCTTCACATGCCCTCTTGAGTTTAGCCTAAGACTGCTTTGTCCACGCTACCATTAGGATAGCTGGTCTATAAGGTTGACTTACAACCAATCACCATAAAGGTCGTTTGGACTGGTGCAAGGTGCTCACTTGAATAGTGAACACCATATGCCAGGCCAACTTCTCACATCACGGTTGCAGATGTGATTAAAGCTTCCTGTCTCAAAGGAATTCATTCAGCTCAAGTAGCAGAATTAATTGCTTTGATTCGTGCATGTGAATTGGGAAAAGAGCAAAAAATTACCATAGTGACTGACAGTCAATATGGTTATGGTGTAGTCCGTGACTATGGTCAGCTCTGGTCTCAAAGAGGTTACTTAACTTCTGCGGGATCACCAATAAGAAATTTCTCAATTGATCAAAAGATTGATTGACGGAATTCAGCTACCAGAAAAAATTGCAGTAGTTAAATGCACAGCTCACAAGAGAGGAGAGGATTACATAACAAAAGGAAACTCATATGCTGATTCAATAGCAAAATTCTGTGCAAAACATGTGTCCGTTAATCGGAAAAAGGAAAATGAACATGTTTTGAACTCACTTATGCTAATATCTGTAGTTGAGACTTGGCCGGGAGTAAAACAATTGCAAGATGAAGCGAGTGATGAGGAGAAAGATACTTGTTTAAAAGCAGGATGCAGACAAAGAGAAGAGGATGAGGTTTGGGTTTATAAAGATGACAGAGCAGTAATGCCAGACAGCATGATTTCTGACATGGCACGCATGTATCATGGTCCAGGGCATATTGGAAGAGATTCTATGATCAGGTTATTGAGGCAAATATGGTACAATCCAAAATTTAGAATAATTGCAGAATCCCTTTGCCAGAGATGTCTTATCTGCCAACAGATCAATCCAAACAGAAAAACTGTTGTAAGCATGGGAACCATAAGACGGGAGGGTGGTCCATTTACCAGAATACAGCTTGACTTCATTGACATGCCACCTCACAACAAACTCAGATATGTCTTGGTGATAATCTGTTTGTTTTCAAGATGGGTTGAAGCATTCCCAACACGTCACAATGATTCAGTTACTGTGGCAAAATTGCTTTTGAGAGAAATCATACCGAGGTATGGTTTCCCAGTGACGGTTGAAACAGATCGCAGCACACATTTTGAAAACAGATTGCTAAAATTGATTTGTGAAGCACTGGATATAAAACAAAAATTACATTGTGCCTACAGACCAGAAGCATCAGGTGTTGTTGAGCAAGTGAATGGTACAATAAAAAACAGAATAGCTAAGATGTGCTTAGCAACAGGAATGAAGTGGACAGATGCACTTCCACTTGTTTTGATGTCTTTGAGAAGCATTCCAGATAGAAAAACAGGATTGAGCCCCCACAAGATTTTAATGGGCAGGGTTATGAGGCAAACATTTGTTCCAGTTGATAAACTACTGAGCATAAATGATAGCGTCATTATGGATGACTGCAAAAATCTATCTGACGTGGTGACTTCTGTGTTCCATCATGTAGGAACTGAATTATTTCCAAAAGAGAAAGAACAAGCTCATGATCTGTTACCAGGAGACTGGGTAAGGACAAAAGTACATCGAAGAAGAAATTGCCTAGTACCAAGGTGGCAGAAGGCAAGACAGGTGATATTAGTCACTACAAATGCAGTAAAGTGTAGAGGATTGAAAAGATGGATTCATGCTAGCCACACCATACGTGTGCCAACACCTGAGAATCCAGAGGAAGGTGAAACAACAGCTGATTCAGATTCGGAAGAAGAACCTGAAAGAAATCCAGATCCTGAAGATCGACAAGAAAGTCGATATCTGGAAAATGCAAATGAAAATGAGGCACTGAATGAAGAAAATGAAGAGATTGTAATGCAAGATTCTGAAGAAGAAAATGATAAAAATCTGCTAGGTCAAATAGCAGAAGAAGAAACTGAACAAGAAGTGATTCAAGATCAAGATCAGGAGAGTATTGAAAAGCAGATTGGAAGCTTTGGAAGAAGGAACGAAAATTCTGAAATTGGTAAATTGGAAGTAATTGAAGAAGAAGAAGAAGAAATTCCAAGTACTAGCTATAAGGATGTTGTTCCTAACAAAGTGAAACTGCTGAGTAAAGAAGTTCCTGAATCTGAAGAAAATTCCGACTCAGTAAAACTGATTATTGACAAATCAGCTGATAACACAGAAAGTGAAACAGATGAAAGTGGAGATGAATCAAAAGTGAAAAGAACAAGGAAAAGAGCATGGAGAGTGGAATATAATTTAGCGGAGCCAAAAAGAAAATTATCAAGAAAAGGAGATAATTGGCCAAAAGAAACTGAAGGCTTAAAATTTAAATTAGTGAATAAAGAAAAAGAGCAAGTGAATGAGATAACAAGTCGAAAGAAGAAGACTTAAATAAGAAAAAACAAGCAGGAAAGAAAATAGAAGTGATAAACAGCAGAGCAAAGAGAATAGTAAAGCCAAATCAGAAGTACAAGTCACCTGAGTGGACCTATATAATTATCCCACCAGTAGTAGAAGTAAATAGTAGTCAAGAAAATTTTGATGATGCAAGTGATAATGATTGAATTTGATCATTAGGTGACACAAGGTTGAAGAAATTGTGTTAGGAGACACAAGGTCGAAGAAATTGTGTTAGCTGGAAAACACATTGATGTATGACATAAGGTCAAAGAAAAGCGGTTAGAAGATAAAGTTTCTGATATAAAAAAACAAACAACAAAAAGAGGGGAGTATATTTAGTAATTTTTTTCTTTTCATTTTTTTAGGGCTTTTGTTTAAAAGTAAAGATGCCTTATACCCATGGTTCCCAAACTGTGCGCCGCGGCGCCCTGGTGCGCCGTGATGAGAAGCCAGGGGCGCCGTGACGTCGTGCAGGATGTGGGTCGTGAAAACTGCAGCCACAAGTCCTCCCCGTCCTTTGTGCTGCCAATTGATCACTATAAACAAAACAAATGCCAATACTGCGCAAATGGATAAACAAACTTTCAATGCCCAATGATATAAAACAATTGTAGCATAACCACCATACACAGTGTGTTCAAAGTTGAGTATTTTATTTTCTTTTTTCAAGGGTATAGAAAAATATGTAGACAAATTTTAAATTTTCTAAAGATTTCGAATGTTAGGGAGGGGAGTTTTTATTTATTTAAAATTAAAAAAAATGTGTACTAAAACACACAAGTGAGGACGAATACAACATAAGTGAATAATGCTCATACACTTTCATTCCACATTTGCTCTGTGCAAAACTTACCTACAGCAATTCAAACTCACAAGGAAAAGTGGACAAACACAAAGTCAAAACATACAGTGCGCAGTGAAAAAAAGAAAAAGAAAAATTTCCTAATATCAAAGGAGCAAGTGCTTTTTGGACTGTTTTTTAGAAGGAACCAGTATCCTCACCAGAAATCGAACAGACAATTTATTCGAAAGATGGTGGGGCACTAATCTTATTTTGACATAACTGTTGAATTTATAATGTAACAGGCCATCTAACCAATGTATAGATTACTCTATATACAACAACATTCACTGTAGAAGATTGGCCGTTAAACCATAGAAAACAGATCAAAAAACAGAAAAGCAGGTCGACGCGTTTCGAAGCCCCTTCAATGTGGGGATTCTCCTCAGGACCTTAAAGGGAATTAATCCTGCAACGACAAAGCACAAAAACGTCGTCTTACTATACTGGAAAACTGAGCTGACCTTCTACTTGTCTTCGGATCAACAAAGCAAAGAACAATACCTTGTCTTCTTAAAAAAGACTCGTTTTCTTAAGAGAAATCCATTGTCCATAACGGTACCGGAAAAATTCTGAGCTGTAAGCAAAGAATCGACTATCAGTTTTGCCTCTGTACCTAATTAACCGATTATTTCTGAAGACTGAACATGAACTAGCGAGGACTCCTACCTTCGTGATGGAGTGGGTAGATACCATGCACTGACGCTTTTATTTGTCTCTTTAAATCACATTTTTTTGGCACCCTGCAAGGTAAAGAAAAACGGGGCGATAACTGTACCAACTGGCTTGCTGTATACCAGATAAACATATTTAGACAGCGGTGGATTGATCGAAGCTATAGAGGCTCGATGGCGGCTTACCTAGACTCGGGCATTGTAACTCCTCTCTCGCGTTCGGCGTGTCTGAATCAGCCGTCGCGTGGTAGGAAACCACAGGTGCGTCATAAGACCGGAGTTCGTTACGAGACTTCTGGGAATTGTGGTTTACGCTTGAACGCCAATGAATGTCTTAGTAAACAGTCAGGTTTTTTGGTGACCGCGGTCTCGGTTTGGATACGGCGCCTAATCCAGTTACAAGGGTTCTGGGATTTGAAGTTTTTGCATGAAAGTCAATGTTTAGCCTGTGTACCAGTCAATCTATATGATGGCCAGATTAGGGTTGGTAATCAATTGTGGGTCGCAGGGATGGAAAGAAAGTTGGGCAAGGCGACTTGTCTTATTTTAGGTATTAGTACAAAGGTGTCCAAACCTGTTTCAGAAAAGTCACCATGGTTGAAAAAAGATAATATGTTATAGACAATACCTCAATCATAAATGATATAGTTCGGACATCTCATTCAACCCTGTAACTGTACAGTTGTACTTTAGAATGAGTGTCGCTTCCCGCATGGATAATTTGGCCTCCAGGTCACCGCCACTCTGGTCCGGTTCGACCTTTGAGATCACTGTCCATTTTATATCATTTTCTGTGTGTTCATGGTCTATCCAATGTTGCACAAGTGGTGCCGTGAGAATAGCTTTTTGAATTCTCGATTTGTGCTGGCTGATCCTTTGTCGCACTTCTTGACTTGTCTTCCCTATGTACAGTCTATTACATGGGCACAATATTCCATAAATGACATACTTTGTCTTGCAATTTGTGAACTTAAAGTGCTTCCATGAGATCCCATTATGTTGGAATAAGTCGCCTTCTATCGTTAGTGGGCAACAAATGCATGTCCCACATTGGTGGTGACCTGTAATTGGTGGTAAATTGAGATAATCTCTCATTGATAGAGGTATTTGTTTTGGCATGGCTGCTCTCACTATATGATTTGCCAAGCTTTTATCCTTTTTAAATGCAAATAGCGGCAATTCTGTCAGTTGGCTGTCCAAATCTTTTAACAAGTGCCAATTCTTGCATATTTCTTTCTTTAGCCAATTCGATGTTGGACAAAATGTAGAAAAACAAACTATTCTAGTTTGGTCGATTTTTTCTTTTTCAAGGCTCGTTTCAGTAATTTTGCTGGGTATCCCTGACTAAGTAATCTCTCAGTCGGAGCCTTGGCGTGTTGCATATATTCATCCTTATAGGAACAATTCCTGCGGATGCGCAGGAATTGTCCCAGGGGTAAATTCTCCTTCAGGCTTCTTGGGTGGAAAGTAGAAAAATGCAATGCTTTATTGCGGTCTGTTTCTTTCCTATATAATGTGGTGACTAAAGCTCCGTTCGTACAATATACTTCCACGTCTAGGAATGGTAGTCGGTGTTTGGAATGTTGGACACTGAATTTGATATGCTCAGTCCTATTATTGAGCCATTGATGGATATTTAACAGTTGTTCTTCTGTTCCCGACCATGTGAAAAAGATGTCGCCTATATATCGGAGCCAACCCCCGATCCATTGTCCATAAGGATTGTTGGCATAAATGTATTTCTCCTCAAATTGGCTCATGAAAAGTACTGCCAATTCTGGCGCGAAAGGACAGCCCATGGCTACACCTCGAATTTGGAAAAAGAAATCCTCCCTAAATTTGAAGTAATTTCTTTGTAATGCCAATTTTGCCAAATCTAAGATGAATTCAGTCGGTATTTGCATAGGTCTCTCTCTCTCATTTAGAAAAAGTCTTAGTATTTCCAGTCCCTCATCCTGAGGGATCTGGGTATATAGGGATGTAATGTCCATGCTCACCAAATGGTCTTGATTCTCATTGAAAGGTAGAAGGGCCAGCTTGTTAATGAAATCGGTAGTGTCCTGTACAAAGGATTTTACTTGTGGCATAAAAGGTTTTAGAAAAAAATCAATAAACTTAGAGACCGGTTCAAAAAGGGAATCACAACCAAAGACTATGGGTCTCCCAGGTGGTTTTTTCTCATCCTTATGAATTTTTGGTAATACATAAAGGAGAAGTGTGCGCGGGTGTTTGTTCTTAAGATAATCTCTTTCTTTTTTGCCTAAAAATCCGTGTTCAAAACCTTGATCTACAATAGCGAAAAGTTTGTTCTGTAAGTCATGAGTGGGATCTTATCCGCTTGTTTTATAATGACATCTTTGTCATTAGCGAGGGTTTTTAAAGCATCTTTTTCAATTTTTGAAAGGTTCGGTTTTATGAAGGATGGTCTTTTCTTTTCTTCGGATACAATAGCTGAAAGCATGGTTTTTTCAAATGTAAGGACCTCTTTTGGTACTTTATTGGAATGGGGACAAAATCTGGATTTGTTCCTAAGACCAGTTGTCTCAGCATTTGTCATCTGTATCTGTCCTGCAAAAAAGGTTGTCAACCTTATTTTGCGACAAAATTCAATGAATTCTGATTTTAATCTAATAAAATCTGTATTCCTTGAGGGAACAAAAGAAAGGCCTTTTTCTAATAGGCTGATTTCTGATGATGTCAAAGTTTTATTAGACAGATTGTAAATTGGAGATCTTAGTTCTTGTAATTGCTGTAGTTCTGGCGTCTTGTGGACATTTCCCAATGTGGAACAAATCTGGTTTTTGCTCGGTTTGTCCCCTGGCCGCGTCCTAAAAAAGGTTGTTGTTGTTGTTGTTGCTGTCCTCCTTGTTGGTAATTTTGTTGTTGAAAATTAGGTTGAAAGGAGCCTCTCCTTGCGTTGCCTGATCTATAATTGGAGTTGTCCCCCTCACCACTTCCAGAGGAGGATGTATCCGAAAAAGTGACAAACTTATTTCGGGATCTCCCTTGGTTGTCAGGGAGAAATCTCAGTGATTCCGATCGAGTGTAAAAATCCTGCTGTAAATACGGATAAGCTGTTTCTAGTGAAAAATTCCTTTTGTCTCTCTCGAAATTATTCTCTTTTTGGGTGATGGTGTAATCTTTGAATTCAATAATATCTTTGTCAACTTTATCTAGAAGAGCTTTTGAGTCGAGTATTAGTTGGTTATTTTTAATTTCTGTCTCTAGTCTTTCAATCTCTTCCAACTGATTTTTTGACAAGCGTTGCGCTGTTTCAACAGTTAAGACCATGAGGTCTCTACTGCATTTAGTTTCTATTAGGCTGTATCCCTTTTTATAAATTGGGTCTACAGTGAAAACTACAGGTATATTTCTGACAATTAATCCTCCAGGAATAGTCCCCGCCCTTAGGTGTTGCAAGAGGTAGTGGCCATGAAGGTCTGTCCGGATTTGTTTCTTCTTTAATCTCGTTAGTTTTTCAGATTCATTGTTCACTTTAGCTGTATTACTAAGTGATGCTGATCCGAATAAAGGAGGGTCGCTCAGGAGTTTTTTTATGTGTTCCTCTGAATATGCACAAGTGTCGTTTTCTGTTATAGTTTTGTAGGCAAAAGTCCGAGGAACGTATCTCTTGGATGGAAAAAATGTTTCCAGCTGGTTGCGTTGTGAATTGAAAATCCCTATTCCCAAACACCAAGTGCAATTTACAAAACAATCTGCAATCTGACCTCTCGGGAGGTCAAACCTATTTTTCGGACACATTTTTTATGTCCAAGTAATAGACCTCGCGAGCCCGCGCCCGCTATCAACACTAAGTAACAACAAAAGGGGTTGGCTCAAAACGCAGTAGGGCTGCGCCGCATATCAATATAAACAAAACAAATGCCAATACTGCGCAAATGGATAAACAAACTTTCAATGCCCAATGATATAAAACAATTGTAGCATAACCACCATACACAGTGTGTTCAAAGTTGAGTATTTTATTTTCTTTTTTCAAGGTATAGAAAAATATGTAGACAAATTTTAAATTTTCTAAAGATTTCGAATGTTAGGGAGGGGAGTTTTTATTTATTTAAAATTCAAAAAAATGTGTACTAAAACACACAAGTGAGGACGAATACAACATAAGTGAGTAATGCTCATACACTTTCATTCCACATTTGCTCTTTACAAAACTTACATACAGCAATTCAAACTCACAAGGAAAAGTGGACAAACACAAAGTCAAAACATACAGTGCGTAGTGAAAAAAAGAAAAAGAAAAAATTCCTAATATCAAAGGAGCAAGTGCTTTTTGGACTGTTTTTTAGAAGGAACCAGTATCCTCACCAGAAATCGAACAGACAATTTATTCGAAAGATGGTGGGGCACTAATCTTATTTTGACATAACTGTTGAATTTATAATGTAACAGGCCATCTAACCAATGTATAGATTACTCTACATACAACAACATTCACTGTAGAAGATTGGCCGTTAAACCATAGAAAACAGATCAAAAAACAGAAAAGCAGGTCGACGCGTTTCGAAGCCCCTTCAATGTGGGGATTCTCCTCAGGACCTAAAGGCAATTAATCCTGCAACGACAAAGCACAAAAACGTCGTCTTACTATACTGGAAAACTGAGCTGACCTTCTACTTGTCTTCGGATCAAAAAAGCAAAGAACAATACCTTGTCTTCTTAAAAAAGACTTGTTTTCTTAAGAGAAATCCATTGTCCATAACGGTACCAGAAAAATTCTGAGCTGTAAGCAAAGAATCGACTATCAGTTTTGCCTCTGTACCTAATTAACCGATTATTTCTGAAGACTGAACATGAACTAGCGAGGACTCCTACCTTCGTGATGGAGTGGGTAGATACCATGCACTGATGCTTTTATTTGTCCCTTTAAATCACAATTTTTTTGGCACCCTGCAAGGTAAAGAAAAACGGGGCGATAACTGTACCAACTGGCTTGCTGTATACCAGATAAACATATTTAGACAGCGGTGGATTGATCGAAGCTATAGAGGCTCGATGGCGGCTTACCTAGACTCGGGCATCGTAACTCCTCTCTCGCGTTCGGCGTGTCTGAATCAGCCGTCGCGTGGTAGGAAACCATGGGTGCGTCATAAGACCGGAGTTCGTTACGGGACTTCTGGGAATTGTGGTTTACGCTTGAACGCCAATGAATGTCTTAGTAAACAGTCAGGTTTTTTGGTGACCGCAATAAAGCATTGCATTTTTCTAGTTTCCACCCAAGAAGCCTGAAGGAGATTTTACCCCTGGGACAATTCCTGCGCATCCGCAGGAATTGTTCCTATAAGGATGAATATATGCAACACGACAAGTCTCTGAATGAGATTACTTAGTCGTGGATACCCAGCAAAATTACTGAAATAAGCCTTGAAAAGAGCCTGGTGGACTCCGAGAGACACACTCCTCACCAAAAAAGAAAAAATCGACCAAACTAGAATAGTTTGTGTTTCTATATTTTGTCCAACATCGAATTGGCTAAAGAAAGAAAGCGACCCTCCTTTATTCGGATCAGCATCACTTAGTAATACAGCTAAAGTGAACAATGAATCTGAAAAACTAACGAGATTAAAGAAGAAACAAATCCGGACAGACCTTCATGGCCACTACCTCTTGCAACACCTAAGGGCGGGGACTATTCCTGGAGGATTAATTGTCAGAAATATACCTGTAGTTTTCACTGAAGACCCAATTTATAAAAAGGGATACAGCCTAATAGAAACTAAATGCAGTAGAGACCTCATGGTCTTAACTGTTGAAACAGCGCAACGCTTGTCAAAAAATCAGTTGGAAGAGATTGAAAGACTAGAGACAGAAATTAAAAATAACCAACTAATACTCGACTCAAAAGCTCTTCTAGATAAAGTTGACAAAGATATTATTGAATTCAAAGATTACACCATCACCCAAAAAGAGAATAATTTCGAGAGAGACAAAAGGAATTTTTCACTAGAAAAAGCTTATCCGTTTTTACAGCAGGATTTTTACACTCGATCGGAATCACAGAGATTTCTCCCTGACAACCAAAGGAGATCCTGAAATAAGTTTGTGACTTTTTCGGATACATCCTCCTCTGGAAGTGGTGAGGGGGACAACTCCAATTATAGATCAGGCAACGCAAGGAGAGGCTCCTTTCAACCTAATTTTCAACAACAAAATTACCAACAAGGAGGACAGCAACAACAACAACAACAACCTTTTTTAGGACGCGGCCAGGGGACAAACCGCGCAAAAACCAGATTCGTTCCACATTGGGAAATGTCCACAAGACGCCAGAACTACAGCAATTACAAGAACTAAGATCTCCAATTTACAATCTGTCTAATAAAACTTTGACATCATCAGAAATCAGCCTATTAGAAAAAGGCCTTTCTTTTTTTCCCTCAAGGAATACAGATTTTATTAGATTAAAATCAAAGTTCATTGAATTTTGCCGCAAAATAAGGTTGACAACCTTTTTTGCAGGACAGATACAAATGACAAATGCTGAGACAACTGGTCTTAGTAACAAATCCAAATTTTGTCCCCCTTCCAATAAAGTACCAAAAGAGGTCCTTACATTTGAAAAAACCATGCTTTCAGCTATTGTATCCGAAGAAAAGAAAAGACCATCCTTCATAAAACCGAACCTTTCAAAAATTGAAAAAGATGCTTTAAAAACCCTCGCTAATGACAAAGATGTAATTATAAAACAAGTGGATAAGGGTGGATCTATTGTAGTTTGGGGAATTGAATCATATACATCTGAAATCAACAAACAACTATCAGACATCACATGTTACAATAAACTATCTAAAGATCCCACTCATGACTTACAGAACAAACTTTTCGCTATTGTAGATCAAGGTTTTGAACATGGATTTTTAGGCAAAAAAGAAAGAGATTATCTTAAGAACAAACACCCGCGCACACCTCTCCTTTATGTATTACCAAAAATTCATAAGGATGAGAAAAAACCACCTGGGAGACCCATAGTCTCTGGTTGTGATTCCCTTTTTAAACCGGTCTCTAAGATTATTGATTTTTTTCTAAAACCTTTTATGCCACAAGTAAAATCCTTTGTACAGGACACTACCGATTTCATTAACAAGCTGGCCCTTCTACCTTTCAATGAGAATCAAGACCATTTGGTGAGCATGGACATTACATCCCTATATACCCAGATCCCTCAGGATGAGGGACTGGAAATACTAAGACTTTTTCTAAATGAGAGAGAGAGACCTATGCAAATACCGACTGAATTCATCTTTGATTTGCCAAAATTGGCATTACAAAGAAATTACTTCAAATTTAGGGAGGATTTCTTTTTCCAAATTCGAGGTGTAGCCATGGGCTGTCCTTTCGCGCCAGAATTGGCAGTACTTTTCATGAGCCAATTTGAGGAGAAATACATTTATGCCAACAATCCTTATGGACAATGGATCGGGGGTTGGCTCCGATATATAGACGACATCTTTTTCACATGGTCGGGAACAGAAGAACAACTGTTAAATATCCATCAATGGCTCAATAATAGGACTGAGCATATCAAATTCAGTGTCCAACATTCCGAACACCGACTACCATTCCTAGACGTGGAAGTATATTGTACGAACTGAGCTTTAGTCACCACATTATATAGGAAAGAAACAGACCGCAATAAAGCATTGCATTTTTCTACTTTCCACCCAAGAAGCCTGAAGGAGAATTTACCCCTGGGACAATTCCTGCGCATCCGCAGGAATTGTTCCTATAAGGATGAATATATGCAACACGCCATGGCTCCGACTGAGAGATTACTTAGTTGTGGATACCCAGCAAAATTACTGAAATGAGCCTTGAAAAGAGCCTGGTGGACTCCAAGAGACACACTCCTCACCAAAAAAGAAAAAATCGACCAAACTAGAATAGTTTGTGTTTCTACATTTTGTCCAACATCGAATTGGCTAAAGAAAGAAATATGCAAGAATTGGCACTTGTTAAACGATTTGGACAGCCAACTGACAGAATTGCCGCTATTTGCATTTAAAAAGGATAAAAGCTTGGCAAATCATATAGTGAGAGCAGCCATGCCAAAACAAATACCTCTATCAATGAGAGATTATCTCAATTTACCACCAATTACAGGTCACCACCAATGTGGGACATGCATTTGCTGCCCACTAACGATAGAAGGCGACTTATTCCAACATAATGGGATCTCATGGAAGCTCTGTAAGTTCACAAATTGCAAGACAAAGTATGTCATTTATGGAATATTGTGCCCATGTAATAGACTGTACATAGGCAAGACAAGTCAAGAAGTGCGACAAAGGATCAGCCAGCACAAATCGAGAATTAAAAAAGCTATTCTCACGGCACCACTTGTGCAACATTGGATAGACCCTGAACACACAGAAAATGATATAAAATGGACAGTGATCTCAAAGGTCGAACCGGACCAGAGAGGCGGTGACCTGGAGGCCAAATTATCCATGCGGGAAGCGACACTCATTCTAAAGTACAACTGTACAGTTACAGGGTTGAATGAGATGTCCGAACTATATCATTTATGATTGAGGTATTGTCTATAACATATTATCTTTTTTCAACCATGATGACTTTTCTGAAACAGGTTTGGACACCTTTGTACTAATACCTAAAATAAGACAAGTCGCCTTGCCCAACTTTCTTTCTATCCCTGCGACCCACAATTGATTACCAACCCTAATCTGGCCATCATATAGATTGACTGGTACACAGGCTAAACATTGACTTTCATGCAAAAACTTCAAATCCCAGAACCCTAGGAACTGGATTAGGTGCAGTATACAAACCCAGACCGCGGTCACCAAAAAACCTGACTGTTTACTAAGACATTCATTAGCGTTCAAGCATAAACCACAATTCCCAGAAGTCCCGTAACGAACTCCGGTCTTATGACGCACCCGTGGTTTCCTACCACGCGATGGCTGATTCAGACACGCCGAACGCGAGAGAGGAGTTACGATGCCCGAGTCTAGGTAAGCCGCCATCGAGCCTCTATAGCTTCGATCAATCCACCACGGTCTAAATGTGTTTATCTGGTATACAGCAAGCCAGTTGGTACAGTTATCGCCCCGTTTTTCTTTACCTTGCAGGGTGCCAAAAAAATTGTGATTTAAAGGGACAAATAAAAGCGTGAGTGCATGGTATCTACCCACTCCATCACGAAGGTATGAGTCCTCGCTAGTTCATGTTCAGTCTTCAGAAACAATCGGTTAATTAGGTACAGAGGCAAAACTGATAGTCGATTCTTTGCTTACAGCTCAGAATTTTTCCGGTACCGTTATGGACAATGGATTTCTCTTAAGAAAACAAGTCTTTTTTAAGAAGACAAGGTATTGTTCTTTGCTTTGTTGATCCGAAGACAAGTAGAAGGTCAGCTCAGTTTTCCAGTATAGTAAGACGAAGTTTTTGTGCTTTTTCGTTGCAGGATTAATTCCCTTTAGGTCCTGAGGAGAATCCCCACATTGAAGGGGCTTCGAAACGCGGCAACCTGCTTTTCTGTTTTTTGATCTGTTTTCTATGGTTTAACGGCCAATCTTCTACAGTGAATGTTGTTGTATATAGAGTAATCTATACATTAGTTAGATGGCCTGTTACATTATAAATTCAACAGTTATGTCAAAATAAGATTAGTGCCCCACCATCTTTCGAATAAATTGTCTGTTCGATTTCTGGTGAGGATACTGGTTCCTTCTAAAAAACAGTCCAAAAAGCACTTGCTCCTTTGATATTAGGATTTTTTTCTTTTTCTTTTTTTCACTGCGCACTGTATGTTTTGACTTTGTGTTTGTCCACTTTTCCTTGTGAGTTTGAATTGCTGTATGTAAGTTTTGCACAGAGCAAATGTGGAATGAAAGTGTATGAGCATTATTCACTTATGTTGTATTCGTCCTCACTTGTGTGTTTTAGTACACATTTTTTTGAATTTTAAATAAATAAAAACTCCCCTCCCTAACATTCGAAATCTTTAGAAAATTTAAAATTTGTCTACATATTTTTCTATACCCTTGAAAAAAGAAAATAAAATACTCAACTTTGAACACACTGTGTATGGTGGTTATGCTACAATTGTTTTGTATCATTGGGCATTGAAAGTTTGTTTATCCATTTGCGCAGTATTGGCATTTGTTTTGTTTATATTGATATGCGGCGCAGCCCTACTGTGTTTTGAGCCAACCCCTTTTGTTGTTACTTAGTGTTGATATCGGGCGCGGGCTCGCGAGGTCTATTACTTGGACATAAAAAAATTGTCCAAAAAATAGGTTTGACCTCCCGAGAGGTCAGATTGCAGATTGTTTTGTAAATTGCACTTGGTGTTTGGGAATAGGGATTTTCAATTCACAACGCAACCAGCTGGAAACATTTTTCCATCCAAGAGATACGTTCCTCGGACTTTTGCCTACAAAACTATGACAGAAAACGACACTTTTACATATTTAGAGAAACACATAAAAAAACTCCTGAGTGACCCTCCTTTATTCGGATCAGCATCACTTAGTAATACAGCTAAAGTGAACAATGAATCTGAAAAACTAACGAGATTAAAGAAGAAACAAATCCGGACAGACCTTCATGGCCACTACCTCTTGCAACACCTAAGGGCGGGGACTATTCCTTGAGGATTAATTGTCAGAAATATACCTGTAGTTTTCACTGAAGACCCAATTTATAAAAAGGGATGCAGCCTAATAGAAACTAAATGCAGTAGAGACCTCATGATCTTAACTGTTGAAACAGCGCAACGCTTGTCAAAAAATCAGTTGAAGAGATTGAAAGACTAGAGACAGAAATTAAAAATAACCAACTAATACTCGACTCAAAAGCTCTTCTAGATAAAGTTGACAAAGATATTATTGAATTCAAAGATTACACCATCACCCAAAAAGAAAATAATTTCGAGAGAGACAAAAGGAATTTTTCACTAGAAAAAGCTTATCCGTATTTACAGCAGGATTTTTACACTCGATCGGAATCACGGAGATTTCTCCCTGACAACCAAGGGAGATCCCGAAATAAGTTCGTGACTTTTTCAGATACATCCTCCTCTGGAAGTGGTGAGGGGGACAACTCCAATTATAGACCAGGCAACGCAAGGAGAGGCTCCTTTCAACCTAATTTTCAACAACAAAATTACCAACAAGGAGGACAGCAACAACAACAACAACAACCTTTTTTAGGACGCGGCCAGGGGACAAACCGCGCAAAAACCAGATTCGTTCCACATTGGGAAATGTCCACAAGACGCCAGAACTACAGCAATTACAGAACTAAGATCTCCAATTTACAATCTGTCTAATAAAACCTTGACATCATCAGAAATCAGCCTATTAGCAAAGGCCTTTCTTTTGTTTCCTCAAGGAATACAGATTTTATTAGATTAAAATCAGAGTTCATTGAATTTTGCCGCAAAATAAGGTTGCCAACCTTTTTTGCAGGACAGATACAAATGACAAATGCTGAGACAACTGGTCTTAGTAACAAAACCAGATTTTGTCCCCCATTCCAATAAAGTACCAAAAGAGGTCCTTACATTTGAAAAAACCATGCTTTCAGCTATTGTATCCGAAGAAAAGAAAAGACCATCCTTCATAAAACCGAACCTTTCAAAAATTGAAAAAGATGCTTTAAAAACCCTCGCTAATGACAAAGATGTCATTATAAAACAAGCGGATAAGGGTGGATCTATTGTAGTTTGGGGAATTGAATCATATACATCTGAAATCAACAAACACCTATCAGACATCACATGTTACAAAAAACTATCTAAAGATCCCACTCATGACTTACAGAACGAACTTTTCGCTATTGTAGATCAAGGTTTTGAACATGGATTTTTAGGCAAAAAAGAAAGAGATTATCTAAAGAACAAACACCCACGCACACCTCTCCTTTATGTATTACCAAAAATTCATAAGGATGAGAAAAAACCACCTGGGAGACCCATAGTCTCTGGTTGTGATTCCCTTTTTGAACCGGTCTCTAAGTTTATTGATTTTTTTCTTAAACCTTTTATGCCACAAGTAAAATCCTTTTTACAGGACACTACCGATTTCATTAACAAGCTGGCCCTTCTACCTTTCAATGAGAATCAAGCATGGACATTACATCCCTATATACCCAGATCCCTCAGGATGAGGGACTGGAAATACTAAGACTTTTTCTAAATGAGAGAGAGAGACCTATGCAAATACCGACTGAATTCATCTTAGATTTGGCAAAATTGGCATTACAAAGAAATTACTTCAATTTTAGGGAGGATTTCTTTTTCCAAATTCGAGGTGTAGCCTTGGGATGTCCTTTCGCGCCAGAATTGGCAGTACTTTTCATGAGCCAATTTGAGGAGAAATACATTTATGCCAACAATCCTTATGGACAATGGATCGGGGGTTGGCTCCGATATATAGACAACATCTTTTTCATATGGTCGGGAACAGAAGAACAACTGTTAAATTTCCATCAATGGCTCAATAATAGGATTGAGCATATCAAATTCAGTGTCCAACATTCCAAACACCGACTACCATTCCTAGACGTGGAAGTATATTGTACGAACTGAGCTTTAGTCACCACATTATATAGGAAAGAAACAGACCGCAATAAAGCATTGCATTTTTCTAGTTTCCACCCAAGAAGCCTGAAGGAGAATTCACCCCTGGGACAATTCCTGCGCATCTGCAGGAATTGTTCCTATAAGGATGAATATATGCAACACGCCAAGGCTCCGACTGAGAGATTACTTAGTTGTGGATACCCAGCAAAATTACTTAAACGAGCCTTGAAAAGAGCCTGGTGGACTCCGAGAGACACACTCCTCACCAAAAAAGAAAAAATCGACCAAACTAGAATAGTTTGTGTTTCTACATTTTGTCCAACATCGAATTGGCTAAAGAAAGAAATATGCAAGAATTGGCACTTGTTAAAAGATTTGGACAGCCAACTGACAGAATTGCCGCTAATTGCATTTAAAAAGGATAAAAGCTTGGCAAATCATATAGTGAGAGCAGCCATGCCAAAACAAATACCTCTATCAATGAGAGATTATCTCAATTTACCACCAATTACAGGTCACCACCAATGTGGGACATGCATTTGCTGCCCACTAACGATAGAAGGCGACTTATTCCAACATAATGGGATCTCATGGAAGCACTGTAAGTTCACAAATTGCAAGACAAAGTATGTCATTTATGGAATATTGTGCCCATGTAATAGACTGTACATAGGCAAGACAAGTCAAGAAGTGCGACAAAGGATCAGCCAGCACAAATCGAGAATTAAAAAAGCTATTCTCACGGCACCACTTGTGCAACATTAGATAGACCATGAACACACAGAAAATGATATAAAATGGACAGTGATCTCAAAGGTCGAAACGGACCAGAGAGGCGGTGACCTGGAGGCCAAATTATCCATGCGGGAAGCGACACTCATTCTAAAGTACAACTGTACAGTTACAGGGTTGAATGAGATGTCCGAACTATATCATTTATGATTGAGGTATTGTCTATAACATATTATCTTTTTTCAACCATGATGACTTTTCTGAAACAGGTTTGGACACCTTTGTACTAATACCTAAAATAAGACAAGTCGCCTTGCCCAACTTTCTTTCTATCCCTGCGACCCACAATTGATTACCAACCCTAATCTGGCCATCATATAGATTGACTGGTACACAGGCTAAACATTGACTTTCATGCAAAAACTTCAAATCCCAGAACCCTTGGAACTGGATTAGGTGCCGTATCCAAACCGAGACCGCGGTCACCAAAAAACCTGACTGTTTACTAAGACATTCATTGGCGTTCAAGCGTAAACCACAATTCCCAGAAGTCCCGTAACGAACTCCGGTCTTATGACGCACCCGTGGTTTCCTACCACGCGACGGCTGATTCAGACACGCCGAACGCGAGAGAGGAGTTACGATGCCAGAGTCTAGGTAAGCCGCCATCGAGCCTCTATAGCTTCGATCAATCCACCGCTGTCTAAATATGTTTATCTGGTATACAGCAAGCCAGTTGGTACAGTTATCGCCCCGTTTTTCTTTACCTTGCAGGGTGCCAAAAAAATTGTGATTTAAAGGGACAAATAAAAGCGTCAGTGCATGGTATCTACCCACTCTATCACGAAGGTATGAGTCCTCGCTAGTTCATGTTCAGTCTTCAGAAACAATCAGTTAATTAGGTACAGAGGCAAAACTGATAGTCGATTCTTTGCTTACAGCTCAGAATTTTTCCGGTACCGTTATGGACAATGGATTTCTCTTAAGAAAACAAGTCTTTTTTAAGAAGACAAGGTATTATTCTTTGCTTTGTTGATCCGAAGACAAGTAGAAGGTCAGCTCAGTTTTCCAGTATAGTAAGAGGACGTTTTTGTGCTTTGTTGTTGCAGGATTAATTCCCTTTAGGTCCTGAGGAGAATCCCCACATTGAAGGGGCTTCGAAACGCGGCAACCTGCTTTTCTGTTTTTTGATCTGTTTTCTATGGTTTAACGGCCAATCTTCTACAGTGAATGTTGTTGTATATAGAGTAATCTATACATTGGTTAGATGGCCTGTTACATTATAAATTCAACAGTTATGTCAAAATAAGATTAGTGCCCCACCATCTTTCGAATAAATTGTCTGTTCGATTTCTGGTGAGGATACTGGTTCCTTCTAAAAAACAGTCCAAAAAGCACTTGCTCCTTTGATATTAGGATTTTTTTCATTTTCTTTTTTTCACTGCGCACTGTATGTTTTGACTTTGTGTTTGTCCACTTTTCCTTGTGAGTTTGAATTGCTGTATGTAAGTTTTGCACAGAGCAAATGTGGAATGAAAGTGTATGAGCATTATTCACTTATGTTGTATTCGTCCTCACTTGTGTGTGTTAGTACACATTTTTTTGAATTTTAAATAAATAAAAACTCCCCTCCCTAACATTCGAAATCTTTAGAAAATTTAAAATTTGTCTACATATTTTTCTATACTCTTGAAAAAAGAAAATAAAATACTCAACTTTGAACACACTGTGTATGGTGGTTATGCTACAATTGTTTTATATCATTGGGCATTGAAAGTTTGTTTATCCATTTGCGCAGTATTGGCATTTGTTTTGTTTATATTGATATGCGGCGCAGCCCTACTGCGTTTTGAGCCAACCCCTTTTGTTGTTACTAAGTGTTGATAGCGGGCGCGGGCTCGCGAGGTCTATTACTTGGACATAAAAAATTTGTCCAAAAAATAGGTTTGACCTGCCGAGAGGTCAGATTGCAGATTGTTTTGTAAATTGCACTTGGTGTTTTGGAATAGGGATTTTCAATTCACAACGCAACCAGCTGGAAACATTTTTTCCATCCAAGAGATACGTTCCTCGGACTTTTGCCTACAAAACTATGACAGAAAACGACACTTTTGCATATTCAGAGGAACACATAAAAAAACTCCTGAGCGACCCTCCTTTATTTGGATCAGCATCACTTAGTAATACAGCTAAAGTGAACAATGAATCTGAAAAACTAACGAGATTAAAGAAGAAACAAATCCGGACAGACCTTCATGGCCACTACCTCTTGCAACACCTAAGGGCGGGGACTATTCCTGGAGGATTAATTGTCAGAAATATACCTGTAGTTTTCACTGAAGACCCAATTTATAAAAAGGGATGCAGCCTAATAGAAACTAAATGCAGTAGAGACCTCATGGTCTTAACTGTTGAAACAGCGCAACGCTTGTCAAAAAATCAGTTGGAAGAGATTGAAAGACTAGAGACAGAAATTAAAAATAACCAACTAATACTCGACTCAAAAGCTCTTCTAGATAAAGTTGACAAAGATATTATTGAATTCAAAGATTACACCATCACCCAAAAAGAGAATAATTTCGAGAGAGACAAAAGGAATTTTTCACTAGAAACAGCTTATCCGTATTTACAGCAGGATTTTTATACTCGATCGGAATCACGGAGATTTCTCCCTGACAACCAAGGGAGATCCCGAAATAAGTTTGTGACTTTTTCGGATACATCCTCCTCTGGAAGTGGTGAGGGGGACAACTCCAATTATAGATCAGGCAACGCAAGGAGAGGCTCCTTTCAACCCAATTTTCAACAACAAAATTACCAACAAGGAGGACAGCAACAACAACAACAACAACCTTTTTTAGGACGCGGCCAGGGGACAAACCGCGCAAAACCCAGATTCGTTCCACATTGGGAAATGTCCACAAAGCGCCAGAACTACAGCAATTACAAGAACTAAGATCTCCAATTTACAATCTGTCTAATAAAACTTTGACATCATCAGAAATCAGCCTATTAGAAAAAGGCCTTTCTTTTTTTCCCTCAAGGAATACAGATTTTATTAGATTAAAATCAGAGTTCATTGAATTTTGCCGCAAAATAAGGTTGCCAACCTTTTTTGCAGGACAGATTCAAATGACAAATGCTGAGACAACTGGTTTTAGGAACAAATCCAGATTTTGTCCCCCTTCCAATAAAGTACCAAAAGAGGTCCTTACATTTGAAAAAACCATGCTTTCAGCTATTGTATCCGAAGAAAAGAAAAGACCATCCTTCATAAAACGGAACCTTTCAAAAATTGAAAAAGATGCTTTAAAAACCCTCGCTAATGACAAAGATGTCATTATAAAACAAGCGGATAAGGGTGGATCTATTGTAGTTTGGGGAATTGAATCATATACATCTGAAATCAACAAACAACTATCAGACATCACATGTTACAAAAAACTATCTAAAGATCCCACTCATGACTTACAGAACGAACTTTTCGCTATTGTAGATCAAGGTTTTGAACATGGATTTTTAGGCAAAAAAGAAAGAGATTATCTTAAGAACAAACACCCGCGCACACCTCTCCTTTATGTATTACCAAAAATTCATAAGGATGAGAAAAAACCACCTGGGAGACCCATAGTTTTTGGTTGTGATTCCCTTTTTGAACCGGTCTCTAAGTTTATTGATTTTTTTCTAAAACCTTTTATGCCACAAGTAAAATCCTTTGTACAGGACACTACCGATTTCATTAACAAGCTGGCCCTTCTACCTTTCAATGAGAATCAAGACCATTTGGTGAGCATGGACATTACATCCCTATATACCCAGATCCCTCAGGATGAGGGACTGGAAATACTAAGACTTTTTCTAAATGAGAGAGAGAGACCTATGCAAATACCGACTGAATTCATCTTAGATTTGGCAAAATTGGCATTACTAAGAAATTACTTCAAATTTAGGGAGGATTTCTTTTTCCAAATTCGAGGTGTAGCCATGCGCTGTCCTTTCACGCCAGAATTGGCAGTACTTTTCATGAGCCAATTTGAGGAGAAATACATTTATGCCATCAATCCTTATGGACAATGGATCGGGGGTTGGCTCCGATATATAGACGACATCTTTTTCACATGGTCGGGAACAGAAGAACAACTGTTAAATTTCCATCAATGGCTCAATAATAGGACTGAGCATATCAAATTCAGTGTCCAACATTCCAAACACCTACTACCATTCCTAGACGTGGAAGTATATTGTACGAACGGAGCTTTAGTCACCACATTATATAGGAAAGAAACAGACCGCAATAAAGCATTGCATTTTTCTAGTTTCCATCCAAGAAGCCTGAAGGAGAATTTACCCCTGGGACAATTCCTGCGCATCCACAGGAATTGTTCCTATAAGGATGAATATATGCAACGCCCCAAGGCTCTGACTGGGAGATTACTTAGTCGTGGATACCCAGCAAAATTACTGAAACTAGCCTTGAAAAGAGCCTGGTGGACTCCGAGAGACACACTCCTCACCAAAAAAGAAAAAATCGACCAAACTAGAATAGTTTGTGTTTCTACCTTTTGTCCAACATCGAATTGGCTAAAGAAAGAAATATGCAAGAATTGGCACTTGTTAAAATATTTGCACAGCCAACTGACAGAATTGCCGCTATTTGCATTTAAAAAGGATAAAAGCTTGGCAAATCATATAGTGAGAGCAGTCATGCCAAAACAAATACCTCTATCAATGAGAGATTATCTCAATTTACCACCAATTACAGGTCACCACCAATGTGGGACATGCATTTGCTGCCCACTAACGATAGAAGGCGACTTATTCCAACATAATGGGATCTCATGGAAGCACTGTAAGTTCACAAATTGCAAGACAAAGTATGTAATTTATGGAATATTGTGCCCATGTAATAGACTGTACATAGGCAAGACAAGTCAAGAAGTGCGACAAAGGATCAGCCAGCACAAATCGAGAATTAAAAAAGCTATTCTCACGGCACCACTTGTGCAACATTGGATAGACCTTGAACACACAGAAAATGATATAAAATGGACAGTGATCTCAAAGGTCGAACCGGACCAGAGAGGCGGTGACCTGGAGGCCAAATTATCCATGCGGGAAGCGACACTCATTCTAAAGTACAACTGTACAGTTACAGGGTTGAATGAGATGTCTGAACTATATCATTTATGATTGAGGTATTGTCTATAACATGTTATCTTTTTTCAACAAATGTGACTTTTCTGAAACAGGTTTGGACACCTTTGTACTAATACCTAAAATAAGACAAGTCGCCTTGCCCAACTTTCTTTCCATCCCTGCGACCCACAATTGATTACCAACCCTAATCTGGCCATCATATAGATTGACTGGTACACAGGCTAAACATTGACTTTCATGCAAAAACTTCAAATCCCATAACCTTTGGAACTGGATTAGGCGCCGTATCCAAACCGAGACCGCGGTCACCAAAAAACCTGACTGTTTACTAAGACATTCATTGGCGTTCAAGCGTAAACCACAATTCCCAGAAGTCCCGTAACGAACTCCGGTCTTATGACGCACCAGTGGTTTCCTACCACGCGACGGCTGATTCAGACATGCCGAACGCGAGAGAGGAGTTACGATGCCCGAGTCTAGGTAAGCCGCCATCGAGCCTCTATAGCTTCGATCAATCCACCGCTGTCTAAATATGTTTATCTGGTATACAGCAAGCCAGTTGGTACAGTTATCGCCCCGTTTTTCTTTACCTTGCAGGGTGCCCAACAAATTGTGATTTAAAGGGACAAATAAAAGCGTCAGTGAATGGTATCTACCCACTCCATCACGAAGGTAGGAGTCCTCGCTAGTTCATGTTCAGTCTTCAGAAACAATCGGTTAATTAGGTACAGAGGCAAAACTGATAGTCGATTCTTTGCTTACAGCTCAAAATAAAAGTGTCAGTGCATGGTATCTACCCACTCCATCACGAAGGTAGGAGTCCTCGCTAGTTCATGTTCAGTCTTCAGAAACAATCGGTTAATTAGGTACAGAGGCAAAACTGATAGTCGATTCTTTGCTTACAGCTCAGAATTTTTCCGGTACCGTTGTGGACAATGGATTTCTCTTAAGAAAACAAGTCTTTTTTAAGAAGACAAGGTATTGTTCTTTGCTTTGTTGATCCGAAGACAAGTAGAAGGTCAGCTCAGTTTTCCAGTATAGTAAGACGACGTTTTTGTGCTTTGTCGTTGCAGGATTAATTCCCTTTAGGTCCTGAGGAGAATCCCCACATTGAAGGGGCTTCGAAACGCGTCGACCTGCTTTTCTGTTTTTTGATCTGTTTTCTATGGTTTAACGGCCAATCTTCTACAGTGAATGTTGTTGTATATAGAGTAATCTATACATTGGTTAGATGGCCTGTTACATTATAAATTCAACAGTTATATCAAAATAAGATTAGTGCCCCACCATCTTTCGAATAAATTGTCTGTTCGATTTCTGGTGAGGATACTGGTTCCTTCTAAAAAACAGTCCAAAAAGCACTTGCTCCTTTGATATTAGGATTTTTTTCTTTTTCTTTTTTTCACTGCGCACTGTATGTTTTGACTTTGTGTTTGTCCACTTTTCCTTGTGAGTTTGAATTGCTGTATGTAAGTTTTGCACAGAGCAAATGTGGAATGAAAGTGTATGAGCATTATTCACTTATGTTGTATTCGTCCTCACTTGTGTGTTTTAGTACACATTTTTTTGAATTTTAAATAAATAAAAACTCCCCTCCCTAACATTCGAAATCTTTAGAAAATTTTAAATTTGTCTACATATTTTTCTATACTCTTGAAAAAAGAAAATAAAATACTCAACTTTGAACACACTGTGTATGGTGGTTATGCTACAATTGTTTTATATCATTGGGCATTGAAAGTTTGTTTATCCATTTGCGCAGTATTGGCCTTTGTTTTGTTTATATTGATATGCGGCGCAGCCCTACTGCGTTTTGAGCCAACCCCTTTTGTTGTTACTTAGTGCCAATTGATCACAGCCCTCGCCCTCTGCATCTGAATGGCTCCAGGGCTGCGCTCATCAGCCCCAGCGCCTTACCAGCTCCTGCTACACCAGTAACGAGCTGCTAATTACTGGACTCCCATTGTCTGTGCAGATAAGGCCGGCCAGGGCGGGGGCTCTGTGATTACAGATAATGTCAGGTGTGCATTTTACCAATCTGCAATTGCCGTTGAATTAACTTTCTGTCCAAAACCGGAATGATTGCACCCAGGAGAAGTGAAATGATGAAATATTGGTTTACATGTTCGAACATTAATATGAACACATTGTTTGAGTGATGTTGCTTTGTCATGAAAGACTTGGAAACATTTCTTTTGATCATGTAACAGAATTAATTCTGCAACAGACTTTTTTTAATGCTCATTGGTAATCATCATGCACTCGTCAAATGTTATATGCACAGTACTAACTTTGCCAGTTCAAGTGGTGATTTATGCTTGAAATACTGCTTTGTATAGAATATTAGCATTTCAGTTCACCAGGACTGGGAGTATTAGTTTGAGTGTAACTTTATCTTTTGTTTGGGGCATTCTGGGCAATGGAGTTTGCTGAATTAACTGCATTGGAAAAGCCAATGAGCAATTTTAGAAATCCGGTGCTGAGTTTAGCGTGTACTGGTAGTCACGTGACAATTCACCTGGGGCGAGTTGGTGGAATAAAGGAAAGGTGACGTTTGATGTAGTTAAGCTGTTTCTATGCACAAGAGGAGCGGGAGTATTTCGCGGGTCTTCATTATAAAATGGACGGCAATAGAGTGAAACGCGAGAAGATACATTTTCTTTTAAATATGGTCTCGCTTAGAGACGGATCAGCATTTTACGGTAAGCAGTCTTGCAGTGAAAATTAATATTGTAAATCAATGCCAGATTAGAGGGGTCTCAAACTTGTCAGTAAGAAAGCTTGAATTCTAGTAAAGCGAGGTGGTTGGACAGCAAGAGAACTGAAATACAGGCTCATGTTTAAAGTGCTGTCAGCATAATTGGTGACGTAGTAGGATCTGTGAATAGTAGCGCTTTTTGGGTTAAATAGAGCTATAGAATACAAGTCTATTTAGTACGGTTTTTGTAATATGTATAACACAAATGAGTTAATGAAGGTGAATCTTTTTGTATTATAGATACCCCTAAAGATTTTGTACCGAAATGCATTGGGTGACTTTTTAATAAAGCGTGACATATAGAAACATCGTCAAAGCTACATCCGCCTTGGAATCATGTCTTTTCATAATACACATATAACCCCCCTTTATCTGCAATTGCCATTCAGTTACCTCTTTCTCAATATGTATCCCAGATTCAGGATGCCTTATGTTTGGAGACCCTGTGAGTAAACCGAGTTATGTTGATAACCATTTCCCCTTTTCCACGCTCGTCTCTGACAAAAGTAGGTTAGACGTGTTGACAGAGAAAAAAAAAGCGGAATTTCTGCCTGTAAATGAGACAGGTGATCTATGTGACCGTGTAGTACAGTGCACAGATTATCAATATGATGGGTATTCTCCAAGATGGTTTGGCATCTTAAAAGGGAATACTCGTGATTTTGAGAGCTTTGGGGACCCCGATCTGTTAATTGTTCTAAAATCGCACACAAATGTTTCCACATTACATTGCTAATTAAGGCCACCAGTATTCCCCTGCGTGTCACCTGGAAGGAAGGTACCCTTGGGAAATGCCAACTTGTCATTTTGCTGTACCCACAGCAGTCTTTGAGAGGATGCGGCAGTCGGTGATGGAGGGGCTTAGACTTTGCAAGTTTGTTTCATGTGCTGTGTGATCACTGTTGGCCTGAGAGAGCTGCCTCGCCCGATCAGGTTGGGCTCCAACTGCAGATCTGAAGCAACGTCTCGACTTGCCCAGTGCATGCAACTAGAGTACACCCAAGAGCATGAATGTTGTATTTGGCACGGCCAAGAAATGCTATCTTCCTTCTGTTTATGACGACTTGCTACTCTATGATGGTGTTGTATGCATTGCGATGTACTTTATAAGATCTTTGTGATTGCAAATAAAGTTTTAAATGGTGATGGCTACTCTGAATCCTTCATCACGTCTAGGCTTGATTCTTCATGTAGACCAGTGGTTCCTAAAGTGTGCGCCGCGGTGTGCCGGTAATAAAAATGGTGGGGAGCCACGGCCAACTGCCAATTAGGTCAAGGGAGCAACGGGTCAAAAAAGTTTGGAAACCACTGCCTTATACTAATAGTAATTTGAGATGCTCAATTCTCATAAGATGTTGCAAATTGTCTTCAATATGTGTAATTATGATAATTTTGGTTTGGTTAATTTTAGCTGTCATTTTTCCTTTTGGAACAGATAAAAAAGTATAAAGCTAATATGACTAGCAAAGTTGTAGTTAATCAAGAAAAAGATGTTAAGTCTAATAAAATTATTGTACATAAACCAGAGATTCATCAAGATAGATCTGTGGGAGATTTCTCTAGCAATACCTTTTCAAGACTTTTCAAGACTTTTATCTGAATATGTTAAGGTGATGAATGCAAGAGATTGCTATATTTGTGTGAAATTACCTACTTCTGCGTCTGAAGGTGTTACGTATAACATGCTTCCACTTACTTATGGTATAACCTGTAGTGTAATAGCTAGTTTATTTTTATAAAACTGGATGTTTGGAATATTATTATTCAAATTTTGATGAGATTATTGCAAATTTAAAAGTTGAAGATAACTTGAATAAAGTGAGACCTGCTAAACAGATGAGGGAATTTTTCCTAACGAGTAGTGAACTTACTTACGAGTATGCTTTTAGAAATAATTTAACATGTAAATTGAGAACAGAAGAGAAAACGTTCTTAAATATGGTGGAAGAGAGAAGGGCAATTTACAAACAAAATGAGATGTTGAAAACTACTAAGTCAAAATTTTGGCAGATTGAAGATGAAAAGCTTAATGGTAGAAATGAAAATGTTGCAATTCATATAGATAAACCTGTTAGTGGAAAATTCTGTATAAGAAGAGATAATACTTTATATGATAATTATTTTGTAGATGCATGTCAATGTGAAGATACTTATCGTATTATAGGGGGTTGGGGATTTAAAGGAGGCAAAGATCAAATTTTTCCTGGAATTTATTTTGTTTGTGGGAATAAAGCTTATTATAGTCTCCCAGACCACTGGTATGGGACGTGTTATGTAGGTCTAGTCTTTCCAAAGATTTTTCATGTAGATAGAAATGCAAAAGGTTCATTTGAAATTGGCAATCATTTAAATAGATTCAGAAGGGAAAGTTTTTCAGAAATTTTAGGAGACATATTTGGTGCACTAATACCCATGGTAGGAATAATCCTAAATGCGAGCAAAATCAGAAAAATGTCCACAATTGTTGATAGATTGTCAACAGATACTGCAAGTGGATTTCAATTAGTGAACACAGAACTTGTTGCTTTGAGAACTATGGTAATGCAGAATCGTCTTGCACTAGACATTCTGCTGGCAAAAGAGGGTGGAGTCTGTGGAATTTTGCATGTTCAACACTGTTGCACTTACATACCTGATAAGAGTCAGAATATAGAGATGTACATAAAGAATATTACCGAATTACATGAGGAAGTAGAACCTTTAGAAGATGAGAGTTTATCAGAACGCCTAGGTAAAAGATTTGCAGCAATTAAACATTGGTTTCAAGAGATTGGTAGTTCAATTATACGTAAATTAGTTTTTCCTTTAATAAACATAGCTATAGTGATACTTTTGTTAAAGATTAGTTGCATGATACATAAGAGAAGAAAACATGTAATAGAAAAGAAAAGAATTTGCAAACTAAGAAAGGAAAAGGAGAAAGAGATAGAATTAGAAGAGTTTCGGAGAACTCAATATGAAAAATGCAAAAAAACAGATGAATCTAAAGTTTAGAAATACTAATATTAAGAAAGTCCAAAACATGTTCAAGGGTTAAAAATTTATACATTTTTGGGTATTATTTGGTGATTTAGAAATCACCAGATGAGGGAGTTGATGGAGCAAGGTAAAGAACAAGATTGTGTGAAGTTCATCTCCCATAATGAATAATTGAATTAACAAGCATGTGTTGAAATTATTAATCAACTTAGTTTAAGAATACATTCATCATTACACGTGGGAAAAACTAATGCGCTATATGTTGCATACACAAAGAAAAATAATAAACTAATCTTGTCTATTGCCTTTGTCAGTATTAAATGCGGCAGTTTAATTAATGGCATGTGCTTATTTTATGTGCGTATGTTATGTCTTTTTGTGATAAAAGCTCATGGAGTTCCTGCGGTTCGAAAAGGAGAAGTAATTATAATGCTGCCTATTTGTGCTTTTGCTAGGTAACATAATTAACAGGATTAATTAGTAAAGGGGGTGGGTAACAGAATGGGTTTCAATTCTTTAATTAATTGATGTCTTGTGTTTGTTTAATAATAGTTTCCAAAATGAGGCCTAAAGATGGTTCAGAAAGTATGGCTGACAGAGCTGCAGACGCAAAACCTTGTCCAGAGTGGAGCATTCGCACATGCGCAGCAGTGAATATTTTTACTGCGTTGTCTTTGTGAATTGAAAGACAGTCCTTTGGTAGAGTTTGAACGTGCTCAAGGACAGGAACTTGATGTGTCTGTCAAGGTTAGGAAGCGAATGTTCGAAAGCTCGAAGATAAAAGTATCTTTTTTGAGGAATCCGAAATCGTGGAAATGTAAGACAATAGGGCTTATATGAAGCCTGGACTTGGTCACGAGTCGGAGGTTACATAACAAATTTTAATCGTGGACTGACACAGGACAGCCAATGAAAAGCTCGGATTTCTCTAAAAGAATGTAAAATGTAGATTAGCTAGAGAGAAAGGTATAAAGTCTGACACTATGAGCAAGGAAAAAACTCTTACTTTCCGAATCCTGAGTGTCGTGACATGCTGATGGACCTTTGGCGCATGTAAGGACAGCAGACTTTAAATGATTTTTCCTTTATAGGTGAAGCAAGATATAGACAGGGAAATAGATTTAGGGAATGGGAACTGTTATTTTGCTAATATTTCATGATTCTGAGCTTGCTTTTGAATATCAGTTTTAATTCATTTCCATATTAAAATGCTGCTTTCTTAATTGCTTATGAAATTAAGATTTAAAACGTAAATGCCTTTTTCTTTATGAAAAATAAAGTTAATAAAATTAGTTTTGAAGAAGACAAGCTGGACTTGTTTATTCATGGTTTAGTTACCATCAGTTGATTCATACGCCTTAGTGGTCTGATTAATGAGTATTAAATGTTTAAAACCATGGTTGATAAGAATGATAAACTGCAGTTTTATAAATAATGTAAATAATATGTGAATAGGTTTATTAATCATACCACCTGATTCAGTTGCTCAAAAATTGTCTCATTGGTTTATGGGCCTTTATATGTGTTTTATGATTAATGGTGAGTATTGAGGTGTTTATGAGACAGTTTTTCAATCGGAGCGCTGGATCAGAAGTAATGCAGGTGTACCACGCACATAGTAAGGGCCTTTGACTGTGCTGCCAAGGCATCAGGATGTTTTATGGTATTGCCACTTCAGGTACTATGTTTAGAGAACCCTTTTTCATGTGAGCTCATCTAGTTGGTCTGTTCTTGTGCTCTTGAAACCCATTGTCAGCGTTCACTGTTCAGATTCCGTGTCTCATGTTCAGGTCTCTTGAGTACGGTCTGCTTTTCTGCCGTAGGTAATTTCTCCACAACATAGGGCAGGTTCCCCTTAAGTAAGGCAGGAATTGGGTATCTTGGATCCAGCCAGCTTTCCCTGCTACTTACTCCTGTGTTCTTCAGAAGAAAAGAAAATGATACATCAATGCTGCGCACCATATAAAGGTTGACCAGTGGCCATTCCTGTATGTGTGCGCTATATATCAGTCAGTAAGTACTTTATTCGGTTAGAAATATAACCATAAAAGCTTAAAACATAATATTACATTCACATAAAAATAAAGTTACAAAAATTTCAAATATTAATCCCAATTCCCTTATCACAAACTCTGCAAAACATTCAAGCTAATTGATTGACACAGTATAAAAACAAGAAGAATATATATAATTCATTACAGGCATACAAACAAGAAGAATATATATAATTCATTACAGGTTGGAATCTACATATGAGTAATATCAGTGTCTATACAATTTAATCCATCTGGGTTATACCCGAGAGTAAGAGAAATTGATTAGAAGTGGGGATGGTGTAACCACTCGATACGAGGGCACTTCTGCCCGTCAGACGATTGCTCTCAGGTCTTTGACTTGGTGATGGAACGTAAGATGTTCTAGGGTAGAAATCACTTAGGCCTCAGATAGATATAGGGCCATCCCCTATTTGTGGCGGCCGTGATTGGAGATGTGGAACGACGTGTTTATTTCTAAATTTTACAGGTACCAAATCACCAGCTATATCTTTTGAAAGAGGGCCTAGCCAGCCGACCCGTCTAACACTTAGTATATTTCCATCTATGTTGGGAGGGAGAGGTCTATTTTTAGTTAACCAAAAGACAACCTTATTCCTAAGGTCCTGTTGTCTTTCGTTTTTCCCCTTTGTAAGTTCCGGTACTCCAGAGAGGACACACACAAAGGGAGCGGCCTCCGGTGGCAAGTGTATGTGATTGGTTTTGGGTGCGATATTGCCATAAATGGCAGCTGTTCCCTTATGTGATATAGGATCTTTGTTCGGCCCTGCTCTAATGTAAGATCTCCATCCTGGTACGGCTGCTTTCGGGGTATTTGAAGATGTTATATGAGGGGTTACTGATTGTTTAAGGGGTATTTTACTTAGTGCGGTATTATTAGGCACTTCTATGGGGGCTGGAAGCTGTGGTTGGAAAGAACATGCCAAACTTTTTATATATGACGATTTGGCCTTAATCGCTTCCTCAACACCCGTGAGTCTTTCCCCTAAGGTATTCATTTTTTCCATCAGCGGGATATTATTGATTTGATCATGTTTTCAATCTGGGCTAATAAAGTAGGCTGAATGGGTGCTTTAAGGGTGGCAGTATTGGGGAGTGGAGGACTTGGATTCCGTTTTTGTGTTTTTGCATGTTTCCCCGTTTGTTTAACCCCATCTCTCTTCCTTTTAGCAGATAAGACCTGAGGGGACCGTGTAGGTTGGGAGTTTACTTTTGCCTGTGCTAAAAGGGGAGTACCCTGCAAACTTTCAGTTAGTTGAAATGATCTAGTAACCTGGGGGCTAGTGGTTGCTGTAGGGCTGGTGGGGGCACTAGTTTGCAAACTTCCTGGTTCAACAGGAGCATAGTTTGATTTACATAGTTTGTTTAACTCCTCCAGGAGTAATGAATCTAGTCCTACTTTGGCTGTCTGGTAAGAAGAACATATGCTGGAAGAACTACCCATGTCCAGGCATCGTTCTATTCTTCCTAGGTCACTAGTAATAGTGGGGGTCACCCTCTTTAAGTGGTTGTCCATTGTTTCCTTTCACAAGTCACTCTGAAAAGAAAAGTTTCTAGTGACCCCCTTGCTGGTCGTGACTTAACTGCTCTGGGTGAATTGAAACGGGCGTCAGCCACCAGGAAGTTGATCAAGTGTCACGATGTAATTGCACTTAGAGTGGACCTGTATGGAAGTGAGTGCTGGTTTTCTTTACCTTTGTGAGCCAAGGGGGGTGTCCCGACCCGGCCTCCTCTGGCCTTTGATGGCCCTGCCCTTGTCCCGGGCTTCTCCCGGCGCCGACCCGCGCGCGATTCCGCAACGCGGGGGCTGGTCTCCTTATCAGGCGCCTCCTGGCACGGGAATTGTGTGTGGCGGCGTGTTGCGCCGCTAGGGCATCTGGGAAATGGAGTCCTCAGGGCTCCCCTCATGCTGCGGCCGCTGGGGTGGACTGGCGGCAACAGGTGGGAGCACTGCTGCTGGGCGCTGGGTCTGGATATGGCCGCGGGACGGACGGAGGGGAAAAGTAGCCGGCCGCGCGCTACCTCTTGCGTCCCTACCGCAGCCTCACTTGCGGTGCAGCGGGGGAGTCGGCGCTGTCGTCGTGAGCCTGGTGCTTCTCTTGCACCAGTGGGGCAGGATTCTCCCTTATGCGGGTAGGCTCCGCTTCAGAGGGGGTGCCTCGCAGCTCTCCTTCAGGTTAATTCCCGCCGCTGCAGCCACTCTCTCCACACGCTGCGCGGCGGGGAAACGCTGCAGGCAGGCCGCGGGTGGGCTCCGCCGGCGCTGCTGTAATCAGTGCTCCTAGGGGGTCGCCTCAGGCAGGCCGCGAGTGGGCTCCGCTGGCGCTGCTTTATTTTAAAGTTTATTGTGCCATGCGCGCTGGTCATGCGGGTGGGCTCTGCTTGGTGCGTTCACATGAGGGGGGTCGCTTCTGGCATCTGCGACCCCCCGGGGCCATTCGTAGCCCCTGGGCTCACCTCCGGCCGACGGGCCTCGTGATCAGCTGCGGCCTTGGCGAGTGGGCTCCACCCGGCCAGCACTCCTCTCCGGTGGGGGTCCCTGCTGCTGCGGCCGACTCGGTGGGCTCCGATCGGTCAACTTGGGGCACAATTGCGGCCGGTGCAGGTGGGCACTGCCCGGTCCGCTTCTTCTCCGATGACTCGGCCCGGGGCATGGCACACGCCCCACGGGCCTCTCGGCGGCCGGCGCCGCCTCCCCAGGGGGTGCCCTTCACACGGGCAGCATTCTCCTTCTTTTTAGCAGTGGCTGCATCGCGTGGAGTTAGATCCACTCCCTCGTCGCCATTGTTGAGTTGTGGGGCCCTAGGCCCACATACTCGTAATAAGTGTGACCACAGACACCAGATGTATAGTGGGTTAGTGAGCCACGAGCACGTGCGCTCGGCTCCTTTTATTGACTGATGTCACGTGCCTCGTGACGTCAGTGGTGGGTGGGTGTTTAGTGTAGGCTTACATTTTTAACCCTTAGACTGTGTCTGCTAGGACACAACAGGCCCCGGTATGTTCATGACACCTCCAATTAGTTTAAGGCTCTGCTGTGCCATCACTTCACACAGATCGTACTAGTTCCGATGGCCCCGTTCTCCTGCGGCTCCCTCCTCACTTCCTGGGTGGTGCTTCTTCAAGGAACGAAGCTGTTCGTGTAAATATTCTTTTCAAAGGCTCTGCAACTGAATAGGCACTCCACAGCAGGTCAGTAATTCTACTTTACTTCAGCATTTGAAGGTGCAGTTTCGTCCGTCATTATACTCCTTTGCCAACGCGTTTCAGAGCTGTGCGCTCTTTCTTCCTGGGCTAATGGCGATTGCTCCGTTCTCGGTGCGCTATATAAACATTGGCAATTATTGGAAAGAATACATATATTTAGTTTAATGATTAAACATTAATGATTAAATGGAGACACAAATATACATCAGTTTAGTATCCATGCAATGACACATTTCCCATTAATTCCAGTAAGCAAATAAAGTAAATAAACTTCTTGGAGGTGGTGTCAAGGAGACTAGGAATCTCCCAAGAGAATAAAAAAAAATTGGGGTCATATTTGCAAAAACACCATTGACCCCAAAGAGGCATTTATGAAATATTCCAGTATTTTCAAAGTGTGTGAGAGAAGCCTTGCCTTTTCTAGGAGCAGATTAATTTTCTTAAATGTCATAAGTTAGAAATGACTTCCACTATGCCATGGTCTGCATTTTTTTGTAGGTGAGCCCCTATTGGCAAGGATTACATCCAATATGCGAATGTAAGAATTTTCAAGAATTTAAAGCCACACTGCCTCAATCGTCACAGTAAACAAGCCAATAATCTTGGAAATAATACTTTTCATCCAATTTTTACATTTCTTGAATTTGAAGTTCAGACCGAGGCGATGTGATTGAAACCTTTTAATGCTCAAAGAATGCTTTTCCAGGCTTTTTCCAACAGCTCAATGAATCACATTCCATTCCTAGTAATCAAATAAATGTATACGAGATCTTCGTCAGGGGTTACTGTCATTTAAAAACAGGCCATCAGGAACCATAAAATCATTTTAAGCACTTCAAAAACCATTTAATATACTATCCATATTATAATTGCTCAGACATCTATTGCACCAATAACATGCATGGCCATCGTCAACTAAAATAATGAACAAAAAAATTAAGCATGCTGAGAATATTCGCTATTGCAACAGAAAGTAAATAAGTACCATACTTAACTGAAACACATACAAAAACCTAACACACCTCAGTAGTGCTGCAAGCATATGTTTTAATTCACTACTGACTCAACGCCATAACCGTCAGTGAATCTTTACTCCAGCCAGCTTTCCCTGCTACCTACTCCTGTGTTCTTCAGAAGAAAAGAAAGTGATACATCCATGCTGCTCACCATATGAAGGTTGAGTGGTGGCCATTCCTGTTGGTGTGCGCTGTATAGACATTGATAATTATTGGGAAGAATATGTATATTGAGTTTAATGATTAAACATTAATGAATACATTTAGACGCAAATGTGCTCAGTTTAGTGTCCATGCAATTACACACTTCCCATGAATTCCAGTTAACAAAGGAGTAAAGAGACCTCTTGTAGGTGGTTTCGGGGTGACTAGGCTTCTCCAAAGAGTATTAAAAACATTGGGATCATATTTGCAAAAGCACCATTGACCCTGAAAGGGCATTCATGAAAAATTCTAGTACTTTCAAAGTGCGTGAGAGAAATCTGGCCTTTCCTAGAAGTAGATCCCATTTCTTCAAATGTCATAAGGCAGAAATGACTTCCACTATGCCGCGGTCTGCATATTGTGGTAGGCGGGCCCCTAATTCCGAGGATAACATACACTATGCTAGTGCCAGAAGTTTGCCCCGGATACTCTACCCAGTAGTCATGGGTACCTACAAAAATGACCTCCGGTATGCATCGGTCAGAAGTTTGCTATCGGAATCCCTCTATGAAACAAGTACAAGGCCTCTTATGACAAGAATTACCTCAAATGTCAGTTTCATCATTTCGGTATGGATGCACACCACGTGCTAAGAATGATGTACAGTATGTCAGAGCCTGCATTCTGCCATGATTAAAACCTCCCATTCGTATGCCATTAGTGCCCTCATCCATAAGGCAAGAATAACCTCCAGTATGCCAGACTGGCAGCACACTTGCGTGCACAACACACAAACACTTACACACAAATATGCACTGATACACATTCTCTCACAGACACTCATTCATTCACACACTCACACGCATTCTCCATTATATCTCTTGCTCTCTTTCATACATGTGTACTCTGTCATATTCACACACACAGACACACACACATGCTGCCGCTCACACTCTGTTAGTCAAATCTGCATATATTGCATTAGAAAGGCTTGCACTGTTGCTGCCTCGGCCACCTAGATTTTAAGGCCGTTGCAATAAAGCCAGCTCATTAGGCCACTGTACTGTTTTCCCTGGGTCACGTGGCCGGGTCTTGGTAGAGCTAAATCGGCCTTTGGACGTTCTGAGGTTGATAAAAGTGATCCTGTTAATGTGCTGTGCTCTGCATTGTAAACCACAAAATACTTATACAGATGTACTCCAGCTCCTACGAGTGTAGTTGGCGGCATGTGGCACTTTACAATAACCATCCAGTGTATTGAAACAGCCCTTGGAAGGGATTGCTTATGCACTGAGTGCAGTATTCTAAACCACAAAATGCTTACTATACAGATGCACTCCAGCGCCTAGGAGTGCAGTTGTAGACGTGTGGCGCATTACAATGACCATCCAGTGAAATGAAACAAGCCCTTCCTACAGTCTTTTTTTCTAGTAACCATCAAGCTATGTTATGACTTTTCCCTGTTTTTGTAACTATATCTGGGATGGGAGGGCGGTGAGAATGAGTGAGTGAAGGGCAGTTGAAATAAAGCGCCCATGTGACCTTGCATGACAATGGACACCATGGAGGGTTTTTCCTATGTACTGTACGCTGCATTCTAAACCACAAAATGCATACTATACAGATGGACTCCAGAGACTAGAAGTGCAGTTGGTGGCATGTGGTGCTTTGCAATGGCCATCCAGGGAATTGAAACAAGCCTTCCCGCAGCCTGTTGAATTAGTAACCAGTGAGCCCATTATGACATGTACTTGTTTGTAACTATCTCAGGGTTGGGTAGGTGGGTAAGAATGAGTAAGTGAAGGGCAGCTGACATGAGTGATCATGTGACCTTCCATGGCAATGGATACCATGGAGGGGAATGCTGATGTACTATGCGCTGTATTGTAAATCACAAAACGCTTACTATACAGATTCACTTCAGCGCCTTGGAGTGCAGTTGGTGATGTGTGGCGCTTTACAATGACTATCCAGTGAAATAAAATCAGCCCTTCCCACGGCCTGGTTTATTAGTTATCAGCGAGCCCGTTATGATGTGTTCCTGATTTATGTGATTATCTTCTAGGTGGGGTGAGAATTAGCGAGTGAAGGGCAGCTGAAGAGAAGCAGTCACGTGATCTTGCAAGAGAATGGAGACCATGAAGCGGACTGCTGATTTTCTTGCTCTCTTCCTGAGAATGCTTTTCTGGTAATAGAAAAACATGCTGAAACAAGATAAGAACGTGATTTAAAGGTCCTCTTCCACCACGGTCGGAGAAGCACAGGGCAAGCAGCAATGGGGCATGGGAGGGAGCAAGAGACAGCGGGAGGAGGTTATTTGAGGGACGGGGTAAGAGAAAATGTGGAGCGGGGAGGGTAATTTCACAACGGTCAGAGAAGTATAGGGCAAGCAGACAAGAGTGTGTGGGATGGAGAAAGCGACAGTGGGAGGAGAGTGATTGGGGGACGGGATAATAAATGAGATAAGAACATGATTTTCAGGCCTATTTACAGAAATGGCGCAGCATTAGGAGCGAGTGAAAACATGACCGCTCCCGAGATGGGCTCTTAAACAAAGAAAAAAGAAGTTCCTAAAATGGCCATTTAATGGGAGGAGTGGATGGATAGTAGTAATTGGTGCATGCTCTCAGGGAGGGCTAAACACAGGATGAGGCATGCCATGGACAAACGGAGAGACAGATTAGGAGTGACGATGGAGCCAGCAAATGGGAGCAGTCTACAAAAACATAGGAACGCCCCAGGAAAACTCAGATGCAATGAGGCAGGACCTGGGGACAATATAATCCAAGGAACAGAAAACCCTGCCAGCTCTATTACTGTACATTGGTTTTGCTCTCATAGACTAATATTCAAAGCTAAATCTCAAGACCATATAAAGTAACAGACCATCCTTGATAGCAAAACTTGAAATGTATTCAGTTATTTCTTCTTTATATTTCTTTCTTTAAACAATTATCAACAAAATACATATGCATAGGAATACAGAGAAACATATTATTAAAGCATACAAGTACAATATACAAAACATAAGTGTGCTTTCTCGAAGTTACTTAACCTGACACCCCATTTATACTAAAACATTATACATAGCCTCAGTCATGTCACATTCATACTTCTTTCATTCAACATCCATCAACAAGAAACACCATTAAATGGTCAAAATACAAGACACCAGGTAAGATCAAAGTTTACGGTGATTATAATCAGATATGATATGAGTTTATAAAGAGGTATTATTAGATACAGAAAAAGCCTTTGACTCAGTGGAGTGGCGGTTCCTATATACCGTTCTCCAGAGAGTAGGTGTAGGTGAGGTTTTCTTGAAACTAGTTCAAGTATTGTATACTGATCCCATAGCGCATCTAAGGGTTAATGGGCTATTTTCACCACCGATACCAATATCAAGAGGCACTAGGCAGGGATGCCCACTTCCCCTCTACTGTATGCTTTGGTGGCGGAACCCCTTGCCTGTGCCATGCGGGAATATCATGCCCATAGGGGCATTCGGTCCCTACAATGCAACCTGGTCATTGCGGGATACGCCGACAATATGTTGCTCTACATTTGCAATCCCGAACAAAATCTAAATCCTTTGCTGCAAGAGGTTAAACTATTTGGCCAACATTCGGGCCTGAATATCAATTGGCATAAGTCTTTGATGTTTCCACTCACCAACGTGACTACCCCCACACAGATCTACTTCCCCAAAGAATAGACGACTGAATCGATACGCTATTTGGGGATCCAGATACATACAGACCCACACGTGATACTGCGCGAAAACTATGGACGCGTAATACAAAAACTGAAAGACTCCATTGACAAGTGGACCAGACTCCCACTATCTCTCATAGGTTGTGTTGCTTTAATGAAAATTATAGTGCTTCCCCGCTTCCTATTCTTATTCTCTAATATTCCAATTACACTGCCCAAGTAATTTTTCCAGAACCTCCGCACAATAATGATACGCCTAGCGTGGGTCGGGAAACACCCCCGGATTAAATGGGATACGCTAACAAAAAAATACATTGAGAGTGGGCTAAATTCCCCTGATTTAGAAGGGTACTACAGGTCTGCACAGGTAGTACATGCATATTATTGGATTCATGGACCAATTACATCACAATTACACATTGAATGAAACATGGTCAGCCCCAACCTACTGCAGAAAGTACTAGTAAGTGGAGTGTGAGGGACTCCCAGTGTTATAGATTTGATAGGATGCACGAGAACCCAAATGAAGAACATGGCAGTTTCCCAGCACCTTACGCTCATGTATTCGCCCAAGTGCCCAATCCAATGGTGTGATTGGTTTCCGATGAGTGAAGATAGGGCAGGCATACAATCTATTCACAAGCTACAAATTGTGTGGATGGGGGACTTCTTTCATGAAGTTGTAGTTAAAACTTGGGAGCAAATATTAGCACATACACCTCAGACATCAACCTAGACGCCTAACACTATCACAGGGCTAGACAGGCACTGCGCGCAACATTAGGAGAGGAAATGACAGAGCTGCCAGAGATGAATTCATTAACATATCTTCTACAGGCTAACTCTCCGCAGCGTGGGATCACACCACTTTACGCACTTAGCAGGAACTGTACGAACCTGACTCCGCATAAAGCTCAGATGGAATGGCAGGAGGCGTTTGGTATAGAAATCATGGAGGCACAGTGGGCAATCTGCTACGCAAACACCAAGTCCATCTCACAAAAAGGGCAACACAGGCTGATATATTACAAATATCTCCACAGGGTATATTACACCCCTTCCCGGTTGCATAAGTATGGGTTGATCGAGGATGATATATGTCCGAGATGCAGGGCCGGAAATGCAGGTTTCACTCACTTGGCCTGGGAGTGCCCCGGAGTTTGAGCGTTCTGGAGGAAGGTATTCTCAGCCCTAACACAGATGTTGGAGCTCCCGATCTCAGATACGCCCCTAGTTGCACTATTAGGCTATGATAAAGACATACATAAATCGGGGATCAAATTGGCGGCAAATAGCGTCTTACTAGCGAAACGCAGAATAGCAATGCACCGGATGTGTGGCCCGCTACCGAAGTTGTCTGAATGGCAAACAGATCTGGTCTATTGCTCTATATAATCTGACAATTATAACGCCCTAATCCCAAAAAGATGCAGACCAAAGACATATGGGGACCGTTCCAAACTTATATGGCACAAGGAATCGTAAGTGAAGTAGAACAGGAGGGCCCCGACAGAACATGAGTGGGTTAATACCAAGGTGGCAGGAGGAGGAGTTGCTAAGGGCCACATATGCTTGTCCATAGGGAGAGGCACCCGACAATAGTGGAATTACTCAAAAGAGCAGAAGGCACATGTGGCGACATATAAAGTTGGCATTGAACTGCTCGGAAAGTATTGAATATGCGGTACCTGTAATTATATGCATATTGTCCTTTATGTACACCGTGAAGCTTGTCTGACTGTAAGTAAATAAAGTAAAAAACAAAAAAGAGTTGTTTTTTTGTTACTTACATCTTCAATATACGTATTTATATCAACATGACCATATTGTTTTCTTATAATGCGGGCATTCCTTAAAATCCCTAAGGCTTATGTGATGATATAAGGTCATCTGGTTTGCCTTCAATTTCTATATGGCCGACATTCATTTCAATGCGAAAACCGAATGTGGTCAACCACCGTCTTCAGGGCACAAACTAAAATACAGGATAGGTGGGGGACAGTGGACCAACTATGGGAAAAAGAATGATCTGAAGCAGAAGAAGGGCTTGATTACTTGCAATTGCACTCATATTCAATAGAAATTGTGTACTCGATAGAATCACAGAGAAATGAATGAAATATAAAAACATCAAATGGATAGGTACCTACACCTGTGAGAAGGATGTACCCATATTGCAAAAGAGTGTGGACTTTATAAGAGCCAAATTAAACAGCACTATGTGGGGGCCCAAAGGTTATAGCAGGTGAGGAAAACAGTCAGATAGCTTACACATTGCTGCCCTAAAATACACAAAAGAGACAAAAATCCTAAATAATCATTACAAGAAGCACATATAAATCACTCTTTATATTACAAAGAGCGGACTTAACCCCGGCTAAGATCAATAGATATTTTAAAGTGGATACTGCTCAATGCCCGTGTGGAAACTTAATACGGCTTGGTGAACATTATCTGCGCCATCTTCCCTTTTGCCCCGATGCCACACTCTTCGCCGCACACGCCCACCACATTAGCTGCCTTGACCAGAACCACCCTCTGCACACCCCTGACCCCCAGCACGGCTCTCCACCTACACAAGCACCCCCACACACTGATCACTCCCGCTTTCACATGCCTTGCGCGTAAGCGGCAGTCATTTTGAGCACCATGGCCCCTCTGCCCCTCGCTGATAGCCAGCGCGTCTCTCTCTCTCTCTCTCTCTCTCTCTCTCTCTCTCTCTCTCTCTCTCTCCCTCTCTCCTAACCTCGCAGGCATCCCCCGCACGCTGACAACCCCCTCGCTCTCCTTGGGCCATAAACCCCTCTTCAGCGCAGATCTGCCTCAGAATCCCATCCTGTTCCCAGCGCGACACCTCCCTTCATTCCTTTCATAGTTTCAGGCCCTTTGACGCAAACCTCCCTTTCCTGTGTGCCCGTCTGTCTTCCTTGTTCCCAAGCCACCACCTGGCCCTACGGATACTGTTTATTACCCCGTACAGTAGGAAGCCTCCCCTCCCCATCAAAAGACCCTCGAGCCGATCAAAGCCCCCACCCTACGAGATCCGATCAAACTTCACACATTCCGTGAATCGGCGGAATGTCCTGCTGCGCAATAATCATCACCTGTTGTGACCGGGGTGGGGAATTCAACTGTAAATGTATGTGGGAACGGGCCTGAGGGGGAGATTACGAGGATGTTCTTTCATATATCAAAGTGTTGCAAGAATGTGTTATGTGCAATAAAGATCGTAAAACTGAGTATAAGAGGCCAGGCCTCAGAGATGCAGGTAGAGCACCTCGTGACGATACTTGCTGTCTGAATTGATGTGTTCTCCTCCGGAGAGAATAAACCCTCGTTTCCTGCCTTTCAGTCTCCAGCGCCTGCTTCTTCATTGAGTAAATATTGGTGGGTCATAGAGGCGATACCGCCGGGCAACACAAAAAGGGTCTTTGGTTACTGGTTGTCTAGAACCCCTTTTTACAATTGGCGCCCCACGTGGGGCCCATCAGCGACTCGTGGATCCAGTGGGAGAGGTCCTGACGACAGAGTGAACGACTGCAACGATCGGAAGGTACCCTGTCCGATAGACCCTCGTCTGACAGCCGATCATCCGAACTTCACTGGTTCCGAACAGACCTCTCTCGAGTGATCTACGGTCCTGACTGGGAACCATCAGGAGTGCCACGAGGAGTACGAAGGAAAGAGGACGATCGGGCGCTGGATTCGGAAGACAAGAAACTGTCCATACGGTCCGGGTAAGGTCGTGTAAACACGACGAATTGCGGAATGATTGATGATTGATGGAAAATACTAGTATTTGTTCTTTGTTAATTTATTTGGAGTTTCGCTGTCGGCAAACGGAGAAATAACCGGCTCTCTCTTTGCAAGCAGTGAAGGATAGGTAACGCACCCGTCGTGCCTATCTTTCTCCCCCACTGATCAATTGCCCCTCCCCATTGATTAACTGTTACAGATTGTTTTCTGGAGACTCTCTGTCTGCAAACAGGAAAGAATAGGTCCCCTCTTTGCAGATAGTGAAAGGGTAGGTGACGCAAACCTTTGCGGGCCTACTTATTCTCCCCATTGACCATTTTTTTATTTTTTATTGACCAAACACTGATTGCCCGATATTGGTTCTTGAGGTATTCACTGCCTGCAAACAACGTAGAATAGAAATATTCTGTCTAGTCTTTGCACGCAGTGATAAGATAGGTAGTGCTGACTATTATCCCCATTGTGATCCGTCATGCCTGTCTTCTCCCCACTGATGGATAGCTGGTTCAGCCCGGACCGTTTATTAGAGGTGGACCATCTAGCTCCGCTGGAAGGCACCCCTAATAAAGAAATGTTCACAAAATATGGATTAATTACCATAGCCTATAGTAAGCTATGGCACAAGTATACCAAAACAAACCAAGAGAAACAGTGGCCACTGATAGGATCCTTCGATTTAGACAAAATAGAAACGGTGGAAATAGCCCTTCGGAATAACAAGACAACGCCTATTATGCTCGATAGTCTCGGTACCGGTGCAAAGGGATGTGCCGATGGGACAACCCCGAGACACAACGACCCAAAAGTAATCCCCCGACACTATGCACAGGACGAACAGATTTAAGGCAAAACCAATGTGCTTTCTGTAAATGTCTCGGGCACTGGAAAGCCCAATGCCCGACTCTACAGAACATAAGTAAGAGCGGAGGGTCGACAGAAATAACAGGCCGGCAGAAAGGGAAAAGGCGCGAGACAAAAACAAATCAGACTAACACGGACAGGACGGATAGAACCACCACGTTCGATTATGCTCGATGGCACAAATTTCGTCAGACCAATTTTAGCGACATGTTAGAGTTCTGGGACTGATCGCCCCCCTGTTGCCCCCCACTCTGAAAAACAAAAGCAATTACAGGCCTGCGTAGGCAATCCCCCGTTAGAAAAAGGACTCAAGGAAACCAAGCGTCTGTTGTATAATTTAGGATTTAATTACGATAAAGATAACGCACAACCAACGATAAATAGAAAAACTAGTAAAACATTCTTTAAAGTAAACTGTACTAATAGGAACAATACAAAACATATTACGCTCACTCTGGAAGTTCTCAAAATGTAACCAGTCAACGGTCCCGCCCATCCGGAAGGTGAAACACACAGCACGTGTGGGGCGGGGCCAGCCATCAGCCATAGACCAAAAGAAATCGCCGACGAGAAGGTACAGGAGACTCCATGGGCCGACATGAAATGGTCTTCCCATACTCTCCTTCCTGGGGTGACGTCCCCCGGGCCACGAGTAGGGAGGGGGCGGATGCAGATGACCCCCTCCCTCGTATCTCCTGGTCCGGCCATCACGAATTCCTCCATCGAACTGGTGCGGGGGGGACTGGGAGGGAGAGGCGACGCGGACGAGCCCCTCCCACCTCCACAGGTAGGAGGTTTCCCAGCCCCGGCCCGGCGCAGAAATCCTCCAGCCGGGCGACGGATATACTTGTGCAACACAGAACGTACAATGTCCGGCGGATCTATTTCCGCAGCACAGAGCGTACAATGTTCAACGGGCCTATTTTCGCAGCACAGAACATACAATGTCCGACGGGCATACTTGCGCAGCACCGGACATGCAATGGTCCCCCAAGAGTCGGAGTCAGGGGTGTAGGGTGGTCATCATGTGCACCCCTGATTCAAAGGGACAGCGTGGGATGCGCCGGGAGAGGAAGGCGGCACGGATGAGCCTCCCTCACCTCCCCAGGTGAAGGCTCCACAGCTGCACCCTGGCGCCCCGAACCAAATGTCCTGCTCCAACAGCATGGTGTTCTGTCTTTTTCGCCACGAGAAGTTTCTTCCACTCCTGAAAGACACGACGAAGGGCGGCGGCTGCAGGATCTCAAAATGGCGTCTGGGCCCTCTGGAAGGCGGGTCTAGGCCGCTGGAGTAACTTTGTCCGGAATTGCAACCCGGGCACTTGCCCACCTGAGCACGAGCCTCCACCTCCGACAACATCCCCACAGCTTTGAAGATTCTACCAGAGTCCCAGAAGCCCTCGGCCCCTACAGGCTTCCGGTAGGGAACAACTGGAACGACCACGACATAGCAACAAGATGGTGGTGCTCTCGTGTCTGCACCAGTTTCAGTCTGAACCACCCCGGAACATTATGGGCTAACGAACTTGAGTAAGTTTCGGCTGAGCATCAACGTGACCCGGTAAGAAAGATTTTACCCTCCCCCTTTTTTGATTGACGGTCCACACCACCAGCCCCTCTGTTAGCACAGGTTTTTGAACTGCCGAAAGGGACTCTGGTCCAACCGCCAATCGTCGGAGACATTTTGCCCCTGATGCTACCTCCGGACTAAACCGGCCTCGTCCAAAATGGCGCCGGTATCAAATAGGAACTAACGGACACCTCGTGGTGTTCTTTAGCTAATGAGACTTGAAGTACTAAGATATATGTGAACCTTTGCACACTTGACGAAAAGGAGAGGAGGGTTCGCTTGGCGAACATTTGAAAGGGGTCCTGTCAAAATGTTGATTTCAATGAACGATTTATTTTGATATTTATTGTAACTGGTACATAATGTCGCTTATGATGCACCCCCACTGTATACATCTAGGAAATGTGATTACAATGAGCTTGACTGTGTTCCCATTCATGAACTAAAATACCCCTGATCCCTCATCACTTAACGAGACGTTTTTAGTTACTTGCAAATAATTAATTAGGCCTTTTTAACATGTTCTTATGCAACAAACCCCCTACTGTGTGTGCTTCCACCATCGCCACGTCCAGCCAAAATATGATTGCACTCTCACATTTTACGTACTGAACGATTATGCAAATAAAGGCTTTCCAAACTATGAATGGGTATCACATACTTTTGTAAATGTGGGAATCGGCTGGAGGGCTATTTTTTTTTGCATAACCATTTTGCTCTCTTTTTAAGGTTATTAGAAAAATGGCTGTTCGGCCCCGGATTTATGATCGAATCTAAGGTATGATACGCTGCCTCCAAAATATGCGACTAAGCTCAGGAACTAACGCATGAAGAAGGACCCCGACTTCGGAGAATGGGTAAAAGCAAAACGGTATGAATGTTAGAATGTCATAAGGGTATGATGATCGAAGGTACTAAGGGACAGGGTTAGCCGAAGAACTGATATGCCTTAAAACATCACAGCATTGAGGATGATTTAAGGGTCCCGATAGCTAGATACACCTCCAAAAACCAAATACCTTGCGCCAGGCGCCCCTGTTTTCTTCTTAGCGTTTTCCTACACACGATCTAAAATACCACGCTCGGACCGTCTCCCCCCCCCATGAACAACCTATCGCTCGCCACCCTTACCACACTGCCCACCCCTTTGACTTCGGAAACCGAGACCCCAGGGATTATATCCTGAGGGGATAAGACGAGTATGTGGTAAGTAAAGGACTTTCGTGCCCGTACATTTGATATGCTCGAATGTTGTGCCCCCTCCCTTTCCCTCTTTTTCTCCCTCTGCAGGTTACAATGGAATCACGATTAGGGTATCGTAACAGATCTGGAGCCACGTCACGTCCGATACATGAAACGGACTAACGCTGCAAGAGGACACCAAAAGGCGCCCAACTCAATGCACGTCCTTCTTGTACCTGACCAAATGCTCTTCCGTCCCAAAACTGCATGCTTTCTACATCCTAACACAGACCCGAAACATCTCATATTGGGTAATGCACTGAATAGCCTAAATGGTACACAGTCACTCTCCAGGACACATGTGTATCATTTAGCCTATCGTTGCACATCTCTCTCTATCTCTCTATCTTTCTCTCTCTCACTCTCTCTCTGTCTCTCCCTAACGACTGGCACCTAATTGGCGAACCTGGTGTACCACCCAATTGGCTCCAAATACCACAAGTATTTGCACAAAATTTGTTTTTAATAAAATTGCATTTGCTGCCATGTTAATACCTCTCCTTTTCTGCTAAATATTGATGAAAACTAGATTGGCCGAAAAGAAAGGGATAGGTAAGACGACTACGGTTCCCTAATCTGACCCGTAATAAGGGAGCTACTTGTCAGTGGCTTCTATGATAAAATATCTCTGGTAACGCGACCTTCCCCGTCCCAAATTGTCTCAATGCCCAAATCAGTAAAAAACGATCGAGACTTACCTGCCTTCCCAGGACACCATCAGTTTTGTATTGGCTGCCCCAGACGAGAATTTGAAAAATGTCCCTTGCTCCAATTCACTGTGTTCCTAGTTGTTTTCCATAAGACCCCACTTACCCCCAAAGATGAGTTTAATGGTTATCGCAAGCCCCCCGAGTTTTTGACGAAGTAGCCAGGTTGTAAGAAACGATGTAGAAATTAGAATGATGTTTACAAAGTTAAAATCAGATCGAAAAATGAAAGAACTTGTTGCAGTAAACCTTGTTGAAAATAAGATGTTTAGCTAAAAGATAGGACGCATTGATGTAATGGAGAATCGTTTAGCCTATGTTCATTCCTCAGAAGGATGCCTATCAGACTATGGTGAATAACACGTTGCACTTTTCCGTAAAATACAAAGCCCTGAAGACCGGCCTAGCCTTGCAAGACTCGTACTAGGGAAATGGCTCTCTACCAGAAGAACTGACATGACTGTAATAAACGAATGCAATGAATGGGTATCAGACCTCGTACCACGACAAAATGAATGTAATAAACCGACAAAACGCCAAAGAAATAACCACAAAGGGAAGTTGTTGGGAATCCAGCAAACCCATCATCAATTGTTTATACGTTGGCTGCAAACCTCAATGTAGCGGATGTTTACCCCAGTTGCTTGGTGTTGGGAGAGAAGTAGATTTACGTAATTACCTTCCTCTGCAAAATCTCTAAAGACTGTCTTTTCAAACTCATTTAAGGGTACCACTGTCGGAGGAGAAAGAGACCGGATGTGGGAGCACGCGGCCTGACTGCAGACCGTGGAACCTCAGCGACGGAGGCCAAGGCGAGACCACAACAGTAAGGAGTCGCAGGACAAGGCACTGTTTCCGACAAGCCTAAAGGAAAGGGCTGACCTGAGGACCCTGCTCTATGATCGACGCGTGCCGAAAGGTCCCTGCTCTCTGAACGTGATTATGGACCCGCCTGTCTAAAATTTTCCGTCTCTCTGGCCTGTTCCCGACCTGGCCCTGCTCCATCCCCTCCTCCTCCGACCTGCCATAAAGACTATTCACCCACACTCCCTCCCTCCACCTGAACTTCCAAAATCCTCTAAATCCTGCTGTGCCATCCGGAGAAGGGCATTTCATGCGTCAAAGAGGAGGGAGCCCTGACTAAGTAGACCACGAACTGTGTTGAATCTCAGAACGGTGACCTAAAACACCAAAAAGGGTCACCCCAAAGAGGAGCTAAACGAAGTATGTGGTTCTGCCCGGTACCGAGCACCTTGAAGATGATGGAAGCAACAGGAAATACCCACCACAGAAACCCAAGAACAGACAGACTCCACAACTCAAAGACAATTGCATCCCTCACCACAATCCTTTTCTGTCTCCTTCTAATGACCACTCTCTGGATTATGGAAGAAAATGCATCTGCTCCAAAACCGTAACGCATTTCTCTCATGAGGCCTGGCGAAACAGTACAAAGGCACTCTCCTGCCCGCAGACCTCCAACGGCTCAACCCACATGAACATTCCTGCTAACGAACGAATTGTAATACAGGTGTTCAACAGTGCCAACAGAAGACGACCAAGAATGCCGAGAACTGACTAACAATGGTCCACGACCATAAGACACTGGGAACACTGATTATTGTTTTTACCATGTCTCATTTCTCTCCCAACCACCATTGAATTGACTATGCTCCAACCGAGCACAAAAAGAACCTACTTACTTGGTAACCTATCGGCTCCTACTCCGAATGACTACCAGCTTCTATGATCTGTACCCAACGCTCTCACTGCATAATTTTTGTCTGATACTGCATTACTATGACTTTCCTGCAACAAAGCTTAACGATGAGCCCGCCCACTGGAGGAAAAGATTTTAAAAATGTGATGTTTATGTACAGTTCCTTCACCTGGGTTATCACTTCCTTACTTATGACCACAACAGTAGACATAGATAGGAAATAGGCCAGCAAGATGTCTTAGAAATGTTAAAGGGAGGACTGTGGAAACTTAATACGGCTTGGTGAACATTATCTGCGCCATCTTCCCTTTTGCCCCGATGCCACACTCTTCGCCGCACACGCCCACCACATTAGCTGCCTTGACCAGAACCACCCTCTGCACACCCCTGACCCCCAGCACGGCTCTCCACCTACACAAGCACCCCCACACACTGATCACTCCCGCTTTCACATGCCTTGCGCGTAAGCGGCAGTCATTTTGAGCACCATGGCCCCTCTGCCCCTCGCTGATAGCCAGCGCGTCTCTCTCTCTCTCTCTCTCTCTCTCTCTCTCTCTCTCTCTCTCTCTCTCTCTCTCTCTCTCTCTCCCTCTCTCCTAACCTCGCAGGCATCCCCCGCACGCTGACAACCCCCTCGCTCTCCTTGGGCCATAAACCCCTCTTCAGCGCAGATCTGCCTCAGAATCCCATCCTGTTCCCAGCGCGACACCTCCCTTCATTCCTTTCATAGTTTCAGGCCCTTTGACGCAAACCTCCCTTTCCTGTGTGCCCGTCTGTCTTCCTTGTTCCCAAGCCACCACCTGGCCCTACGGATACTGTTTATTACCCCGTACAGTAGGAAGCCTCCCCTCCCCATCAAAAGACCCTCGAGCCGATCAAAGCCCCCACCCTACGAGATCCGATCAAACTTCACACATTCCGTGAATCGGCGGAATGTCCTGCTGCGCAATAATCATCACCTGTTGTGACCGGGGTGGGGAATTCAACTGTAAATGTATGTGGGAACGGGCCTGAGGGGGAGATTATGAGGATGTTCTTTCATATATCAAAGTGTTGCAAGAATGTGTTATGTGCAATAAAGATCGTAAAACTGAGTATAAGAGGCCAGGCCTCAGAGATGCAGGTAGAGCACCTCGTGACGATACTTGCTGTCTGAATTGATGTGTTCTCCTCCGGAGAGAATAAACCCTTGTTTCCTGCCTTTCAGTCTCCAGCGCCTGCTTCTTCATTGAGTAAATATTGGTGGGTCATAGAGGCGATACCGCCGGGCAACACAAAAAGGGTCTTTGGTTACTGGTTGTCTAGAACCCCTTTTTACACCCGCGTTGTAATCTAGAGGGGCAGAGATTTACCATATGATGTGGGGATGCCCGCAATTGGGAACGTATTGGGAGGAGGTAGTCGATCTGCTCTGCACAGTTACAGAAAGACAGATAGAGCCCGACATGGGCACGTGCTTATTTCACTGGTTTCCACATACATCTAAAACAAACGTCACTAGTAAGTTCTTGGACCTAGGATTGCTGCTGGCTAAGAAAGATATAACAGCGCATTGGAAATCCAGGGGAGGACCCAACATAGAGAGGTGAAAGCCGTAATTAATTAAATGGGCAACAAGTGAAAGCACAGTTCGGCTTCAACATGCTAAGCGGTCTAATAATGATAAAGAGCTGGAGATTGCAAGGGCATGGGAGGCCATAGTTACGTCCCTACAGGTGCGAGAAGCAGAATGCGATGGAGGCTCGGTCTTGGATGCAAAGATGGGGACGCAGTGAACTGCAAGGCCAGTAGGGGAACCCCTGACATACCCATATGGTGCATCTGTTGAAATTTTTTTTATTTTTTTATTTTATTGGATTTGTATTGCGCTCAGCTACCCTCAATGGGTTTCCCGGCGCCAGGGACAGACTGAAGAAAGAAAACAAGCAAGTGCAAAAAAGAGATCACGAAATGAAATGGAATGATAAGGGGCTGGGTTGTACAGCCCCAATGCTAATGGAATAAGTAATACTGAGGAATTTGTAGTATTGTTCTTTTCAGCTGTAAGTAGATTGGACACACCGGTGGCAGGGGGTGGGTGGGGAGGGAGGAGGGACTGGGCGGGCTTGATTAGTTATTGATGTGTCATTCAGTTACAATAACAGTGGCTCACTATGACTGTTAGCAGAGAATGGTCCTCTATATGATAGTTGAATATTACAGAGGTATGTGGCAAGGGGGAGATAGACTAAGGACTGAAAACATGGGAGCCGTATAATTATAATGCGGAGGGGCAATGGGGCAAGTGTTCTAAGGGGCTATTGTTATGATGTACGCTGAGTATTATTAATGATGTATCATTGCTAAAATATTTTAAAACCTGCAAGGTCCTACCAATATCTGATCGCAAACTGTGTAAACAATTGGACTGAAGTGATGTAACCAATGCAGACAACCGACATAAGGTACATGAACCCAAAAAACCTGTGGCGAGTGGAACACCGACTGTGATGGAAAGGGTAGGTCAATGAGGATCAAAAAAGATATACACTACATATCAGAATACAAATCGAAAGAGACTTATCACCTGGGCTAGATACAGGGAACAGGGATTCCCCCAACGTCAAGGATATAGAAGAGGCCAAATGTAGATGACTAGTAGAAAAAATCCTTCAAATTGTTTCCAAGTACTTAATAGATAAACTTGATAGAGTTTCTTCACATCTGTTCACTTGAATCTGTTGTATGAGACGAGGAAACAGATCTCTCTAATGAAAGTTAAGGCATGAGAGACTTCGTTGGGGGCATACACACTTGCAGAATTCTTCTACAGCATATAAAGGAGTTCTCTGCGAATCAGAATGCTTGACACCTGGCCAAGCCGGCAGGCCCGGACAACAACTCTAACGACATACAGATCAGTTTCGAAAACCTTTCCCCGTTGACGCCCGAAAGAGTGATAAGATTTATGGAATCCACTAAGTCGGGATCTCCACTGGGCTTACTGACTTAAGTATTACATATGGTTTCCCACACAATTGCAACTTACCTTGCCCCACTTCTATACAATGTTCTTTGTTCAGGGCTTTTCCCAACATCCTGAAAAAAATCTCTGGTGCACACTATCTTGAAAAAACCTTCACAAGACCCCATAGAGGTAAAAAACTACTGGCCTATTTCCTGCCTTCCGTTTCCATCCAAGATCTTAGAAAAAGCTCTAAATGGTGATCTGGTGGCCTTTTTTAGAGGGAAATGATAAGTTGGATCCATCACAACATGGTTTCAGGTCACAGCGCTGCACAGAGTCAATGCTAACTGCAGCTACGGATGAGATCCCTATGCTGGTAGACTCGGGAGGGAAGGCAGCACTTATCCTGCTTGACCTCTCAGCTGCGTTCGACGCGGTTAACCATCAAGTACTTATCCACAGACTAGGCAAGATGGGGATCACCGGTAGGGTGCTGACCATACTCAGTTCGTTTCTGTCAGGATTCACAACAGCGCGCCTGCCTAATGCTTTAGTGACTATAGAAACTACAATATCCATGAGCCTTTTCTTTCAGGAAATATAATGCGGTCCTGCGCGATTGGCTGATGCGCGTAATTCTGTTTCCTGTGTTTCCGTGATGTCAGTGGAGAGAAACGGCATCCTTCTGCTCTGGAAAGGAGTATCGCTGTGCAACTAAAGACACTGTGGGTAAGAGGCATCTGTTTACAGCGAGTTGGCTGAAATACCCCCATGGCCTTTTGACCCATAATTTAACTTTGACAGAAGGGTGGGGCGCCGAGTGATGCTAACTCGTGCTGCCGTTTTCTTTTGGATCTAAGCTGGTTTAGGTTGAGCGGAGCCCAGAAGTATTTCGGCTTTGGGTTGCTGTGTCAGCTATACATATTTGTTGAGGAACATTGTTTGGGTGCCAGGCAGCGGAGCGTGATGGGTTACGACACGCCGCCATGTGCACTTCCACAGCAGCTACTGCTTCATCCGGAACGGTAGTAGTGGTCACAACTACCCGTTGCCGGTATAAGTTGCATATCCGCGTTTGTGTGAGGAGATACAAGCGGAGCACAGTGGTGGGTGTAACCACGTGTTGCCGACTTTAGCTCAGTACCGCACAAAGTACAGGACGATATTTACGGAACGGAAGTGGTGGTCACAACTACACGTTACCGTAATATCCGTGTTTGTTGCTATATTTATGCTTTGTGAAGAAACCCAAGTAAAAGGTTCAAACCAGAGAAGCACTTTGAAGAAAGAGTGGATTCTCTAATTTGCTTTATTGTGAGGGACTGGGTTTACTCAGAACAATGCTTCAACGGGCAGAATGAGAAGGTTACTATTTCTTTTCTATGGTGTGCTAAATTATCAAACACGTTAGCATATATAACCTTTGCAAGACATGAGTAACACATGTTTTATTGTTGTGTTTGTTTCTAGAAACCTCTGGATAGAATACCAAGTGTAACATTCCCTAGGATTTGCCACCTCTTACAGGTATTCGGGGTTTAGCGAGAATTCATGAGAGTAGTCATTTATGTTGCCCTGTTTATACATTGTGTTGTTTTTGTCATTTCAGGTCCTTTCTCCCTGCTGATCCCTTCCCTTACCTTTTTTCCCTCGCCTGATTGTGCGAGCACCCTGTGTTACATATTCAGGGTGCTAGTAACATCAGGAGGTGGACCCTTATCTCATCATCCGGATCCTGCGGAGCGTGTTCTGACAGTTTCTGTCAAATAGAAAGCAGACGGTGCTGCTGGGAGGACACCATCTAACTAGTTTGCTCTTTCCTGTGGCGTGTCCCAGGGATCATCCTTATCCCCAATGCTGATTAATATTTATGTTACTCCATTGGCAAAACTCATTCGATCACATGGTTTCTCTGCAATTTCCTATGCAGATGATAGACAAATAGTGGTATTTTTATCATCTGAGTCTGAGGGTGTGGCAAAGAAGTTTAACAATTGCATGCACACATCACCAGATGGATGCAGGAAAACTGTCTCAAGTTTAACACCGAGAAATCCGAGGTCTTACTTTTCGGAAACGACTCCTCGTTTTGGAACAACTCTTGCTGGCCGGCGCTGGACTGTGCCTATCCCCCGTTTGAAAAGTAAAAAAAATCTGGGAGCCAGGGTAGATGATCAGCATTCCTTTTCAGATTTTTTTTACTGGGGTCTAAGTATTTGTCTCCTTCCTGTTGGTAATAGCACTCTCTAGCACTAAGACGCCTTGGCATTCACGTGCTTTATAAAAACGGTACTTACTTACTCTAAACTAAAGTACCTATAGGTAGAGAGGTAATAAGATTTCCAGGTAGACATACTAAAAAAATACTAAGCAGCCCCCTGGTGCTGTGTTAACCGGACTGCCATGCTTGCATAATATGGATGTCACCAAATACATAACACTGTAAAACATGTAATCCCACCATCATGAAATCATGAACGGCCACCCAGCTACTTCCTGTAAAGTCTAAAAGATTACACCAAAGCCCAATCTTTTAGGTCAATGGATAATACTACAGAGAAGGCAAAAACAGAGAATATCCCTGTCATTGATAGTATATAGGAGCTCTAGGTATGTGGTATACAGGAGCCATTACCTATATATCTATTTATCATGTAGAATGTAAATGGGACCAGTATAAGTAAATAGGTTTGCGTGAAAATGTCTTTAAGTTCAATAGAGTCCTATACCAGCAGACCAAGGGAGTTATCCTGGGGGCAGTCTGTGCCCCAAGTGTGGCTCATCTATACATGGGTATTTCTTTAAGGAAAATAAATATACAATGAGGTAGCCCAATTCTCTGAGAATATAAAACAATGGCCTAGATATATAGACAATATCTTCTTTATCTAGCAAAGAGAGGAACAACAAAGAGTTTTGTTTATGGATCAACCTTTGTGTATGTGTAAATAATACTGAATTCACTCCCAACAAGAGCAGGGAATGAGTGAAACTTCTGGATATTTGGATCCAACATCGAGACCAGCAAATACAGATTTCACTCTACACCAAACCCACAGCAAGAAACACACTCCTACATTTTGAAAGCTTCCACCTATGTTGCCAGAAGCAAGTGATCCCATTCAGTCAGTACCTGTGTCTCCGTAGAAATTGCTGTAACAGTAACATTTTTCAGAAGAATACAGAAATCCTCAAGAGAAAGCTTCTAGCTAAGGGTTATACTAAGTGTCTGGTATGGGATTCCATAAATGATATTATAACAGAGAAAGCATGTTTCAAAATGGAATGAAAGACAACAAGGACAAACTGGTATGTGGGATACGGCATTCTAATCTTGATCATAAGGTTAGGCAAATTGTGAACTCTCAATGGCACACACATAATACAGACCCTCTACTGTAGCCCACCTATGCATTTAGAAGGAACCTCAATTTGAGGAACATTCTGGTCAAATTGAACTTGGACAACAATAAAACCTTCTGTCAAAAATCCACTACAGGAAAAAACCCTATCAGTGGCAATCAGAAATGTGGGTCCTGGCATGAGAAGGAGCTAAGGTCTCAAATGTTATAAAGCGGAGAGCAAGGACAATTACCCTGTCCAGTATGACCAACTGTAGATCTTCTAATGTAATAAACTTTATTCTGTGCCCCTGTCATGATGTACCTAAAAATCCTCAAACTCCTTCTCAGGGGTCTTACCAATAAGTAGTCCATTCAAAGCAGCAAAGAAATCAACAGAGAATCTGAAATATGAAAAGACATCTTTATTACAATTAATTGTGAGGCTACGTCGCCCAGTCACACCTAAAGCAACTGAATGAGGCAGCCTCTTGAATGGTCTCAGCACAGACCTTTTATACCATTTATTATGCCCTAGGCAAACATTCCTTATTTTACAGTTGACCATTCACATATTTTCACTGCAAAGAAAAAGCATAGTCATGATGACAAGCCCATATTTCAGTTTGTCCAACCCATAATCAACTATCCGGCAAGGCCTAGTTTTTCCATCAGATATCGACGGACCCCCAATAAAAACGGGCACCTCCTCCTCGTAAAGCAAGTCATCAAGAAAGAAACAGGGACAAGTGTGTGTAAGATTAGGCATGGTTTGTGTGTAGTAAATCTTTACAATGTCCTGTGCTCTGATCTATAATCTTGATCAGCTAAAGGGCAGTAACTGGCTTGGCAAGGTTAGCCTCAAGCAACAGGGTCAGCTTTCGTCAGGTCATGCAGGAGTCAGCACAAACCCATCCTAAGGTTATGTCCTTAAATACTTGTTCTGCCACAGTGAGGGCCTACTGTAAGGGTAATCCACAAAATGGCTGCTATGTACAAGATGGAACCCGAGGGTTCAGAACAAAACCTTCAAATACACAGTGAATCCATTGGTGTAACATGACGAAAACACTCGCACTTGCTGAACTCACTGTTTACGGTCTGCTGTTACCAAATTCAATCAATCAATCAAGCATATCATTTGTATAGCGCGCTACTCACCCAGAAGGGTCTCAAGGCGCTTGGAGGAGGGGGGCCGCTACTGCTCGAACAGCCAGGTCTTGAGTTGTCTCCTGAAGGCGAGGCGAGGTTGTCCTGGGTCAGCCGAAGGTGGATGGGGAGGGAGTTCCATGTCTTGGCCGCCAGGTAGGAGAAGGATCTGCCTCCGGCGGTGGCTCTTCGGATGCGTGGTACGGCGGCGAGGGCGAGGCTAGCGGACCGTAGCTGGCGGGTGGGCGTTTGGAAGGTCAGGCGGTCGTTGAGGTACTTGGGTCCCAGGTTGTGGAGAGACTTGTGTGCATGGGTGAGGAGCCTGAACGTGATCCTCTTGTTGACGGGGAGCCAGTGCAGGTTCCTCAGGTAGCCGGAGATGTGGCTGCGTCGAGAGATGTCCAGGCGTTCTGGATGCGTTGTAGTCTTTTCTGTAGCTTGGCAGTGGTTCCGGCGTAGAGTGTGTTCCCGTAGTCCAGATGGCTGGTGACGAGGGCCTGAGTGACCGTCTTCCTGGTTTCGATCGGGATCCATCGGAAGATCTTGCGGAGCATGCGGAGGATGTGAAAGCATGAAGAGGAGATGGCGTTGACTTGTCTGGTCATCGAGAGGGAGGAGTCCAGGATGAAGCCCAGGTTGCGTGCGTGGTCTGTCGGCTTGGGGGCAGTGCCCAGGGCTGGGGGCCACCAGGAGTCATCCCAGGCGGAGGGTGATGGTCCAAGGATGAGGACTTCCGTTTTGTCTGAGTTCAGTTTCAAGCGGCTGTTCTTCATCCACTTGGCGACGTCTTTCATCCCTTCGTGGAGGCTGGATCTGGCGGTGTCGGGGTCTCTGGTGAGGGAGAGGATCAGCTGGGTGTCGTCGGCGTAAGAGATGATGTTGAGGTTGTGTTGGCGTGCGATGGCTGCGAGGGGTCTCATGTAGACGTTGAAGAGGGTGGGGCTGAGTGATGATCCTTGCGGGACGTCGCAGATGACTTCGGTGGCCTCGGAACGAAACGGTGGGAGGCGGACTCTTTGTGTTCTTCCAGCGAGGAACGAGATGATCCACTTCAATGCCTTCTCTTGGATGCCCGTGTTGCTGAGGCGTTGGACTAGCGTGCGGTGGCAGACCGTGTCGAACGCGGCGGAGAGGTCCAGGAGGATGAGTGCCGCTGTTTCCCCGTTGTCGAGAAGGGCTCGAATGCCGTCGGTGGCTGCGATGAGGGCGGTCTCAGTGCTGTGGTTGGCTCTGAAGCCGGACTGCGAGGGGTCAAGGGATCCGTTCGTCTCGAGGAAGGCGGCAAGCTGTCTGTTGGCGATCTTCTCGATGACTTTGGCAGGAAAAGGGAGGAGCGAGATGGGGCGGAAGTTTTTGAGGTCGGTGGGGTCCGCTGTAGGTTTCTTCAGTAGGGCGCTGAGCTCGGCATGCTTCCAGCTCTCTGGGAAGTTGGAGGTGTCGAAGGAGATGTTGATGACGTCTCGGAGTTGGGGTGCGATGGTGGAGTCGGCCTTGTTGAAGACGTGGTGGGGGCAGGGGTCAGTCGGAGATCCGGAGTGGATAGTGTTCATCGTGCGGGCTGTGTCTTCGGTGGTCACTGCGGTCCAGGTGCGGAGGGTGGCGGTGAGTCATGATATTTAAAACACAGGTTCAGAATTTTCAGTACCACAGACCATCCTTTTGCCCTTACATAGGCAATCACTCAGTCTATATGTGCAACTGTGCCCAAAGTCCGTTATAAGCCTCTTTGGAAGGCTTCTATTGTCCATCAAATCGGCTTCCATTGTCTTCTTCGGCGTTGGGCCTCTCGATTCAGGCCTTTTCATGAGAAAAAGTACTGCTTAGTTGGAGTGCCCTCCTGGCAAACAACCAAAGCTCACTCGAAAGTCTCAATGTCTCAAAACAATGCACCAGTGTCTCTTCTTTGTGGCAGACACTACAAATGATGTGCTCTTCATTGATCATGGGCACAAAACATCTCGTGCAGATCCAAGCACTACTGAGAAACAACCTCTCAAGATCAGCAGCACTTTCAGACTCCAACACTCATTATTTAGTGTCAGAGGACGCTCAAGCTGCTCTCTCCTGGGCACCAGAATGTAGTGCCTTTCCGTCGGAGCAAAGGGAAAAGTGGTGTGTGTGTGGCCAAAACTTGGGCCAAGAGCTCAAGAGACTTACGCTGTCAGAGGTTTCCAGCTCATAACAGGTAGAAAGCTCAAACAAACAGAAGCTCTCATTCTGTGGCAAACAAGGAACCAGCTCCTCTTTTTTTCTGCAACGCCTTCCGATGAAGCAAATGCCTTGCTTGGGAGGTACCATTGACGGCACGCTGATGATCGCTGTCCAGCCTCGTGACTTTCTGGTTGCAGGAATTGTAGAGCCAAAAAGTCTGTCATTCATCTGTAGCGGTCACTGATAGGGAGTGGGCTTAGTCTCGATCACAGGTCTACAGGGTATCACTCTTCCTTTGACTCTGGAAGATCCCGCAGAACCTAGTGATATAGGAAATGTAACACAATTGTTAGTTTCCTTCCAATCAAGCACAAAAAACAGTTCATGGGTTTTAACAAGGGGACTGCAAGCAGGTGGCCTGCAATCTGCAAGGGAGTGGCAATACGCCATGGGAATCTAAATGGATGTCCTCACACAGTGGCATTGTCTAATGGGGTAAATACATATTTTCCTCAATGATTAAGCCTAGGTGTTCCTAAATTCCTTATCGAGAACATCTCAAATAGAGAAATGACATAATACAGATTATCAAGGACATGAAGAAAAGTCCCTTTAAAAAAATGTGCATCAAGTGCACTATGCAATACAAAGGCTAATGATCAAATGTGCAGACAAAAAGACAAGAACTAGAGAGTCCTGGTATTTGCATGATTGGAACACATCTGATCCCACCAAAAATTAGAGCAGCAGGAACAGAAGAGAACTAAAAAATTAAAATAGACATTAAAAATGTGTCATGTTCAAAAGGTAAACTTAAGATATCTCCTATTGAGATGGAAAACTTGTCTTACTATAATATTGGGTCAGTTAACCAGTCTATCACTACCCCGACAGTCAGTCTGAAAAAAACATTGAAGTAGGCCTAAGGAAAATTCTTGAAAACCAGCCTGGTCATACAAAAGGGAATTATACATAACATGGGGGGGTCCCTGATACATCACTGCAGTCTAGAAGTGTGAACATAAACAATACACCCATAATAATAAATGGGCTGACTGGTGAAAGGAATATGGAAAAGGGAAATGGAGCTAGGACACAACTAAAATCCCCAATAACTAAGCATGATGCGACATCGTTCAGGGGAGAAGCAACAAAAGAAAAATCTATAGGAAGAACAAGAGTTTGCTTGGGTGCCTCAGGCATGTGACACATCACCAAGAGTACGGGGAATACAAAAAAGACCAAAGTTACACAAATTTTAACTCTACCGCTGGCAACTACACCATGTACGGTAATCCTAACTAATGTTCCTGTTCTCTCTTCAGGGAGAAAAAATGAAACCTGGTTTCCTTTCAAGGGACAAAGCCATATGCTATTTGGGAAACAGAACATGATTAAGTAATGCAATATTGAAATTAGGCCAGCTTGAGTCACAGATCTATAATTCCCTCCTTAGGTCCAATCAAGGATACATAAATGTAGGGCTGCCTATTACTTTAAGGGAATGTGCAGTTAGTGACTAACAGCAGATGACACACTTTGAACCTGTATATCTTTTTAGTTTTCTTCAATATCATTATAGCCAAATTTAGGCATGCACTGGTAAAAGTGCTGCCTGTCTTCCTCACAGTATGAAAACCATATCTGTGAAATTTATCATTATACCAAATCCGTCCAACTGTTGTGCAACAATACATATCGTCATACGGATCCCTTCACAACACAGGGGAACTTGTAATAGTAACAACATAAAACAAAACATACACAAAAAATGCACATGCCAAGCCATCATATATACTTGCTGTATATCAAGCACAAAAAAGCAGCATAGACAAAACAATAGCATATGTGAATAAGCGGTGACACACAGCACCATGGCACATGTACTTTATGCACTGTAAACCTGCAGCCCAAAACCCAATATTTGGGCTTGTCTAAATTTGTCAGGTCTAAAATCCCTACCCTCCTTTTGACAGTAGAGCACCAGGCCGTGGGAGTCTGCTGTCAGATATAACTTTGCTGTCTCTCTTCTAACATACAGGACCAACTAAAATATTTCACGATAGGGCCAAATTCACAAACGAAAACATGAACATTTCTTTCCAAAGAAATTACGCAAAAACACATCTCCTTTCAACTAACCAAACTCACGTGTTTTGTCAGTCTTAGAACAATCCATGAATAATCTGTAGGCAGAAGCAGAAAAATACACAACACAAAAAAAGACACATTTTAACATACACAAAAATAAATTTTCATTACTTAACTGTTACTCTCTTGCCAGTTCACCTCGCAACATCAAGCCACCTTATTTTTACCGTTCTAAAAGAAATGGTTACACTGACACTCCATATTAATTTGGCACCTATAATTTCCACTGTGAGAAATAATTCCTAATTAGCAAATCTTTTTCACTTAGGCCTGTAGCCTGTAGCCTTCAAAATTTTGGAAAAGGGCTGCATCTTATTTTCTATCTAAGACTTAATGCTACACTTCGTTTTCTGTCAAATAAACGCAACTAGCAAACATTATTTTACTTAGCGTGGAGACACAAATGTATCAGTTCTGCAGAGCATTTAACACGATGTTTGGGACTTTAAAAAAAAACCCTTTTTATTTTCCCTTTTAAATTAAGTTATTTCAGTTTATTGATGTTCTCATGGAGAAACCAGAAACCCCACCTTTAGAGGCCCGTTCAGCAAGGTCATTTGCATTCCTCGGAGGCAAAGTCTTAATTAAAAGGTCACAAATGTCAACATGACAGCCTTCTCCATTGTTTACAGGGAAACTAAAAGATAACATCTCAGCAGCACGAGCCAGCCTCTGCAATTCTCTCAGCCCTCAACTTCTGCCACACTGAAGCTGTCAAAGCCAGAAGGCTCTAACCTGCAATAATTCACTCTATTTTGAAAAATAATTTCTCTTTTTTTAGGCGCTAAAATTATCTCTATTCCCAGATTATTAAACTACATTAACTGTCATAATTCTCAAAACCTAATGACACACATACCAGTTTTATTTAGAGCAAATGCTTGTTGCAATCCTATGGTACACACTTCATCAGTCTTAAATGAACAAACTTTTCCGTAGGCCTAGCTGAAGCTAGAACCTTCAACCCTGATATAAAAACAAGCCTTTGTACTGGCACATTAACCCACTGAATCATAAGAAGGCACAACCTGCAAATATGGAAAGGGGTGACCAACTTGGTCCCCCCGAACTTATGGCTGAGTGCCTCGATCCCCCCGGGAAGCCATTTTTGGGGCGGGAGGCGCGTCTCGGCTGGTATGCCCGAAGCGGCGTAGCCGGGGCGCGCCTGTTCCCGCCCTAGAGTGGGCTGGCCTAGACACTGACGCAGCCAGCCACGCCCTCGGGGCAGGCAGGGGCGGGTATACGCCCGCCCTGAAGACGGATAAAAAGGGACGCAAGACCAGAAGACATCCTCTTGTTCTTGTGCTCTGAAGCTGCACCTCCTCGCTGCACGTGAGCTCGGGACAGAACGAAGAGCCAATTTTGAGCGTTTTAATCTTTCTTTTTGTCTTCTAGATACTTCGTTTGAAAGATGCCCAAGAAAGGCGCGAAGAGAATGTCGACTGACCAGATGGTTCGGGCTCTCATGAAGGAAATGTCCGAGATAAAGAAGCAGTTGGCGGGGCGAGACGGCGAGGAGGGATCGGGGCGTCCACCGGCCGGAGGGAGGCCTAAGAGGCCGAGAAGGGGGCCGGTCGGGGGAGACGTCCCGGTTCCCTGTTCCCCGCTCGAGCCGCCAGCCCCGGTACCGGCCCCGGTACCGCAGGAAGGGAACCCGATTCCGGTCGTAGTCACCCCGACATCCGCTGAGGGTATGCCTCCCGAGTTGGCGGCACAGCTAGCAGCATGGTTGGGGGACAGTACCGAGGGCGCCACGGCTGCCGAAGCGCAAGCACTCATGAAACAGTTGCGCGAGAAACGTGATGCAGCCAAGGTGCCCGCGCCGGATGCGGTGATAAACAAGCCACGAGGGGCGGAAGTAGCGTCCGGTGCAGGTAAGCGGCCATTGCCGATCGCAAGGGATGAGTCAACACCCTCTCGTAGAGAAAAATTGGGGCAACATGTTCCTTTGGCAATAAAGGAAAAGATTTGGGCGGGGGAATACGTAAACATTTTCTCCCTGCTCGTTGATCACTATGAGGTTGAAACTGTTAAGGGTCAAAAGGATCTGATGCATCCGAGTGTTTGGCGCGCCAAAATGGCCGCCTTTAAAGTGAATGAGAATATTGGCAACTGGGGTAATGCTTGGGGAATTTTTACGTCAATTTTGGGGGAACGTAGGCCTGAATTGCTCCCTGAATTTCCAGTATATCAGTCACGAATTATGGGGTACTCGACATCGCACCAAGGTAACCAATGGTTCTGTTATGACAACCTTTTCAGGAAAACGATGGAGCATAACAAAAGTTTAACCTGGGACTGTTACGATTCTTTGACATGGAATAAAATGAAAGAGTCGGGGATGTTGAAAGTGCCGTTGGTGGGGAGTACTGTTGGTGAGTCCTCCCGCCAAAATGGGGGGACGCCCTTTCGGTCGGGTACGGGTACAGACGATTACCCGAGACCCGCCGGCAATACAGGGAAGAGGGGTTTCTGTTTCAATTTCAACAGAAGTAAATGTACTAGGCCCCCGGGATCTTGTAAATTCAAACACGAATGTAGTGGTTGTGGGGCACCCCATCCTGAGTCCTCGTGCAGAGCCAAATCGGGTGAAAATGGGGGTAGAGGAGGCGCCAAACAGGTCTAATATAGTCCGAGGGGCGCCTTTACCAACCCCGATTGATACCCTGGCGATGATTCCCTGGCTCAGCGAATACCCAGATCGTACTTCTGCTGGGGTGCTACGAAACGGTTTTTCATATGGTTTCCGCATCCCGGTGGGGAACTTTCAGGGTGTCGGGACGTGCAAAAACCAACTTTCCGTCTTGCAGCATACGACTGTAGTACAGGATAAGATCCGGAAAGAGGTTACCCGAGGTCGGGTTGCCGGCCCGTTTAGTGTTCCCCCGGTACCGAATTTTGTTTGTTCTCCTTTAGGGGTGGTCCCCAAGAAGGACCCAGGTGAGTTTCGATTGATTCACAATTTATCAGCTCCTCATGGCCTTTCTGTAAACGATGCAATTGATCCAGAGATATGTTCGGTGCGGTACGCATCATTCGATGAGGCCGTAGCCATTTTGAATCGCCTGGGGCCCGGGACGCTGATGGCGAAATCAGATATCGAGTCAGCGTTCCGTTTGCTCCCGGTATACCCGGAAGACCAACGTCTTTTGGGATTCATGTTTCAAGGTTCGTATTACATGGATAGGTGTATGCCGATGGGGTGCTCTATATCTTGTGCATATTTCGAGAAATTCAGTAGTTTCCTACAATGGGTTTACACGAAGGAAACGGGTTTTCGAAATGTGATGCATTACCTCGATGACTTTCTGTTCCTTGGGGCCGCTGGGGATGATGAATGTGCCCGGGCCTTGACTGGCTTTTGTGTTTTAATGAATCAATTTGGCGTGCCATTGGCACCAGGTAAAACTGTGGGTCCCACGACTTGCCTCGAGTTTCTCGGGATCGAGTTGGACTCTAGTGAGGGTTGTTTTCGTTTACCAGCTGCCAAAGTGTCGAAATTCAGGGCAGCCCTGGAAATGTGTATTACTGCATCTAAAGTTACGCTGCATCAATTGCAGCAATTGGTGGGGAAGTTGAATTTTGCCCTAAGGGTGATCCCGATGGCCCGCCCCTTCTCCCGTTCAATTGCCCAGGCGATGGTCGGCCTAAAAGAGGGTCATCATCGCACGAGATTATCGGCCGAGGTCCGCCAAGACATGCGTATTTGGTTAGCATTTTTGGCGGATTTCAATGGTCGAGTCGTCTGGAACAAACCGGCCTTGTCCTCTGAAGAGCTGGGTCTATGGACGGACTCAGCGGGAAGCATGGGTTTCGGCGCCATCTTCGGCACAAAATGGTCGGCACAAAGGTGGCCAACATGGTGGCATGAAGAGGGGCTGACGAGTAATATTGCTTTCCTTGAACTGTTTCCCATTTTGGTGGCCCTCAGAACCTGGCCCGATGGATTCAAAAATCACTCTGTCATATTTTGGTCTGACAATATGACCGTTGTAGAATGCATCAATAGTCAGGCAGCACGTTGTAAAATGATTTTAAGGCTGCTTAAAGAAATTGTTTTACTGTGTATGCAACTGAACGTGGTATTCAGAGCAAAACATGTACCAGGGGTGATGAATCAGGCTGCTGATGCGCTGTCTCGTTTTCAAATGCAGGCTTTCTCGGGTTTCCTTCCCTCAGCGGACCCAGAGCCAGCACCCTTTCCCGAAGCTCTCTGGTCTCTCGGTGCCCCGAACTTCGTTACCTCGTGGGAGAGAGTCTAGCACCAAGGACGAGGAAGGCATACGAAGGGGCGTTTCGGGCTTATTTAGCCTTTTTGGGGACTGAGAGAGGGGGGCTTTGGGGGCATGAGGATTGGGTAGTACATTTTCTGATGTCCTTGCGTAAGGCTGGGAAGTCGGTGGCTACAGCCCAGAGGCATCGTGCTGCCATTTCCTTTGTTGCCAGGGCTCATAATATCCAGGACCCGACAGCGTCTTTTGTGGTACAGAAAGCGCTGCGTGGGTGGCAACGCCTTGAGGGTCGCAAAGTAGATGAGAGGCGCCCGATAGGTCTGGATAGGTTGTCCCAGTTGCTGGCCACACTCCCCGCCACATGCTCGTCTCAGTTCGAGGCCTGTTTGTTCCGAGCTGCTTTTACGCTTGCATTTCACGGGGCAATGAGGATAAGTGAGCTGGTGGCAAGGAGCAAGCGGGATGTGGCGGGGGGTTTGTGCCGGGAACACGTTCAGATCAGGGGTGAGACGATGACTGTATCCTTTGTCAAGTCAAAAACCGATCAAGGTGGGGTGGGAGACTGCATAGTCATTCGCAGGATTCCAGGGTCCTCCATGTGTCCGGTGAAGTGTTTAGAAGATTACCTAACACGAAGGGTGGCAGCATGGGGGGGGACATTATTGAGACACGCGGACGCCACCCCACTGACGAAGTTTCAGTTTCAGCGGGTGCTCGCGATGTCAATTACCGCAGCGGGCTTGGACCCGGGTGAGTTTGGGACCCATTCCTTTCGGATAGGGGCTGCCACTGAAGCTACAGCCAGGGGTCTTAATGTGGAACAAGTAAAACGAGTGGGGCGTTGGTCCTCCAATTGTTATAAGAGGTATGTGCGATTGCACATGTTGTGAAGCTGTAATAATGTACTCACGCTTCGTGTCTTTTGTTTGGTTTTCAGTTACGCAAGCCTTCGAGGCGGGGCGGACTATGCAGTCGACCCAACACCAGGCCAGCGGTCAGACATCACCGGCTGTGAGAAAGGAGGTGTGGGTCGTGGGCCACTCATAAGTGAGGCGTGCCGCAGACGTATTCAAAGCAGGTGACATGATTCACGTAGCTGGGGAATACGGGTACAGAATGTCCTTCTACGGAAGGGGCGGTCTCTGTATTGACCAGTTTCAGGCATTCTTTGAGGGTTTGTTAGGGCGGACGAGGTCACCGCCGTCTATAGTCATAGTACATTTAGGGGGCAATGATTTGGTCACCACCGGTAGACGACTTCTCCTGGAGGCAATGCTTTCCACTGTAAGTTGGTTGGCGAGGAGAGTTCCGGGGTGCATAATTGGGTGGTCTCATATGATCCCACGAAAAGTGTGGCGGGGGGCTGTTTCGATTCCTGCTTTGAACCATTCTGTTAGAAAACTTAATAACAAAGTGAGTAGGTTGTTTCGTTCCAGGACATTGCATTCTATCTCGCACGGTTGTATTAATGATGACAGTATGTATCTAGGGGATGGTGTGCATTTGTCTCGGGTGGGGAATGAGTTACTCATAGGAGACTTCTTAGCATGGTTAAAAACGTTGAAACATGACCTTTAGCTAGGAGTTTTGTGGGGGGCCCGGATAGCCGGTCAACTATCCGGGCCTGTGGCGGTAAGGTCATGATCGGTGAGCACTAATTAGTAGATCCCTATGAGTGGGCGTCACCCAACACGGATGGGAGCGCTCGGGAGAGGTGGCCATTGGCCCCTCAATGGGGAGGCGGTCCCTTCTAAGGATGGGTCGCCGGAAGTAAAGGAAAGGCGGTCAAGGCCCCTTCCTTTGTAGGAGGGGTTACAGCCCCCTCCTGGGGAATTTCCCGGGGCCAGTGACATCTGCGACGGCAGATGCGGTAAGTTGTGTGGGGTTGGGATAAGGTCTACGGTACCTTCTAGATACCTCACACGAGTATTCGAACGACCTTTAACTGGCGTCGAGTCTTTAGGTGCCCCCGTCAAGTCAAGGGAAATCGGTAATAGTTGCACTTGAGGTACGCCTCCGTGCTGTCGCCCAGCCCAAGTGGGAGGGGTAAGTCTGGTTAGGGATCTTGACACCGGTTATGACCTTGCCGTTGGCCCTTAAACGTTAGGTGTACAATTTCAATATGTCAAGAAATGTTTTGTAAGATGCTAGTTCGGCTAGGAGAACCTCTGTATTAGAGAATCTGTTAAGGGTAGCCAAACATCGCAAATATGGTAATGAAATTGTACATAACATGAAACGTTTAATGTTTTAATTTTTGTTTTAATAAATACGGCCGGGATGGTCACTCCATCCCACTTCCAAAAAACTCAAGAACTGTTTCCGGTTTCCCTCCTTTGGGGATTGTGTTGAGAGGGGGTGGCGGGTATCTCGGCCATATATATCAAAACCTAAATGTATGCATTTACTGAAGCCTGTGACACTGTAAAAAGTACTCTGAATGAAAGCAAAATGCAGTTTAAACAGTGCTTTAACTCAAAATCGACTTTCATATTTTGGGCATTAAAAAATGAATATCCTACAATTTTCTTGCATAATATGCATTACTAGAATGTCTATTACATAACCCATGAGTCAGGCGTTTGAAAATAATAACTTATACTTTATAAAAATGAGCTTGCTTGCGCCTATGCCAAGGGGAAATTATACACACGAATGCTTGTAATTTTAGTGATGCAACATAACTTAAATCAAATTTTAATGCTAGGAGGTCATAATATGAGTGTTAAGCTTTATAAATGTTAAAAAACGATTTTTGTAGCACTTATTTTTAATAATTATTTTTCATAATTAATTTTTTTTTCTTCTAATAAAACCAATTATTCCTTTTTGTGATTGTTCTACATATAAGAGCCCGCTGCATCCCTTGCCTATCATTTAGATGCATTAACTCACAAACCTAAGCGCATATGCCTAACTTAAAACGCGTCACATTCCTGCGTCACTTTTTTGCGCCACATTTATTTAAAAGGACGGCTATGCAAAATTCCACCCGTGTTTAACTGGAAAAAGTGCTGGCTGAATGAACATTCCTATCAAATATACTTTAGCTGAAATGTTTGCCTGTGAACATCTAATACAGTGCATCTAAGGAAAATGCTGTAAATGTATTTATTTTTACAAAAATAGATAATTTCGTTTTTTTTGGGGGGGGGCTTATTTATATCTATTGAATGTGACCCACACACACACATTGAGCTCATTTCAGACATAAACAGAAAGTGTTGAAACATTCAGGACACACAATACAGTGCTTTTAGGCATTTGTATCATAAATTGAGCGAACGCTATTCACATACCGAAGTTACACTAATGAGAAAAAGCCACATAAACATTTAAACATACATTAAACCCACAAATCAACACTCAGGACGAAAACAGGACAGCCCAGACGGTACTTAAACCAAACCATTTGTAAATAGTAGCTGTAAGTCATATTTACAAGAAACACTTCTCAATAGTGTTCCAAAAGGCTGCATAAACAGCCCAACAGACCGCCGTATGTGCAGGAAACCAAAAATACACTCAATTCACTAGCTTTAGCTGGCAGAACACCAAAAATCGTTCTGCATATCTCCATTCATAAAATTGCACAGAACAAAGGATGCTTATTTTGTATTATGTCATATTTTAATTCCCTGGGGATACAAAATCACCAAGGAAGAAATATGTTTGTAAATCTAACCTATTTAGATATTCCCTTTAGGGGAAACCGGCTAATCCAAACGTATACAAAGTTGGCCAACACAAATCTTCAAATTTGCTAAGATCAGGCATCTTATAGCTCACTAATCTAGCTTCAAACTTCAAGGGGCTATCTCTATCGATACACTTGTAAATATACAAGACCCTCGGTTATTGAAAATTGCAATCTTCAAATAGAACTAAGGACCAAACAAACTAAGCAAAGAACCACAGAACCAAAGAACAAAGGACTGGGAGCGACCCACTTATACCTCAACTAAAGCAGATGGAGAAAAATCTCTTCATTGACTGCCTACACAAATTGCAATTCGCATATACAAATCTATACAAACCTATCAAAGCTATACTAAACAAATAGTTGTCCAAATTCTAACTGCCAAGTTCTAACTGCACTAACAGTCTCTTTTTTTTAAAAAAAAAACACTTACGCCAAAAAAAGGTTGCTCAGTCAGGAGTGACATCTTTTGGAGAGTTTAAGTCAGAAAAATCAAAAATATACTGGGCCGCAGAGACAAAGAATCCCCCAGAACCTCTGTGCACAGAGTACCTCTTTTAGTAGATTTCTGTCTTGCCTTCCCCAGTAGATTTCTGTCCTCTGACAAGATTACTCCTCCAGATAGTCACTTCTTGATGAGGCCCATCGTTGGTCGCGCCATTTGATGTACTTAAAAATCCTCACACTCCTTCTCAGGGGTCTTAGCAATAAGTAGTCCATTCAAAAGCAGCAAAGAAATCAACAGAGAATCTGAAATATGAAAAGACATCTTTATTACAATTAATTGTGAGGCTACGTCGCCCAGTCACACCTAAAGCAACTGAATGAGGCAGCCTCTTGAATGGTCTCAGCACAGACCTTTTATACCATTTATTATGCCCTAGGCAAACATTCCTTATTTTACAGTTGACCATTCACATATTTTCACTACAAAGAAAAAGCAGAGTCATGATGACAAGCCCATATTTCAGTTTGTCCAAACCATAATCAACTATCCGGCAAGGCCTAGTTTTTCCATCAGATATCGACGGACCCCCAATAAAAACGTGGCACCTCCTCCTCGTAAAGCAAGTCATAAAGAAAGAAACAGGGACAGGTGAGTGTAAGATTAGGCATGGTTTGTGTGTAGTAAATCTCTACAATGTCCTGTGCTCTGATCTATAATCTTGATCAGCTAAAGGGCAGGAACTGGCTTGCAAAGGTTAGCCTCAAGCAACAGGGTGAGCTTTCGTCAGGTCATGCAGGAGTCAGCACAAACCCATGCTACGGTTATGTCCTTAAATACTTGTTCTGCCACAGTGAGGGCCTACTGTAAGGGCAATCCACAAAATGGCTGCTATGCACAAGATGGAACCCGAGGGTTCAGAACAAAACCTTCAAATACACAGTGAATCCATTGGTGTAACATGACGAAAACACTCACACTTGCTGAACTCACTGTTTACGGTCTGCTGTTACCAAATTCATAACAGAATCATGATATTTAAAACACAGGTTCCGAATTTTCAGTACCACAGTCAGATGGGATATGTAGGATCAACCAGCCAAGAATTTAGAGTAAGTTATAGTGAGCATAAATCTGACATTCATAACAACAGAAGTGATGCTCCACTGCTCAAATTGGCCATATGGAAAAAGAACTCACTTGGACCATACTGGAAAAAGTACGGGCAGTCAATCGGAGAGATGCTAATGAATAATGTAGGAAAAGGGAAGTGTTTTGGGTGTTCACATTGGGGACACATAAAAGACACATGTCACATAAGTAAGGGGGGGGGGTGACAATTTTGACAATTTTATTAATAAACTGCATGATTACTTAAAATCTTTACAGTATAAGATAAAAAATTTAAAAAAAGAAGCTTTATGAACGTCCCGACTCACCCCCTCACAAGTCCCATCCACACATAAAAGTGAAAGTCACTTTAGGTTAAATATAACATATTAGTCCTGATTAGCTGTCCAAGCAGAGTTCTTTTAAAAGGAGTGATGTATAGGTTGTACCAGTGTTTCCCAACTGATAAGGGGAGGCACATGAAAGTTCGGTAGAGTCAATTCATGTACCAAGGGCTGTTGACGAAGGATGGATTCTTCGTGGGTCTTTAAACCAGCCCAGGTTGGATAACTGGGGCGGAAGGCTTCCAGTTACTTTGCAGAGAATGCCGTTAAGTTGGAGTCGAGTGCCATTTTTACCTGGTGTATAAATTTCGCAACTCTGGCTATCAAACAGGTCGTGGAGACTGAGAGGCACCAGTCCGAAGCCTCTCTGCAAGTTCTATAGTCCGTATTCCGTAAAATCGGAAGCAGCAAGCGATGGCGATCATTGGCCAGCTTTGTGCAGCAGCACAGCAAGTGTAGCCAGGATTCTCTGCGGTAATTGCATAGACGACAGGCCAGGGTTCCATCCGTACGGGCCCATTTGGGGTTGAAGTCCATGATCCTGAGGGCCAAAAGTCGAAAGTACAAAATTTTCTTTCTCGCGCAAGTGGATACTGGATCTTGCAGGTAAGGTTGGGGTTTACCAGGAATATATGATTTGTCCAGGGCCTGAGTTAGTGGATTTTGCCGAAGAGATGCAAGGTCAAGTCCAAAGGAGATGATCCGGACTTGGCGCTTAACTGCTTGGGCCCAGGCTGAGAAAGGAATTTCGTGCAGGGGCAAACTCCTTCTTTCGATTTTCAATGCTGCAATAGCTTGTCCTACCTTTGAGTACCAGGGGGAGCCCACCTCATCAAAGATTGATTTTAGGGAGTGCTTTAGCGAATGTTCTGGTGCTTTCAATACTTTAATATAGAGTTTTAAAAGGTCCCCCAGTAATACCAGCTCAGGTCGCTTAAGGCCTATTTCTAGCCTTAATCTAGTGTTCCTTGCGTATCTAGGGGCCTGTAGCATCATCTTATAGGCTTTCGCTTGGGCCGCGTTTACCACTTTGTCAAATGCACCAGGGTAGGCTATATGCCCATATGCAATGGCAGGGATCAGTTTTGCCCGGAGAACTGTCAACATTGGTTCTGCTGAGGGACTGTCCAAGCGGTGGCATAAGCGTCTTAGCGACAGAATGGTTTTGTTAATTTTAGGTTTAAGCTCCTTCAGATGTTTGACTGCAGAGGCACTCTCAGAGACCCAGGTGCCCAGATAGTTGTAGGATGGGGCAGTGATGATACGGTGCTCCCCCAGAGACCATGAAGCTTCTTTTTTGAGGGGGTATTTGCCAAAAATGACGATTTTGGTCTTGCTCACGTTGATCCGTAAGTCATTTGACTTATTGTATAAGGCCAAACTGCTTAAGGCTCTTTGGAGCCCCACCCTAGAGTGGTCCATGATCACCGTGTCGTCTGCATACTGGAGTGTTCCCAAGACGAGCCTCCCCAGTTTTGGAGGTGCTAAGTTGGCATCTTTCAGAGCTGTCCCCATGTCCGCAGTATACAAGTTGAAAAGCATGGGGGCCAAGACGCACCCCTGCTTGAGGCCCGAGTTGGTTTCAATTCTTTCGGTTGTTATTGTAGGGCTTAGCTTCACCTTGACCCAGGTGCCCTCATAGAGCGCTTTTATAGCTTTTAGCAGAGCCTGTGGTAGCCCCCACGAGTCAAGTTTTGCCCAGAGCCGGCCCCTGTTCACTCGGTCAAAGGCTGTGGAGTAGTCTATGAAACAGCAGAACAGGGGCGGTTTGCTCCTCGTATTGGCCTTCTTCGCGAGGTAGGAAAGGGCTAAGATGTTGTCAAGAGTGGAGCTATGGGCCCTAAAGCCGGTCTGTGTGGGCGGAAGAATGCCGTTCTTGTCCACCCAATCCTCCAGATCCCTGAGAAGAAGGCGGGCGTATATCTTTGCTTCTATGTCGAGGAGAGCTATAAGCCTATAATTGGCCGGGTTCGTGTGGTCCCCCTTTTTATGGATGGGGAATAGAATAGAACCTTTCCAAGAGGATGGCAACATTGCCGTGGCAAAAGAATGGTTAAATAAAGGGGTGAGTCTGGATGCAAAAAAAGCTGAGGCAGTTTTCAGAACCTGGGCCGGAATCCCATTTGGGCCTGGAGCGCCATCAGTTCTTATGGCCTTGATGCACTTTAGTACCTCCATTTCTGTGAATGATCCGGTGCAGGTCGAGTTTACGCCTTCTGACGTAGCTCTTTCGGGTTCGATAATTTCCGCCGCCACCTTGGACCACGCACGGCTTCCTGCAGTGGCCTGATTTGACTCGCAGGTATACAGCCCCTTGGCATACTGTTCCCACACTTTCCCTGCAACACTATTTTCCTTTTGCTCTCCTCTGGGGGTCAGACTGTTAATGAAACGCCAAAGCTTGCTATTGTCATTACCTTTAATTAAGGAGAACACAGTCAACCAATTCTGTTCAGTCTGCAGTTTTTTGTGGGCCCAGACTTTCTTTTTATAGTCTGTTCGCAGAGCAGCAATGGAGTGTCTCCCTGACAAATGAGTGCCTTTCTTTTGTGCCCTGATTGCCTTATTTAGAGCACGCTTACACTGTGACAGGCACCACGATGTTGCACGGCGAGGATCAGAGTGGAATTGGCGACTTCTTGGATGATGGTTATTGCCCAGACGTTCCAATAAGTCGGAGGTCAGAGTTTCCCAGAGGTGGATGATGTTCTTAGTTTGAACTGGGTTAGGTTCTTCCTCCCTTCTAGCTACATAGACTAGCAGGCTATGACTGAGATTGGTTGACCATTTTATTCTTTTAAGCACATTGTGATGTTCCTCCCCCGTGGTAGTTCCAATAACTGCTTGTAATTCTGCTTGTACCCGCGCCAGATTGAATGTGGCGCGGAGGGGCATATGATCGCTTTCCTCTCTGTCGTCCACTGTGAAGTTGCAAAGATTGTGGGCAAGCCCTTCATTGATAAAGATGTAGTCTATAGTAGAGACATTTCTAAAGGTCGGAATGGTGGTCCATTCAGGTTGGGTCTTTTTTTGTATTCTATGGGTGGAGTGCAGCTTAAAATTTGCGAGAAATTCAGTCAGTGGGACTGACTTCTTGCTTGATGGAGTCTCCGAAATTAAACCCAAGCCTCTGTGATTGAGTAAGGGTATGTATAATGTTTTAGTATCAGTGGGATGTCAGGTTGACTAACTTCGAGAAAATACACTTAAATTTTGTATATTGTATATATAACTGCATTGATATTGTGATTATCTCTGGGCTTTACTAAGGAGGATGGGCTTTGGGAAACGGTTTCTTACCAGCATTCAAGCCCTGTATGATTCACCTAATGCAAAAATAGGGTACGCTAATCTAATCTCCAATAGTTTCCCGGTTTTAAGAGGCACACGTCAAGGGTGCCCCTTGTCGCCCCTCTTGTTTGCTCTCGCAATGGAGCCTTTTATTAATTCAATACTGACCCAAGAATGCATTATTCCATTCACGCATGGCAATAACTCCCTCAAAATCACTGCTTACGCAGACGATCTTGCAATCTATACTACCGATGTGCCTAAAGCCATAGCTGGGATCATCAAGGAAGCTGACGATTTCGGCTTGGTCTCGGGACACAAACTAAATTTAAACAAAACGCAAATCGTTGTTAACCATAAGCTATCGGCTCCAGTTTTGGGGGTTTGCCACACTGCAAATTATTTGGGCATTAAAATAACATCCAACTTAAAAGAAATCATGACCCTAAACTATGATACTCTATTGAAGGAGACAATAAGGATCCTCAAAATATGGCATAAGGTTCCCTTAAACTTAATAGGACGGATCAACCTTATAAAAATGAATATTTTGCCAAAATTTTTGTATTTGTTCAGGTCCATCCCGCTATACGTCAACAACCTATTTTTTAAAAAAAACTAGATGGTATTCTAGGAAGCTACATATGGGGCTACAAGAAAAATCGCAGAGCTCTGTCTCTTCTCAAATTAACAGTTACTAAAGGTGGCCTAGATTTCCCTGAATTTAAATTCTATTTTTACGCTTCTTTCCTGGGTCGGATACACAGCCTTTTTTCTTCTAACTATCCTTATTTTTATCACCAATTCATGTTAGGTGCAAATTCTGTACAATTTTTAGCTAGAAGCAACGACCCGTAATACTTTAAACGAGTGAAGTTTAAGACCGCGAAAGATGTAGTACATATTTGGTATACTATTATGGCTATTAATAAAACTACGTTCTTCCACCCAAATCTAAGCATATGGTATAATCCGGGTTTACCTGAGATTTTTAGCGATCCGACAGCTAGAGTATGGGCTACCCACGGTATAAACCACCTCTCCGATTTATACGGATCATCAGGCTTTTTAACATTTGATACCTTAAGAACACTTTATAAACTACCTGTAAATGCTTTCTTTAAATACACACAGATACGTGACTTCTTCATGAATAAAATGAAACTAAGGGAAATTTTAGACTCAGAAATATGGACTTACATTTACGGGGAAACAAATATTGAACTAATTAGCTTGGGGTACAAATGTCTCTGTCTATCTAAATCTGATGACTGTGTCAAAATCGCACAGAAGTGGACAACTACTTTAGGACTGCCCATTTCTTCAAATAATATTTCCACTTTTTTTATAACAGTAACTTTTTAACTAATTCTTCTAGTTTAAAACTTCAATCCTACAAGACTGTATGCCAGCTATACTATACGCCGCTTCACTTTTCTAAATGGTCAGGGAACAATTCATTACCCGAACGTATAAAATGCCCAAAATGCGATCTACTAGCAGCAGATATAGTACACATAATTTTTTCATGCCCTGCTCTACAAACATTATGGGATGAAATAGAAAAAGTGTTGAAACTGTATAAATAGTTTTTTGGTAAAATCTCTGCCGAGATGATAATTCTGGGAATACAACCAAATACTGTTGCTTATAAGGACCTAATGTTTATTCTAATTTCTTGTGCAAGATTGATAATTGCTAGGGCTTGGATCTCTGATAAACCACCAGTGGTAACCGAATGGTGGCTACTGGTAAACGAGATATATGATATGGAACTTTCAACTGCAAAAATTCGAGGGATTGGGTCTTTGAAGAAAGTTGATCAAATTTGGGGCAATATGTTCCCTATTCACGATTTGTGAATAGCTCCTGATGTATTCTTTTCTTCTTATATTGTAGATTTCCTTGCCTATTCTTTATTTGACTAAGCTTTCAAGGAATTCATGTACCTTAATTTTCTTTTTTATTTTTACTATCGCTGTAAAATATTTTATTTTTGATATGTAAGTTTGCTTGTGCTGTCAATAAAAATTAATTAAAAAAAAAATAAAAAAAAGAAAAGATATTGTGGTTCTCTGTATACATATATATACATATATATATATTCAGCTCAGGATCCTTACTGTACTGACGTACCAAAGGAAAACCGCACTCCGGGCAGCTTCAAATGCAAGAGTCTTTATTTCTTTACAGCAACAGACGCGTTTCGGCAGAAGTGCCTTTCTCGATGTTACCGGGACTCCTGTGAAACGCCATGATTTATTTACATTTCGACTGTCAAAATTAAGGAAGGACTCGCGTTCCACTGCTAATGTGGGCGCCATTTTGTAAGATTTATATATTACATATTCAATTCATCCATTGTTCAACGATTCATCGTTTTAGTGATGCCTCATGATTCATTATTTAAACAAATAAATAAAATGTCAGAATCAGGATAAGCAAATAGTTAAATCCATGATAAAATACCATATTTTGCAATGCATCACCATGGATGTAAGTTTACTAATAGAGCCGTGAATCGGCTAGTATCCTTCCATATGCAGCCCCAATCACACCTCTGATCGAGACAGCAATAACTAATCGTGAACAGTTGGAATGTGTGAACATATTACTGTTAATCTATGAAGAAATTCATCTAAGTGCATGTCAAATCAAAACAAAACTTCAAATTATCTAATATATACACATTAATATGTTTCTCAATTCATTACTTACATATACTAATCAAGACACATGAAAATAGTAGTTCACTCTCCGAGGATACTCTCATCATATCCGATATTTAAGCACATTCTAATCAGACTCATGATTATGATGTAAACCAAGATGTAAAACTCAAGATAAAACCTCCAATACCCAATTCCTACTATCCTATAGTTTTTCCTCAATTTTAACCTATATGGACTGTCAGTTCCTCCCCACAATTCAAGCCTTGCGGATGTTTAGTGTGCAGATCTATGATGTAGCGCAATTCTAATCTACGCAACTTCTTCAATCTGTCCCCACCCCTCGGACTCTGAGCTACAAAATCCAGACCAAAGTATTGTAACTGGTTGCGGTCCCTACCGTGTTTTTCTGCGAAGTGGCGCGCAACCGGGTGTGCCTGGTCGTTTTTGTCGATGGCCCGCATATGCTCTAACACCCGCATCTTTACTGGGTTGACGGTACTCCCTATATATCGGAGACCACACGGGCAGATCACACAATACACAACAAAGGGTGTTGTGCAGGTGATAAATTTCATGATCTTTTTTGTTATCCCTGCATATGGTATTGTGTATGTCAACACCCTCCTGCTATTTTAGCAGGCCTTGCATTTACTGCAAAGAAAAAGGCCCATCATCTGTTTTAGGGTGCTTACTTTTCCAGGCAATTTATCTAGGTGACATTTAACCAAGATATCCCTCAGGGAGCTCTTTCAAAAGTAACCAAAGGTTGTAGGGGAATGCCCATGCCAATGGTGGTATCTGATAGAAGAATGGGCCAGTTCTTACAGAGCATTTTCTTAAGGTGGTTTGCCTCGGCTGAGTAGGGAGTTACCATCCGGAACTTGCCTACCTCCGTTGAAGCCCTCTTACTGCCAGTAAGCAATTGCTTTCTATGTATGCCTCTCACCTTGTGTAATATGAGGCAAGGGTTGCTGGATCATATCCCCTGACTCTAAATCTTGCAATGCTTGCTGCTGCAGCTTTCTCAAACTTGTTCTCTTTTGAACAATTTCTTCTTAGCCTAAGCAATACCCCGTAGGGAATGCTTTGAATGAGTTTGGGTGGATGACTGCTGCTGGCGAAGAGTATTGAGTTTCCCGCAGTGGATTTGCGGAAAAGAGTGGTTTGTAAAGTCTTCTCCTCAACATAGATCCTCAGGTCCAGGTAGTACACTGCCACTGGACTACCTGTGCCTGAGAATCTAAGATTGACCTGGTTGTTGTTGAGGAGATCGATATATCGATTGGCTGACTCTGTACTTCCCTGCCAGATAATGAATAAATCATTGATATATATCGATACCACTTTATGACCTGCCCTGAATCGGATTCACTCCGGTAGGTCCTGGGCACCTGCTCCTCCCACCAGCCAACGAACAAGTTTGCATAACTGGGGGCAAAGCAGGTGCCCATCACCGTGCCAGTGAGCTGCTTTTAATACTGGTCTCCGAATAAAAAGATGTTATGGGTTAGGCATAACTCGATATACTCAATAAGCATGATGGTATGTGCTGAGTACCGCAGTTGTCGTCTTTCTAAGAAGTACATTACCGCTGTTGTACCGTCCTCATGCTTTATGCACGTATATAAACTAGTAATGTCCAGACTAGGGTCAATCAATCAATCAATCAGTGACACTTATGGAGCGCGCTACATGCCCGTTGGGTCTCAAGGCGCTGGGGGGGGGGGGGTGCCGCTACTGCTCGAACAGCCAGGTCTTCAGCTTCTTCCTGAAGGAGAGGTGGTCTTGGGTCAGGCGCAGGTCGGTTGGGAGGGAGTTCCAGGTCTTGGCGGCCAGGTAGGAGAAGGACCTTCCTCCTGTAGTCGCTCTTCGGATGCGGGGGACGGCGGCGAGGGCGTGGTTGGCTGATCGGAGGTGGCGTTTGGGAGCGTAGAAGTTGATCCGGCTGTTGAGGTAGCTCGGGCCTTGGTCGTGTAGGGCTTTGTGTGCGTGGGTGAGGAGGCGGAAGGTGATTCTTTTGTTGACGGGGAGCCAGTGAAGGTCTCTCAGATGTCCGGTGATGTGGCTGGTTCGTGGGATGTCGAGGATGAGTCTGGCTGAGGCGTTCTGGATCCGCTGGAGTCTCTTCTGGAGCTTGGCGGTGGTACCGGCGTAGAGGGCGTTGCCGTAGTCCAGTCGGCTGGTGACGAGGGCCTGGGTGACGGTCTTCCTGGTCTCGGTGGGGATCCACCGGAAGATCTTCCGTAGCATGCGTAGGATGTTGAAGCACGCCGAGGAGACGTTGTTGACTTGCCTGGTCATGGAGAGGGAGGAGTCCAGGATGAAGCCCAGGTTGCGTGCATGGTCTGTCGGTTTGGGTGCGGTGCCCAGGGCGGGAGGCCACCAGGAGTCGTCCCAGGCGGAGGGGGAAGAGCCCAGGATGAGGACCTCCGTCTTGTCAGAGTTCAGTTTCAGGCGGCTGGTCGTCATCCACTCGGCTACCTCTTTCATCCCTTCGTGCAGGTTGGCTCTGGCGGAGGCGGGGTCGTGGGTCCCATTCAATGTTCTCAATTTGATTTAGAAAGTCTTTAGTATCCTTAATATAGGAATCCAACTGAAGTACCCATGAAAACAAAAAGTGATCGATAAACATAGATAGATGCTCAGTTAGTCCATTCATGGAGGAAACAATAGGCCGACCAGGCGGATGTTTATTGTCCGTCCTTATGCAGTTTAGGTATGTGGTAGAAAGTAGGTGTAACAGGATTTGAACTCCGTAAAAATATATGTTCTTCCGGCCCCAACATGTTCTTACTGTACCATTTGGCAATCAAATTATCATATTATATATATATATATATATATATATATATATATATATACTAAGCCTTAGTGGCGAAACGCGTCGGTAGGCAGCTACCAGATTCTGTGCCTTAAATAAAAACACTTAAGCATCCAGAGGCAGCCTGAGTGTTTTCTTCGTAAAGGGAGAGACTTGGATCGAGATTTAAAAGGGTGTCCGGCACCCACGCAGGCTCGCCGCAACTCAGAAACCAGGATGGTGGTTCGTTATATATATATATATATATATATCCAACAACAGGAACCCAATTTGACAAGAATCCACACGAAGGTAAATGTGCTCATTTATTTCTTATGTCAGCCTGCCAACAGGCTGGTGCTGGTGCTGGCGCTGGCGCTTATTTTTACATGCTGTTCTCGAAGACGAATGCTGGTAGGCTGTCATAAGAAATAAATGAGCACATTTACCTTTGTGTGGATTCTTGTCAAATTGGGTTCCTGTTGTTGTATATATATATATATATATATATATATATATATATATATATGTATATATATATATATATACGTATTTTGTTGATAATCATTTAAAGAAAGAAATTTAAAGAAGAAATAACACTGAATACATTTCAAGTTTTGCTATCAGGATTTTATTTTATATGTGTTCAAAATTTCGCTTTGAATGTTAATATATGAGAGTTACACTGATTGAATGAAATATAGTTGGCAGGGTTATCTGTTCCTTGGCCAGTAAATGGGAAACCTATGATGGGCTGAAGCCCACAAAGTATATACAACATGTCTCTTTGAAGCCTGCGCATGAGCTGTCTAGAGCCGAGACCTAAAGAATAAACTTGTCCTTGTGTAATGTAACTGGTGCTCGTGTAAAGCCCTCCAACACCTTTGGTTCGCATTATCGCTGTAAATAACCTAACCCCCCCTAGAGTTCTGAACTCGGACACCCTGTTCTCCAAATGATGGAGACAAATGAGAAAAGTCGTTAGATGCAACACAGCAGGCAAAATCATATCTTGAATAGTTTTCCACTGTTTGTATTCCTTGTTTCTCTTCCGATTCCTACCCATTATGAAATGGCATTGGACATCTCAGCAATGTCTTGTCATGGAGAGGTCGCCTTTATCACATCTCAGATATCTACATCTTAAGCCTGTTGATAGCAGGGAGATCAAGCTTATCCAGAAAGCACAATGGTGTAAGATGGAGGTGGGTAGACCAGCAAATTCACAGTCAAAGCAATGGCCCCTTAAGCCAAAACATGACTGCATTGAAATAATTGTCATAAATAATGTGTCTATTTCTTTACCATTCGCAAGTATGCCACTTCTTTAAATTATGACATTTGTGACATTTTATTAAACATATTGTAGCATTTTCAACTCGCAAAGACAAAAGAAAAGATGCTGCCACTTGCCACCAGAATGCCATGGTGATATCACTCTCAGTAGACCAAAAACATCCAGTGTGTGATGTGTGCCAAATCATGGCCTGAAAAATCAAGTGTGCCACAAGACAAATAGGTTCAGTAAATTACAGTTGCTAGACCTGCCAGGTCTCCACTAGATCGTGTTTGCTTGAGGAATAAAATATGTATTTTTGGAACAGATGTTTGCTTTATCAAGGCATTCCATTTACCCAAAAGCGGCAGTTCAGTAGTCTTATTCTTCCATTTCTGGGGTCTGTGTTTGATTCTTTGCTCTCAAGTATTAATCTGGGTGGGTCTTCATTCAGCCGTTCCACCTTTCATCTTTCCATGGTTGATAATATCATTACCATTGAGTTGGTTAACCATACACATTAATTATCTGTCAACAATAAGAAGAAACCCTTTGGGTGAATGTCTGCTCTACAGATATAGCTGTTATGTGTTTTTATGGAATTTCAGATACTAAGGGCGCTCTGCCTCAATTTCTACGTTAAAGAGTGTATTGTAAGTAGGTGAGTGAGTAGTGCGTAAAGAGCAGACGGAAAAAGCCCTTAACCGTCCAACAAAAAGTCAAATGACTTTAACAACATGAAACAGCAATGCTCTCGCAACTACAGCTAGGTAATAAATGAAAGTAGTCATATATAACATAAACAGGTAAACAGACAGAAGCAGAATCTTGGGTATTTTCTCTTTTTCAAGATGATGGTTTAATGTGTCCACACTCGAAGAACAGTCCACAGTCAGCCGACACGTGTTTCGTCGTGCTTTGGTGAGTCAACACGACTCTTCAGGGCTGATAATACAAAATAATGTGTGTATAGGTTTCATTCTTAAGTATTACATACTTTTCAATAATGCATTAGTGACAAAGGTGAATCACACGTGCATTTCTAAAGTGCTAAAATCTCACACGTTGTGATTATGGTGGGTGATGATACTTTCATTTTCAAGCACAGTCACCCCAAGAATTTTATAGGTGCATTCAGTCAATTGCTACTTGGTAATGGGACACGAGGTCGTGATTCTAACCAAGTGTTCTTATGTGTGGCATGCACACGACGGTCCTACACAAAATATGGTCTGAAAGTGAAGAGCATGCAATTCGATTGTGAAGGTCAGTTGGTGTATTTGTTTGTGAATTTGTGGTGTGGTATTCCATTTTCGGCGTGTGTGCTGAAGGAGGAATCTATAGTGCTTATGATATTTCGGGTGAAGTGAAAACCGATTGTCTTAGAACAAGCGAAAAAAGTGCATACCTTGTGGCACAGCCTCGTTATAGTGGGTTGAGATCAGTTCTGTTCTCGTTGGAATGTTCTATTTATAAAATAGAGAGGGGGTAGGGGCAGGATAACATAAGAAAGGGGAAATGCCGTAGATATCAGTGTGGTAAAAGGAGATAAAAAAGAGAATAGTCTTACCGCTGTACGGATATAATTACTGTTCAAGAAAATTATTGTTGTTGGTTCGCTTAAGTTATTTAGGAGCGAGGGTGTAATCCTGTATCAGTATTCCGCCCACCAAGTGGTGTGGGGTTTCAAGAGTTTGCGCTATATGTACAGAAAAAACAAAAAAATATTTTTCGTGTATTCCTTTTCTTAAGTTCGCGTTACGGTGTAACTCTTTTGATATCAAAAGTCTGTCATAATGAAAAGGAACATGTTCGTACCTTAATACGTGTACGTATTGAGCCATAACCGGGAGGGGATCCAACTATTTAGTGCTGTAAAACGGGTACGTTTCACGTCCGCAAGGATCTGTGTCAAGACAGTAAATGGTTGTACACAGATTAATTATCAAAGAGAGACAAAGTAACTGCCGGTTTGGTCGATGCTAAGTCTGAATGAGCGCGATCGAGTAGTACGATCTCTTAATATATGATGGTGCAAAACCATCACAAAGTGGATTTTAAAACTTACCAGGAGTGTGGTATCCCTCCTCTGCTGGTTCCCGGTCGCCGTGTTTCGAAAGAAGGACACGTGACCGGAAGGAGGAAATCCATTTAAAGGAAACCTTTTAGGAAACACTAGAATGTCACTATGTGTAGCGTGGTGGCCATGTTTGAGAAGAACATTTGTTTGGAAATGTGCACTTCCTGGGGTGCTGTACCGCTCATAAACGAGTAGCCGTCTTTGAACATTTATTTATATTATGTTGAAATTATGTAAACGAAAGGAGCGGTAGACAGATCGCGTTGCGATTTCTATTAGCACGAGTTGAACTCGCAATGTCCATATATGATGACTCGATCGGTTTATATTGCGTTCTAAATATAATTTGTGGAAAAAGGATTCCTGTGTAAATTATAGTTTATATATGTCGGGTTCAGTGCAATAGAAAAAGAGAAAGTACGCCGTGTTGGTGATCCAGTGGGCCGTTGTGATTATCTTTGAGAGGGAGGTGGTTGATTTAGCGTGAGAGTGCCCCATCGACCAGCCCATTTGTGACTTCGAATCTTATGAGGTTATAGACATGACATCATTTCATGATTTCTGTCATTACTGTAATATTATACTAGATACCAATAAAATTTATAAGCATGACGCAATATACATATTGTTTGAACATGTGTGTATAACAGCATACAGTACATAAACATGGTTGGTATTGAAAAAGTGATATATTCAAATGATGAAAATGCTGATACATAATAATAGTGTTTGCTATGAGGTAATTTGTTGAGATACAAAGTCTATATTTTGCTTAGAGGATCCCATAGGGTGACTGTTAATCCCCCAAGAAAAATTGTAGTTCTGGGTCGTGGTTGAGCCCGTGTTCCACGCATTTTAAACGCATGATCCACGTGGCTTCCCTACGCCTGAGTGTGAGTTCTCGGTTACCTCCTCTGATATTGAGGGGAATCACATCTATCCCAAAGAAACACACTTTGATGTCATCCTCCAAGGGTTGGCATTCTGCAACATGTAGAGGTACTGGGTATTTGGGATCTCTTCTTTGAATTGCTCTCATGTGTTCAGCTAGTCTGTCTTTGAGAGCCCTGATGGTGCTGCCTACGTAAATTTTGCCACACTGGCATTCAATATTGTATATTACGAACTTGGTTAGGCATGTAATATTGTGTCTGATTTCGTATATGGTTCCATCGACACTCTGAAACGTTTTGGTACCATGTTTGCCCCAGATACACATAGAACAAAACCCACATTTGTGGAATCCTAAGCCCCGTGTAGTGAGCCAGTCCCGAACTGTGGTGTTTGGAGGGACCGTGGGGCTGAGTTTGTTTCTGAGAGTGAAGCCCTTTCTATATGTGATAGAGGGTTTATCAGATAACCATTCTTTAAGAACAGGATCTCCTGTTAGGAGTTTCCAATGCTTGTTGAAACTTTTTCTGGTAGTGTGATTTAGTGCGTTAAATTCTGTTATCAGTCTGATTTTTTGACTGGAGGATTCCGGCTCAGTGCGTGTCTTCAAACAATCTGGTCTTGAGGTACGCTTTGCCCTTTTTTCTGCTTTATTTAGGGATACACAAGAATATCCCCTTTTGCGGAATCTGTCTCTCATATTAGAGATACAATTTTCAAATTCAGTAGATTCGCTGCAATTTCGTTTAGCTCTTAGATATTCCCCATACGGAATTGAGCGTATCTGATGCTCAGGGTGGGAGCTAGAAGCATGGAGTATAGAGTTACAAGAAGTAGGTTTTCTGAACAGCTTGCTGTGTAATTGGTTGTCTTTGACATAGAACTCCAGATCTAAGAATTCCATCTTTTTTAGGCTGTGTTGCATAGTGAAACTAATTTCCCATGTGTTTTTCTTGAGATGTTCAAAAAAGGAAAAAAGTAAATCTTCGGTGCCAGACCATAGTAAAAAACAGTCATCGATATAACGACCCCAGAAGAGTATGGAGTCGATATATTTAGCTCCCTTGGTGCCCCAAATTAAATCTGCCTCTAGGGCTCCCATAAAGAGATTGGCAAAGGAGGGTGAAAATTTCGAGCCCATGGCCACTCCCTTCTTCTGACGATACCATTTGCGGTCAAAAATGAATTTTTTTTTATCCAGAATAAGCTCCATCATGTGTAGCAGTATCTTAGTGTGTGCCCACAGTGAGGCTGGTCTGTTAGATAGCAGTTTATTCATGGCTGACATGCCAAGTTTTGGATTGATGCTGGTGTACAAAGACACCACATCCATAGTAACCAACGTCGTGCCTTGTTGCCACTCCATGTCTGACATGATGCTTAGTATGTGTTTAGAATCTTGTATGTATGATGGTAAGTTTTTGACTAAAGGTCCCAGAAAAAGATCCACATATTCTGCTAATCTTTCGGTGGGACCCCCAATTCCCGATACTATCGGTATGCCCGGAGGGAAAGGTAGGTTCTTGTGAATCTTAGGCAGTGTGTACAGCCAAGGGAAAGTAGGTCTAAAAACTTTAAGATAAAGGTACTCATCGTCATCCAAAACACCAGATTGTTTCCAGTTTAGTAAAAGTCCATTTAATAGAAGTGTTAAAGGACCCATGGGATTATGAGTTAGTAGTTCATAACATGAGTCATCATTAAGTTGGCTCTGGATCTCATTATTGTCGTCCACGAGATCCATAACCACAACATTACCCCCTTTGTCTGCTTCCCTTATGATAATGTCAGGGTTATTGCTCAAGGTGGGGAGTGCTAAACGTTCCCCTTTAGTCAAGTTGTCCTTGTATTTGAATTTGGTGTTTAAGTTCTTAGTGTTAGTTCTGTTCAGATCTTCAAGAACATGTCTGTGAAAGTTATCAATAGCATTGCCCCCTGATAAAGTCGGGGTCCACTTGGATTTGCATTTTAAACCACTAGCCACTCCATAATCAGTTTCTACATCAAGCTCCTCAAGTAGTTTTTCCATTTCAAGGGGACTTTCTTCCCTGTCAGTTAAAGAAAGAAGCAAGTGTGTAGTTTGCACATCTTTAATAGTCAAAGATTCATTGTCAAAAACACTGGGAATATTTCTGGATTGTCTGAGGGTATCACTTTGTCCAGAAAAATGTTTTTTTAATTTAAGATTGCGTACAAATCTGAAGATGTCAATCTTAGTCTGGCAGATATCTCCGGTAGCATACGGATTGAAGTTTAGACCTTTGCCAAGTAAAGAGATCATGTCTGGTGTCAAGGGATGTGAGGAGAGGTTGATAACTTGTACTGTGTCATCTAGTGTGGTTAATTCCTCTGTGTCCCTGATCTTAGTTTCCTGCGATAGTCTTCGCTTGCTCCTACGTTTGCCCCTGTGGGTTTTGGGTCTACTACGCCTCTTGGTGGTTGTATCCTGTTGCCCTTCCTGACCCGTTCCCTCTCTAAAAAAAAGGTTGTACGGGTAGCCTCTGTATTTTCTAGGATCTCATTCTCAGGTTCACTGAGTCCGGTAGTGCTCAATGAAGTAGTGCTGGAACTGACAGAACTAGTGGTTGTGGATCTGCCTGTCTGTGAGCTACGTTTAGAACTGGGGATCATTGAATCGTATTTACGATCAAACGTGTATATTCTCCCATTTCTGTAGTCTGCCTCATCTCTCTTGATCTGACGGGCTTTCCTAGTTTTAATTTCGGCTTGATGCTTGAGTAAAATCTCATCAAGTAGGGTATAGTTCTTGATGGTAGATTCAGGTTTATTTAAGTCTTTAATCTTCTGTTCTACAATGGAGATTTCTAGTTGTAGTTTGGTGGTCTTACGATCAGCACTCTCGATGAGAATATCCATTAGTGTCATGGAATTCTGGTTAAGAGAGTCTTCCCATCTAGTCATGAGATCTGGATCTAAATCGTCATAAGTAGGGAAAGTGTGGGAACGTAGTCCCCTGGGAATTTGTTTCAGCCTTAAGTAGTGTTTAAGGGTGGTTCCATCCCACCAGCGGGAATTTTCTTGCTTCTTGAGTCTCTCTAGTTTTATAAACTTATCTTTGAGACCCTCTATGTGTGCAGGACCTGTTGTGGCAGATGCCTGGTGTGTAGGCATGCCTTTGGCAAGATTCTCAAAGAGATCTGCCGCTGCCTTGTCTCTATCCATATTGGACAAGAGAAAAGGTGGGAGGGTGTTTAAGGAAAAATATGCAGTAACGTGGAGGCACCCGATCTGACAAGACTGTGAGTGACAGCTGTACAGGGATTTTTTGGGAATTTCAGATACTAAGGGCGCTCTGCCTCAATTTCTACGTTAAAGAGTGTATTGTAAGTAGGTGAGTGAGTAGTGCGTAAAGAGTAGACGGAAAAAGCCCTTAACCGTCCAACAAAAAGTCAAATGACTTTAACAACATGAAACAGCAATGCTCTCGCAACTACAGCTAGGTAATAAATGAAAGTAGTCATATATAACATAAACAGGTAAACAGACAGAAGCAGAATCTTGGGTATTTTCTCTTTTTCAAGATGATGGTTTAATGTGTCCACACTCGAAGAACAGTCCACAGTCAGCCGACACGTGTTTCGTCGTGCTTTGGTGAGTCAACACGACTCTTCAGGGCTGATAATACAAAATAATGTGTGTATAGGTTTCATTCTTAAGTATTACATACTTATCAAGGTCTAAACTTCAATCCGTATGCTACCGGAGATATCTGCCAGACTAAGATTGACATCTTCAGATTTGTACGCAATCTTAAATTAAAAAAAACATTTTGCTGGACAAAGTGATACCCTCAGACAATCCAGAAATATTCCCAGTGTTTTTGGCAATGAATCTTTGACTATTAAAGATGTGCAAACTACACACTTGCTTCTTTCTTTAACTGACAGGGAAGAAAGTCCCCTTGAAATGGAAAAACTACTTGAGGAGCTTGATGTAGAAACTGATTATGGAGTGGCTAGTGGTTTAAAATGCAAATCCAAGTGGATCCCGACTTTATCAGGGGGCAATGCTATTGATAACTTTCACAGACATGTTCTTGAAGATCTGAACAGAAGTAACACTAAGAACTTAAACACCAAATTCAAATTCAAGGACAACTTGACTAAAGGGGAACTTTTAGCACTCTCCACCTTGAGCAATAACCCTGACATTATCATAAGGGAAGCAGACAAAGGGGGTAATGTTGTGGTTATGGATCTCGTGGACTACAATAATGAGATCCAGAGCCAACTTAATGATGACTCATGTTATGAACTACTATCTCATAATCCCATGGGTCCTTTAACACTTCTATTAAATGGACTTTTACTAAACTGGAAACAATCTGGTCTTTTGGATGACGATGAGTACCTTTATCTTAAAGTTTTTAGACCTACTTTCCCTTGGCTGTACACACTGCCTAAGATTCACAAGAACCTACCTTTTCCTCCGGGCAGACCGATAGTATCGGGAATTGGGGGTCCCACCGAAAGATTAGCAGAATATGTGGATCTTTTTCTGGGACCTTTAGTCAAAAACTTACCATCATACATACAAGATTCTAAACACATACTAAGCATCATGTCAGACATGGAGTGGCAACAAGGCACGACGTTGGTTACTATGGATGTGGTGTCTTTGTACACCAGCATCAATCCAAAACTTGGCATGTCAGCCATGAATAAACTGCTATCTAACAGATCAGCCTCACTGTGGGCACACACTAAGATGCTGCTACACATGATGGAGCTTATTCTGGATAACAATTTTTTCATTTTTGACCGCAAATGGTATCGTCAGAAGAAGGGAGTGGCCATGGGCTCGAAATTTTCACCCTCCTTTGCCAATCTCTTTATGGGAGCCCTAGAGGCAGATTTAATTTGGGGCACCAAGGGAGCTAAATATATCGACTCCATACTCTTCTGGGGTCGTTATATCGATGACTGTTTTTTACTATGGTCTGGCACCGAAGATTTACTTTTTTCCTTTTTTGAACATCTCAATAAAAACACATGGGAAATTAGTTTCACTATGCAACACAGCCTAAAAAAGATGGAATTCTTAGATCTGGAGTTCTATGTCAAAGACAACCAATTACACAGCAAGCTGTTCAGAAAACCTACTTCTTGTAACTCTATACTCCATGCTTCTAGCTCCCACCCTGAGCATCAGATACGCTCAATTCCGTATGGGGAATATCTAAGAGCTAAACGAAATTGCAGCGAATCTACTGAATTTGAAAATTGTATCTCTAATATGAGAGACAGATTCCGCAAAAGGGGATATTCTTGTGTATCCCTAAATAAAGCGGAAAAAAAGGGCAAACCGTACCTCAAGACCAGATTGTTTGAAGACACGCACGGAGCCAGAATCCTCCAGTCAAAAAATCAGACTGATAACAGAATTTAACGCACTAAATCACACTACCAGAAAAAGTTTCAACAAGCATTGGAAACTCCTAACAGGAGATCCTGTTCTTAAAGAATGGTTATCTGATAAACCCTCTATCACATATAGAAAGGGCTTCACTCTCAGAAACAAACTCAGCCCCACGGTCCCTCCAAACACCACAGTTCGGGACTGGCTCACTACACGGGGCTTAGGATTCCACAAATGTGGGTTTTGTTCTATGTGTATCTGGGGCAAACATGGTACCAAAACGTTTCAGAGTGTCGATGGAACCATATACGAAATCAGACACAATATTACATGCCTAACCAAGTTCGTAATATACATTATTGAATGCCAGTGTGGCAAAATTTACGTAGGCAACACCATCAGGGCTCTCAAAGACAGACTAGCTGAACACATGAGAGCAATTCAAAGAAGAGATCCCAAATACCCAGTAGCTCTACATGTTGCAGAATGCCAACCCTTGGAGGATGACATCAAAGTGTGTTTCTTTGGGATAGATGTGATTCCCCTCAATATCAGAGGAGGTAACCGAGAACTCACACTCAGGCGTAGGGAAGCCACGTGGATCATGCGTTTAAAATGCGTGGAACACGGGCTCAACTACGACCCAGAACTACAATTTTTCTTGGGGGATTAACAGTCACCCTATGGGATCCTCTAAGCAAAATATAGACTTTGTATCTCAACAAATTACCTCATAGCAAACACTATTATTATGTATCAGCATTTTCATCATTTGAATATATCACTTTTTCAATACCAACCATGTTTATGTACTGTATGATGTTATACACACATGTTCAAACAATATGTATATTGCGTCATGCTTATAAATTTTATTGGTATCTAGTATAATATTACAGTAATGACAGAAATCATGAAATTATGTCATGTCTATAACCTCACACGATTCGAAGTCACAAATGGGCTGGTCGATGGGGCACTCTCACGCTAAATCAACCACCTCCCTCTCTAAGATAATCACAACGGCCCACTGGACCACCAACACGGCGTACTTTCTCTTTTTCTATTGCACTGAACCCGACATATATAAACTATAATTTACACAGGAATCCTTTTTCCACAAATTATATTTAGAACGCAATATAACCCGATCAAGTCAGCATAAATGGACATTGCGAGTTCAACTCGCGCTAATAGAAATCGCAACGCGATCTGTCTACCGCTCCTTTCGTTTACATAATTTAAACATAATATAAATAAATGTTCAAAGACGGCTACTCGTTTATGAGCGGTACAGCACCCCAGGAAGTGCACATTTCCAAACAAATGTTCTTCTCAAACATGGCCACCACGCTACACATAGTGACATTCTAGTGTTTCCTAAAAGGTTTCCTTTAAATGGATTTCCTCCTTCCGGTCACGTGTCCGTCTTTCGAAACACGGCGACCGGGAACCAGCAGAGGAGGGACACCACACTCCTGGTAAGTTTTAAAATCCACTTTGTGATGGTTTTGCACCATCATATATTAAGAGATCGTACTACACGATCGCGCTCATTCAGACTTAGCATCAACCAAACCGGCAGTTACTTTGTCTCTCTTTGATAATTAATCTGTGTACAACCATTTACTGTCTTGACACAGATCCTTGCGGACGTGAAACGTACCCGTTTTACAGCACTAAATAGTTGGATCCCCTCCCGGTTACGGCTCAATACGTACACGTATTAAGGTACGAACATGTTCCTTTTCATTATGACAGACTTTTGATATCAAAAGAGTTACACCGTAACGCGAACTTAAGAAAAGGAATACACGAAAAATGTCTGTTTGTTTTTTCTGTACATATAGCGCAAACTCTTGAAACCCCACACCACTTGGTGGGCGGAATACTGATACAGGATTACACCCTCGCTCCTAAATAACTTAAGCGAACCAACAACAATAATTTTCTTGAACAGTAATTATATCCGCACAGCGGTAAGACTATTCTCTTTTTTATCTCCTTTTACCACACTGATATCAACGGCATTTCCCCTTTCTTATGTTTTCCTGCCCCTACCCCCTCTCTATTTTATAAATAGAACATTCCAACGAGAACAGAACTGATCTCAACCCACTATAACGAGGTTGAGCCACAAGGTATGCACTTTTTTCGCTTGTTCTAAGACAATCGGTTTTCACTTCACCCGAAATATCATAAGCACTATAGATTCCTCCTTCAGCACACACGCCGAAAATGGAATACCACACCACAAATTCACAAACAAATACACCAACTGACCTTCACAATCGAATTGCATGCGCTTCACTTTCAGACCATATTTTGTGTAGGATCGTCGTGTGCATGCCACACATGAGAACACTTGGTTAGAATCACGACCTCGTGTCCCATTACCAAGTAGCAATCGACTGAATGCACCTATAAAATTCTTGGGGTGACTGTGCTTGAAAATGAAAGTATCATCACCCACCATAATCACAACGTGTGAGATTTTAGCACTTTAGAAATGCATGTGTGATTCACCTTTGTCACTAATGCATTATTGAAAAGTATGTAATACTTAAGAAGGAAACCTATCCACACAGTCTGCTCCCTATTCCCCATTACAATTGACCATTGTGAAGCTGGCTCTTTTACTATAGTCATCGGACCTCAACTTTCCCTGTCAGGCATTCTTGTATACAGACCTCCTGGCAGACTGTATGATTTTACTACCAGCCTGATAGAAGCCACAGCACACTTAGCAATAAGGAAAAGCAGACTGATAGTGCTTGGTGATATGAACGTCCACTTCGACGATCCCCTCGATACAAAGGCTAAGGACATCAGGTCTGAACTTCATTCTCTACAGCTCAACCTTATTAACAATGATCCCACTCACAGACTGGGCCACCTCCTAGACCCTATCTTTATGAATGGTTCTGGAGTACAAGCCACTTCCCCTATTCCGGTCCCTTGGACTGATCACTTTATTATCCCATTTGTCATTCAGCTATCTGAATCTGATCCTAAACCAGCCTGCAATCACCGTTATCTGCGACGGAACTGGAAAAAATTTTCCCATGAGACTTTTAACAAGCTACTCGAAATAGGAGGTCCCCTAGGAGGCACAGACTGTGAAACAGCCTATAGTCACTTGCAGAATCACATCTTAAAGGCCCTAGACAGCACCGCTCCTATTCGGAAAATGAAAAACCTCAACATTGCGAGGAAATCTAGCCCGTGGTACACGCCTGAACTCCAGGCTATTAAATCTGCATGCAAGAAATTGGAGCGTGAATGGCGCACCAATTTCTGTCCTACAATTAAAACACAGTACAAAAATGCACAAAAACAATATAATAAAAAAATCCGCTCCTCCAAAGCTCTCCACTATAAAATTCGCATAGGGGAGGCTGAGAACTCCTCTAAAGAGCTTTTTAAAATTTTCAAAGAAATTTCGGTGCTTACCAATGATAACCAATCCTGCAATGACTCGGTGGAAACCTGCAATAAAATAGCGCAGTATTTCCCTGGGAAAATCACCACCATTTATGCTAACTTTTCTGGACATCTGACTTCTGGTCACGACTTTAAGGAAAGCTCAGAAATTGATCCTATGGAGCAGTGTCTCCAACACTTTTCGGTACCTCCCACGGAAACGCTTATAAACATATGCAAAAGCGTTAAATCAGGATCCCCCCGGGACCCAGCCCCCCCAAAAGTTCTAACCACTAGCCTACAAGTACTGGAACCTCACTTCAGGCATGTCATTCAAGTATCCTTTTCCTTGGCCTGCCTTCCGGAGGATTGGAAAAAAGCCATAGTATTGCCCATTAAAAAGAAACCTAACGTCAGTCAGGATACATTAGAAAATCTGCGACCTATCTCCCTCCTTCCTTATCTCGCGAAAGTGGCCGAGAAAATTGCAAACAAACAACTTATGGCCCATTTAGAATCCAATAACTCCCTACATGGATCCCAATCTGGTTTCAGAACGAACTACTCTACGGAGACAGCTCTCCTAAGAGCGACTGAAACTCTTCGGGCAGGAGCTGACGAGGGTCACACAATGGCACTCATCATGCTGGACCTCAGTGCTGCGTTTGACACTGTAGCACACTCCATCTTGCTACAGTGTCTAAACAAAGCTGGGGTCACCAAGACAGTACTAGGTTGGCTTAAAGCTTTCCTTTTGGGCCGCAGCTTTCAGGTCCAAAGAGGTTCATTCCTCTCAGACAGCATTGCTCTTGAACAGGGGGTGCCTCAGGGCTCTGCCCTGAGCCCCACCCTGTTCAATCTGTATATGGCCCCTCTGGCAGATGTGGTACAATCGTACGGCATAAAATTAGTATCCTACGCCGACGATACCCAACTGCTTATCTCGATATCCCAAGCCCCTACCTTAACTGCAACCAACTTCAAAAACTGCATGCAGGAGCTGGCAGGTTGGATGAACCAACACTGCCTGAAACTCAATGGCTCCAAAACAGAGGTTCTTGTGATAGGTGGTAGCGATACCAGCTGGACTCAGGATTGGTGGCCCTCTTGTCTGGGACCTTTACCTACCCCCGGCAAGGAAGCCAAGAATCTGGGGGTCTGGGTTGATCCCAAACTCTCCTTTGACAGCCATGTCCACAAAGTAGTAGGGAAGTGCTTTGGGGTGCTAAAAACCTTAAATCGAACTCTAGACCTCCTTCCTCTAGAGGCCAGACGCACCCTGACCCAAGCACTAGTCACCTCCCGTATTGATTACGGAAATGTGCTACTTCTAGGGACAACAGAAAAAAATATGAAAAAGCTACAAGTCCTACAAAATACGGCAGCACGGTTAGTCCTTAGGCTACCCAAAAGAGCTCCTTCTAAGCCCACCTTGGATGCTCTCCATTGGCTCCCTATAAAAAAAAGGATCCTCTTCAAAGCATTGCTCATATGCTACAGGATTAACTCTATGAAAGCCCCTGAATACCTCAAGGACCTAGCCATACCCTATGAGCCAAATAGAGCACTTCGCTCTATGGGAACTGGTCTCCTCAAAATTCCTCGTATAAGGAAGGCCAGGATGGGAGGACGATCCTTTCGTGTGTTGGCGGCAAAAAACTGGAATGCCCTTCCCATGAACATCAGACTAGCTGGAACAGAAACAATTTTCAGGAAACTCTTAAAAACCTACCGGTACACCCTTTAATTTCACCCTCCGTCTTGCAACTCTCTCCACAGCGTGGGGACACGCCGGGATGGCGTCACCAGGCGCTTTACAAACTCCTTTATTTATTTATTTATTATCAGCCCTGAAGAGTCGTGTTGACTCACCAAAGCACGACGAAACACGTGTCGGCTGACTGTGGACTGTTCTTCGAGTGTGGACACATTAAACCATCATCTTGAAAAAGAGAAAATACCCAAGAATCTGCTTCTGTCTGTTTACCTGTTTATGTTATATATGACTACTTTCATTTATTACCTAGCTGTAGTTGGGAGAGCATTGCTGTTTCATGTTATGTGTTTTTATATTTACGTCTGTTTCATCATGTGAGACCGTAGTGATTGGACAGTCAGGCATATGAAGCTACAGGGGATGTCATTTTCCATTGCAGGAATGATGTGACTGATTCTGCCTCTGCCCAGTTCGCATTTCAGAGGAAATCTGACTTGTGACTTACTGTGCCTATCTCTACTAAACTTTCATTGGTTTTTTTTAAAGAAACTTTATTGGGTTTTGTCACAGCAATTATGCGTTAGCAATGCAATCACGATTATTCAAACAAACCTTCTGTGGTCAAACCCCATTAAATGATACTAGCATAACCCCAGCATTACATCCGCAAAATGGTTAAACAACAGCTGCATATGAGGGGGAACAGATCGACACAGGTGGGCTGCTATCCCAACGTCCTACAGCACAGGTCAGTAACTTGATGAGCTGTCTCATAGTGATTCACTCTCCCAGTTACCCCCTATCAAAACCATTCAAGATAACAAAAACTCCGTCCACCTCCCCCCCACCCCCAGGAATGTCGCTTGAATATACCCGTCTATATGGAAGAATTCTGGGAAGTGCTACATGATGCTGACTTGCTGACCCCAATGGGGGAAAAATGCCATTGCTGAGTTACCCATCTCCCTCATGCTCCTCTAGGTCTGTATGGGTCCCTGGCACTGGGCCGAGCTAGGTCACAGGGCAGATTCTACTAAATGTTTTATTGATATGTGACAGAATCAGAACTAGCTCTTCAATCCTTTCAGAAGTAAATCTATAATTTGATTTTCCTTTACACTGCCTTGTTGGCATTTTACAGATTATTCTGATATAACAACCATTCTCAGTCTTGTCAGTGTGCAGATGGTAAGGCTTCCAATTGACAGACCCCACTCTAAGCCTGCTCACCTTTCAGAGATTATTGTGAACGGTTAGAGCTGTGGTGCTGATGTGCTCATGCCATGTTTGACACCTTTTGTCAGTCTGGGTTTTGAGCACCACACTCGTTCTGGGGTCTAGTGTTTCTTTCTTTTCTTTATAAATGTGGGCTCCATTGTCTTAACATTTGAGGTGCTGTTTGTAAGTAAGCCAGAATGTTACATTGTTCACATATTGTCTTTACATATGTGGTTGTGTTTTGCTTTGAATACTGCACTCATGCTGTTATTGGATTTCTAGAACGTAGAGCGTGGTGGTACAAGTCCTGTCTTCGTCAGTGTTGACTGGAAGATGTACTGCGCTGCACCGAATAAATCTCTATGTAATGTAATGTAAAGTAATTCTTATAGAGCGCAACTTTCACTCCAAGGAGCATCTTGGCGCTGAAAAACCCGTCACCTAGGGTGGAATAGGCCGGAAGACTAGTAAGCATCAGTCTGCTATTGCCTATAACATTATACTTATATCAGAGCCATACATGCTATGTCTGAAAGATAAAAAACCCAGGTCTTCAGAGACTTTCTGAAATGGTTCTCCAGAGGGATTTAGGCGCAATTGGAGCGGGAGCTTATTCCAGGCCCTAGAGCCCAGAACTCCAAGAGATTTTCCTCCCTTAGTGGATAGCCTGAATTTAGGAATCAATAGCAGGTTCAACTTTGATGACCTAAGGTTCCGAGACGGCACATATCTCTGAAACCGATTTAAAAAGTATGTGGGTCCTTGCTGATGGTATGCCCTAAAAGTAATCACTAGGATTTTAAACAGTACCCATTTATGGATGGGTAGCCAGTGCAAGGTCCTGAGTGCTGCCTAGGCAGATGACTTCCTTGGCCATCTCAGGACAAGACGGGCAGTGGCATTCTGGATCATCTGCAGCCCATGCAGGACTGATCTATTTGATCCTGCATATAGGTTATTGCAATAGTCCAGGTGAGATGTAATAAGTGCCACCGCCACCGTCTTCCTGGCTGCCAATGGAAGGAGGTCAAAGAATCTTCTTAGCCCCTAATAATACTAAAACAGGACCCTGCCACAGCCCCTGCTTGTTGCTTAAATGATAATGCCTCGTCAAACTTAATCCCTAGGTTACGGGCCGTAATAATGGTGTTCGGGGGAGCCTCTGCATCTAGCGGCCACCATAGTATTGGGGAAAAGAAGTTTTGTTGTCCGAACGGTAGGATTTCGGTTTTGCCCGAATTGCACTTAAGATGATTGTTTCTCATCCAGTCAAAGGTGGTGGTGAGGCAGTCTCTAAGATTTTCCTCAGCCTTCACCGTTTCGCCATCTATACCAGGATGAGCTGAGTATCATCAGCATTAGATATTGTGCTGATCTGGAAGGATGTAATAAGCTCAATCAGTGGGGTCATGTACAGATTGAACAGTACGGGGCATAAACTAGAGCCTTGCGGCACCCCTGTTGTCAGTGCTTTCTCTTCCGAATGGTACTCCCAAAGCACCGTAACTTGCCTCCTGTGGCCAAGGAAATTCTTTAGCCATTCAAGCACAGCCCCTGCTATCCCTGATGCTGCTAGGCGGCCAATCAATACGGAGTGTGACACCGTATCGAAGGCCGCCGACAGATCAAGTAGGACCAGTACAGCCTTCTTCCCCTGGTCCATGGTCGTCCTCAAACTCTCCACTGTGTATAATAGAGCAGACTCCGTGGAGTGCTTGGCCCTAAATCCGGATTGATTCGGGTGCAGAATGTCATTTTCCTCTAGATGCCTCGTCAGTCGTTTATTCACTGCTGCTTCCGTAAGTTTTAAAAGTACCGGAAGCAGGGAGATGGGACGAAGGTTTGAGAGCGTGGTAGGGTCTGCTAGAGGTTTTTTTTGCAGCGGTTTTACTGAGACCATTTTCCAATCCAATGGGATCACTGCAGAGGACAGAGAGGAGTTGATGATGGTATTGATGATCGGATTCACTGTGTTCACTAGGGCATACAGCATCATAGGGGGGCATGGGTCGAAAGGTGAGCTGCATTTGCTGGATAGTATCGCTTGGCGAGACTCTTCCAGGCTAACAGGAGCGAACTTGCTAAGATAAACCATCTTAATGCCAACTTCACTCACCTCTACCAGAGGAGGGATCAATGGTTGTGGAAAATCTTTGGTAAGGTCCAATATTTTCTGCTCAAAATAGTTGGCAATCGAGTTACAAAGAGTGAGAGAGGGAGGGATTTCTTGTAGGAGAATCCTGGGATTCAAGAAGCTGTTAACTATTTTAAAGATCTCCTTTTGTTGATTGTCAGAGGAGCCAATAGCCTCTAGGAAGTACTCTTTTTTTGCGTTTTTAATCAATGCGTGATACTACCTCCTAGCCTCTTTATAGCTAGTGAGTTCTTCAGCTTCATAAAAACGACGCCATTTCCTTTCTAATATTCTGACCTCCATTTGTTTCTCCTTAAGGGAGAGAGAAAACCAAGGCGCGGAAACTATTTTATTCCTTTTTTTTTGCCTGATTTGCTGGTCTCTGCTGGCCCGCAAATTCCAGCAATCCAGTTGCAGAAGCTTTTATTATCTGATTCCGTATCGCCGGTCAATAGTGGTTTACTTTCCAGGGCAATCCGCTGGAGATTGGGATTGTCTCTTATTTTTTTCCAGTCATATTTTGTACGGCCACCTGCTTTAGTATGGTCCGTCCCACTCACCTTTCCTTCAACTGAGAGATCGAAAGGCACAAACATATGATCGGACCAGGTCTGGACACAGGGTGGTTTTACTTTCAGAGATTTAAAATTCGTACAAATACAATCTAGGATATGTCCAGCTTTATGGGTGGGATTCAGTGTCAATAGGGTAAGCCCTAGGACAGTCATGAGATCTTTAAAACATGTCGCACTTGAATCTGCGACAGAATCGAGGTGAAGGTTTACATTGCCTAACAGCGTGAAATTAGCAAATTTGAGGGTGAGATTGCTAAGTACTTTCCCCAAGACTCTCAAGGAAGTCCTTTTGTTGTCCAGGTGGACGATATATTAGGGCTCCTGTGAAGGTAACCGACTCATGTACCTGCAAACAGAAACCCAGGCTTTCTGCCCCCTTGAGATCTGAGAGTTCGAATAGTGTACATTTCATAGAGTCTCGGTGGATGATTGCAAGCCCTCCCCCACGTTGTTCCTGCCTATCTAATCTTTGAATAAGATAGCCTTGAGGTAGAGCTAATGTGATAACAGGATTACACCAAGCTTTCAGCCATGTCTCTGTGACGAAGAGCCAGTCTAGCTCGTTCTCAGAGATCAGGTTGTAGACATGTGCACCATTATTACTCATAGATCTAGCGTTAATAAGTCCTCCTCGAAGGGAGGTAGGAGAACCAATACCCGGGGTATATTGCTCTGGGATAAGATACGTCATGCAATGACGACAACAGATTGGCCCCAGCCAATTTTCCACACTTATGGACTCATGACAATGAATGGCATGCATATTTAACGAAAGAATATCCTCTCTAGCTGGAATCGGGGTGGGTTTGGATTTGCCAGCATAGCTGGCCCTGGGCCCGGCCGCGGCACGGACGGGCACAGACGGCCTTACCTTTGGCGCACCTTCGGCACGCCATCGGTGCACCCGCCGTGCGCGTCCGCTGAACGTCCGCTGAGCGAAAACATCCCCACACGCTATTAAAGGGACGCCGCTCGCGTCAGCTGCCGGAGTCGCACCCCCACCGTCCCGCCTCCGAGGTGGGTGTGGAGGGAGAACGCAGCGTTGCGAGGAAGAACTGGACACCGCACCTAATTAGCGGAGCCTCGGGTCAGCATTACACAATGCAAGTCTGTTTTAAAATGATGCAAAGTTTGCCGAGGAAGGGTGAGTGAAACTAAGGGTTTTAAAAAGCGCAACAGCGCAGCAATGCTTCCTAACCCCCGGCTTCCGCCTCAGGGGAACAGAATAGGTCTATTTAATAACGCAACACAACTCAGGATAAAGTATATGAAATAATAACAATTAAAAGCGTAGCAGTGCTTCCTAGCCCCCGGCTTTCCGCCTCGAGGGTACAGAGTGGGCACTCTGGCTTTTCCATTGAAATAATCTGCATTTTACCAAGTGGCTATGAATCGGAGAAGCACAACAGCACTGCCTTCTCCATTGAACCCACAAGACCTGGCTGAGATACAGAGCAACAGTTATTTACTTGCGGTTTATGGCAGTTTTTAAACCAATGACAACATTCTTACTGCGCATACTACACTCCACACGATCCCAACCAAATTCACCATGACAAAAAAGAGGCTTTGATATTTCAGGACCATATTATGCCCTAACATGTGATGCCCACTTTGCATTAGTTCTTGTTGATTACCATTCAAAGTGGCCTGAAATGAAATTAGTAGCACATGCCACTACCAGTTTAGGAAGAAACTTTGGTGGCATTGAAGCACCCCTCAAAGCACTACTGAGGGAAGCCCACTTATATTGTTGTTCAAAAGAAACAAGGAAAAGGTCAAGGGGATTTGAGTGTAAAAGAAATTGGTGTGAGAATAAGGAAGAAGCAAGAAAATGTTAAAGAGGCATATGATACCAAGTGAAAGGTCAAAATACCTTCAATTGGAATTGGTGACTGAGTGAGAGTGTATAAACCAGGGTTTGTATGCAAAGGTACACCCAGATTTGGGAAAGCTACGAAAGTGATGAAGGTATATAACAAGAGTGTGGTTACTTAGAATGGTAAAGTATGGAATGTAAGGAGACTAGCTAAATGAAAAAATGGGGAATGGAAAGACACCACCAAGAGCAGGAAGGACATCTAGTGAGGATAGAGGAGATCCCCTCTATGCAAGTCTGTGGTCAATGGATCTCACAGCTTCTTTTTTTTTTTTTTTTTTGTCCTCATACGCCGATAAAGATATTTTCAGTATTGATTGTACCAAGAATCTTTATGGGAGCTCTTTGTGCAGACACCCAGTAAAAATCTCACAGTGCCACCATGTGGACAGTCAGCTCAGTCTCTCACTTTACCAGACCCTTAGACTGATCTTCGGGTGGATCATTCTGCAAAAAGGGCTAATCATTGGACAAAGTTGTTATAAACCATCGAGCCAAATAATGCAGGGAGTCCAAAAATGCTTCCTTCTCTTCCATACCATACTATCCAAACTGAGAGTATGCCTGATTGCCCTAATGCAATTTACATATGTCGGAACAATGGTGCTCACCCACAGTTTACATATTTCCCTGCGGGCTAAGACAATTAGATAAAAAAATAACTTATTATTATCTTGTGACACATTCTCATAATTAGAAGGAATTCCCAAAAAAACTTGTTGCGTACTAACCTGTATTTCATACCCAAAAAGGGCTTTCATACCTTCTTGTATTTCAAACCAAAATTCTCTAAGTGCGGGACAGGTCATGAACATATGCAGGTCATCTGCTTTTTCCAGATTGCACTTTGGACAACAGGGAGTAGGCCCCTTCGAAAATTTGGCAAGCCTAGCTGGAGACCAATATACTCTATGGAGAGAAAACAAGTGGTTCCGCTTTAAATTGGCAGGTGAGACCGTGAGATGTAATAAATCAAAGGATACTTGCCATAAATTCTGCAAGTCGGCGTCCAGTACTTGATCCCTCCATAGCTGATCTGGGAGGGCGAACTCTCCATCTTCTTCCTCGAGTATTGTCCAATAAAGGACTGATGTTTTAAGTGTTCTAGGTTTCTTCATTAGGAGCTCATCGAAAACAGTCTTGACACCTTTATCCCCTGTAACAGCCTGGGTCCAGCTTTTAATTTGAAAATACTTGAATTTGGATAGATTCTTGTCTGTAAGAACAGAAATGTCTTCCCAACTCAAAAGGTTCCCTCCAGGCAATAACTGGCCCCATGTTCTGATATTTGCATTCTGCAAAGCGATAGATAATAAATCTTTAGTCCATTCAGGAGAGCCAGGAGAGTCCCATATTGGGGCGAGGGCGGAGTAATATGGAATATTCAGCGCTCTTCTAGCTCTGGCCCACACATATGCCATGTCTCTAAAAACCTTTAGTCGCACTTTTTTAAAGTACCGCATGTCTCCAAACTTAAACAAAAATGCATTAGATCCTCCCTGGATCTCGGATAACATGTCTTGAAACATAAAGTCTGTTTCTGTCTCCCCTAGGGTGTCAAATAACCTTATTCCTGCTTTCAATAATAGGGTCCAGGCATCTACTCTCAGATCCGGTGCGCATAATCCACCCTTGCTTTTCTTCCTGCGAAGCTTTTTCCATGAAATCCTTATGCCTTTAGAGGCCCAAATAAAGGAGTTCCATTTGGCTTGAATCTTGCTTAGTTTGGCTTCATTGAAGGCAAGTGGAATGTTCTGGAATATGTATATTAATTTAGGTAGCAGCATCATTTTTACTACATTGATTCTTCCAATTAGGGTCAGAGGAAGGAGTGACCAGCTTTTTAAGGATTCCTCGATTTCTTTCTGAATTTTAAAAAGATTTTTTTCTGCAAGTTGATTTATGTCCTGCGTGATTTGAATTCCCAGATATCTGATTTGATGTTTCAAAATTGGAATGGAGTTAGCATAGGTTATATTCCAACACATACATTCTGATTTGGATTGATTAATCAGGTATCCAGAAACTTGACCAAAGTTCTCTGCTGCTTTATATATGAGAGGAATTGATTTGATAGGGTCAATAGTGTACAACATGAGATCGTCCGCATATAAAGCGACTTTTTTCACCCAGTTGTTATATTCAAAGGGTATAATATCTTGATCTTGTCTAATCTTTTCTGCGAACGATTCCATATATAGATCAAAAAGCAGGGGGGAAAGCGGACACCCCTGTCTTGATCCTCTCTGAATTTTTATAGGAGAGGATAAGCTTCCATTTATTAGTAATCTAGCTGTCGGAACTTGGTAAAATGCTGCTATTGCCCCACAAAAATTTCTGCCTAAATTTACTTTTTCTAATACTTTAGCCAAGAATACCCAATTAACGCGGTCGAAAGCCTTGGCGGCGTCTAATGTGATAACCGCTAGTGGGACTTTAAATTGAGAGGCAACATCTATTGCACCCACCAAAGCTTGTGTAAGATCTTGTATAGAGCGGCCTCTGACAAAGCCCTTTTGGTCTAGATGTAATAGTTGGCCTGCTACCCCGTTTAGTCTCTCTGCTAATATTTTTGCCATAAGCTCATAGTCCATATTAAGGAGGGAAATCGGCCTATATGAATCACACTGGGTTGGTCTCTTCATTTGTTTTAAAATAAGGACCACTATGGCATCATTCCAAGAGACAGGAATTTTACCTCCTTCCTCATATATAGAGGTAAAAAGCAATTTCAAAACTGGTATTATTACAGGTGCTAGCACTTTATAGATCTCGGAGGGTAGCCCATCAGGGCCTGGAGCCTTACTTTTTTTAGCGGAATCTATTGCCGAAGCTATTTCAGTGGAGCTAATTTCTCTGTTAAGATTGTTAAAAGCCTGATCATCTAGAGCTTTAACCTGATATTGATCTAGCCATGACTGTATTAATTGCTGTTGTGGTAGGAGGTCTTCTCTATATACTTCATCAAAATGATGGTAGAAAGCCTGATCAATATCTGTACTTTTATCTGAGATCACATCCGTATTTGATATTTGTAATTCCTTAATAGAGTTCTTCTTGATATCTTTTTTTGTTTTCCAGGCTAAAAGTTTTCCGCTGGCCTCACCATATTCGAAATGTGCTAATGAGCTAGCCTGCCAACGTTTCCTCAGCCTTCCATCTAATAACTGTTCCAACTGTAATTTACATGTTAGCAAATCTTTCTTATTATTCTCTTGATCTGTCAGGCTGGGATCTAGTGCATCCTGTTCAAGAGCTTTAATCCTTGCTTCAATCTGTGAAATTTGTGCCTTGTATGCTGAATATTTTGCAATCTGAAATGCTAATAGACGCCCTCTCAAAAAGGCTTTATATGTGTCCCAGACAACCGAGAGTGTAGCTGTACCTAAATTAAAAGTAAAGAACTCGTTAGATTCCTTAAGTAGCTTATCTATTATTTCATCTTCCAAGACAATACTTCTGTCTATTGTGCATCTCTTAACCAACTGTGGACCTGACAATTTTAAAGTTGGAGTGACCGCTGAGTGATCAGAGATGTGGGCACCAAGATGTTTTATCTCCACCACTTGCTGACCTAGGTGTTCAGCAATCAAAAAAAAGTCTAATCTAGACTTATGCCGTAATTTCTTATTGTGGAAAGTAAATTCTCTTTTTGTGCCATTTTTTTGTCGCCAGATATCTTTCCATCCAAACTGGATAATCGCATTAGATAGGACAGCTCTAGTTTTGGAATTATGTGTGAACCTTACAGTGGTAGATTTATCTAGCTGTGGGTCAAGTACTAGTTTAAAATCTCCTGCAAGAATCACCGGATCCTCATAATCCAAAAGTTCAACAAAGAGGTCTTTAAGAGGAATGGTGTCATCCAGATTAGGACCGTAGTATCCCGCGATCGTAAACTTGAACGCTTGTTGCTTTATTTTTGCTATAACCCACCTTCCCTTTTTATCAGACTTGGATTGTAACAAGGTTATCTCTGAATTAGATTTAATCAGTATAGCCACCCCTTTGGTAGCAGTTGGTTGCGAGGTGGTTATCACCTGCTGAATCCATTTTTTTCCCTTAAATATATCTCTTAATTCTTGTTCGGTAGAGTGGGTCTCTTGTAAAATAAAAATTTTTTCAGGTGCATCCTTTAAGTACTGAAGAATTCTCTCTCTTCTATGCTTAACCCGTAACCCATTAACGTTCCATGAAAGAATCTTAAGGTATGATGAATGAGTTACCCTATCCTGCATTATTTCTCCTAACGAATGTATTTAAAATCAAACTTTGAATATGGCGATTTGGACATTTTTTTGTTTTTTTTCCCCCAGATGCTCCCCACCCAGTGCATTCCTCTCCCTTCCCCCCATCCTAACCCTCCCGTGCTCCCCTGGAGAACCCCCCTCCTTTTTCCTGGCCTGCTTGGGCCATTGAGACTCTTACTCCCGGGTGTCTACTCTATATACATTGAGAGCATTGAAAATATATAGCTGAATTTTAATGATAATTGATGCATGAGCTAAGATTCTCAGTACCTTCACTGTTTGTTGTCTTGCTCTCTTAGATTGTCGTCTGTGAGTAATTGCAGGTATTCTTCTGCCTCATCCAACCTTTTTAGGACTTTCATTCTATTTTTATACATCACTTTCAGTGATGCCGGAAATTTGAGCTGGGCGGTAGCGCCAAGTTGTTTAAAGGGTTCTAGCAGCTTACCAAGCTCCCACTGTCTAGATGCTGTAATGGAAGACACAGCTGATCTGATCTGATAAGAAAAGCCGTCTATCAAAAGCTCGCTGGTTCTTAATGCCCTATTGAGGATCTCTTCTTTTAGAGTGTAGGTCAGAAAATGTACTAGGATCTTCCTAGGCCTGCTCTTGTTTGGGTTCTGCCTGAATGGGTCCCTGTGAACTTGTTGAATATCTTTTATTATTTCTTCTTCAGATATCTCTAGTTCTATTGTTTGTTTAATCAATCTGGCCACAAAAGCTTTGATATTTCCCCCTTCTGCCCCTTCTGGAACTTTTAACAGGCGCAAGTTATTTCGCCTTTGTGCGTTTTCTAAGGACTCCATTTTTTCTTGGAGTCCTTGCTCCTTCAATCTGAGATCCTCAAGCTTTTTAGTATGCTGAGTAGCAAACTTTTTTAGTTCTGCTACTGAGGATTCTAGATCAGTAGTTCTAGCAGCTAAAGCATCGAATTTCTTAATCTCCTGCTGATTAATTAGTGTTGCTTCAAAACCACTTTTAACCTCATGACTCAGGGCTTTTAGCATTACTATCACTGGCTGATCCATATCTGAAATATTTGTGGGGACTGCAGATAAACTGTCCTCGCTGTTAGAATTCATTATATGCGTTAGAACTTCTTCTCCAGATTCAAAATCCTTATCCTCAGAACTGTGTATAGTGTTTTGTTTCGAGGTTTCTGCAGGGTCAGAGGCTTCCTCGAGCTCCAAGTCCATCTCTAGCCCCTCCAAAACTTGGTATTTATTGGTAGTTTCCAAACTGCTTATAGCTACCCCACCTAAAGCCTCTTCCGACAATTTAAGTTCTAATACTGAAGGCACGGCTTTAAAATATGCCTTCAAGGAAGGAGGTGGTTTCGTCTTTTCGACTATTTTCTGAGCTTTAGCACCTTTTTTTCCAGCTTTCTTTAGAGATTTTATCTTGGATTTAGATATAGCAGTAGGAGGAGTGTCTAGAGGGGCATTTAGATTGGGTTGCTTTCCCCCCTTGCTCCTAAGGGTATATCCCGAAGCCTGGGAGCCTTGAGTCTCTCTTTCTGACATATGCAAGTCTGGGGTTAATAGGGCTAGATCCTTCAAAGTCTCACTTGGCCCGTTGCATTGTGGATTTGGTGGTTTTAAATTCCATTTTATAGTTTCAATTTTTTTCCCCTGGGTAATAAAAACTATATCTGTATCCAGCTCTTCTCCCCTTCTTAAGCTCGTATGCAGCCTTGAACCATCGTATTAACCCCTGTTTTGAGGTATCATATGTTCCTACCTCTAAGATGCAGGTAGCAGAACGTGGCAGAAGAGGAGTCACGGCCCCTGCCGTGTCAGTATGAGTGAGCCTCTCCAGACTGTTTGTTTTTAAAGCTCTGACACGAAGAAAACACGAAGAAAACAATGAAAACGGAAAAAACACCAAATATTACCAAATCTGTTCCCTTTCTGTGACTGGCTCTGTCTTTTCAAGCCGCTCCCACTGCCACCGCCGTTCAGCGCTCAAAAAGCTCAAGAAAGCCTGTGCAAGCACCCTGTGCCCCGGGCTCCGCTTTCCGTCAGCCAGCCAGCCTGAGTCATTTTGTTTGTTTAATTTTGATTTGGCGGCTGCTCGAAAAGCCGATGAAAACGGAGGAAACTCCAAAGCTCTGACACGAAGGAAACTGCTCCCGCTGTCCCGCTGTCAACGCCGTTCAGCGCCGTTCAGTGGACGAAAAGCTCGAAGCCGGTGCAAGCACCCTGTGGCTCGGGCTACGGCTCCGCCCGCTCACCTCCGCTTTCCGCCAGCCAGCCTGGGTTGTTTGTTTAGTTCTAGTTTGGCGGCTGCTGTATTGCTGTAGCAGTTACCGCTTGCGCCGAGGATACCAAGAAGGGAAAGCACGTCTTGTCCACAAGGAAAGGTTAGAACAGCATTTTACCTGTTCGCTGCCCCGCTCATACTCCGCACAGCACAGACACCCGAGGCTCCAGAGTCTCCCGACTAGCCACGCCTGCTAGCCGCCATGTTCTCCCCAGGATCTCACAGCTTCATCTAGTTCGAGTAAGAAGAAGAAGGGAAACATGTTGAAGAAAGTGACTGCATGGTTTGTACCAATGGCGATTCTATAGCCTCAAGATTAAAAGATAGAGGTCGTGCGAGACATGCTCCCACTACATTTGAAGATTTTGTATATGCCCCTCCACATCATGGTGTTGGCATTTGTGCTTTTTCCCTTTATTTTTGTTCCTTGCTTGTTTTTTTCTCTTTTCTTTCCTTTTTTTTCTTTCTGGAATTCTAGAACTTAGAAATGAAATGAAATTTGATTTGATGAGCGCATGGCTGCCCGAGAGCGTCCCAGCACTTGCTTAGGGAACCCGTCCTGGTATTCCCCTGCGAGATAACCCATTACTGGGCATCCCCAAGGTGAAAGCCAGGCATCCCGCTGCGAGGGGCCGTTGTGGAGATTAAGCAAGCTATTGCCCAGAGTTACAGAGTGGGACTCCATGATTGGAATAGGCACAGAGGCGAGAATTGTCAGGTCTGGGGCAATTTGAGCCCAAGACCCGCCGAGGTGGGGAATTGAACCCTGGTCCAGGCCAGACCTCTGCATCAGGGTCTGCCGCTCCTACCACTTGAGCCACACTTCTCTGCTGTTATTGGAATTCTAGAACTTAGAGCGTGGTGATAGAAGTCCTATCTTGGTCAGTGTTGACTGGGAGATGTACTGTGCTGCACCAAATAAATCTCTATCTGGACAATCTGGCTTTTCCATCGAAATAATCTGCATTTTTTCTCAGACCTGTTTTGTCAAAGATATGTTTATTATAAACTTTTTGTGCATACATTCCATCAGCAAAAATTGCATCATCACGTGATCCCACGCAGGGGAACAAAGAGCCTCAGCAGAAATTTAGCAAGCTAACTAAGCCCATCAAACCAAGTAAAGTAGCTCCACTACACATTAAGGGGGCCAGATGAAGGATACAGCTGCGAAATAACCCGGAGCGTTTCCTTCTTTCTTAACATAGAAAGGACAAAAAGACGTGCAACGTTGCTAAGCAGTCAAACAGGTAAGTAGGAGACTCAGCATAATTCTGTGACTGCCGTCTCCAGAGTATACATCTGGAGTGCTAAAGGAGGAATAAGCCCAGAATACCAGAACTCGGCCCAACGTGGGACATAGGTCTATATGACAAGAAAAGGAACAAATCCCCCCCCCCCCCCCTTACCCACCCCCCCACCCGACCCGTGGTGGCGGCATCTTGCAAACAACCAGGAGAATGGCTGATACTAGCATGGCAAATAAAATTGAAAGAGATGGACGGCTCTGATGGTAGAGGGACACACTGCGGATGGGAAGCCCCGAGAAAGGAGAGCAACCAGGGGTCCCCATTTGAATTCGAAGTTCTTATAGTTATCTCTAAAGATGTCGGCCATATGCTCCAGGCTCATTAGCCTCCAAAGGTGAGAGTGCCAAAGGGAAATAGCCGGAGCCTCCCTCTTCTTCCAAGGGTGATCTTGAAATGCAAAGCCACATGATCATTTTATCAGCTTGAGTCTGATGTTCAAGGGAGGGGTCACAGAGCCCCAAGAGGACCCCCGCTATAGTGGTGGGGATGGGATAGCCTAGCATATCTTTTATATGTGCTAAAATGTCTTCCCAGAATGGACGTATAGTCGGGCAATCCCACCATATGTGTCGAAAGTCTCCCAGGAGCCCGCACCCCCTCCAGCATCTATCCAAAGAAGTAGGGAAGATGTGCCGGAGTTTGGAAGGATGTAAATACCAGTCCATCATGGTCTTGAGATGCACTTCCCTGAGGTCTGTGGAATGGTTAAAACGGGCAATATCAGAGGAAAGTTGAGCCCATTCTTCGTCAGAGATCGGGCGCTGAATCTGGTCTTCCCACATAGACATATACCTGGGGCGTGGAGAGAGAGCAGTTTTAAGCAAGAAGCTATGGATGAATGAGATCACACCTTTCATGGTGGAGGTTTTGGAGAGGAAGGCTTCAAATGTTGTGAGGGGGCGAGTAGCAGCTTCCTGAATCTGGGGAGTAAGAGCCCAGTGCATCAATTGTGTGTAGTGGTACCTTTCCGCGTTTCCTAGGTCAAAGTCTTTTTTACATTCGTCGAAGGTGAGGGGATCAAAGTTGTGGAACTGGTGTATTAGTGCGAGGCAGCCTCCCCTCCTCCATTTCTCAAAGGGTCCCTCACGCTGGGCCGGGGGGAAGGCTGATTTGTAGTGGATTGGGGTGAAGGGGGATGAGAAGGAGGTCCACCTGTCATCGCCCGAGACCGTGTCCCAAACTTTAAGAGTGCTGCGTGTGGGTTTACTGATGTATGTGTTCGGAGGTCTGTCCTTACGGGGGCCCCACACCAGATCCCATATGGTCCGACCCGTCACACTACGGTCCATATGTAACCAGTGTTTTTCAGACTCTCGCTGGAACCATTCCACTAGGACTCTCAGCTGAGCTGCCTTATAGTAAAGGTGGATGTTTAGAAAACAGACTCCTCCGTCAGCACGGGAGCGGCGTAGCAAAGAGTAAGAGAACCGTGCCCGTCCTCCCTGCCAAATAAAGCGTAGGATCATGGCCTTCACTTTCCGAAACAAAACTTAGCTCCAGCTCGAAAGGTAAGCCTTGAAAAAGATAGAGAAGTTTGGTCAGGAGAGTCATCTTCACAGCATGTATGCGACCCAGCCATAATAGGAAGAGCGGTTTCCACTTTGTGAGCTCTGCTTGGATGCGCGCAAGGATGGGAGGGAAATTAGCTGCATAGAGCCCCCGGATTCTCTGTGTCAGTTGAACTCCTAAATATTAAATGGCCGTGGGAGCCCAAGCCAGTGGAGTGCAAATTTAGTACAAACTTTATTATTAAACTGTGCGATTACTTAAAATCTTTACAGTATAAAACACAAGGAACATCCCCCCCCCCTCATCCCCCGGCACGCCCATCTCCCAGTAAAACCATATGTACAACTTTAAGATAGAATACTGACTGTTTTTACCACTTTTTGTCCAATCAAAGTTCTATTAAAAGAAGAAAGGGTTTTGTTTATTCCTTAGCTTCACACCTTCTAGAGTCTAGGGGAAGTGTGGAAGTTCGGCATGGTCATTCACATTGCACAGCCAGTTGACAGTGGATGGGTTCTTCATTAGACCCTTGTCCAACCCAGATTTAATTTATGAGTCCAGTAGTTCCAGTTACTTTACAGGAACTCCCTAAGTTAACTGTAAGCTGACATCGTTAGGGCACCAGATGGCGCTCCTTGCACAGTGTCGATACCCTTAGGATCTGTGGCCTTTTGATTGAGGTCGAGTGCCATTTTGACTTGATGGGTGAACTTGCCGACCCTAGCTAATAGACAGGTCGTAGTTTCTGAGAAGCACCAGTCCGAGGCCTCTCTGCATGTTCTATGGCCTAGATTCCGTAAGGCCGGGCGCAGCAAACGATGACGGTTGCTGACCAACTTTGTACAGCTACACAGCAGGTGTAACCAAGACTCTCTGCGATAGTTGCATAATCGGCAGGCAAAGGCACCATCCCTTCGTGCCCATTTTGGGTTAAAGTCCGCGATCATGAGGGCCAAGAGGCGCAGATACAGGATTTTCTTTCTCGCATGGGTTGTTAGTGAGTCTTGCAGGTATGGTTGGGGTTTGCCAGGAATATAGGACTTATCCAGAACCAGAGTTAATGGATTGTGCCGTAGCGATAAGAGATCAAGCTCGAACGAGATGGTCTGGACTTGGCGCTTTACGGCCTGGGCTGGACCCAGGCAGAGTATGGAATTTCGTGAAGGGGCAATGCCTTGTGCCACCTTAGAGTGCCATGGGGAGCCCACTTTACCAAATATCGTTTTTAAGAAGTGTTTTAGGGTGTTTTCAGGCGCTTTCAGTGCTTTGATATAGTATTTTATCAGGTCCCTCAGTAGTGCCAACTCTGGTCATTTCAGGCCTATTTCTAGCCTTAGCCTGTTGTTCCTTGCCTGCTAGCGGCCTGTAGCACCATCTTATACGCTTTCGCCTGGGCCGCGTTGACCACTTTCTCGAATGCACCTGGGTAGGCAATGTGGCCATACGTAATGGAGGGAATCAGTTTTGCCCTAAGTACTGTCAGCATCGGTTCTACTGAGGGACTGGCCAAGCGGTAGCTTAAGCGTCTTAAAGACAGAATTATTTTGTCTAATCTTGGTTTTAGCTCCTTTAGGTGTTTGACTGCAGTGGCCCTCTCAGACACCCAGACTCCCAGATAGTTATAGGATGAGCCAGTAATGATTCGGTGCTCCCCCAGGGACCATGTTGCTTCTTTTTTATGGTGGTATTTACCGAAGATTACTATCTTGGTCTTACTCACGTTGATCTGTAGGTCATTTTCCTTGTTGTATGTTGCCAGGCTGTTTAAAGCTCTTTGAAGTCCCACCCTAGTGTGGTCCATGACCACCGTGTTGTCAGCGTACTGGAGTGATCCCAAGACCAGCTTCCCCAATCTTGGAGGTACTAAGTTGGCATCTTTCAGGGCTTGCCCCATGTCCGCTGTATACAAGTTGAAAAGTAGGGGGGCCAAGACGCACCCCTGCTTTAGTCCAGAGTTGGTGTCAATTCTTGCTGTTGTAATTGTTGGACTTAATTTCACCTGGACCCATGTCCCCTCATAGAGTGTTTTTATGGCTTTTAGCAGGACTTGGGGGAGCCCCCAGGACTCAAGTTTTGCCCATAGTCAACTTCTGTTCACTCGGTCAAAGGCCATGGAGTAGTCTATAAAACAACAATACAGTGGCAGCTTATTCCTCGTATTGGCCTTCTTTGCAAGGTAGGTAAGCGCTATGATGTTATCATGGGTGGAACTATTAGCCCTGAAGCCAGTCTGTGAGGGCGGGAGAATGCCGTTCTTATCCACCCAGGCCTCCAAGTCCCTTAAAAAAGTCGGGCATATACTTTGGCTTCTATATCTAAAAGGGCTATGAGCCTGTAGTTGGCCGGGTTCGAGTGGTCACCCTTCTTGTGAATGGGAAATAGGACTGAGCCTTTCCAGGAGGTTGGCAGGATTGCAGTAGCGAATGAGTGATTGAATAGGGGGGTAAGTGTGGTTGCAAAAAAGGTTAAGGCGGTTTTAAAAACCTGGGCAGGGATTCCATTTGGGCCAGGAGCTCCATCGGTTCTGATGGCCTTAATGTACTTTAAAACCTCCTCCTCCTCTGTGTACTTTGAGGATCGACTCTGTCTTGGGACTTCAATTGGCGCGCTTTGAGTTTCAATGGTTACAGCTGCCGCCTTGGACCACTCTAGACTGCCAGGGTTAGCCCGGTTTAACTCGAAGGTGTACAGCCGCTTAGCATACTGTTCCCACAAATTCCATGCAACACTGTTTTCCTTGTGCACACCACTAGGGGTCAGGCTGTTGATATTACGCCATAACTTGCTGTTATCTTTTTCTTTAATTAATTAAAACACTGTAAGCCAGTTTTGTTCTGTCCTCTGACTTTTCAGCTCCCAGACTTTCTTTTTATAGTTGGCTCACAGGGCAGAGATGGAAGACCTCCCTGGCAAGTGATTGCCTTTCATTTTTGCCCTGATTGCCATGTTAAGTGCGCGCTTCCTCAATGTCAAACTCTGCGATTTTTGGGCAACTTCTTAGTTGGTTGGTGTTACCCAGGCACTTCAATAAATCCTTGGTCAGTATTTCCCAGAAGTGTGTGATGTTCTCTATATCTTGTGACCTGAGTTCTGCCTCCCTACTGGCTACATAATCTGACAGTCTGTGGCTAAGATTGGTCGACTATTTTATTCTTTTGAGAACTAGATGGTGTTCTTCGCCTGTGGTTGCTCCGATTATTTCCTGAGATTCCACCTGTTCCCGTGCCAGGTTGAATGCGGTGCGGAGGGGCCTGTGGTCGCTTTCATCTCTGTTGTCCACATTGAAATCGCAAAGTTTATGGGCCAGCCCTTCATTAGTGAAAATATAGTCTATGGTGGAGACATTCCTAAAGGTCGGTTTAGCGGTCCATGCGGGATGGGTCATTTTTTGTATTCCGTGGGTTGGTTGCAGTATTAAATGGCCATGGGAGCCCAAGCCAGTGGAGTGAGGGATCGGAGTCTGAGGGCTGCCCCAGGCGAATGGGTAAGATTAAGTGTAAATGACTTACTTAAATTAATTTTAAATTCTGGACTCTCGCTCATAGCGTTCGAGCTCTGATTTTAAGCAAGGTAGGGAGGTTTCAGGCTCCTATAAAGACAAGAGGACGTCATCTGCGAACAGAGAAATTTTATGGGGTTCTCCTGTAAACGGTAGTCCTTGAATGTCAGGGTTATTCCGGATCGCTAGGGCCAGGGGTTCAATGCTAAGGGCAAAAAGTAAGGGAGAAAGGGGACACCCCTGCCGGGTTCCTCTTGAGTGTGGAAACGTAGGAGTGTACTCCGTTGACCAGCACCCTGGAATTCAGGAGACGATAGTTAGCTTTTATCATGTTGAGGAATTTGGGTGGAAAGCCAAATGCCGTGAGTATGCGAAATTGGAAGGGCCAGTCGACCCTATCAAAGGCCTTCTCAGTGTCCAGACTTACTAGGATTGCCAGGATTTTCCCCCTGTTGGCCTTTTCTATGAGATGTATAATTCTGCGAGTGTTATTGTGCATTTGGCGACCCCTAATGAAACCCGACTGGTCTGGGTGGATAAGGGCAGGCATGAGGTTGTTAAGTCGTTTGGCAATGATGGAGGAGTATAGCTTAGCATCCAAGTTTAATAAGGCTATTGGTCTATAAGAGGCGCAGTATTGGGGAACTTTTCCCGATTTGGGAATCACTGAGATCACGGCTTCTGACATAGTACCAGAGGTTGCACCGTCTTCCGCCATTTTGTTAAATAAGGTTACCAGATCGGGGGAAAGATCGGGAGCGAATGTCTAGTAAAAAAGATCCGTGTAGTCGTCAGGCCCCGGGGCTTTATTAGGTTTAAGGGCTTTGATGGCGAAGGAGACTTCGTCTATGGTAATAGGGGCAGTTAGAAGGTCATTCCACGCATCAGATACCTGAGGCAAGGGCAGTGACTGTAGGTATTCCTGCTGAGCTACCCCATCCAAGGCTTCCCCAGAGTAGAGATCGTTATAGAAGGTCCCAAAGATGGCAGCTTTATCTTTATCTTTGTGTGTTGCCTTTCCTGTTGGGTCCAGAATACCCCCTATGTACTCTCTCTCACACTTATCCTTTAATTGGCGGGCCGATTTTATTAAATACAACAAAGAATAACTATGGGTCAGAAAATGTGTCAAAGAAATGAGATGTGTCTAGATGAGTCAATGTGTGCTGTCTAGATGAGTCAATGTGTGCTAGAAGTTGTTAAAAAAGCACACAACCAGACATTGCACTGTTTGGGAAGGAAATCCATCAGTTACTCGTCCTTTGCCGCCCTTTCATCCTTTGAACCACTTCCCATAGTGGAGAGTCTAGGTTGTTGCCACCTAGGCAGGGAAAGGTTAGTGTTGTACAAAATGGTGCAAAAGGAAGTGCTGTATTTGTAACTGAGGAGCAGTGCAAGAGAAAGTTATGAAAATCTAAAGAAAGATACTGACGTGCTCTAAAATAAAATTGAATAATGAATGCAAAAAAACTTTATTCTGGTGCCGTTCATTTTCAAAATTAAAACCATTCAGTGCAAAGCAGTCAGTGATTAACCCTAATAGTCACTGACCCTAGATGCTGGTCGACATGTTTCTGCGGTAGTTTAAAGATCACTACGTATCTCCCGCTTCTTCAGGACCTATAACATTTGCTACTGCTCAAAAAGTGCGATATAAAAAGGTTTCTGATACAGATATCACCTGCTCAAACCTGGTTGTCCACTCAATTCTGCAAGGGATGTCCCAGGAACAAACGTCATCAAGACACAATAACATAGATATTAGACACAAACAAAGACAAAAACGACATTACCAAAATTAGTGTAAGTCATCTCTTTTGGACACATGATTATGTGGAAAACCTAAAGCAGTCAGTATCTGGTCGCCAGGTAGATAAAAGCCCTCTCGCTCACCTATAGTGTAAGAGGAAGGTGCCACTCCTCGCCTGGCCACAGCTCAGGAAGATAGCGCACCGCTCTAAGATATAGAGAAAGTGATATGTGAAAGTCAAAATAAAAACAACGCGAAGGCCAGTAATTACAACGCTTCCTCTTATTCAGAAAAGGTATCAAAGCCCATGTAAAATGTCTCTTGTTCATATAGTCACATAACCTTTACCCAACTGCTCATGTTGCTTATTTCTGCTCGGAGATGTCTCCGGGATTAAACCAATTTATAAATCAAGGTCACTTCATGTGTTTAACATCGGTCTAATTGAATGTCTAAAGGACAAACAGCTACCCTGTGCGCTTCTCATCCCTCTCTGGCTCATCTCAGACTAATTTTGTTCATTCTTTTTACCCCGATGATCTACCATTATCCATATTATGGTTCAGGTCGTAAAGCGCTACATGCTATAAATGCGCCGTTCAGAACCTTATGCAGCGGTAGTGGCTTGAATGCAAGTTATTACATCAGTGTACATGATTGCCCCAGCGTACAGGTGTTCGTTTTTCTGACCCAGCATTCATTCTTTTGTGTTATCACTTGTACTCGAGGTCTTTGCATTGTATTAATGCTGCATTTGCAGCGGTAGTCACTGAGATAATTATAGTACCGCCAACGTTAGTTTAATCGAGCCGATCTTAGTTTCGTATACACCTTTCACACACAAGCCTATCTGTTCGTGCGCCCACTCAATCCAAACACGCAAGGAGGTATAGGGCTTACCTGCCCGTCGGTACACTCAGCAGCCCTCTGGGCTGTCTGGGGAGGTACCCGGGCTCGGTTTGTCAGCGTCATTAGTACGCTTCGAAGGTGCTCGTGCGCGACTAGGTTTGCCGGGAATTGTAGTCCGGTTCTGTATTCTCCGTGCAATAGATGCATGCGCGCCAACGTCTGCCGGGAAATGTAGTTCGGTTCACATTCGTGTGCCGATTTTTGATCTGATCATAAGCATGTTGTTCGGTTCACATACATCTGCCAATCTGTAGTTAGGAATACAAACGTGTACTGATCATTACGCTGGTCGTGCCACATACCTGTTGCAGGTTACTGTTGTTTATTTATTGCCAGCATATTCAATATGGTAAAGGTATTAGTAGTATGAAAATGAATGAGGCATAGCTGTAATCATTAAACATGCTATATATGCCTCAATGTGTGTGGAAGTTAATAAGGGAGAAGGAGAGCAGTGCGCAGTAGCCTAGGTGCAGCTTTTGACATAGAGCAACTATACCTAATGTGTAAATTGAGCAGATAAGCCTGGAGCAATAGTATCTCTTGGCAGTTATGAACAAGAGATGTCATATTTATCATCAGAGGTGGGTCCAAATGCATGGAAGAAGGCACATGTATGTAAATCTGATCATTTTATTACAGTCCAGAATTTTAAGCTTTAACCTAAAGGAATCTACAATGACATCCATGGGATATCCTCATTAAGCCCAGCCTTATCAGTGTTAAGTTTGTATACCCATTTCTGTTCTAATTTGAACAGGTATTTTGACACATCAGTGATATGAGTTGGAATGACAGGTTGTTCAATCACTGTCCAAACGAAGTCTGTAGGTTTATGGTTGACTTCCAAGAAATGGTTGGTTAGGCGGGTCGCCTGTTTTTTGCAGCGGATGGTGCTTTTATGCTCAGAGATCCTAATTCTTACTTTCCTGGTCGTCATTCCGACATATCTCAAAGAGCAAGGGCAAGTGATTAAATATATTAGATTGCTGCTATTACAATTAGTAAAACGTCGGTATTCCCAGGCTCTGCTTGTCCCAATATTGATGCTTGTACATTTATTTGTTTGCGGGCAAGCTGCACAATTTCCACAAGGGTGGTGTCCGGTCACTGCTGGCATGTCCCACAGTGTCCCAATCTGGTGGATGGTAGCCGGACGTGATCTTGTATGTATAATTTGATCTCTGATGCTGGTACCCCTCTTGAAAGCAAATAGGGGTTGTTCTAGCTCGTCAGCACTAAGTATGGGCGGAAAATCCATTCCGCTCGCGAATTTTGCGGATTTTCGGTAAATTCTCAATCCGCGAGATTCGCGAATTTCCCGCAAAATCCGCAAATCCGCGAGCAGCGGATTTTATGGCTTGCTCGCACTGTTCGCGTGAGTTCGCGGCTTCCCAGTTCAACTTCGCGCCCCGCGAATAAGCGCTAAATTGCAGAAATACGATCTTAGCAAAACTGAAACTACTTACCAGGTTCAAAAGTTCAAGCTCATCATTAGTAGCCATTTCCTGTAGTGCTTCCTGAGGTGCCCCTCCAGAGTTCAGTTGCCTACTTGCAACTATTATGTGACCCTGCTCTGACCCTCAGAATAGTTACACATATGCCACAAAGGTCCTGAATTACAGCTAAGGGAGACAAGCAGGAGCCAGGCTGGAAGTTCAAATCCAGTGACACATTAATCAGCCCCTAATTCATTATTGTCAGTTGGGGCAGGGCAGGTGTTGTAACTAATTTTGCAACAATGAAAACACTTAGCAAGTGCAAAAGATCACTAATCAGGAAGCACTAAGGAAGCAGGTGCCAGCTAAAAAAATATTCTGTGACACATTAATCAGCCCCAAATTAATTCAGGTCACTTGAGGCAGGGAAGGTGTGCTTTGCTTTGCCACAATAATGTACACTGGACAACCTGAGGGTGCTGTGATGAAACAGAGGGTGGCATGGGTGAGCCAGAGGGTGGCATGAGTGAACCAGAGAGTGGCAGTGGTGACAGAGGGTGGCAGTGATGAAGAAGAGTGTCCCAAACAGGCTGGACACGTAGAAACAACAAGTTCGCAAAACTTGCGACCCGACAGGTAAGTTCGCGTTTGCGAAATTGTACAAAAACCCTCGCGAACCGGCAGAAACCCGCGCGAACACAAAAAAACCCCAAAAAACGCAAATTCGCGACAATTCGCGGATTTTGCGGATTGCGAGTTCGCAAATCCGCAAAATTCGCGAATGCGAGATTCGCAAAATTCGCCCATGCTTAGTCAGCACCAGTATTGAGGATCTTCCAATGTCTGCGGATGATCTGTTGGATGGCATTGGATCTGGTACTGAACGTGTTAACACATGTGATTCTCTCGTTCTGTTCTTTAGGTAGAGGTGGTTCCAGCAGAGCCTCACGGTTGTTGTTAGAAGCCCTCTTCTGGGATGTGCGAATCAGTTTCTTGGGATATTTCCTCTCAAGGAGTTTCTCTTCCAAATCATGGGCATGCTTTTTGAAAGACTCTGTTGTAGAACAATTACGTTGGACACGTAAAAATTGTCCAAATGGGAGATTGTCCCTCAGAGATTTAGGATGACAGCTCCCATATTCCAGGAGTGAGTTGCGGGCCATCAGCTTCTTATACAGCTCTGATCGCAGTCCATCTGGGGATACAGTTATCAGTAGATCCAAAAAAGCCAAAGATTGGTGATTGTACTCTATGGTGAACTTAAGAAAGTTGTTGCAGTTGTTCAACCAGGAGTGAAAATTTAAGAGATCTTTCACCTCACCCCTCCAGACCACCAGAATGTCATCTATGTACCTCTTCCAAACCCGTATAGATGATAAATACGGGTTTGCGATATTCAATGCATGGTCTTGTTCAAATTTGTGCATATAGAGGTTTGCCAGGCTTGGCGCAAAAACGCTGCCCATACTGGTACCTGACGTTTGTAGATAGACATCGTCCTCAAAGCCGATTTTATTGCCTTGAGTGTAAGACAGGTGTTGTAATTTAAGTAGGGTGAATTCTGCCCTGTTAGTATAAATGGCCCTTAATTTTCCTCTGAGAGCTGTGAGTTGACCTTGTGTTTGCCTCGTGGGGTTAGCTTTGTGGATATGCTCAAGAGCGCACAACTCAGTCTCAAGTGATTCTCGTTCGCGAGCGCGTTGTTTATTCAGGGCGGCATTGAGGGCTATGCATTCACCCCGGAGAACAGCCTTCAGGGTGTCCCAGGTAGTGAACTCTGAGGTGTCTTCTGGACGGTTGACCTTAAAGAATTCAGTGATGGCGGTTCTTAGTTTGGTACAGGATTCCTTGTCTCGAACAAGGTACCATTTGGGCGTGGCCGGGGCATTCCCCCGCCAATTTAAACAGACAGTATATAGGCTATGGTCGGAAATCGATAGGGTAAAGATCTTAGCGTCCTGCATTTCGCTCTGTACTGACTGACTAATGAAAATGTAGTCCAGTCGGGAGTATGTACGGTGAACATGGGAAAAGAACCTGTAGACTTGTGTCTGTGGGTAAAGCGTGTGCCATGAGTCTAAGAAGCCCAGGGTATTGTATACGTTGCTGTGTCTCTCCATAAAAGGAGCCTGCGACAGCTTGATGTGAGTGTGTACTGTCGAGGTCTTTCTGCCATATCAGTGGGCCTTCCGCAAAATCCGATGGTTTCCCCAAAAATGTGTGTTAGAAAGTTGTCTGGCCAGCATTGGGGGCATATAGAGCTGCGAAAGTGCATAGTTTCCCCCTTGAGCGACCCTTAATCATGATCCAACGGCCGTCCTTATCACTTTGGACCCCCAAGGGTTGAAATTTGATAGCAGCATGGAACAAAATGGCCACCCCCGGTGTTTCGTAGGTGCTGAGGATCTGTAGATTAGCGGGAATTGTTTGTGCTTAAGACGTGAGTCGTCGGTTCTAGACAAGTGTGTCTCTTGCAGAGCCACCACATCTAGATGATAATCTATAATGTATTTCCACACTTTAAGGAGTTTCTGCAGAGAGTTAAGGCCCTTGACATTCCAGGTCACAACAGTAATCAGCATCATATCATTTGTGAATAAACCACCACTCCCCCACGCCTGATGGGACCCATTGCAGCCCCTTCATAGTGAAATAAGGCCAAATTCTGACGATAACATCCTCTCCTGGCTTCACATGCCCCACCTTGACAATAGTTACAAAGTCGCCACCACTACCCCCCAACCCTCCAAAAACCCCTAGAAAAACAAGAACAAAGAAAGACAAATAATAGAGATTAACAAGATTCTCGGTCTCCTCATGGGGTCGAAAAGACCCATCTGAGACCATGGAGGACTTCGAGTCCGAGGACCCGGTCCACGCCTGCCCTGACGGGCGATGAACCATTAGCATGGCATTATGGCGGTTAAGGCCAAAGTAGGCATGAGAGGTGCCACGGCCAAAGCCCGGCCGGTTCTAAAAAGGAACATCAGGGATTCAAGCATATCAATGAACAGGACAAAGGTAAAAAATGTGGGTCACAGTATGTGTCTTAGGTAAGCTGATTCACAAAGGGCAGCCCTATGTAGTCTTAAGCAAAAGAGAGCAGCCACAGTCTTACAAAGCGGTCCACTGAAATGAGAGGTCCTCTCCTCCGACGGGGAGTTTCTGGAGCCGTAAAGGCAGGGGCCGCAGCGGTGCCTTGGGAAGCGTTATTCCCAGCTCACCCGGTAGATGCAGTCCCCTACCGCACGTCGTCGCGGAGAGCCATAAACCCCAGACGACTTTGCCAGATAGCGTCAGGATGAGAGAGCCCCCTGAATAAACATTTGCAAACAATCAACGTATCGACCTCCACGACCAAGCGGAGGATGATGAAGTTCCCCCGACAGGACCTCCAGCTTTGTCTGGCATCGGGGCCTCTGCAGTCGAGGAAATGCCCAGAATATCCAGTCCTTCCTGAAGATCGGTAATATGGCGCCTCTTGTTCTGGAACTTGAAACTTAGCCCAAAAGGATAGGTCCATCTGTATCTGATTTTATCGTTGCACAATTTAGTGGTAATGGGTCTGAGCGATTGCCTCCGGGCCAGCGTTGCAGGAGCGTCGTCTTGGTAAATGCTAAATGAGAAATTTTGAAATGTGACGGAGTCCTAGTCCCTTGCTGCCTGCAAAACCACTTTCTTGGTTTTATAGGAGTGGAATTTAGCCAGGATAACTCGTGGCCGCTTCTTCTTCCCCTGTTGCAATGGCCCCACTCTGTGAACTCTGTCCAGTTTCATCTTGAGAGACTGGGGGGGACACAATCTCAGAGTAGAGACCTATCACGAACGCCTCCAGGTTGGGTCCTTCTGCACTCTCCTCCAGGTCTCTGATTTTTTTCCAACATAGTTTTATTAGAAGGTTTCATAACAGTACATCATGGGGCAGAGCACCACATATTGTTTGATCTTATTAGGACATGTCACATTTCCCAAAGCAATACAGGCCATATGGTGAATCATTGTTTCCAACATTTATCCCAATGTGACATACGTGTGTCGTACATCTTGCCGAAATAGTACTGCATCAGTATGTAACCTTACATTAATTTTTTTAGAAAACCAAAAGAATACCCATACCTTCCCCTCCCGCTCCCTCCCTCCCTTAGGCTCAGGAAATATTTTGTACATCTCTATACATAGACCAGATGAGAATATCGTGTCCTTGATATATATACAGGTGTTAATAAGCATACATCAATCACTCATTTGCTTTTATAGTTCGTGGAGCCCACAGAGTCCCAACTCTTCTGTGGTACCGCCTCCTCCAGGTCTCTGATGCGTAGATTCTCCCTCCAAGATCTATTTTCAAGATCCTCTGCCTTAAGTTGCGACTGGAGTAGTTGCTCTTTGAGCGATCGAACATCCTCCCTGAGTTCGGTAGATATTTGTTCATGCTCTTGATGGTGCACTTCGAGGTCAAGAACTCTAGTACCCACGGAGTCGACATCTTGCTGTAGGGAACATCAGATCAGAACGCAGCTGGTCAGTGGCGGACTTGATATCTTGACCGATGTCTTTGCGGAGGTCAGTTTTGAAATCCTGAAACATGGTCAGGAGTTCTGCTTTTGTGAGGGCCATCGTCGCGGTGCCTATGTCGCCCCTCAGCGACGCTCGCTTTTCAGAAGCTGAAAAGAAGTCCGAGACCTTGATGGGACTCTTGGCCGTTGTTTTCTTTGGTGGCATGGGGCGTCACCCTTGAAAAGGCTTTGGCGTTGGCAAAACCAGGTGTCTCGCTTCCGAGGAGACAGTAGCTGGAGGTGGTGCCCCACGGATCAGCTTCCTCACAGGTAGAGTCGCTTCCTAGAACTCCTGGGGAAGCCAACCTCCTCAACGTAGAATGTCAAGCCCAGGGGGCTTGAAATGAAATGAAATGAAATGAAATGAAATGAAATTAGATTTATAAAGCGCGTGGTTGCCCTTAAGCGTCCCAGCGCTACCTTAACAGAAAAAACAGAAAGGCCCTGAGAGCGAAAAGAAGGGAAACAAGGATTATTCAGTTTTAGGGAAGAGAAAAGTTTTAAGCGATTTTCTGAACTTTAGATAGGAGACTTCCATCCGGATTTCCCTAGGGAGGGCGTTCCAGTGTTTTGCTACATTCAGGGAAAACCGGCGTCCTCCGGTCCGGGCTTTTCTCACTCTAGGAACGGAGACCAGGTTCTCTCCGTCAGAGCGGAGGGCCCTTGGGGATTTATAAGGACAAATCAGTTTTCTTAAGGCGGGAGGACCTTTGCCTTGAAGTATCCTGTGAGCAATACACAGAGTTTTGAATGCGATTCGTTCCTGGATGGGGAGCCAATGCAGGGATCTAAGTAGTGGTTTGGCCGAGGCCCTTCTAGGAGCCCCCATGAGCATTCTGGCTGCCGCATTCTGTACCCGCTGCAAGGTGTTAATTGTTCCTTTCGGTGCGGCTAGAAGGAGAGCATTGCCATAATCAAGTCTTGATAGTATTAGACCTTGGATTAGGAGCTTCTTAGATTGGAAGGGCAGGAGAGGGAGCACTTTCCGCACTGAACGCAACAGACCGAAGCAGCTGCCTGCGACTTTCTGAGCATGGGTCCTGAATGTTAATTGGGGTTCGAACCAGACCCCGAGGCTTTTGATTTTCTCCTTTGCTGGGGGCAAATCCCCCATACAGGGGGGCCAGAGCTCGGAGGGCAGAGATGTGAGGTGATGACCTAGGAGCATTATCTCAGTTTTGGCTCCGTTAAGTTTCAGCTTGGAGTCTGTCATCCAGGAAAAGATTGCCGAAAGGCAGCTCGAGAGGGTGTGAGGGCATCCCCCTTGTTGAGACAGAGAGACGACGAGTTGTGTGTCGTCAGCATAGCTAATAGATTTAATCCCAAAGGGGGCTACTACATCTTCCAGCGGAGCCATATAGACATTGAACAATGTGGGGCTCAGGGAAGATCCCTGAGGAACCCCACATTGAAGAGGGGTGGATTTTGACATGGTGCCATTCTCCCATATCCTAAAGGACCGATTGTCGAGAAATGATTTCAGCCACTTAAGGGCGGACCCTACGATACCCAGTTTAGAGAGACGGTGTATCAGGGTAGTGTGGTCTACGGTATCGAATGCAGCGCTCAGATCCAGGAGGATCAGAGCTGCTGATCCCCCTGAATCTAAGATGCACCTAGCCTCTTCTGCCACCACTATGAGGGCAGTGTCTGTGCCCTGCCCGGGACGAAATCCCGTTTGGGAGTGGCCTAGCAGGTCGTTGCTCTCGAGAAATCCAGAGAGCTGCCGATTCACTAACTTTTCGGCGATTTTTCCTAGTCCAGGCAGCAATGAAATAGGGCGGAAATTCGCCAAGTCAGCAGGATCAAGTCCTGGTTTTTTTAGGAGGGCTTTGATTTTTGCCTGATTGCGAAGTCCCACCTACTTCGCGGGAAAACAGAAAAGCCAAGTACTCAGCCTGTGTCTTCGGGAGTGTACACAGGTCGCGTCGTGGAGGATTATAGTTCAGCGTTAGAGTCAGGGCCCTTGGTCTCTGTAGTGCGTGGATCACAGCCGCCCTGTGATCAGAGTGCAGCATGCCATGCATCCAGGATCTGTTAGGCATCACCATTGCAGCTCGGTAGCCAGGCTCTCAGGTAGAAATCTGCCCTTTGAATATCAAAGCAGAGGCGGGGAAGATGTGGCGCCATGCAGAGCAAGGAGAAGACCCACTTTAAGACTCATACAGTTACAATCCTGGTTAGTTTAGGCCTGGAAGCCTCTGGGCGGGGAACAGCAGAGTGTTGCGTGTGGGGGGGGTGCACACTTTAGTGATAGGGGAGCATTGAAGTCATTGGCACAGGCACCCAGGATAAGAGTTGGTAGGTGGCACCCCCTCAGACAATCCCCAAACTATCCTCTGCATATAATAAGTGCTCTGACCATGAGAGAGAGGAAGGCGCAGGGCCGATCGTAATTGCCCGCCAACGCTGCCATTCACCTTCGATGCGGCCGCCATTTTTAAGTCAGGCACGAGCGGGGAACAAAGGCTCAGTTAAACATAAAGGATGCGCCCGTCATCACTGGTGATCCCCCGTCGCCGCTCGCCTCCAACCCATGCTCAGACCATGTAGATGGGCGCTCGCGCCAGGCCATCCAGGGCAGGATCTGTTAGGGGTCTGGCGCCGCCTGGACTTACTCCGCCATTTTAGCTCCAGTTGTCGGCTGGCACATCGGGACCAGGAGAGCACCTGCTCTGCATTCATTCAGGGATGACATTCAGTCTATTGTCACGGTTGATGCTAGTGGCGTGGGACGTGGTGCAGTCCTTACTCAAATTGTGGATGGTGTTGAGTGTACGATTGCTTTTGCTTCCAGATCTTTATCTTTGACAGAACGACGATACAGCACCATCGAAAGGGAGGCTTTGGCTTGTTTATGGGCCACTAAAAATTTTGAAACCTTTTTATGGGGCAGGAAATTTATTTTAGTAACTGATCACAAGCAGCTAGTTTTCTTGTTGTCAAAAAAAGATCATGATGGGGGACGTGGCTACCGGCCGAGCAAAATGGCGCTTAGTTGCTGAGCTCCGGGGACAATCCAGCCCTTTTCATAAATCCGATCACTAATCTGTGCCCTTCAGTACTCCAAGGGCTGTGTCTGACGTCGGAACCCAAGCGGCATAGACCGGAGGAACTCCAGTGAAAATCCGAAGCTGCTTTCTATAAATAACACGAAGCTCAACGCAGCCGAAGACTGGGGGCAAGGCGACGACGGAATCGCCTATAGAGATACCTTCGGCGGTATTGTTTATGCTCTCCCCCATGTGGGCCCCCGCTGTGTGTGCCGTGTCTGCATCTGGGAGCCTGTTGCCGGCATTGTGACTGACTGTCGGCCACGACCTGGAGATCCGATCCACAGCCGCCGGCTGCAGGGGAAGTAGACGCGCATGAGTGGCTGGATTACTGAGGCGCTTCCACGGCCTGGCCTCCCCACCCATACATGACTGGCACTTACTGGTGAAGCCGTGGCCACTACATCCATGCTGCCCCAGACTGCGCCATAGCCCCTTGAAGGTACGCCCTGGTCCCGGTGATACAACCCTGACGATTGGCGGGGCATTACGCATTGCCCGCTCTGGTGCAGCTGGAGTGAGAGGGGGGGCCTTTGAATAGCTCTGAAATCGTGAGGCAAACTTTCCTCGCACCATGTGACTCGCTGGAGGAACTTGGCGTCCTTGGAGATTGCGGCTAGCACGCAGGCCTAAGGTGGGAAGAACTAGCCGGTACGCTGTTACTGGGACGTGACAATTGGTCAGCCTCTGAGAAGGTGTGTGGTTTTTTCCAGCCCCCTCCCCCCCTCAGTACCCCTTGACCACTGCAAAACTCAACCTATCAGACGTGGATCCTGAGGTGCGAGACAGGGACATCTATATATATCTGAAGGATTACCGTCAGTTCAACTAGTGAAGCAGTGACCGATTGAAATCGTTGTGAGATCAGCAAAACACGTGGCTATGATGGGCAGGGGGCCGAAAAACCATGCCGTACAGGCTAAACTGGACAAGTTTGCATATGATAAAGGCTTACCTCCGACACCAGCCCAAGGTAAAGCGCCAGAAGGAGACGGAGCAAAAAAGGTCACACTAGAAGACATCATGAAATCTCTAGCGAGTGTCCAGTCCGCGGATAGAGTGAAAGAAGTGGAGATAGTTGCAAAATCTCTGGTTTTGGACACTTCGGAACTGAAAACGTCGGTGACCTGCCTCGAAAAGGAGCACAAAATGCTAGCGGAAAAGCTTAATGACCAGGAAGGGCGCGCAAGACAAAACAACGTGGGAATTATAGGTATTCCGGAGACCGAAGGCGCCCAAGCGATAGATTTATATGTGGAAGAATTAATAAAAACTAAGCTACAACCCAAGGGACTCTCGCATTTCTTTTCAGTTGAGCGCGCCCACAAGGTGCCTGGCGGCAGGCCTAAGCCAGGAGCACCCCCGAGACCAGTACTCGCTAGAATATTCAATTTCAGGGATAGAGACACAATTCTACAGGCAGCGAGGGTCTCTCCCCCATCCGGATTCTGAATTCCACTGTAACCTTTTTCCCTGATTACACTGCGGCTGTATCCAGGCGACGGTGAAGCTTCCTTGAAGTTAAAAAACTACTCAGGGCACAGATGCTGCCATACTCTATGCTCTTCCCTGCAAAACTCAGAGAAGTGGCTGATGGTCGGACATGGTTCTTTGAAACGCCGGAGGCGGCACACGACTGGCTGGAGGGGTGGTGCCCTGTGAAAAGGCGCAGATCGGAAGCCTAGAACTCACCGCTGCCGAGATGGGGACGACGCTCCAGAAAATCTGAGCTCCGAAGCCAAGAGACGAACCACAAACTAGTCCTAGAGGAGGAATAAGCCCCGCCGCAACGATGAGGATTCCTGGCGCATTGAGCGGCTACATGGATAACTGTGTTTGAGCTGTCTTGGAGTTTTGGACTGGGGCAGGCCTTGGAAACCCCCAAGGGCTGGTGCTTTGTTGAACTCTTTACCCCCGACAAGCAAGTATTGTAGTTATGGGAGGGAAGAAGCACTCTGCTAAGTAGGGGAGGTGGGCAGTTAAAGGTTCGCTGAGCAGGGAGGCAGGGAGTTTAGGTGGGACCCGGGGTTGGGAAGTAAATGGTTTGTTAATTTTTGTTGACTCTGTTGTGTGTAAGATTGTCAGGGCATCACACTGTTTTAGTAGAGGTTCATTGAGGGACAAGTATACCTTTGATTATTTGACACCGTTCTTCATCTTAGATGGCTACACATGCAGTACGTGACCTTCAATCTTGACAGACACAGCAACACCATCTGTCAGCTCTTACGGTATTGACATGGAACGTCCGAGGGTTGGGGGACAAAGGGAGGAGGGGACTGGTACTGCAATATTTAAAATGATGCAGTCCTGCGGTTGTTCTTTTGCAAGAAACACACCTAGTGGGCTCTGCTACCAAAGCGATGGATAGATGGGGATATACCATGATGGCATATGCAGAATTTTCCTCGGGCTCTAGATGCACGGGGATCCTAGTCAGAAAGAATTTCCCAATGGTGGTACAACAGAAACGAGTTGATGACCAAGGGCGTGTTGTGGCACTCACGTGTCAGTGGGAAGGTCGATTATTTAATTTTGTTTCTGTTTCCATCCCACCTGCCCTTCACACGAAGGCACACTCCGCACTCACAGCATTCCTACTGACACTGCTTGTTGCGACGTTGTTAATAGGAGGCGACTTTAACGATATCCTTGATGCCACGATCGCTAGATCCCCTCTCAGGTCAGGGGCGCTGGGGGGGGGACATTTGCTTGGACTTATAGACGCTCTGGGCCTCACAGACGGCTGGAGATACAAGCACCCTGACGAAAGACAATACACTTTCTACTCTGGAGTCCATAATTGTCTCACGCGGATTGATTACTTTCTGGTATCGGCCGATGGTCTGCAGGGAATAGAGGAGGTAGATATTCGCCCTAGGGGTATTTCTGATCACTCCCCTCTGCTGCTGAGGTATACGCATCACCAAACTTATAGAAGACATATGTTTCCGGTTCATGCTGGTTATTTACAGATGTCATCTCGCAGGGACCACCAAACACTTTTTCCAAGAAAACGCTGGCTCTGTGGACTCTCCCAGCACTCTCTGGGAGGCCAACAAGGTGGTCCTACGTGGGCAATCGATGGCCGCAATTACAGGAGACAAGCGAGCGCAGCGGGTGGAGCTGGATGGCCTTGAAGCAGATCTTGCCACTGCAATAACAGAGCAGGCGGCTCACCCTTCAGGGACTGCTCGAGAGGTTCAGCTTAAGCAAACTGCGTTTGTAGCATATCAGAAGGAATTAGCACAAAACAAACTCCAGACGACTCAGCATAGAATCTACGAGATGGGGGGACAAAGCGGGGAAGATGCTAGCTTGGCTAGATAAAAAAGAAAAAGCGAGCAGAGTCATTGCGCAGCTAGCATCCTCCACGGGCTCTATGACCTCTGATCCCAGTGCTATAGTTGACCTCTTAGCCAATCATTTTGAAAAACTATATGCTCCTCTGGCGTCTTACACGATTGAGGAAGCGTATGAATATATCAAGTATCTAGCGATCCCTCGCCTTTCCCCAGATGCGGCGCTCCTACTGGAGGCGAACATCACCCCTGAAGAAATCCAGGCGGCAACTTACTCACTCGCATCTGGTAAGGCGCTGGGACCCAATGGGCTCCCGGTGGAATTGTAAAAGAAAACAGTGAAAACAACGGCTCCCTTCTTATTGAATATGTTTTGTGAAAGTCTTAAGGTTGGGGAGCTACCGAGGGATCAGCGTCTTGCCACGATTGTCGCAATCCATAAGCCAGGCAGGCCTGAGGCGGACTGCACCTCCTACCGTCCAATTTCCTTATTAAACGCGGAACCCATGATCCTAGCTAAACTGCTGGTGATACGTTTGACTCCCCACCTCGGTGAACCCAGACCAGTCTGAAATTATGCTGCATCGTAGAACTGCACTCAACCTGCGCCGATTATACGCGGTCATGGCGTGCAAGACTTACATACAGGAACCTGCGGTCCTCCTCTCCCTGGATGCTACTATGGCGTTCGATACAGTAGAGTGGCCCTATTTGCTCGTAGTGCTCCAACACATGGGCTTTGGGCCAAAATTCTGCGCCTGGATCCACCTGCTCTATACCAAACCCTTGGCCCATGTAGCTGCCAACGGACACATCTCAAGAGATTTCCCGCTCGGACGTGGAACGAGGCAGGGGTGTCCGTTGTCCCCCCTACTCTTTGCGCTGATCTTGGAGCCACTTGCGATTTGGATTAGATGGGAGCCCTCTATCAAAGGACTCCGCTGGACCGATGCTTGGGAAGACCGCATATCCCTATATGCGGATGACATACTTCTATATCTCACGTCCCTCAAAAAGTCCATTTTGGAGTTGTTGAATGTATGTGAAAAATTCGGAAGAGTGTCCGGTTACAGGATTAATTGGTCTAAATCGGTCCTCCACGTCCTGGCTGGCTCCCCGCCTGTGCTTCCCGCGAGCTGCCCCCTGCGAACTACTACAAGGGCATTTAAATAGTTGGGTATATACGTCACATCGGATCCAGACGAATTCTATACCCTAAATCTAAAGCCGCCACTGGAACGTTTTAAACGTGATATGAAGGTATGGCAGGCCCTCCCCCTAACGCTTCTGGGTAAAGCTGCCCTATATAAGATGATAAACACATAAAGAAGGTGCCTATCCCTCAAAGTTACTTCAAAGAATTCTTCTGATGTGAGGAAAGATAAACAAAACTTTATACGTTTATCTTGGCAATTATTTATGCCTTTTATTTTATTGCTTATTTATGATTTTAAATATTTTGAATCATCAAGAAAGACACATCATCTTTATCACAGGATGCCACATTATTAAAATATATTTACAAAAAACAACAGTGAATTGTGCATTTATCAAATCTATAATAAATCATACAAGTGTTGTGTATTTTTTTAGAAAACAAACAAAAACAAAATGTCATGAACATTTCTTATGAACATATATTTTTAGGACGTATAAGATCTTTCATATACAGTTGCCCAATAAACAAATTGTTGAAAACTAGAATAGCCTTGTTGCAAGAAACCTATTAATTGTCTCTATTAATCAAGGAATTTTGGGAATATGTATCCAGTTATCTGATTATTCACGGAATGAATGCCGTTGCCGACGCGTTTCGAGTTCTGGTTCAAAGTCACCGGACTCTCATCAGGGCTGTGTTGATCTTTTCATTAAACCACTTCATATTTTCGCGAAGCTAGTGGATTTTAAAATGTCGAAAGTGCCGAGATTGCTGGTGGTATAGTTCTCATTCGTAAAGTGTCAGAAACAAATCAGGGTAGTCGCCGGTATTTCCCTTCGTTTAGCCAAATGTAAACAAATCAAAAACAGATGAATGATTTGTTGGCAGAGTGTGCCTTTTTCTGAACTAGTGCGGCTGCCGCTTAGGGGACTGTTTGCGTGTGAAGCTTCGCATCCGCGTTTAACATGTCAGAGGTCTGTTCCGGAAAGGAAAAGAACAGACCTCCGCCATGTTAAACACGGATGCCAATCCATAGAAAAAGAGCATTAAAGGAAAGAGAAGGAACAGTAATGGCGGATGAAGAATGGTGCGAAAAAAATGGTTGGGTGCGTATGTCACTATACATAAAGGAACAAGAGGCATTTGTTCTGTCACACTTCTTCCCCACTAATAGCTATAAACAAAATTCTATGTAGTTCCAGACTGGATGGGCATGGTCTGGTGGTCTATTTGCACTACAGTACACAAGATAGGAAAGATCTCCATCAAAGTGCTCCGAAAGGAGCCAGTTGGGTATTGCACCCCTCATCCAACTTGGAGAAGAGCCGATGATGAAGCATGCCACCTTGGCGGGCAAGGGTCTGTCCATTCTGAAAAGGATACTCCTCCTGGCTAAACACAGGCAAAAGTGGATAGTACTTTAGGTGTGTTTGGGACAGTTCTCCACCCGACTGTGCAACACAGCCAGAGTGGAGAAATGCTAAGCACGCATGACTGTTTGGCGGGCCCAAGATGGCCGGCCGAACCATCATGTGCACTTAGAGAGTGCCCACTACTCCTCCTCCCTCTGACGAGAGCCCAGCCTTGCCCGCCCTCACCTGGTTCCATACAAAAATTAAATAATAATAATGTTATGTTATTATCATTTCATTTTTCCTTTCCACTGCTCAGAGAGCAGTGGGGCAACGCTCCTCCACCTTAGCCAGAGAGCCGCCGCTGTAGGAGTGGAAGTACTTGAAATGTGGCATTCCTCAAGGGTCTTTGGTCAGCCCGAACTAGTTCAATGCTTATGTTGTTTCTTTTACAGTTTTCTTTCAATCTGTCGACTTCACCTTTTATGTCTTTGCTAACACCAAAAGGTTTGGTACATTTACAGTGTCTCTATGCTGACCAACCCCTTGATTTCCAATCTTCCATGGCAGCAGTGGCCATGGAACCTGAGGAGGTTCATATTGACCTTTATAATTGCACCCTAGAATTCTGCGACCCCGCTATTACAAATGCTATATATTCAGAAGGTACTACAAAACTACCTTCCTCTTGACACTCTGCTGTTATAGTGCCAGTTTTTAAAAAACTAAACAAGCAAGACCCGCGCTGGTACAGACCAATTTCTTTGTTGGATTCTGTGGTAAAGGTGGCCTGCCAGGTCACTGCGCATAGAATCCAGAAGTGGGTGAAAGACATGAATGTGTTATTGAATGCACAATACTGAATTCGAACTTGCCAGAGCTCAGTAGAGGCAATGCCTCAACCGGCATCTGATAGTCAGCGAAACATGGTAGCCAAACCGGTCAATTGTTTATATCATTTATGGATCTCAGCAGTACCTTTGACTGAGTTAACTGGTCAAAGCCCTTGGTCACATTCTTGCGTATGGGTTTGTATAAGGCTATAATTGACTTTTTAAACATTTTGCATAAAGAGGTCTTGGCATCAGTAAGTTATGGATCAGGGTGGGAGTGTTCAGATTCATTTGCATTAGAGAAGGAGATAGATAGGGCTGCGACCTTGCACCTATGCTCTTTTTATTGTATATAAATGATCTTAATGTCTTTTTAATTTTGCATTGCAAAGAAATGGCAATGGTGTGGACAAACCCAGTTCCTGTTTTAATGTATGCAAATAATGCTGTTTAACTGTCTAGGATGCCCAATGGTTTTAAAGCATCGATTTACTTTTTTGTAACTTTTTGCAGGCAATTTAGATTTGAAAACCAATTTTAGCAAAACATATTACATTGTGAGTGGCAGAACCAAAAGTAAGATAGGACCTATCTCTATTAAGGGTAAGAACGTTGGCAAGGTGGCCCATTTCCTCTTCTTAGGTATTACCTTTGACTCTTACAACTCATGGACTCATTGTCTATTGGTAAGGTGTGTGAACTTAATCAAGCCATGGGTGCTCTTTATAGTTTGCAGAAAAGATTGGGAACAAATCTGTCCTGCCACTTTTAGAATTTTATAACTGTAAATGTCTCGTGATTTTAACAAGTGGATCAGCTATATGGGGCTACCGAGATGCACATAATGTGTACGTAGAAGAAAATCTCTTCTGTAGACGACTTTAGGGATTACCACCCAATACCCAACACTTCTTCCTGCACGAAGAATTCAAACTTCCTTAACAGTCTTATCATCGAAGATTGCTAAGCCTATGACCACGACCATAAGATACTTTGGTTACAGTATATTAAATCACTAGCCGATACACTAGGTAGGCTGGATTTGTTTGCTAGCCCTCACCAGGTTTCATGATGGGGGGACACATGGGTCAAGGTTAAAATTAATGCCCACACTATGTTGTCCAAGGAGGTGGAAGAGATGAAGAAACCTTCAACTCAGGAATACATTATTAAACAAACCATAATGGGATTGGAACCATATATGAATTGAACCTTGGGGGAGATCAGCGCTCACAAAATTCAGTTTTGTTCTATCTGTAGCCTTCTTTGCTTTCCCCTAGGACAATTTAACTCAACTGCTTTATCTACATACTCATGTCAAGAATCCTTCTCCAAACACTTTCTCACTTTGTAATTTTTAGCACATTTTATAAATACTTTAGCGGACAATTTTTAATACCCGCTCTTAAGAATAATGTTTTTTTTTAAATATATACCTGCACCTTTTTTTTAAAGGTGCTAAGTACACAGTTTGTATGTAAAACTATTGGAGCTTTTTAATGTCTGCAGCAAAGTACCGTAAATCTTTGCTTTTTTTTAATAAACTTTGGTTGACCACTGGTGAAACTTTCTTCTGTTATGTATGTGACTACCCCTGCATTATAAATGTTCTTAATTAATTGCATAAATATATTCTGTCTCTCCGTTTTTCACGTTGGCAGTGGGTCACAAGATGTGTAGTAATGCTCTCAAGATTAACTCAGATTAATATTAGGTGATGATCTTAGGAGGTCCACCCTCAATCTGCACTTCTGCATAATGCTAGGTGCCTGTCCTGGTGCACAATGTGTGTAACCTTGGGATTCTCTTTTACTCATACTTATCTTCTTTCCCTGCTCAGCAAAGCAGCTTTTTCTTGTTTCCAGAAACCTTAAAAGACACTCTGGAAATGAATGCCCTACCTCCACCTGGAAGGTCGCATACTGGATATACAAGCTGCCATATCATTATGACTAAATTATGAAAGCGCTCATTATGAGGCTTTCCCCACCTAACTTATCAACAGGCTGCAGATGGTACAAAAACCTGCAGAATTCTACGTTTTACTATATCCAAATTGCACTGGCTTTCAGCAGCCAAGATATTTCTTTGAAAGGTTTTATGCATAGTTCATTGATTCTTTTATAACACAGGTCCCAAGTATATGTGTGACACATTCATAACTTATCTGCCTAGAAAGCCATCCTTAAGATTTCACGCTCCAAGCAGGTGGTGTAGATGGTCATCTTTTTCTTATGAGGGTGTGGTTTTATGGAACTGTCTCCCTAGTTCCTTACATATTACACAGGGTCTTTCCATGTTCCGTAACAAACACAACCCTCACATTTTACCAGTTGAATCCCTCCCTTGTCTGGCACTTTGAGTTTTCAAAGCCAGGACGTCCTAAGGTAGCACTCCACATTAGAAGCTTCACATACATAGATACATGTGTACACACATAATTTGGTGTAGCCAAACAGCCTTCCCTCCTCAATCATGCATATCATTCAAAATGAAATCGCTACTGTACTGGAGGCCTGGGCACTACTCAAACTAAACAAACCTCCAAATGAGCGAAATAGGTTTACTTTACTAACCCAGGTTGTCTAGTCGCAGAGTGCACGACGCTAAGAATCCCATCTGTATGCTTAAACTAAGTCTGTCAGAGAAAGGAAAGGGATTAAGGTATGGCCATTACAGACACATACTGGGAGTACATTGTAGAAAAATTGCTCTAATATCTATATGAAGTAGACCCAAACTCCAACATTTTAAATTCCTGCATCAAGTGTATTACACGCGTAAAAGGAGAGGCCCCCTAGTGTTGAGGTGTGGTTCCTTAAGGTAGGGAACATTCAATCAATGTGAAGAATTAAGGCAACCATTTATGCAACCATTCATGCTATGATAATATCAAATAATATATAGGCGATTAAATGATAAGATAGGAAAGAACCAAGGCAACTACAAATATTTATCAAAAGGACATTAGATTATTTATTAAATTGTTAACTATTGGACGATCTAATAATATACATACACTCACATTCATGTCCATCAATCATACTTTCTTGCATTCTCAAAACAAATAAAAGCCATTTTCTGAAATAGTAACATTTTCCACAAAATTAATGAATAAATACAATATGACAAAATGTAATTACATTTATAACACAGTGGCACAAAACAAATGACTGTTGGTGTTCTACGAGCGTTTTGGCACACACAGATGCCTTCGTCAGGAGGGAGGCCATAGTTGCAACACGTGAGAATGCTGAAAATGAAAATTATTGTTCATTATTGCCTTATATAAAGGGATGGGTTCTTTCCTAAATGTATAGAAGAGTTAATACTTTTTGATAATTTATAAAATTCATTTGCATTGAGATGATAAAGAACTAGAAATACACACAAAGAGTGATTTTTACTGAAGTGCTTATTTACAAAGGATTTCTGTCAATCTATTTTGTATAGAAAGAAATTTAAATTGAATTGAATTAAGAGAATTGTAAAGAAGTTATCATGAGGAGTTATTGTGCCAAGTCACCCAATGTGTATAGTCAGAAAAGCCAAATGAAACCAAGTGGTGGGGAATGTTCAAAACCTACTCATGCCGTGAAACCGTGAGTAAAGGTAAATGAGAATGATCATGTGATCCTATATATTACCTACTTAGACAAGACGAATATCCATCCTGTGTTAGGGAGATGTAGAATGAGAAGATGGTATTCTTGTTGTATTTGTCTGAACCTAAAGTTAAGAGGTTCATTTTTTTTTAAACATCTTTATTCAGTTTTTTGAACAACAATTTTTCACCCCCCTCCCACTCAACAGGTTAGGCAAGAATGTATATATTTACATTTGCATGGATTACCTCATAATATTTACAGAGTTGTTGTTCCTAGCCTCAGCTTAGCCTAAGAATACATTTGCTTAATTAAATACCGCCTTGAGACTGGTACCATTCCAATAAGGGAGTCCAGATTTCTAACCCTCTTTTACGTCGCTCTCTGCCCTTCCGTTTATAAATGGTGCTTTCCATATTTGAGATGGCAAGAAATCTGGTTAACCAAGCTGAGGCAATACATAGCCTAAAGACAGCCATAGCTATGGATATGAGTTCATGCCCCACTATGGCATTGTTAGGATCTGCTGCCCCAAGTAGGATAACATCGCTAGATAAAACTATCAGGCTTTGCAACACTTTGGATGAAAACCTCCCAATCTCGTTTGATAGATATTAATCCATCACAGGTAGAGAAGATGTGCACTGAGTTAGCACTATAGAGCCTGCATCTAGGACAGCATGTGCTTTTGCCGCTTCCCCACGTAACTACTTTATCCGGTGTATAATATGAAAAGAAGCAAGTTTAAAAAAAATGTGCTTGCAATTTGGTTGACAAGAGAATCATTTGTGACATTAGAAAAGCATAATTAAACTCGGCATCAGACAGTCCAACTTTCTCTTGCCATCTCTGCGAAGTTTTTACCATATCATCCGGAAACAGTGCACTAATAAGTGAATAAATCCCCCCAATAGTATTTTATTTTGGCATGTATTATAGCTTCCACTAAATTGCTTTTTTCAAGGCCCCCCCTCCTACCTTGCGAGACAAGAAGTCCCTAATTTGAAGATACTTGAAAAAGTCTTGCCATGGCAGACCAAAGTTATTTTTCAGTTCTTCAAAAGACTGAATCCCGTCCGAGGAGAGTAGACAGCCTATTTGAACAATCCCGCTTCCAGCCACTTGTGTATATACCTATCATTAAAAATTCCTGAAAGAAGTGGGTTGTTTTCTAGGGGAGTGTAAAAGGACCGTCTCCCTTTACCAAGCATCTTTCTAACAGCCTTCCAAACCTTGAATCCACTGAGTAGAGTTTTAAATTTTACTTTCTTGTGATAGCTATCGTGTAGATGTCGCCACAGATACCCGCTGCTCTCCCAGCCTAAGAGTAATTAAAATATAGAAGGCGTGCAATCCTCTCTCTCCTCCATTCCCCGGGTGTTCTGTAACAGATCGTGGCTATATAATAGTACTGTCGCTCAATATTATGCTTTTAGATTAGGGAGAGCTAATCCTCCTCTCTCCTTGTGTAAAGTAGGGAGCTTAAATACCCGCTGAGGTTGTGAGTAAGCCCAGACAAAATTTGAGAACACCTGTTCTATTGTTTTAAACCATGAAGATGAGAATTCTAGGCAGATTGCCCTGAGTAGATATAACATTTTGGGAAAGAAGACCATTTTAATCACATTCACTCTTCCAATAATAGAAAGGTGCAAGTTGTCTAGGCGCTGGAGGTCTTTCTGCTTTGGGGGTATCATAGGTTTCAAGTTTATATTAACCAGATTATCTAGATCAGATGTTATACTGACTCCTAGGTATGAAGCTTGTTCCACCATGCGTGCATCCCTCATTTCCATGTTCTTATTTAACACAATCTGTGTTTTACTTTTATTAAGTGCATATCCGGACACCATACCGAACTGATTCGCCTCTCCTTCAATAGCAATCATGGCGGTATAAGGTTTGAATGTCACAATTGCGATGTCATCCGCATATGCCAGTGTTTTTGTGGCATAGTCCTGTGAAATTATGGGTTTGATTGCTCCGTTCTCTTCTAGCTTGCGGATGAAAGGGTCTATGTAGATTGCGAAGAGTAGCAGTGAGCAGGGGCAGCCCAGCCGGGTTCCCTGTGATATTGTCAATTCTTCAGTTAGGCTGCCATTCATCATGACTACAGCCCTGGGATACACATAAAGTTTTTGGACTGCCTGTATATACCCTTGCTTCATGCCCAATCTGGCCATGGCAGCCCATAGGAGACCCTATTGAAAGCTTTCTCCGCATCAAGCAGAACCAGCGCCATAGGGTCTCGTGTAACATCCATGCCGTCAAACAAGGTGATCACCCGCTGGATGTGACTAATAGTAAATCTGCCTGGCATGAAGCCATGTTGACTTTGAGCTATCCCCTTGTGGATAATGGGCGCTATCATATTTGCCAGGATTTTCGAATATATTTTGGAGTCCGAATTAATAAGAGTAATTGGGCGATATGAGCCTAGCTGCTCCAGGGGTTTACCTTTTTTAGGGAAGATAACTATTTTTGCCCGGGACCATGATTTTGGTGGCTGTTCCCCTTTAAAAATGTGAATGATGAGATTTAACAAAGTGCTTTTAATTTGTTCTAAGAAGGTAGCCTAGAACTCCGACGGGATGCAGTCCAACCCTGTTGCTTTCCCTTTTGGGATTTCTTTGATGGTATTTAAGAGTTCGTCTAGTGTGGGGGTTTCCTCTAGGAGATCTGCATCCTCGTCCCTGAACTTCTCGTTGCTGGCCCTCTCTAGATATTCCTCACTGCTTCCCTGGCTACACCCCCCGGTTTCTGTGTATAAAGCTTGATAAAACTGCCAGAAAGCTTGTCTTATAAGTTCTGGGTTGGATACACGATTTCCCTGAGAGTCAAGAATTTCTAGAATCAGATTCAAGGAGGCCTGTTGCCTCGTGCATACAGCCAGTTGGTGACCGATTTATTCGTTCACCTCATGTATAATTTCCTTTTGTGAGAGCGCTTTCTTAACCACTTTATCGGTAAAGATATTCATAATTAGAGCTTTTTCAATTGCAACTTGGTTTTGCATTTTATCTATCTCTTTCTTCTCACCAGGCATAGTTCCCGTTGTCACTCTTATTAACCCCTCCTCTGCCTTCCTTAAAATTTCCTGCATCCACTGCATAGCTTCCCTAGCTCGTTTGTTAGCATTTAAGGAATATTGCAAGGTCTCCCCACGGATCCCAGCTTTTATAGCGTCCCACACTATTTCGATTTAAGTACTCCCCACGTTATCTGTTATAAAACTCAGGATCTACTCTCTCATATGACTGCAATAATTATCATCTAAAAGCAAGGTTTTTTCAAAAGTCCATGAGTTCGGTGCGCCTTTGCCGTGATCGATTTCTACGGAGCATATTAATGGATTATGGTCCGATAGGATTCGCTAGAGTTTCTTCATTTTGCATTTTGTTTATATTGAGTTAGGCATCAGTATATGATCCAATCTCACATGGGTAAGATGTGGACTAGAAGAGATGTAAAACCAGGGTCGTTAGGGTTTTTGGTCTGCCAGCCATCCACTAGACCTTGTATGCTGCACATATGTATCAGAGCTTTAAATACTTTGGGTTTGCGACCGACATAGTGCCAACTGTCTTTTAAAGACCAATCAATAGGAAGATTGATATTGAGATCCCCGCAGATCATAAGGAGTAATGGCCAATGCATAAGTTTGTTTGAGATCTCGTCCAAAACTGATGGGTCATTGCTGTTACTACCATAGAAGGCATATAGAGTAAATTTTTGCCCTTTCCCATACTGGCACTCTGTGATTGCCCAACGACCTTATTTGTCTACCTTGGAGCGACTAAAAACAAAACTGCTTCCCTTAGCAAGAATGGCAACCCCCGAACCCTAGCGCCTTGTGTAGTTGCACAAATCAGCCTACACCCAAGTGATTTTAAAATGTGTTTTTGTGAACCCTCAATATGCGTTTCTTGAAAGCAAACAATATTTGTCCCCCAAGCCTGAAGTCCTACGGCAACCGTTTGTCTTTTTTTTATGTCATTTAAGCCACATATATTCATTGACAATACTCTTAGCAGACCCATTTCCTTCCCTTAATTAGACCATACCCATAATCAGGCCTTGAAACATATTGTGACTGGGTATTACCAACATACCTAGTTTGTCTACCCCAAATTGTGTCATTTGAAGCACATTGTCTGACCCAGCCCACCCACCCACCCTCTCCAACCCCCCACCCTCCACCACCCTTGGAATTTGACATCCGACGTGCAGAGCCCCGCGAGCCCCCTGAGCCCCCCCCTGCTTAAAGAAGAGAAGACAAAAAAGAGAATAGAGTGAAAACAACTTTCTCGTCTCTGGTAGCTGTTGCCCACCCGACATGAAGCTTCTTAATGTCCAGTACAGAAAGAAGAAGAAAGAAGAAACAAAAAGGAAAATACATTAGCAAAAGGCAGAAAGACCAATACCCTCAGCTAAACAAACGAGTACCTTGTGCATTGTTGTAAACCTTCATGCTCCAAAAATTCCTTAATCCGTATCTAAGCCTATTTAACAGTTTACCCCAGTGATATGCTCGATAAGGGATCCCACTCCTTTTTTTCCCCCTTCCAGGAAAAGCCTATTGTCAACCTTACTTATGACTAGTCAATTCCTCTAGGTACTTTGGCGCTTGAATTTCAGAAACAAAGCTACGTATGGCCCTTTGAATATCACTTTCAGCCTGGCCGGATTTTGTAAATAAACCTCAGCTCCTTGTCTCTGGAAAGGCTCAAAAAGTTGCTGGAGCCTCCACCTGCGCTCCACCATGGCGTGTGGGAAATCGGGTCTGGTGAAGAAGGTTATCCCCTCAAAGGTTTGCTAGTTTGCGAGTCTTGCCAGGTCGAAAAGAGTTTGGCGGAGTAAAAAGTTATCAAATAATACCAGCATGGCGCGGGGTGCTGTGGTGCAGTAGTTCGTTTGCCAGGGAACAGAGGAAATCTATGGGCTCGTTGGATTTCTCTGTCCAGATCCCAGGATTGCAATTCAGGAAGTAAGGTGATCATAAATTTCCTGGGGTCGTCTTTCTCGGCCCCTTCCCGAATTCCTAGAAAAATGATGTCATTGCATCTCTGTCGATGTTCCTGTTCCTCCATTTTCCACATTAAGTCCTCTACCACCCCCTCATGCTCATCATGTTGTGTCTGCAGTGTGACAACATCTTTTTCTAGCTCTTCCATCCTTTCCTCTTCCATGGCCATTCGCTCTGCAATATTGGAGCAAGTTTTACCGACCATTCTAACTGCCCCTTGCAGTTTTATGGTGGCCAGTCGAGATCTGCGGCTATCCGCCTTAACTTCCTCTTGAAAGCTTTTGATAGTTTGTAAAATATCTTCAAGGCCGGCTCATCTCTTGAGTGGGTTCCCCCTTTTGCACTGCCAGTATTTGTTTGATCACGGCCGGATGCCGAGGTGGTTCTTGAGAATAGTATAATTGGAGCATTGTTATAGTCCCATTTCAGTTCTCCTGCACCCTCTTTATCGGACATGTCGCTGTCCTTTTGCAGTCGGTCTCTACCCTTTTTGCTAGACGCTTTTTAGTGCCTGGTTTACTTCTCTGCGTGTCAGTGTTGGGACTGCTGTTCCACTTCTGACCTTCCTCCCCACTTCAAAGCGAAATGCTGATGTCAGACATGTCTGACTCTTCTGTCAGAGAGTAGAACTTGTCTTGATTGTCTGGTGTTCTGGACATACCGTCGTGTTGTTCACAGTTAACTGATTGGGGTGTAAATCAAGGGCTAGCAGTGATCGCAGTGGCTGCCAGGTTGATGTTGTTACCTACAATGCTGGGGTTGCTCTGGGTACAGCTCGGACCATCCAAAGGGCTGCCTACCTCGATCAAGGTTACAGGAGCGAGGGCTCGGGCATTGTCTGTCACAGCGGAGGCGGGAGTATCTACCATTTGCACCGCCAAACATGCTATATTCTGGCTACCAGCCCCGGAAGTAGGACCCTTGCCCTCACCCCCTTTTGCTGCCGGGAAGCTGTTCGTGATTAAAGGTTGCAAGGCATCAGTTTCTTTCATTCATCGAGTAATGATTTTTTTCACAGTGACCGGATTTATAATGTCTTTCTCCTGTGCGCTTTTATTCAGGGAATCGGTTTTCTCTCCACCACTTCTACCCTTAGCATTCAAGGCACCCATTATTTTTTGGCGGGTGGCTGTCAGCGCAACATTCGGCTGAGGCGCAATAGTCGCCGACTTTCCCTTGCAAGCCCTCACTCCCTTGCCGGTCATCCTTACTTGTGTGTAGAGCCTGTTTAAGTGCTTACAGCTGGATTTGCTGATACAATGTATCCGCCCTGGAATCCTGCTCCACACTCTTTCACCGGGACGAACACAGCGCTGCTGAGATGAAAAAAGCTTTTTTGCTCGGAGAGGTAAACGTGCTGGTGATGGCACGCCCTTGATCTCATGCTGTGCTGCCGAGTCGGGAGATGTTCGTGCAGGTCAAGTTGCATCAGCGATAGCAGAGCTGTCCTGACGTCCTCGCGGCTAAAGCAGAGCGTGAGTACGAGTTGCCAAGGCAAAGCCTGAAAACTCTCGAAAATGGTATTCATGCCTTTTAGTTTTTCTTTCGCACACCGCGATGGGGGTTAACTCCGGGTTTAGTAAATTACCATTGTTCCGCTACCAGCAGCGGTCAAAGGTATCCAGATTCATCATGTGAGGGGAGACCCAGATGAGCGTCCCCGCGATGGTGTCAGTCAGTCGCCATCTTGCCTCCCAAAAAGCTAAAGTGAAGATGTAAATCGTTTATGTCTATACAAATTTATTTAGTTTTTTTCCCCCTAAATAACCCTAACGATATTTGCCTCAAGTTTTGAAGAACTTTGCTCGAATAACGAGATATCATTCACCCGCGGTTTCAATATATCCCTTTTTATCAGTGTTGTACTGAAAATAATAAGTAACAGTAATCTGTAATTAAACGATGTGCATAATGTCAGGATGTAATTATAGGAAATCATTACTGTTGTATACCTGTATGTTGACTACTGTGTCCACAATAGATTTTCTCTGTTACCAATGAAAAGAGCTTGCTTGATGTGAAGAAAAGTACGAGGAGAGTCTGTTTCATCTTTTCTTTATACGCTAAAGAAAAGACAGGACATATGCTGTTTATTGGTTATATTGGCCGTAATTTTATCGACAGGATAACCACTAAATGTAGATTTTTCAAATTTAATTAATAGTAATTTCAGTAGCTGTGTCTAAAAACAGCCAAAGTATACAGAACGTTTATATTGTCATTTCAATCTTGAAACGAGACAGGATATACATTTATGTATTGATTTAAAGATTCTTCTACATGCAAGCTATGCTGACCGAAGTTATGTCAGGAAAAGTGACTGCTGAGGTTAAATCATTGTGGTTCTATTAATCATAGTTTAGTAACATGATTCTAAAACAGACACAATACTTACATTTTATCAGAAGTGGTGCTCTTCTCAATGCACAGGAGCAGAATGTCGCAAGCTCCCAATGCCTCACCAAGATTCCTCAGCACCGCGCCTATAATAGCATGAATGCCAATGAACCCCAGGGGGAAAGTGGTTGGGACAGAGAAGAGACTATCACACTGCGTCTGATTCTTTCTTCAGCCTCAGACCTTTTCTTTTTCTTGTCTTCTTCTGCTTACAGGCTTGTTATCAACTGTAAAAGAAATTCACTCATTAATGCATTGATACCTCTTGTAATTCCTAAATTTGTGATGCCTTCTTTTTACCTACCCTGTATTGGTGTGACCTATGCTTCTCTCCTATTGGGTTTAATATTTGACTTCTCGAGCTGTAACTAAATGTATGATATTATTAGTATTTTCCGCTGTACAGCAAATGTGTCCACTGGATTCCGTTATGGTAAGTATTTCATTATGTTGTACTTTCTTGCTTCACCTAAAAGACTTTTATTTGATTCTCTCTTGTTCGCTAAATATAGTTGCTATCTTTAATCTAATAATACCTTCGAAGTTTCCTCACTCCGAGAACTGATGCGACAAAATAATATGCTACATTAACTTGCAGAATTGAACTTCGCTTTCATTTCCTCTTTTTTATTGAATTTAGCTTCTTGCCTAATTTCACGAACTTGTGCTGACTCTGGATTTTATAAACTCTTTACAATCATGGTCAGAGTAGGAGCATGCTCTGATACTTCAAGGAAATACCCAATGCGCATGACTAGAGTTTAGACTTCTCCTCCTCAAGATTTGCGCATTCTCATAACCCAGGAAAATAATTCAGAACAGTCTTACTTTGTCCTCGGTCGTCTCCGAATTCTGCTCGTGATGAAAAATATTTATTTTAAAAGCGATGAAGTTCTCCCTCAGTAAACTTCGCAGGGCAGCTGAGAAACGACCTTCTCTCCTCGCAGATTAGGTGAAGTGTGCCACAAGTCGGGCATGACACCTGGAACTTGGTGATTGCTGCTGAGTACTAGAGCGCTAACCTGCTGATATAATAATCTACTCCTGGAGGCAATTTTTGGTACAGAACTCGTCAAAGGTTTGTTCTGCTTGTTCAATCTCTTTCTTTTAAGGCTTGACTTAAAGACCATAGCATTTACCACAAGCCTTTTCCCAGTATGAGGTCTGATAATCCTGACAGTACCCTTCCTCAACGTACTTCCTCTCTGTTTGGGCTTGTTTGGAAATCTTCTATGAAATTCTTTAATTAACCTAGGGGCATGAACATCGGTGGACAACTCCCACGATCTCTCCTCGGGTCCATAGCCTTTTCAGTCTAACAAATAGTACAATCTACCCTTCCGTATTCTAGCATCTAAAACCTGCTGTACCTCAAACTCTTCTCCTTTCTCTGTTTGGATTGGTTTTGGGGGTTTGTTGATTCGTAAATCATTTGACGCCTTCTTTAGTAAAGAGACATGAAATACCGGATGAACACGTAACCCCTTGGGTAAACTTAACTGATGGTTTAATGCACTTCATTTTTTCAGGTTGGGTCCCACAAACTTTAGTTGTAGTTTCCTGACGCCCTTAAGCCTGAGATTCTTGGTGTTCAGCCAAACCTTATCTCCCACTTGTAATTCTGGTTCCTTTCTTCTCTTTTTGTCAGCATAGAATTTGAAACTTTCTTTAGCCTTGGTTAAGTTCTCTGTGGCTAAACTATGCACTTGTGTCATGTGTTCAACTAAATCGGTTACTGCCGGAACATCCACCTCCCGAAAACTTAAGGATTGGTGGGGATCCCTCCCTGTGTTTAGATAAAAAGGGGAGTAACCAGTGGACACATTTTTTGCATTGTTATGGGCAAACTCTGCCGCCCACAGGTAATCTGGCCAATCACCTTCCTAATCTAATAAACACAATCTAAGTTACTGCTCCAATTCCTGATTTGTTCGTTCTGTTTGGCCATCTGTCTCTGGATGATAACTAGTTGTGTATCTGGTTTCAATGTTCAATTTTTTATTAAAGGCCTTCCAAAAATGAGAATAGAATTGGGAACCTCTGTCTGAAATTAAGACCTTTGGTATATCATGAGCTCGTACAATAGTTTGGCTAAATGTGCATGCTATAATATTTGCTGTAGGCACCCCTTTTAAAGGCACAAAATGGGCCATCTTTGTAAAGGCATCTACACACACTAATATCGTATCAAACCCTTTACTTGAAGGTAGATCGACTATTAGATCTAATGTTACCGTATGCCATGGGAAAGGTGGGGTTGGCAAAGGTTGCAGTAAGCCCTTGGGAGCTTGCCGCTCTAGTTTTCCCCTTGCGCAAATCTCACATGTTGTTACATATTGGCGTATATCTGTAGTCAAATCTGGCCACCAGAAACTTTGTCTCACCAACTCTTCAGTCTTTGAAATCCCTTTATGTCCTGCCAAGATGTGTGATGTGATGTGATATGCATTTATACAGCACACTACCACTCCATGGAGCATCTTGGCGCATTAACTCATGCAGCTGAACAGATGGTCACAGCTTCCTTGTCCTCACTCAGCCGGCAAGGGGGTTAGACTAGTATTTTACATGCGGAGTCTGTAAGGCTGTAGATGTAAATGTACAGGAATTTATATAGCGCAAATCACAGAGCGGTTTCTAAGCGCTTGCTTAGGGAACCCGTCCTGGTATTCCCCTGTGAGATAACCCCGGCAGGGTATCCGCAAGGTGAAAGCCAGGTATCCCGCCGCGAGCGGCCGTTGTGGAGATTAAGCAAGCTATTGCCCAGAGTCGCAGAGTGTGAACCCGTGAATCGAGTAGGCACCGGAGCGAGAATTGTCGAGTCCATGGACATTTTAGGACTCAAGACCCCGCCGAGCGGGAATTGAACCCTGGTCCCCGGCTGACCTCTGCTTCCAGGTCTGATCCATGTCTTAAGCAGTTTTCAAAACTTTTGTTCGGTGGTGAACGTGCGTAGATGATAGGGCAGTTTATTCCATGCCTTGGCGCCTATAACCGCTAGGGATTTTCCTCCCTTCGTTGTCAGTCTAAATTTCGGGACCGTCATCAGGTTCGCTGTCGCGGATCTGAGGTCTTGAGTAGGATGGTATCGCCTGAAGTTTTTGTAGAGATACTGTAGGCCATGTTTATGAAAGGCCCTAAAGGCAATCGTCAGGACTTTGAATAGGATACGCTTCTGGATAGGAAGCCATTGAAGGGCATCTAGCACAGCGGAGGCAGAAGATTTTCTTGGCCATCTAAGAACCAATCTCACTGCTGCGTGTTGAACCATCTGCAATCTGTGCAGAGTCGACTTATTCGCTCCTGCATACAAGCTGTTGCAATAATCCAATCTGGATGTGATCAATGCTACTGCAATAGTGCGTCTGGCTGATAAAGGAAGGAGATCAAAAAATTTCCTAAGGCCCTTTATAATGTTGAAATAAGAGCCGGCAACTTCCCGCGCCTGCTGTTCGAATGAAAGGGTCTTATCGAATTTAATCCCTAGATTGCGTGCAGCTGTAATAGTATTGGGCGGGGCTTCGGCCTCCTCAGGCCAGCACGTCTGGGGGGAAAAGAGGTTGTTTTGTCCAAACGGCAAAATTTCTGTTTTAGCAGAGTTACATTTGAGATGATTATTAGACATTCAGGCAAAGGTCGCAGTTAGACACTCTTTCAGGGTCTGTTCGGCATTGGCCAGGTCCTCATCCAAGACTAGAACTAATTGCGTATCATCAGCATACGCTACTGTGTTGATGTTAAACGAGGAGATTAGTTCAATCAGGGGGACCATATACAGATTGAAAAGAGTGGGGCTCAGACTGGAGCCCTGTGGTACCCCTGATTGTACCACCTTTTCTTCAGAGCAGACCTGTCCCAGCATAGTAACCTGTGCGTCAGGAAATTTTTGAGCCACTTTAACACGGTGCCCGCTATGCCCGCGTTTGCCAGGCGATGTAACAATATAGCATGGGACACCGTGTCAAACTCTGCAGATAGATCTAGTAGGATTAGGACTGCCTTCTTGCCCTGATCCAGAGCAGTTCTTAAAGTCTCTGTTGTAAACAGTAGCGCCGACTCAGTAGAATGATGGTCTCTAAAACCAGCTTGGTTAGGATGAAGAATATTTTTCTCCTCCAGATGAGCCGTAAGCTGTTTATTAACGCAAGCTTCTACCAGCTTGCAAACAGCTGGGAGGAGCGAGATAGGTCGTAGGTTGGATAGAACAGTGGGGTCTTGCAGCGCTTTTTTCTGTAGGGGTCTAACAGCTGCCACTTTCCAATGATCCGGAATCTCGCCCATGAGGAGTGAAGCATTAATGATAGAATTTATCACAGGGTTGACCTCCTCTTTTATAGCTTTTAGCAATGCTGGAGGGCAAGGATCAAATGGAGACCCTGACTTGATTAAGGATATGGCCTGGGACGAGTCCTCCATATTAATAGGAGTGAAGATCTTCCAGCACACTGGATTAGAATCTCCAGTGTGTATAATGTCCGTTGACTCTAAATCCTCCACCTTAACCTGAGGGAAATCTTTGATAAGATTAAGTATTTTCTGTTCAAAGAAGGCCGCTATCTCATCACATAAAGTCTGGGATGGTGGAATTTCCTGAGATAGTGTTTTGGGATTCCTGAAGCAATTAACAATTTCAAAGATTTCCTTGCTTATTTTTTGTGTCTTCTATCATCTTTGTATGGTAGGTCGCTTTAGCACCTTTAATTAAAGCATGGTAGTGTCTCCTAGCCCTCTTATATATCTCCTGGTCAGTGCTGTTGTAGTGTCGCCTCCATTTGCGCTCCAACACTCTCACTTCTCCCAACGTTACTTTTAGGGCACTCGTAAATCAGGGTGGGGACTTTTTCCCTGGTCTAGTTTTAGTCTTAGTTTCTTGAGATTTCATCTTATCCCCGATGGTCCTCATCCATCCCTCATATCTCTGGTTATCAGTAGTCACGTTCCCTAGCAGCAATGGTCTGCTCTCCTTCGCCCAGTCGTTAAGCTCTGGATGCTCTATAATTTTCCCCCAACATGGTGTGGACTTCCCGTTATATGAGATTGCCGTTTTCATAACCTTATTGCCCTCAACCCTCAGGCTAAAAGCGATGAATTGGTGATCCGACCATGTTTGGGGCAAAGGGGATTCTACCTTGATCGTGTCGAGGTTTGAGCTGATACAATCCAAAATGTGTCCAGCTTTATGTGTGGGTTCTAACATATGTATCGTCAGTCCTAAGACATTTAGAATCTCTTTAAAACAGAGCACGTTGGGATCGTTAATACTGTCTAGGTGAAGATTTAGATCTCCCAATAGAGTGGTGAAGTTGGCGAATTTAAGAGTTAGGCTAGTCAGCACTTCACCTACACTTTCTAGGAACTGTGTAGATAGTCCCGGGGGTCGATATATCAATAGATGCTATCGTGACTTTCCTTCAAGGCCTTTCACTGCATTTCAGGCGTGGGCAAATAAAGAGCTCCATTCTGATACGGTAACCCTTCTCAAATTTCTCGTCTCGAATCCTCTTTAACCCACTTCTCCATTTCTTCAGAGGTCATGAAATTCCGATTTCTTTGCTCCCGGGATTCTTGCAATACTGCTCCAATCACCTTTTCAGCAGGTATGATCGTTTGGTTTTCTACTTCTTCCAACACCCCCTCAGTACCCAATCTAGACAAGGCATCTGCCTTACCGTTATGTGAACCAGGTCGATATGTAATGACAAAGTCATAGTCAGCAAAGTATAATGACCAACGTAACTGTCCGGGTGTCAATGTTCTGGCTGACTTCAAAAATTTCAAATTTCTATGAACTATATAAACTGTGATCATATGTCTAGCACCCATCAAATATTGTCTCCACTCCTTGAAAGCATCTTTGATGGCCAATAACTCCTTTCAGTTGTATAGTTGACTTCTGCTATAGTCAGCTTCCTCGAATGGAAGGCCACTGGATGCAGTTGTCTACTAGTCTTATCTCTTTAGGACAACACTCCTCCCACTGCCAAGTTGGAAGCATCTGCTTCCACATAGAAAGGTGCTGATGGATCAGGATGAAGTAATATTGGTGCAGTGGTGAAATACTTTTTTAGTTGGGTGAAAGACTCTTCTGCTTCTTTTCTTCATTCAAGCCTGACACCTTTCTTAAGTAATCTGATCAAAGGAATTAACTTCTGGGAGAAGTTTTGAATAAATCTCCTATAGAAATTAGCGAAACCTATGAAACTTTGAATTTCTGTCACTGACCTTGGAGATTCCCAGTTAATGACAGCCTTGATCTTATTTTCATCCATTGTTACTCCACTAGGTGCAAGCACGAACCCCAGAAACTCCACTGAGGGGACATTAAATGCACATTTCTCTAATTTGACAAATAGATTGTTTTCTCGCAATCTCTGCAGGACCTTCTTAAAATGTTCTTCATGTACTTCTACAGATTCTGAGTAAATTAGAATGTCATCTATCTATACTATTGCATTCCGATCAATTAATTCTTTCAGCACATTGTTGATAAAATGCTAAAAGGCAGCTGGGGCATTGCATAAGCCATAGGGAATATCACTTGATATTCAAATAGTCCATGCTTTGTTCTGAAAGCTGTCTTCCATTCTTATCCTTCTTGAATTCTGACAAGATGGTATGCCCCTCTCAAATCCAACTTAGTATAGATCCTTGTGCCTTTCACCTGATCCAATATTATTGATATTAATGGCAAGGGGTATCGATGCTTAATGGTTATCCGATTGATTGCTCTATAGTCTATGCAAGTTCTCAATTCCCTGTTCTTCTTTGGAATAAAAAAAGTGGTGAAGAGACTGGGGATTGAGACGGTGTTATGAAACCGTTTGCCAGGTACTTCCGTATATATTCCTTCAGGTGTTCATCTTCTCGTTCAGTCAAAGCATAAATCCTGCTACACGGGAGATTGGATCCTGGCTCCAAATCAATCTTGCACTCAAACTCTCTATGCGGAGGAAGTCTTTCCGCTTCCACCTCACTAAATACATCTTGGAACTCTGTATACTCTTCTGGTAGGTTTGCAGTATTAATCACACAAATAGTTGACTCTATTTCACTTAAATGAAACGCTGGAGTTTTTTCTTGATCTTTCTTGCATTCCTTATGACAATTCTCCTTACAATACTCTGAATTCATAGCTATGGATCGAGCTCCCCAGTCGATTGTAGGATTATGCTCCGTGAGCCAAGGCAGACCCAGTATCAATTGAAACTGTGGGCCATCTATTAAATTGAATTGCAGGGTTTCAAGATGTCCTTCTTCTGATTCTAATTCCACTGGTTCTGTATGACTCACAATGGGTCCGGATGAAAGATTTGTTCCATCGACTGCTCGTACAGCTTTGCTTTTTTCCTTCTTGATTGCCCACAATCCAATCTCCTCTGCGAACTTCAAATTGCAAAAATTGCCCGTTGCTCCTGAATCTACCATTACAGTTACTAGTTTCAAGGTTTTCTTCCTGAACCGTAAGGTCATCATCATAACCAATGCGGAGCTGCAGACTGCAAGGTATTTGCCAAAGTATGTGTATCTGGAGCTGTCTTAGATTCTGCAACCACCAGTCCAACTCCACTTACTAGTGGTGCAAAGCGTTTTCCGACGGTGTTTGCTTTGGCTTCTTAGGACAATTTCGAACGAAATGTCCTGTACTTCCACAATAGAGGCATTGCTTGTTTATTCTCCGTCTTTCATTTTCTTCGTTCGAGAGAGGTCCCCGGATTGCTCCAATTTGCATGGGTTCTCCCCCACGAGTTGTCATTTTCCTTGTTGCTTTCTATCCTTGCTCGATCAAATCTGGCCACACTTCTACGAAAATCTTGCTTTCTCTCTCCCCTCTTCTTTCACTTTGGCGAAAGTCAATTTCTAAAACCAGATCAATTAATGCATAAATCTCTGTGGGTCTATTTGGCACTTGTGCCAAAGCATCTTTTAATGCATCCTTCAAGCCTCGATGAATCACCGCTGCTCGTTTGTTCTCAGGCCATACTGTTTCTCCGACCAACTTATTAAACTGGGCCAAATAAGCAACCATAATCTCGACTGCCCTGTTTTATTTCTAATAACTCATTGTCTGTTGCTTGTGAGACTCTTTGTCTGTCAAACATTCGAAGAAATTATTTTTTAAATTCGTCCAAATCATATAAAAAAGGGTTGTTTCTGGTTACCATAGCCATAGACCAAGATGCAGCATCTCCACTCAAATAGGACAGGATACATGCCACTCAAGACTGTGCATCAGGGAAAACTGCTGGACGACACATAAAGTGTAATGTACACTGTGTCAAAAAGACTTGAGCCTTCTGGAGTTCACCATTGAAACACTCAGGTGGTGCCAAAGGGATTACTGGGAACAAAGAATGAATAACTTGGGTGGTAATCTTTGGTTGAGGAGCAGAGGCATCACTGAGATTTCCTTCAGGGAAGGCAGAATATTTTAAACTAGGACGCACACTAGGTTACTCACTTTCATAGTCAAATCTGTAGTTTCTTTTCTTAACTTCTTATTCTTTTCTCTAACTGAAAACAATTCCCTTTTGATTACTTCTAAGATTTCCCCTAGCTTTTTTAAGTCCAGACCTTCCCCCATTCTGCTCAGGTGCTAAATAACTTGTGGGCACTTCACTGTATCAGAAATGGTGCTTTTCTCAATGCACAGGAGCAGAATGTCGCAAGTTCCCAATGCCTCACCAAGATTCCTCAGCACCGCGCATATAATACCATGAAAGCCAATGAACCCCACGGGGGAAAGTGGATGGGACAGAGAAGAGACTTTCAGACCGCGTCTGATTCTTTCTTCTGCCTCAGACGTTTTCTTTTTCTTGTCTTCTTCTGCTTACAGGCTCGTTATCAACTGTAAAAGAAATTCACTCATTAATACATTGATACCTCTTGTAATTCCTAAATTTGTGATGCCTTCTTTTTACCTACCCTGAATAGGTGTGACCTATACTTCTCTTCTATTTGGTTTAATATTTAACTTCTCGAGCTGTAACTAAATGTATGATATTATTAGTATTTTCCTCTATTTCAACTCCCAATTCTAATACTATCACTATGTTTTACAGGTTCCTCAACATTTTAATGTACAGCAAACGTGTCAACTGGATTCTGTTATGGTAATGTCATTATGTTGTACTGTCTTGCTTCACCTAAAAGACTTTTATTTGATTATCTCTTGTTCGCTAAATATAGTTGCCATCTTTAATCTAAGAATACCCTCGAAATTTCCTCAGTCCGAGAACTGATGAGACAAAATAATATGCTGCATTAACTCGCAGAACTTTACTTTGCTTTGTTTCCTCTTTTTTATTGAATTAAGCTTCTTGCCTAATTTTACGGACTTGTGCTGACTCTGGATATTTATAAACTCTTTACAATTGTGGTGGGACTAGGAGCATGCTCCGATACTTCAAGGAAATACCCAATGCGCATGACTAGAGTTGAGACTTCTCCTCCTCAAGATTTGCGCAGGCTCATAACTCAGGAAAATAATTCAGAACAATCTTACTTTGTCCTTGGTCGTCTCCAAATTCTGCTCCGCTATGAAAAATATTTATTTTAAACGCGATGAAGTTCTCCCGCAGTAAACTTTGTGGCACAGCTGAGAAACATCCTTCTCTCCTCTCAGATTAGGTGAAGTGCGCCACAAGTCGGGCATGACACCTGGAACTTGGTGATTGCTGCCGAGTACTAGAGCGCTAACCTGCTGCTCTAATAATCTACTCCTGGCAGCCATTTTTGGCACAGAACTCGTCAAAGGTTTGTTCTGCTTGTTCAATCTCTTTCTTTTAAGGCTCGACTTGAAGACCATAGCATTTACCACAAGCCTTTTCCCAGTATGATGTCTGATAATCACATTTGTAGTAATTCTAAACGAAAATGGAAGGTCAATCGAACTTGTTGCTGATACACGAAATTCTGCAATAATAGTAGTAAATATAATTATGGTCAATTATGCACTCCTAAAGGTTAAATATGCCTATATGTGGTGACTCGTGAACGTGATTGTAGTGTTGGGCCTTAGGCCCACATGGGGCTGCAGTGAAGGACGCAGACACGAGGTAGTGGGTTAGTAAACTGGCCAAGAGCACGTGCGCTCCGCCCTATTTATTGACTGTGTCACGTGACTCGTGACATCAGTGGTGGGTGGGTGTACAGTGTAGGTTACATCACTTACAACAACTAGACCGTGTCCCGCAGGACACTACATTCCTCCCCAACTTTAATGAAAGATGAGACAAAATAAAGTCTGAATCTGTGGGAGAAAAAACACAAAATATGCAAAATCATAATTTTAGAAAGAGTCTCTTCAGCTGCTTGCTAGATGACGACGGTGGAAATTTCCAGCTGAAACGTTCGTTCTCTTGGGCTAGACGTCCTGGTCCTCGATGGGCGTGCTCTTCTGGACTTGCGCCACGGCAGTGTGTTCTTCGGTCAGTTGAGAGCTTGATCTTGGGGTGACGCCGAACAGGATGACCAGATGGTAGACTTGATGGAGGTTGTCTTTTACTAGTCCGTCGGGTTTCTTCACTGTAGGCAGCTTGGCTCCACTTTGCAAAGGAGTGAGTGGTTGAAAAAGCATCCTTCTCACTGGGACGCCCCTCTCGCGGGTGTTCTCCTGCCACGAGATGTCCCGGAGGCCCTCTTCTTCAGGTTTCCGCTGGGCAGGGTGTTCTCTGCAGCGTTGCTCCAACTCCACAAGCCGGTGTGAATGTAAGAGGCGATGAGATTACTACCATGCATCCGTAGCTCTGCCTGGAGGGTGGCTGTTGACTCTTTCCTTTGCGTACAAGTTCCCCTTTTCCCGGGACGTGCAGGGTAGACGGCGACGGATCCATCTCTCGTGTCGGGACCTTCTGCCACCGGTGTCCCTGAGGCCTTTGCCCCTTGGATATCCACGGGCTGGTGTGGGGTGGTCAGTCTTCCCTCTGCCGGGCGTCTGAGCGTTCTCCCCATCCAGACTTCCGCTCAATCCCAAAGGCGGGTGTTGCCAATGGTCCAGCCTGTTCATTCCTGCAGTCGACGGGTCGTAAGAGGACTTGTAGGTAGGGGCCTGTTCTTCACTTAGTGCTACCGATGTTCCCCTGGACTTGTAGGCCCTCGATGTTGTGGTGCGTGTCACCTTCTCTTCTGGTTGGTGTGCAGACTCGTCACACCTCTCCTCACTTTTCTGGATGTTGCTGTTCTTGTTGGCGTCGTGCCACATGATTCATTTCTCCTTCTCCTTCCTTTCGTGTCATCGTGCCACTCGTTCTCCATCTTCTTTTCTTCTTCGCGACGCGGTCCGGTCATCTTGCCGCTCTTGTCCTCCTGACCAGGTTTCTCCGAGCGGCGTGCACTCCGCTCTTTTCCTTCTGGTCTTGTCCTGGCTCTAGGACACTGTCTTCTTTTCCATTCTGTGACTGGACCAGTCGTCGCGACCTTCTCCTGTTAACGGTTATACTTCTGGTTCTTGAGGGTGTCAAAGTTCGTTGGTTCCTTGGTCGCGGACCACGTCTTACTCGAACTTCTTGAACCTCTTGCCCGTCCACACTACCGGTCTCTGGCAGTGGTGTTGATTGGCGCAGGTGCTGATGGCTGGGGTGATGGGTGATTGCCAGCCAAGTAGAGACTCGGGATGATAGTTCCTCCGCTTTGTTGATGTTGACCTTAGGTGGCGGCTTGACACGTAGAGTGTTCGGTTCCTCTCTTACCTGTTGTGGGGCCACTCCCGACTCCATCTTGAGGCGGTGAGCGGGCAGCCGCTCGGTGCTGGTCTTCGCCTTTGGCATCTGCGGACGGGAGCAGGGACGCCGACTGGCTCAGACTGCCGATGCTCGGGAATGGACGGTCGCCTGGGGAAGTGTTGGGATGAGACGTGGACTGCGCTTGCTGTGGCTAATGTTTGGTTCATCCGTGGGGCTGTATCCTGGGACGTCGGTCCGCCTTGGTGGCTGTCTGGCGTGTCAGGGTGTGCTTCTTGGCTGGCTGTGAGTCCTCGGTCTTCTCTAATGTTGGTTTGTTCAGTCCACCTGTGCTCATCCGGTCTTCTGGGTGACAGAGCTATCACTCTTCTTTTCTTCGAGGGCGTTGCGTTCGGACCTCGAGGCGGTGTTGTTGTGGCACCGGCTTCTGCCTTTGCTCTGACGTGCTTGTCGGGATTAGTCACTTGGTGACGTGTTTCCTGCTTGCTGGGCGACGTGACGTTCGTCTTGTGTTGCTGGTTGTTGGAGCACATGGTGCTGTGGCGGCATGCCACGTGGGGTGTGCGACTCCTCTTTTGCCTGTCGTGGGTCACTGCCGACTCCATCTGGAGGCAGTGCGAGGGAGGACACTGTTGGTGGTCTTCGGTCAGTTGTAGGGCTTCGCTGTGGTGGTGATGTGTGTGCTCTCCGACCTGCGTTCAGTAGTGTTTCTGAGTGGAGAGGTTTTCCGACTATGCAGTCAGGTTCACTGGCGCGATCTCCTGCGCGCTTCTGACTTTGCGTGTCCTTTGCGTACTCGGTTTTCTTCTTGGATGCTTCCGGTGACCTGTGTGATCACTGTTCTTTTCCCATTGTAATGCTTTTGCGTTGGCGCGTTTTGGATTCCTTGGGTGCAATTGGCTGTGCGTTCTGCTGAGTGTCCTGTGTGCAGTCCACCTCAGCTACTGGGTGTGAGCAGGCAGTCTTCCTGGTGATGGCGGGGCGTCCTCTGAGATCTGCTGGCTGCGGTTGCCGATCGGTTGGCGGGACGCTGTGTGGTTCTTGCACTTTGCTGCTTGCGGTGCCTTTGCTTTGGCGCGCTTTTGCCCGCGGTCTGCGGGTGCTTCACTGTGTCTGGAGGGTTGTGCCACCGCTGGTGTTTCCGTATGGGGTTCCAGGCTTTGGTGTCCGTGTGGTGCTTCAGGAGGGTTGCGTCACCGCTCCGTTGACCTTTCCTTTTTTTGCGTGGGCTGATGGCTGCGTTTCTTGCTATTCTGGGACGCACTTGCTGCGCGTTCTCTTGAGTGCTCTTTGTGGATGTCCTGCACTCCTGGCGCGTTTCCTGCGATTCTGGCGCGCTTTTCTTAGGCTCTGTCGCGTTCTTTTCGCTTCTGGCATGTTCCTGCGCCGTCGCGTTTTTCTTTTCAGGCTGTGTGATGAGCTTAGTGGCGTTCCGGTGTGACAGTGTTCTTGCACACTCTTCATGCGCTCACCTTTGTCTTTCTTTTCTTTTCTCTGGTGGTAGTCGTCCTCCTGTCATGTGTTGTGGACGTGTGTGTTGCCCTTCTTGGGTTCCCTTCTTCTTGGGAATAGCCACCTGCCAGCAGGTGGTTTTCCGTTAGTCTCTAGGCAACACTTGTGGGGGCCATGCGCTCTTGGCTGGGCTGTGTGTTTATTTGGCTTGTTTCTGTTAAATCCCTGCAGTTCCCGCTGGTGTCCACTAGATGGCAGGGAAGCTTTCAAATCGAGTCCGGTTCAGTTGTGCTGCAGATCAGAGATGCTGTGGGCAGAGTTCTTCTCCGTTTGCTGCCGCCAGAGACACGCATGCAGCCAGATGCTACTGCACGCCTTCCCTCTCCGTTGCGGTGAGTCTGTGGTTGCTTTGATGGGGAGACCTGGCTCAATCCCACGCTGGTCGAGCTAACTGTTTTGTGCTTGTTTCCCGTCTGTCCCCGCCCGCAGCAGCCTCACAGTTATCATGCTGCCCGCGGGGGGGGGGGGGGGGGGGGGGGGGGGGGGGGGGGAGGGGGAATTTGAATGCTGTTACTGGAGTAGGCTGGCTCCGCTTTGGGCAGTGTTAGAGCCCCGAGAGGGCAATTCAGCAGGGGTCTCGGCGGGCTGGCTGGCTTTGACTCCTAGGCGGGTGGGCACCGCGTGTGTCTCTTTTGCGGGGTCCTCTGGTGCTGCCAATGCGGGTGGGCTCCGCTCGGCTTGGCTTATCGCGGGTGGGCTCCGCTCAGCTTGGCTTATCGCGGGTGGGCTCCTGTTGTACCTGGTATTTCCTTATAATATTGTGCAGGGGGATATGTAGCATAGTATGTTTTCCAGCTCCATGAGCTGACATCATCTGGTGTCATTATGGAATGTTCATGGTCTATTTATGTGACGTCACCGTGACTGTCTGACAGTTGACATCTGACTCTCACGGTGGACGCTGTTCTTCTTTCTGCGCCCAGCGGGCCCTTGTTATCTTATGAATAAAGTACGTTCACTTTCATTGTGGCTGTCGTTTGTCCACACTACAATTGGCGACGAGGACTTCGGACCAGAAAGGGCCTGCGGGTGAAATAACTGATAAGGATGCGGGTTTGAATCAAGAAGCCCGCAATCAACCTTAATAGCAAAGAAAGACAAGCATTGGAAATGCAATAGGTCTCGCAGCATTAGAGTTAGTGCTTTTAGAATTGTTTATGGGTTTTTTTGTAAATCTTTAGCATTTTTGTTTCCTGTAGCCAATGCTAAAGAATTACAAATAAAAAAAGCCATAAACAATTCTAAAAGCTCTAACTCAAATGCTCCGAGACCTATTGCACTGTGTGAGGGTGAGGGGTTGAGGGTGAGTGAGGGTGAGTGAGGGTGAGGGTGGGTGAGGGTGAGTGAGGGTGAGTGAGGGGTTGAGGGTGAGTGAGGGGTTGAGGGTGAGTGAGGGTGAGTGAGAGTGAGGGTGAGTGAGGGTGAGGGTGAGTGTGAGTTAGGGTGAGGGTGGGTGAGGGTGAGGGTGAGGGGTTGAGGGTGAGTGAGGATGAGTGAGGGTGAGTGAGGGGTTGAGGGTGAGTGAGGGTGAGTGAGGGTGAGTGAGGGAGGGTGAGTGAGTGAGGGTGAGTGAGGGTGAGTGAGGGTGAGTGAGGGTGAGTGAGAGTGAGTGAGAGTGAGGGTGAGTGAGGGTGAGTGAGGGGTTGAGGGTGAGTGAGTGAGGGTGAGGGGTTGAGGGTGAGGGGTTGAGGGTGAGTGAGTGAGGGTGAGGGGTTGAGGGTGAGTGAGGGTGAGGGGTTGAGGGTGAGTGAGGGTGAGGGGTTGAGGGGGAGGGGTTGAGGGTGGGTGAGGGGTTGAGGGTGAGGGGTTGAGGGTGAGTGAGGGGTTGAGGGTGAGTGAGGGGTTGAGGGGGAGGGGTCGAGGGGGAGGGGTTGAGGGTGAGTGAGGGTGAGTGAGTGAGAGTGAGGGGTTGAGGGTGAGTGAGTGAGGGTGAGGGGTTGAGGGTGGGTGAGTGAGGGTGAGGGTTTGAGGGTGAGGGGTTGAGGGTGAGTGAGTGAGGGTGAGGGGTTGAGGGTGAGTGAGGTTGAGGGTGGTTGAGTGAGGATGAGTGAGAGTGAGGGTTAGTGAGGGGTTGAGGGTGAGTGAGGGTGAGGGGTTGAGGGTGAGTGAGTGAGGGTGAGGGGTTGAGGTGGGTGAGTGAGGGTGAGGGTTTGAGGGTGAGGGGTTGAGGGTGGGTGAGGGGTTGAGGGTGAGGGGTTGAGGGTGAGTGAGGTTGAGGGTGGTTGAGTGAGGATGAGTGAGAGTGAGGGTGAGTGAGGGGTTGAGGGTGAGGGGTTGAGGGTGAGTGAGTGAGGGTGAGGGGTTGAGGGTGAGTGAGGGTGAGTGAGGGTGAGTGAGGGTGAGTGAGGGTGAGGGGTTGAGGGTGAGTGAGGATGAGTGAGAGTGAGGGTGAGTGAGGGGTTGAGGGTGAGGGGTTGAGGGTGAGGGGTTGAGGGTGAGTGAGGGTGAGGGTGAGTGAGGGTGAGTGAGGGTGAGGGGTTGAGGGTGAGTGAGACAACACAAGGACAGGAGGAGTCACAAATAATTTTCAGCCTTGACCCGTGACCTCATCAGGAGTCACGCGCTTTTGGCAATTACATGTCATGTGAGGTTATGCTGTTTTATATTGCGAATTGCTCCCTCTTAGCTTTGGCTCTGTCTCACTTTCGAGTATGTAACCATAGCACATCACAATGTTCATTCTTTTTTCAGCATACTGTAAGGGTTTGAGCTCTGTATCTACTATTACCTTATTTGCATGCAAAGTGAAAAGTAACAAAAGGCCATGTTGTGAAATCCTTTGAAAGATCTGCAAAAGTTTAATTATTTAAATGAACCATAATCCCTTGAATGCCCCATCATGCAAGAAGCTGTGAACACTGTGCTCAACTTTCAGTTTGCATTAGTGTACGGTTATCATTATTTCTCTCGCTGTTCAGTATATCAAAAGTATTCACTCTTGTGGCACAAGCATTTGTATGCTGATGTGCATGATTGCTTTTAATGAGCATAGAATGTTTTGATGCACACATACAGGTCTACTGGTGCCGAGGCCTGATGCTTCGAAGGTGCTCCGTTGAATCCCAAAAACTGGATGAACTTACCTGCCCCATAGAATAGTACAGTTACACAAAGCTCCTTAACCAATACTTCAAGTGTGTCATGGGACCCCAGTGTAAAGTAGCAGTGAGCCAGGAAGCGGTTAGGTGAGTAGTCCGGCCAGTGCAGCAGAATTACATAATTCCAGTGTCCCTGACTTTAGACAATCGTTTTCACTGCCTCACATAGATGTGCAGGAAGCAAAATGAGCAGGAAGGCAAACAAGTTAGCATAACCTGGAGTGCACAGCATTACATAATCAATATTCTGAGAACAAAGTAAAACGTTTTATTTTTAAAACAACTTTTGATTTTGTGTTTTAACAGTGTCTGCCTCAACCCTGGTCAGTTCATAGCATTGCATTTCTCACTGAGTGATATATATGATTGTTGGGCAGATTTCTTTTAAAGTTCATAAACATTTCTGAGTGCGTGTATGTGTTTATATGAGTGCATGCTGGTGTATACATTTTACTTCTGCGTTTACAGAAATGGAAGAGGGCACATATCTTGATATTAACATTTATTTGTTATTCAAACGTATTTGTGTTTAAAGCTTTTAGCAGTATCTTGTGGTATTGGCGGGGTATGCCAGGGAAGTCTGCCTTTCTAAATTCTGAGATAGGGAAGGCCAGGAACGGAGCGCGCCTCCGCGAGACTATAAAAGCGTGCAGCGCGGGCCTTCTGATGCATGCTGCTTTCAATCTGCTGCGTGCCGGCGGGAGGCGCTGGAACAAAGTAAGATGGAGAAAAGATAATGCTGAGAAATGATAGAATAGTTGTGACCTCCGCGCGCGGGCTGCAAATCCAAGACATAGATTTCACTAAGCATTCCTGCTGCGTTCCCCGGCAGAGTTCAATTGTCATAAAAGGACAGGAGTCTGCGGTAATGGCGGCGGCGGATGATGGACACTTCACGTTGGGTGTCCACCACACAGGAGTTGGGGGTGCGGGGAAGAGGAGATTACGTAATGATCATGACGTCCACAGGTCACAACTTCCACGGGCTGTGGCTAAACCCTTTGTCGAGGCTTTCCAGGCCAGATAAGAAGTAGAATAAACGTGAATGGGGGGAGGAAGGAGGAGAAATGCGTCTCGGCCGGAGCAGGGGGCGGAGCAGGGAGAGCGGGCTTTGGAATGTAATTGACACGGCCGGCCGGTCGTGAAACTTAAGCATGGCCGTCCGGCCGTGAAAGCCTTTGATGCGGCAGGGGAAATGCGAGACGGCGGGAAGGGGAGGGGGCGGAGCGGGTAAACAAAGACGCACGCGCTTTTAAGCTCAATGCGCATGCGCATTGAGCTTAAAAGTCACGGGCACTGCAAGGAATCGCCACGATTCCTTGCAGTGGATAAAGAGTGGATAAGTCCCAATACTCTCGCTTGCTCGATGCGCATGCATGCGGCAGGGGAAATGCGAGACGGCGGGAAGGGGAGGGGGCGGAGCGGGTAAACAAAGACGGACGTGCACGCGCTTTTAAGCTCAATGCGCATGCGCATTGAGCTTAAAAGTCACGGGCACTGCAAGGAATCGCCACGATTCCTTGCAGTGGATAAAGAGTGGATAAGTCCCAATACTCTCGCTTGCTCGATGCGCATGCGCATCGACAGGCGAGACCTAAAAAACGGGTAACTGGAAAATACGCGGAGTAAGTACCCGTGTTGTGAATGAAAGGCGCCACCTGTGAGAGGAGCAACGCTGCGTGAGATTAAAGAAGCGCTGCAGGTACGCTAAAGGAATCGGCTGCGTGTAAGCTAACAGCGCAGAAAAAAGTGTCAGGAGTTATTTTGGTCGTATGCGCTTGCTGTAAGCCTTGAGCGTAATAAGCGGAAACAACCAGCATGGTACAGCATAACTAAACTGAAGTTAAGAACCGGCTGTTGTATTACCTAAGGATTTGGCGCGGATTCCTGTCAGTGTCAGGCAACTTGTGAAGGCCCAGAGAATCACCTCAGCTGTGCGCGTGAGGCATGCTGGGATAGGTGAACAAGAAGCTCTTTGGACCGCGGCAGCATACGTCATCGAGCGTGAGCTGCGTGCGGCCATCTTGAATGTAGTCTTTGCCTCGGTGTAAACGTTTAACGAGGCGGTAAACAAATGCAACGAGCGCCGAGGCGCTAGTGAAAATCTGTGACCGTGCCAAATGAAATGAATAAAACCAAGTAAGTCCATGATATGTTGAGCGTATGGAGAGTAAACAGTAAAGTAAATTCATAAGCAGAACGTGGAGAAATTCTGTAAAAAGTGAAGGCGTAGTCTGCTGACAGGAATGTAAGGAAATATACCCTAATAATCAAACATAAGCAACAAAAAAAAAAGTGGAGAAAGGAAAATAAAACAAAGGAGCAATATATAAGGAGAAAAACTATATGAAATACCTGATACAGGGATATCTAAGGAAAACATGGCCGAAAGCAATAATATATGCGCACCTCCTCGTTTTCTGGATGAGCCTGGGAAACCCACAATGAAGTGGAAGAAATGGGTTAGAGCATTCGAAAATTACATCATATCCATTGATGGGAAAGCATTTGATGCAGAGAGAAAGTGCTCATTGTTATTTGGGTTACTAGGAAAAGCTGGGCAGAACGTTTTTGACAGCCTGCCCGAATATGAAAGTCCTCCAGGAACTTTTATACCTTTAAACGAATATCAGGAAGCCTTAAAGAGGCTAGAGCAGGGCTCGAAAAATCTGAAAAATATTACTAGACCTGCAGGTCTAGTGAGTAGAATTATCTACTCGACCTAACAGCAATACACTCGACCCACAAACTGGTTTTATCTATACATATTATAGCATTACTAAGAAAACAAAGTAAATAACAGAGCAGGAGTTACATATACTTTGGCCAATCAAGTAGCCAATGAGTAATACGAGTAGATATGTTGCAGCATTGTCAATGAAGTAGCATCATCTGTGGCTATTGAAGTCCATAAGAGACTAGTGTGTCTCAACACCATGGCGTGACCAAAACCCTGGTGCGCAGTCAAAGAACACCAATGCCCTAGCCATGCCATGCCAAGCAGTCTGTAGGATAATATGTTACTGGACATGGTGGACATGTTAGTTAATTATTTGGCTTGAGAGGGATAGTAGCATACTACTAACAGCAGAAACCCTGAAGGCCTGAACACCACCCTAATGCCATTTTATTCACATTAGAAGTTATGAACATCATCCAGTAATAGAAGCTATACTGGCATATGATTCATCACCCTAACATATAATAGTGCCAGTTCTGGTGTTCTTGCATTTGCTAGCTAATAGTTGTATTTTTATCTGACACAGAAAGAGTGATTGGCAGTATGTTGCAGCACAGTATCTACAGGTGTTTCTTCTCCAACAATAGGAATTTTAATGACCACTTTTAAAATGGAGTTTATTAATGTAATAATGGTGTAGTGTTTCTTGCGGCAAAAATATTTGCCCACTGTGCCTGGAGCATTTTATATTGCGCATAAACATTTAATATAAACACATGTAAAAATTACTGCTGTGAAAAAATGTAACTCGTAGTTAGTGGGCCCAGACGTTAAATTATTGAATTAACTCCCCTTAAGAACTGTTTGTAAAAGCTATGTTTCTCAGCCAGAATATGTACGAAAATCCTGTAAAATGCAATTTTCAGTCTCAATTTGTTTTCAGAAATGTTCTTGGAGGTCAACTCCCACTCCCACATCATCTTAGTGTGGGTCCGGCGTTTGCCAATGGCTCTGTGAAGATGGAGCTCACCCGGGACGGTATCCTGGGTATTTTGAGGAACAAGCCAGAGCTAGTCTTAAGGAACTGGCGAGAATTATAAAAGAGAATGTAAAATAAACAGAAGAGTGCAGCATGCTGATGAAAAGCAGGGAAAGGAGCGCCAATGATGACATCGTGATTACAGAAATATTCAGCAGAAAGCCCTGTGTTTCTTCATCAGCATATGCCCTATTTGCCCTTTAACATTTATCGTCAAATCAAATTTGCATCTTCAAACAAATAAATAAAAAATAAACAGAAACTGCGGGTCCACGCCTCACAAAATGAACTAGACAGCCTCAAAATTAGTGTGATAAATTACCATACACAGGCAGTGTTACTTGGTCATAACTACTGTATGTATATGACATATGTAACTAATGTTTTTTTAAACAATAGCGATTTCCGGAATGTATTTTATGGCATTACATCATTAAGAAATGAATTCAAGCACTACCTAGCAAGGATGCCGTGACCCTGGTTCAAGCAAGGAAAAAGCATCCTCAGACATGTGTTGAGGGTGGCGTAAAACACAGCATTGGGAGGTTCAATCGGCCCCTCAGAGTTCTGGGTCCCCACCTGCTGCTCCAGTAGTAGCTACTCCCCACTGCAGACACAATTGTACATGCACTGCGGTGAAAATACCCAAGACATGCCCTAGGAGATTTGCTGAATTAAAGAGAGGCGACGCTGAAAACTGCCTCTTGCAAATTAGTGGGTAAAATATATACCATACTAATCGGCAGTCCTGTCCACTTGTCTCTTGACACCCTCCCTCTCTGGCAGCACGCCTCACCCCCCAACACACGCAGCCCAGGTACGTCAAGGGTGACTGGAGGACATTTTTGTTCCTTAATATTATGTGAAACAGTTTGTACGTACCTGCAGCTGAACAGTGTCCCAGAGGACGACAGTAGCTGCGCACGTTGTTTTGGTGATGTGAGGCAGGAAATCTTTCGGCGTGGGATAGAAGTCAAGCATGCCACCAGCTTCCCTGAGATATTAGATGTTATTTACCAGGCTGCTGTACACCACGCTAGTATTCTCGTTTCTACTGTGCCCAGCCAGTTCGCTGCCAACATAAATATTTTTCTGCGATAGAAAACACCCAGACAGGGGCTGGCAAAGGCAGTTTACGAGTTTCTCAAACTGTATATCCCGCCGTGGCTTGTCAATCAGCCAATGAGAAGCCTGTAAACATGCCTATACTTTTATATCAATGAAGGAGAGCACAACTTAGCTGCCATCTCATTGGTTGATTGCAACTAAGCCTCAGTATTTCGAGCCGCGTTGCAATCAGCCAATGAACACCTTTGCTTTCACACAGTTTTAGTCACATTCTCAAATATTTCCCCCTGCTGCCCTCCAGAGCCTCGTACTGGCACTGCACTAAACTCGGATTAGAACAGCAGCAGAGCTCACTCGCCAGGCCGGTCAAGTAGGCCTGAAAACTGGCTCGCCCTGGAGGAAATCAACTCGAAAATGCGAGTGGGCGAGTACATTTTTCGAGCCCTGTAGAGAAGCAATTTGATGAAGAAAATAACATTATGGTAGCGAGGCACAAGTTTGCTCTAAGAAAACAACAAGAAGGGGAAACAGTTGATGAGTATATTGCGTGTTTAAGAATCCTTGCTGTAGAATGTGAATATGAAGAAATGACCGATGTGTACATAAGAGATCAAATTGTTTTCTATTGATATTCGAAAAAGGTGCAAGAGAGATTATTGGCATGCAAAAGACCAACCTTGCAAGAAGTTATAGATATTGCAAGGGGAATCGAGAGATCACTAGTATCTACAAAAGAGCTATCTCTTGCAGGAAATAACGCAAATGTATTTTATTTACAGGACAAAAAGAAGGGTGAAGGTAAAAGTTATGAGAAAAATTGGGGTGAAAGAAAGGGAGGAGGTAAGCAATTAAGCTGTTTCAGATGTGGGTCTACAGAGCACTTAGCTGATTACAAGAGTTGCCCAGCAGTTGGTAAAAAATGCGTCAAGTGTAAAAAGTACGGTCATTATTCTACCTTATGCAAAACTAAAAGAATGAATAGTAGTATGAACCTAAACACTGTAGGAAGTTTTGATGAAGAAATGTGCGCAAACATTGTTCTGTATGTCGAGATGGTGGATGGTAGAATAAAGGGTCCCATTGGGGATGTAAAGATTGGGGAGGTCGAGCTAAAGTTCACCACGGATTCTGGGTCTCCCATAACAACCATTTCAGACAGCCTATTCAATGAAAAATGGCAGAATGTTGAGCTAACTGAGTCAGATGTTAACCCCAAAGCATTTGGGGAAAAGGAAATAAATATGTTGGGATATTTTAATGACACAATCTGTTTCAGGGGAAGAACAATTGAAACTAAAGTCTATGTGGCAGAGAAGGGGAAAATATTAGTGGGATGGAGAGATCTAGCCCAGTTAGGAGTCATTTTAGTACCTGGAACCAAAGACCCAATTATCTTGAGTGAGGAGTGGGTGAACAGTGTGTGTGTAGAGGAGGATAAAGTTGACTTAACTATAACACTTGACAAACATAAGGATGTGTTTAAAAATGAAATAGGATGCGTCAAAGGTTTTAGCCATGACATTAAATTGAAAGAAGGAGCCATACCATGTAAGCATAAAGTGAGAACCATTCCTTTGTCTATAAGGAAAGAGTTAAAGGAGGTACTAGAGAAATAATGAAAGAAAGAGTAATTGAGGAAGCAGATGAGTCCGAATGGGTTTCTGCCATTGTTGTTTCCAAGAAGAAAAAGACTGGGGACATTAGGTTGTGTGTGGACCTGAGGTCGCTAAACAAAAATATAATTGTAAATTGCCATCCTCTACCAAAAATTCAAGACATACTCCAGTCAGTATCAGGTTCAAAGTTCTTCTCATTAATTGACTTGAGGGCTGCGTATCATCAGGTTTGTCTATCTGAAAGGTCTAAAAAATGGACTACGTTCATCACACCATTTGGGGCGTATAGGTACGTGTGGCTTCCATTTGGATTGGCATCCTCCTCTGGTGTTTTCCAGAAACTGATGGACAACCTGTTTGGGGGAATGAAAGGGGTAGAAGCCTTTCAAGATGACATTCTTTTGCATTCAGAAACTGAGCAGGACCATTTGAAACTAATTGAAAAGGTGTTGGAGGTTCTCAAAAAGAAAGGCATGACTGTCTCAAAGGACAAATGCAAATTTATGACAAATAAAATTGAATATCTGGGACACATCTTAACAGCAGAAGAAATCAAGCCAAAAGATGATCTTGTACAAGCCATAAGGGAGGCCCCGGAACTCAAAGATAAGTAAACCCTTAAATCGTTCCTTGGCCTCAGTGAATATTATGCGAAGTTCATACAGAAATATGCAGAAAAGGTGGAACCACTCAGGAGAATGTTGAAAAAGAATGTGGCGTTTAAATGGACAAATGAGCAGGAACAGGCTTTTAGAACTGTCAAGGAGGAAATAGCAAATGCTTCTGCTCTGAAACCATATGACCCAGAATTAGAGAACATAGTAACTGTGGATGCCAGTGCTGAAGGTATTGGCGCTGTGTTCTATCAGAAGCAGGGAAATAAAGAAAACACTATTGCCTTCATCTCTAGGAGGCTGAATGAGACAGAGATCAATTACAGTACAATTCAAAGGGAAACTTTAGCATGTGTGTGGGCTGTTCACAAGCTTAAAGACTATTTATGGGGAAAAAGATTCACTTTGGTCACAGACCATAAGCCGTTGATATACATGGTGGACGGCGAAGGTAGAGGCAATGGCAATGCTAGCACAAGACTGATAAGGTTGATGTCAAAACTTCAAGAATTTAATTTTAAAATAACGCACATAAAAGGGGGCAAGAACAGTAGAGCGGGGACTGCTTATCACGATTGCCCATACAAAATCAAACCGAGGAGGTGCAAGATGACACAGAATGTGTGGTGGCTCTCATTGATGCCACAATGATGTGTGGAGGATTAATAACTGAAAAGGAATGGCAGGAGAGCATGGCTAAGGATACTGTACTAGCAAAAGTGAAAACATATGTGCGATCTAAATGGCCACCTATAAGGAACATGCCGAATGAACTGAGAAATTACCAACAGGTAGGTGAAGAACTAACGTTGGAAAATGGTTTCTTAAAAAGAGGTGAAGTCTTTGTGCCACCATATGGACTCAGACAAAAAATTATTAAGCTGGCACACAGAGGACATCCGGGTATCACTGCAACTAGGAACATTATAAGGATGCATTATTGGTGGCCGGGTGTGGACAGTGAGATAAGAAACTACATAGATGTGTGCGAGAAATGTTTAAAGTCAGATAAGCATTGGAGGGTGGAAATGAACGATCTGCAAATTGTTGAAATCCCAGATGGACCCTGGGCTAAAATCGCAATTGACTTTGCAGGACCATTCAATTTATTGCCAAATGAATGCAAATACTTGGTAGTATTGACGGACTACTACTCAAAATGGGTATGTTATAAATTTGTGAATGCAGTAACGACTGAAGTAGTCATAAAATTTTTAAGGAAAGTATTTGACAAAGAGGGTCAACCTAAGGTCCTGGTGTCAGACAATGGTTCGCAATTAGTTTCCCATATGATGAAGGAGTTTTTAGAAAACTCCGGTATTGCTCAGGAAAAGACACCACTGTATAGTCCTAAGAGCAACGGCCAAGTTGAAAGAATGAACAGGTACTTTAAAGAAGGGATCCAAATGGCCATTGCAAACAAAATGAATGTGAAAGAGTTCATAAGGATGAAGATTAACACGTACAACAATACGCCTAATGAAACTACCAGACAAACTCCATTCTTCTTGATGAGAGGTAGAATGTGTAACAACATCATGACACCTAAAATAGGTGGATGGAAAGGAACCGATGTCGAATCGACAGAAATATGTGAGAAAGAGCTCAAAGTAAAAGAGAACATTGAGAAAAAACAGATGAAAGCAAAGGCATACTCTGATATGGTAAACAGGGTGAAGGACAAACGTGTGACACCAGGTGATTGGGTGTTGGTGAGAAAACCTGGGTCAGTAAGCAAAGGAGAATCAAAGTTCAGTAAACCTATGAGGATCTGTAAGGCTTCTAGTGGTGCTGTGTACATAGAAGGCGAAGGATGGCGTAGTAAAGACGATGTGGTAAGACTGAAACAAGGACAGGAGAAGATAATAATGAAAAATTAGGAAAAGGAGGAAGGGAGATGTCATGATAGTGTGCTTGAATGGGAAGACATATCTTAAACTCAAAACCAGTCACATGCTGATGCCAGACCCAGTTGTTCGCCGCAGTTAGGAAGAAGGTCTAGGAGTTCATTCGTTGAAAATGATGACATTGTTCTAGCCCGGGAAGACTATGTGGTGTGCCCAACTGAAGAAGGAGCTAGTTCCTCCACAGCATGCATGGGGGACATTGCACCTACACCTGTGGTGGGTATAACATCCAGAGGGGGTAGAGTTGTCAACTTGCCAAAAAGATTCCAGGACTATGTGATGGAGTAGAGACTGTTCTGTTCTCAAATGTGAAGAAAGGGAGGTGTTGTACCTGCTATTTCCTTATAATATTGTGCTGGGGGATATGTAGCATAGTATGTTTTCCAGCTCCATGAGCTGACATCATCTGGTGTCATCATGGAATGTTCATGGTCTATTTATGTGACGTCACCGTGACTGTCTGACAGTTGACAGCTGACTCTCACGGTGGACGCTGTTCTTCTTTTTCCGCCCAGCGGGCCCTTGCTATCTTATGAATAAAGTACGTTCACTTTCATTGTGGCTGTCGTTTGTCCACACTACAATTGGCGACGAGGACTTCGGACCAGAAAGGGCCTGCGGGTGAAATAACTGATAAGGATGCGGGTTTGAATCAAGAAGCCCGCAATCAACCTTAATAGCAAAGAAAGAAAAATGGGTAACTGGAGTAAGTACCCGTGTTGTGAATGAAAGGCGCCGCCTGTGAGAGGAGCAACGCTGCGTGAGATTAAAGAAGCGCTGCAGGTATGCTAAAGGAATCAGCTGCGTGTAAGCTAACAGCGCAGAAAAAAGCGTCAGGAGTTATTTTGGTCGTATGCGCTAGCTGTAAGCCTTGAGCGTAATAAGCGGAAACAACCAGCATGGTACAGCATAACTAAACTGAAGTTAAGAACCGGCTGTTGTATTACCTAAGGATTTGGCGCGGATTCCTGTCAGTGTCAGGCAACTTGTGAAGGCGCAGAGAATCACCTCAGCTGTGCGCGTGAGGCATGCTGGGATAGGTGAACAAGAAGCTCATTGGACCGCGGCAGCATACGTCATCGAGCGTGAGCTGCGTGCGGCCATCTTGAATGCAGTCTTTGCCTCGGTGTAAACGTTTAACGAGGCGGTAAACAAATGCAACGAGCACTGGGACAAATTGATTTTATCCACACTAAGTGTGGGAGGGTATACTCAGACGTGAGTCCCTAGCTCATTGCACCATCAGGATTCAAGCAAGCCGGGCCGACGACGGCTGAAATGCCAGAAACCGGTCCCCGGTAGCTTGTCTCCTTTCCAGTATAAGAATTGGCTTGGTAGTTTGGTTTGCCCTGTTCTCATCATGCACTGGGACAGGAACAGACTAATTTGCATATGGCCAGGTTCTGAGCTGGGATGGTGCAGTGAGCTAAAAAACGGGGATGGATCAAGCCCTGATCTCTTGACTGGGTAGGAGTATTCTGCATCATTCAGAAACTCTGTCCATCACCTTTTCCAAAATTGATTTTATCCACACTAAGTGTGGGAGGGTATACTCAGACGTGAGTCCCTAGCTCATTGCACCATCAGGATTCAAGCAAGCCGGGCCTACGACGGCTGAAATGCCAGAAACCGGTCCCCGGTAGCTTGTCTCCTTCCCAGTATAAGAATTGGCTTGGTAGTTTGGTTTGCCCTGTTCTCATCATGCACTGGGACAGGAACAGACTAATTTGCATATGGCCAGGTTCTGAGCTGGGATGGTGCAGTGAGCTAAAAAACGGTGATGGATTAAGCCCTGATCTCTTGACTGGGTTGGAGTATTCTGCATCATTCAGAAACTCTGTCCATCACCTTTTCCAAAATTGATTTTATCCACACTAAGTGTGGGAGGGTGTACTCAGACGTGAGTCCCTAGCTCATTGCACCATCAGGATTCAAGCAAGCCGGGCCGACGACGGCTGAAATGCCAGAAACCGGTCCCCGGTATAAGAATTGGCTTGGTAGTTTGGTTTGCCCTGTTCCCATCATGCACTGGGACAGGAACAGACTAATTTGCATATGGCCAGGTTCTGAGCTGGGATGGTGCAGTGAGCTAAAAAACGGTGATGGATCAAGCCCTGATCTCTTGACTGGGTAGGAGTATTCTGCATCATTCAGAAACTCTGTCCATCACCTTTTCCAAAATTGATTTTATCCACACTAAGTGTGGGAGGGTATACTCAGACGTGAGTCCCTAGCTCATTGCACCATCAGGATTCAAGCAAGCCGGGCCGACGACGGCTGAAATGCCAGAAACCGGTCCCCGGTAGCTTGTCTCCTTCCCAGTATAAGAATTGGCTTGGTAGTTTGGTTTGCCCTGTTCTCATCATGCACTGGGACAGGAACAGACTAATTTGCATATGGCCAGGTTCTGAGCTGGGATGGTGCAGTGAGCTAAAAAACGGGGATGGATCAAGCCCTGATCTCTTGACTGGGTAGGAGTATTCTGCATCATTCAGAAACTCTGTCCATCACCTTTTCCAAAATTGATTTTATCCACACTAAGTGTGGGAGGGTATACTCAGACGTGAGTCCCTAGCTCATTGCACCATCAGGATTCAAGCAAGCCGGGCCGACGACGGCTGAAATGCCAGAAACCGGTCCCCGGTAGCTTGTCTCCTTCCCAGTATAAGAATTGGCTTGGTAGTTTGGTTTGCCCTGTTCTCATCATGCACTGGGACAGGAACAGACTAATTTGCATATGGCCAGGTTCTGAGCTGGGATGGTGCAGTGAGCTAAAAAACGGGGATGGATCAAGCCCTGATCTCTTGACTGGGTAGGAGTATTCTGCATCATTCAGAAACTCTGTCCATCACCTTTTCCAAAATTGATTTTATCCACACTAAGTGTGGGAGGGTATACTCAGAAGTGAGTCCCTAGCTCATTGCACCATCAGGATTCAAGCAAGCCGGGCCTACGACGGCTGAAATGCCAGAAACCGGTCCCCGGTAGCTTGTCTCCTTCCCAGTATAAGAATTGGCTTGGTAGTTTGGTTTGCCCTGTTCCCATCATGCACTGGGACAGGAACAGACTAATTTGCATATGGCCAGGTTCTGAGCTGGGATGGTGCAGTGAGCTAAAAAACGGTGATGGATCAAGCCCTGATCTCTTGACTGGGTAGGAGTATTCTGCATCATTCAGAAACTCTGTCCATCACCTTTTCAAAAATTGATTTTATCCACACTAAGTGTGGGAGGGTATACTCAGATGTGAGTCCCTAGCTCATTGCACCATCAGGATTCAAGCAAGCCGGGCCGACGACGGCTGAAATGCCAGAAACCGGTCCCCGGTAGCTTGTCTCCTTCCCAGTATAAGAATTGGCTTGGTAGTTTGGTTTGCCCTGTTCCCATCATGCACTGGGACAGGAACAGACTAATTTGCATATGGCCAGCTTCTGAGCTGGGATGGTGCAGTGAGCTAAAAAATGGTGATGGATCAAGCCCTGATCTCTTGACTGGGTAGGAGTATTCTGCATCATTCAGAAACTCTGTCCATCACCTTTTCCAAAATTGATTTTATCCACACTAAGTGTGGGAGGGTATACTCAGACGTGAGTCCCTAGCTCATTGCACCATCAGGATTCAAGCAAGTCGGGCCGACGACGGCTGAAATGCCAGAACCCGGTCCCCGGTAGCTTGTCTCCTTCCCAGTATAAGAATTGGCTTGGTAGTTTGGTTTGCCCTGTTCCCATCATGCACTGGGACAGGAACAGACTAATTTGCATATGGCCAGGTTCTGAGCTGGGATGGTGCAGTGAGCTAAAAAATGGTGATGGATCAAGCCCTGATCTCTTGACTGGGTAGGAGTATTCTGCATCATTCAGAAACTCTGTCCATCACCTTTTCCAAAATTGATTTTATCCACACTAAGTGTGGGAGGGTATACTCAGACGTGAGTCCCTAGCTCATTGCACCATCAAGATTCAAGCAAGCCGGGCTGACGACGGCTGAAATGCCAGGAACCGGTCCCCGGTAGCTTGTCTCCTTCCCAGTATAAGAATTGGCTTGGTAGTTTGGTTTGCCCTGTTCCCATCATGCACTGGGACAGGAACAGACTAATTTGCATATGGCCAGGTTCTGAGCTGGGATGGTGCAGTGAGCTAAAAAACGGTGATGGATCAAGCCCTGATCTCTTGACTGGGTAGGAGTATTCTGCATCATTCAGAAACTCTGTCCATCACCTTTTCCAAAATTGTCATCATGGAATGTTCATGGTCTATTTATGTGACGTCACCGTGACTGTCTGACAGTTGACAGCTGACTCTCACGGTGGACGCTGTTCTTCTTTCTGCGCCCAAAGGGGCCCTTGTTATTTTATGAATAAAGTACGTTCACTTTCATTGTGGCTGTCGTTTGTCCACACTACAGCTCCGCTTTAATTAATCGGCGCCCTGCAGCTATCCACATGCTGCGGGCGCTCTCCGGTAAAGTTTATTCACCCAGCCGCTGCACTTCGCACGCGTGGCGGGGGACGCTGCAGGCAGGCCGCGGGTGGGCTCCGCGAGCCTTGCTTTATTGTTATTGTTGGGCAAGGTTAGTGTTTACGGTCCATAGCGGGTGGGCTCCGCTTTGTGTAGTTCCGGGCGGCGGTAGGAGGCGGCCGCCATTATCCCGGTTATGTTCATTGCGGGTGGGCTCCGCATTTGATTTCCATATACGTATGGGCTCACCTTCGGCCAACGGTCCTCTCTTGATCCGCGGGTGGGCTCCGCGAGGGCTTCACGATAGGTGGGCACATTCGCGGCCAACGCGGGTGAGCTCCGGTCGGTCCGCACTTTCTTCAGTCTCACTTGCAGCCGGTACAGGTGGGCTCTGGCCGGTCCGCTTCTCCTTTTGGGGGCACCGCCACAGCAGGACGGCATTCAGCAGGCTTGAGAGGTGCGGGGTGAGCTCCCGGTCACCTTCTCTTTTCCTTTCAGGCCCGGGGCTCGACACACGCCCCGTGGGCCTCTCGGCGGCTGGCACGCTTCAAAGGGGGTGTGCTGTCGATGCAGGCAGCTCTCCTCTCCCCTTTTCCTCGATGTTTCATTTAGCTGGCACGCATGGGTACAGCTACCCTCGTCGCCATTGTAGTGTTGGGCCTTAGGCCCACATGGAGCTGCAGTGAAGGACGCAGACACGAGGTAGTGGGTTAGTAAACTGGCCAAGAGCACGTGCGCTCCGCCCTATTTATTGACTGTGTCATGTGACTCGTGACATCAGTGGTGGGTGGGTGTACAGTGTAGGCTACATCACTTACAACTAGACCGTGTCCCGCAGGACACTACAGTGATCACCTCATCTTCCTTTTCGTACGTGTCTGGAATGCCGGCTACCTCAAACCCATAACACAGCAAGCAAGTAAAAGAAACTCGGGATTACCGATGTTTCTGAGAACGTTGTCACGTACTGCAAAGTTAAAGGTCCCGTCGCCGCGTATATGATGACCAATACTGGTGATTTGTTAAAAGGAGGGTTAGCTTGTTAATTCAAAAATGGTAAAAATAAGATGTGGAAATAATGCTCCTGTGTAGATCTACTGGGAGGCAATGCGGCCAAATTAAAAGTTTATACTGCTGTGCCTGATGAGCACATGAGTGCAGATGAAAGTTTGTTGCCAGCACATACTTACGTTTGTTTCGGCGTGGAGCCTCCGGATATGGGGTTCCTGCTGTCAACGGGTTTGGATGAGAACCTGATGGTCTCGTTTTAACATTCAAATGGCTGTCACATGGGAGGGACAGCCACTAGCTGGACAGGACCTGATTGATGCGTGTTAGTAGTCGACTCGTCCAAGTCTTTCAAACTAACTTTATTGAAACAGTGTTTCTAACATCACAATTACAGTTAAGCTAGCTGAATATGAAATTGCGCACATGATGGTAACATGGTAATAGTGAGAAATGCAGGTTGTATACGATGGTTAATACTAGTGATGATGCTTTAAAGAAGCCTTGTTTACAAACAACGTTTAATGGAAACATTTTTGCTACCCACAGGATGACAAGTGAAGAGGCAGGTATTTACGTAATTAGCATATAGTTCAGGGAAACAAATTCCACTACTTTTTCCATATATAGGTGGCTAAATTAATATATGGGTACATAAAAATACCTACTGAATTTTGGAGCGATTCATGAATTAAAGTGACATAAAGATTATTAAAAGGAAATGAAATTATTAAGAGAAAAGGGAATGATAATTTCTATGGAGTAATTATCTAGGATCATGATTCCAGGATCCAAATTAAGATGGTGGAACAAGCATCAGATATATGAATACATGAAGAATACCTGTGAAGTGCTATTGCAATTCAGGAATTCGATTAACATGGAAGACTATTAGATGAGAAAAATGTAGACTAATTATTAGTAAAGTAATTATCCAAGGTGTTAATTCATAGGTTGGAGTAGGCTTGAGGTTATACGAACATCAAACGGTACCCAATTCAGAATAAGTATATCAGTTATAAAGGGAGACAGTTGCTGATTATAGCAGTAAATTACTTAACCAGGATTATATCTTATTGCCTGTTCCCATGGAATCTCCTGGTTTAGTGTCAGACAGACAAAAGGTTCCACTAACATTTGTAGCCGTATACAGCGGGAACAATTATGCTTCTAAGTATTCTCTTCCACCCCAATGGAAATACCCCAGAGTAATATATAACACTGCTGGGATAATACCACCGGGGGGGGAAAGGGTATAAAGGGACACACAAAACAAAAAAGTTGCAGTTGTCTGGCACAGATAAGGGATGTCGTCAGGTGCTGTGAACCTCACTATCCTGCACCCCACCCCATCAGCCATGTAAGTGAAACACAAGACCTACATAAGAAGGCTCCCCTCCCCTGCTGTTACCCCCCAGCACTCACCCTATGTGTAAGTACTCACTTAATCAACAGCTACATCCTCTCATAATAATCATGCAAAAAAGGAAAAAATAAAGAAAGAAAAATGACTGGCAACACTTTAGTCCAGAACAAATGCGGCACTTATCTGGATGAAGATGCTTCTCTTCATATTGACAGTAATGCAATCCATGGGTTAACTTTATGCACCTTCAAGGCAATCCTCTAGCACATTCCAGGCATCTGCTTTTGCCAATGCTTGTTACTGCCGAGTCTGTGCAAAACAATGCAAGACCGCTCCTAGCGCTAATTCTTTTTTGTAGTCTGAAAGTTGTCAAAGAAAAGTACCCATAGCCTTCATTTGCTTCCCTAAGGTAATCCAGTGAAAAATGGAAGCAATGAATGAAAGGAAAATGATGTGCATGTACACAGCACCACCCAAAGACGGTTACACGAAATGTCGGTGATTCCAGTCGAGTTAACATATGAGACGCTACCCAGTGACGCTCTCTCTTGAAGTTCCTCAAGGAAGGTCAAATGCACGATCGCTCTTCTAACACAGGAGAGCAGAATGGGGTTTCCAATATATGGTGCAGAGACGCCTCAGGCCAAGCACCATCAGGGTGAAAGAGGAATGAAAAGTTCCGCGCTGCAGAGCAGACCCACCTCGGACACGGCGAAGCGTAAGAGGAAGCAGGATGCAACCTCCACTGGACGGCGTAGAGATTATTCGAGCAGAGCGCCCCTGTACCAACAAACGCAGGCAAAAGGATGGTGTTGTATCTGTATCTTTAATTTCCTAATTCTATGACATGTACTGTGTTCCTTTAGTGACTTATTCTTTGTTCTATGTTCTATGTCTGAGTTCTGCTGTCGTGTCATTCTATTCCGTTTCTTGGACACAACAGAATCGCTCTTCCATAGCCTGTTCTTGTGGGTTAACTTCTTTATAGATTTATTCTCAATAAATCTCTCTTCTGAACTCCTGCTTTGATATGTTGTTATTCCATTAAATACAACAGATGGCTGCTTGATTAAAAAAACAAGGTGAGGACAACGGAACTCGATCTCCTCCGGGATAGCAGGTTTCTCGAGTGACAAGCCCTGTGTTAATGCAGGGGCGGGGCTTATATATGTTCAGGTTAGGTGCTCTATTTGCCTCTCCCTAAGGATTATGGGAGATGTAGTCTGCTGTAAACGCCATTCATACCATGTATGTTCCTGTTCTCTGTGGCTATCTCTGATGAGTCATGACAGTACCCCCTCTCAACGTCAGTCGGCTTGACGGACCTCCGGGTTTGGCAGGGTAGCAGGTATGAAAACGCCTCAAAAGCCCATGGCAATGCAGATTGGACCTAGGTTCCCATGACCTGTCCTCGGGCCCATACCCCTTACAGCCTACCAAATAGTGCACTCGACCCCTAACATACTTGGAATCCATGATACTCTGTACCTCGTATTCCTCATCTCCATCAATGTCGAATGATTGGGGTCTGATAGGCAAACGGGTGCCCTGAAGGCAAGGTTTTAAGAGGGACACATGGAACACTGGGTGTATTCGCCAAGTCGGAGGAAGGATAAGTTTCATGGCGACAGGGTTTATCACTTTGTCTATGGAGTACGGACCTATGAATTTAGGCTGCAACTTATTGTTTCCCCTGAGCTTAAGGTATTTAGTACTTAGCCATACATGATCTCCTACCTTATAAGAAGATTTTGGGTAATCTCTTCTTATCTGCCTGTTTTTGTCTCATGTTCGTGCCTCTTCTAAATGTGTTTTGGCAGTGTCTAACACTGTCTTGAGGTGTGCATGATGTTCTTGGATAGAAGGAAGTTTAGACGACACAGGATGTTCAAAGGGCAGCATATAGGGATGAAAACCATTGAGACAGAAAAAGGGGGAACATCCCAATGAAGTAGGATCAGTGTTATTGTAGGCGAACTCTGCTGTCCACAGGAGTGTGTTCCATTCGTCATTCTGTAACAACGTGAAGCATCTGAGATATTGCTCTAATGCCTGATTTTAATCTTTCTGTTTTACCATCTGTTTGTGGATGGTAACTTGTAGATAGCCGGGCATCTATCTTCATGATTTCACATAGAGCTTTCCAGAATCGGGAAGTAAACTGGGTCTCTCTATCGGTAATGAGTATGGAAGGGATTCCATGTAGTCTGACTATGTTTTGCAGGAAGATAGTGGCCAATTCAGCTGAAGATGGTAGTTGTTTAGAGCAATAAAGTGTCCCATTTTCGTTAAATGATCCTCCACCACTAAGATGGTATCATAGCAAGAACTGAGAGGCATTTCAACTATGAAGTCCATAGACACTGTGTGCTGGGGAGCTGGTGGTGTAGGTATAGGTCTTAGTAAGCCTCTGGGCATTTGATGTAGGGCTTTGTATTGGGCACAAACAGAACATTCTGAGACATACTTTTCTGTGTCTTTTCGGAGTGTTTCCCACCAAAAGTATCGGTTCATAGTTTGCATAGTTTTTTGCATACCCATGTGACCACCCAAAGTAGTATTGTTGATCAAGTGTAGAACTTGTTGCTGTAAGGGACCTTCAGGGATATACAATCTATCATCATGAAACATCAGGTCTTCTTTTGCGGATCGATGTAAGACTTCTTTCATCAGCCATGCCTTTTTGTCTAGATTTGTTGTTTGTTTCTTTACATCGTTGAGAAAGTTTTGGGTGTTGATCACTGCCCCCACGTCTGTAGGGAAGGAAGCCTTCTGTAAAATAATGGGAGGCTCTTCTACTATATCCATGTTGTCTGTAGCAGTAGGCATGGGTCTGGAAAGCGCGTCAGCCTTTCAATTTTGGAGCCCTGATCTGTATTTGATTACAACATCGAAATCCGCAAAGAATAATGACCATCGTAGTTTTCTAGGTGTTAAGGCTCGAGGACTCTGTAAACAGCAGGTTTCGATGATCAGTGTAGATTTCTACCGTGTGTCTGGCCCCCAGTAGATGGTGTCTCCATTCTTCACATGCGCGTTTAATGACCAAGAATTCTTTGTCCGTAATGCTGTAATTTACCTCACAACTGGATAGCTTCTTCGAGAAGAAGGCGACAGGATGCAATGAACCCGTGTCTGGGTGTCGCTAAGACAGGATTCCTCCTATGGCATAGTATGATGAGTCGGTCTCCAGGCTGTATGGTTGGGATGTATCAGGGTGTCTCAGGATGGGAGCGCTAGTGAAACTTAGTTTTAATGTTTGAAAAGCTTCTTCTGCTGCTGCAGTCCATTTGAAGGTATCTCCCTTTCGAAGAAGATGAGTCAAGGGTTGAATGACACTGGAGAAGTTCTTTATAAAACTCCTATAAACTTTTGCAAACCCCAGAAAACTTTGTCGAGCCTTTACACAAGATGGGGAATCCCATTCCATAATTGCCTTGGTCTTCTTTTTGTCCATACACAACCCATTAGGGCCTATGATTATACCCTAGGAACTCGACTTCCTGGGTATGAAAAAGACACTTCTCCAGGTTTGCAAACAGTGAATACTGCTGTAGCCTTTCTAGGACGGCCTTCACATGCGAGATGTGTTCTTCTAGAGAAGTTGAATACACAAGGATATCGTCTATGTAGACGATACATGATACATCCAATGCGGCGGGGGCATTACAGAGCCCAAAAGGCATCACCTGATATTCGTATAATCCGAGTTTGGTACTGAAGGCGGTCTTCCACCGATCCCCTGCCGCACTCTCACCAGGTGATATGCCCCACAAAGGTCTAGCTTGGTAAAAATGGTTGCCCCTTTCAGTTGATCCAATAGAACCGGTATTAAGGGCAAAGGGTATCTGTTCTTCTTCGTGACGCGATTGAGTGCCCTATAAAATCGATACACACCCCTAATCCTCCCTCACGTTTTGGAATAAAAAAAAGAGGCGAGGACGCTGGGGATGAGGATGGGCGAATGAAACCATTATCCAGTATCGTCTCCAAGTACTGTTGTAGATAGGTTGTCTCTGCTTCGGTGAGAGCATAAATACAGCTACACGGGATGCTGGCTCCTGGTTCTAGCAATCATATGCCCGATGGGGAGGTAGCTTGCTAGCTTCTTGTTCGCTGAACACCATATAATACTGCTGGTATTCCTTGGGCAAAGCGGTGATACATCCTATGCTTTGTGTAAAACAACTATTGGTGAGTAATTCCGCAGGATTTGTCCCTTTCGTATCCTCCCGCACTCTGTCCAGCGTGCAATGTTCTTTGCAATATGCAGAATTCAATGTAACGGTACGTGCGGACCATTGCACATAAGGATCGTGTAGAGTAAGCCAGGGCATGCCCAATATGAGAGTAACATTTGGGGCGTCTATCAAGTCAAACTGAATGTATTCACAATGTTGTGCGCCCACCTACACCTGTATCTGTTGAGTATGATATCGCACAGGACCAGACGTGAGTTCCGTGCCATCTACCGCTTTCACCATTTCTGGAGTCTTCTTTTTTACACATGGTATTCCTATTCCATGGGCATAGCTTTGATCCATAACATTTCCTGTAGCCCTGGAGTCCAATAAGGCGTGTATTAATACTACCCCTGATCCAGGTACATCTAAAGTAACACACACATTCATATGTGCCACCGCGTTTTGAACTGTGTTTACCACAGCAGGGCAGACCTCTTCTTCCGATGGCCTCAAACAAGGGGTCTGGAACTTGTTTGGTTGTTCTAGTTTTCCGACTGCTCATGTATGTAATCCACCACTGGTGCCTTCTGATTGCCTTTGAATTCTTTATAGGGGATTTTTGTTTTGGCTTTACAATCTTTGATAAAGTGCCCAGGTGTTCCACAATACATACAGAACCGTTGTTTTCTTATTATCTCTCTTTCTTCTGGATTGAGGGGCCCCTTTGATAGCACTGATCAGCATGGGTTCGATTCCATCTGAAGCAGGAGTGGCTCCTTCAGATACTGTTCGAGAACGAGGGGTGTAGTACCTTGTCTCGATACGATTTTTATCTCCCCTCCTTTCTTGTTATCTATGATACAACTGTACAGTGAGATCAATGAGTTCGTCACATGTGGTGGGCCTATGCACTACCTGTGCCAGGACATCTTTCAGCTCACTACGTAATCCTTGATAGTATAGGGAGGTTCTTTTCTCCATGGGCCAGTGGGTTTAGGCTATGAGCCGATTGAAGGTGGTGATGTAGGACAGCAAATCCTGACTACCTTGTTTGAGTGAGATTAATTCTCTATCCAGGGAGAGTAAGTGTGCCTTCCCATCGAATAAATTGCGCATTTCCTCAAAAAAGGAGTCAAAATTACGCAAGGCAGGGTCGTCTTTTTCTATGAGGGGAAAAGACCAGCTAGCTGCGTTACCCCAAAGATAGGACATTACAAAGGCGGTTTTGGTTTGGTCATTAGGAAATACGGCGGGTTTACACATGAAGTGTAGTTTGCACTGCCCTAGAAATATACCAAACTTCTTGGGATCCCCAAAGAATCTTTTGGGAGGAGCGAAGGGTAACTGTGCAGGTTGTATAACTTGAATGGTGGAAGGACCTGTGCTCCCACCCGCTGCTTGTGTCGATTGCCCTTCTCCTGTGTCGTGAGAGACTGTGGGGGGGGGGAGGTGTCCCATTTCTAATATAATGAGCCCCCGAGAACCAGTGGGACTAGAGCGAGACAACCCCGCAACTTCATGTCTCATGATGCCCATTTAATTTCGCAGCTCTTGGTTTTCACCCCTGAAGGCATTCACCTCCATTCTTAGAACTGTTAATGTTTCAAACACTGACGTAAGCACAGTGTTGGTATCCATCATTCAGGCTGTATTTAACCGTGGGCTTGTCACTCTGTCAGACAGAGAAAAGGTTCCACTAACCTTTGTAGCCGGATACAGCGGGAACGATGATTCTGCTAAGTATTCTCTTCCACCCCAATGGAAATACCCCAGAGTAATATATTAAACTGCTGGGATAATACCACCAGGGGGGAAAGGGAATAAAAAGACAAACAAATCAAAAAAGTTGCAGCTGTCTGGCACAGATAAGGGATGTCGTCAGGTGCTGTGAACCTCACTATCCTGCACCCCACCCCATCAGCCATGTAAGTGAAACACAAGACCTACATAAGAAGGCTCCCCTCCCCTGCTGTTACCCCCAGCACTCACCCTATGTGCAAGTACTCCCTTAATCAACAGCTACATTCTCTCAGAGTAATCATGCAAAACAGGAAAAAACAAATAAAGAAAAATGACTGGCAACAGTTTAGTCCAGAACAAATGCGGCACTTATCTGGATGAAGATACTTCTCTTCATATTGACTGTAATGCAATCCATGGGTTAACTTTATGCACCTTCAAGGCAATCCTCTAGCACATTCCAGGCATCTGCTTTTGCCAATGCTTGTTACTGCAGAGTCTGTGCAAAACAATGCAAGACCGCTCCTATCGCTAATTCTTTTTTGTAGTCTGAAAGTTGTCAAAGAAAAGTACCCATAGCCTTCATTTGCTTCCCTAAGGTAATCCAGTGAAAAATGGAAGCAATGAATGAAAGGAAAATGATGTGCGTGTACACAGCACCACCCAAAGGCGGTTACACGAAATGTCGGTGATTCCAGTCGAGTTAACATATGAGACGCTACCCAGTGACGCTCTCTCTTGAAGTTCCTCAAGGAAGGTCAAATGCACGATCGCTCTTCTAACACAGGAGAGCGGAATGGGGTTTCCAATATATGGCGCAGAGACGCCTCAGGCCAAGCACCATCAGGGTGAAAGAGGAATGAAAAGTTCCGCGCTGCAGAGCAGACCCACCTCGGACAAGGCGAAGCCTAAGAGGAAGCAGGATGCAACCTCCACTGGACGGCGTAGAGATTATTCGAGCAGAGCGCCGCTGTACCAACAAACGCAGGCATAAGGATGGCTGCTTGATTAAACAAGCACTGGCGTTGCCAATAGGTTTCGCATTTGGAAAGTTGGAGCTATTGGTTTTGTAAATGACATTTTATATTTATATATTGTTATTGACCATGCCAATAACGATATATAAATATAAAATGTCATTTACAAAACCAATAGCTCCAACTTTCAAAATGCGAAACCTATTGGCAACGCCAGTGCTTGTTTTAACTGCAACTGACCCAGTGTATGTGGGAGAAACCTAGCCCAGCAATTAACAGATCTGTAAAAGTCCTAAAGTTAATGTAAGTGAATGGGAATGTCCACTGCATTTTTAAAAACACTTTCAATTTGCCAAATAAGCACAGGCTCGGTTGCTTTGATACACGGTCTATTGTTTAATTTAACTGTAGATATAGGATTACTTTTGCACATATGTCTAATACACGTAGAATGAGCAGATAGCATTGTCATGTAGGTCAAAAGCTGATCCTGGGATAACATTCTATCGTCTCAACGCGTACCTCAACAGCTTTGCAACAGAGATTCAAAGTTCTCATCCTGAAGAGTTACAAAGCCCTTTGGTGACAGGTTAACGTAAGCCCGGAGGCGTCCACAAAGGTGCTTGATAACGTCTTTAAGTAGTGAGAGGGACCCTCCATTAACTAAAAAAAATTGCCTTTCGTAGAGCTAACTAGTGCAATTGATTTGTGCTGTATAACTAAGCCCCAACAATTTCGATATACAGTGCCTTCCTTTATCTATGTTGTCTGAAAGAAAAGGAGGCGGGCAACGATGAACACTAATCCACTTACGCTTTTAAATCTGTACATGCAACTAATCAAGTATTGTAGATCACAAAGCAATGAAGCACAACATTTTAATTATAATCGACGTTAGGCTGTAAGGTTGAGCTTCCATAGGATGAATCAATTGTTCAGTAATGATTGCGAAGAGATAATTGTTTAGTGGAATGCATTAGCTCACTGAGCCATCGGACCCTCTCATCAGCCATTTGGCGCTCAGAAAGTTAATGGTGTGGTCACTTTCACCATCACCACAAACATAACTCATGAGCGAAGGTCCCGACTTTCCCCTACCTGGGAATTTTATTTGAAGCAAAACTTAACGACAAACAATTGATGGAGAGAAACTTATGCGACATGCATAAAGCTATGGCAGCTATTGCCAACTATACCCATAGATTGGGTTTTTGGACCCATGAAGTTGATCTTAAAGTTATACCAGTCTACATGTATCTCCAAGTTCTTATATGGTAACAAGGTATGGAGGTACACAGTAGACAATAAGTTACAGGTTGCTCAAAATAAGTTTTTGAGACAAATTTTGAAAGTCCCACAGGGCACCCCCTCGTTTACGGTACATGAAAAACTAAGAGTTAATTACATAGCAGATTTAGTGGCAATGAAGCTCTTGCTGTGTTGAGTGCAGATATGGTCTAGGGATGAAGCAGAGTTTAACCGCTCGATTATTTCAGACTGTCGCTAGATCATGCACTCAAAATCCCTCGGTTACGTGTGTAAAGGAGCATTTTATGGTCTAGGCAGGCCAGATATGTTTCTGAAATGTGACACAGTGAGGCCTCAGACCCCGAGACTAGTCAAGGAGCTTTATTTTAAACACGCCACAGCTCACTGCAAACACACTGACCTTGTGAAACCAGCTGCGAGAGGGCATGTTTTGGGTGAAAGAGCAGTGTAGAGCGGGTGGGGGAGAAGGACGCTGACGACAGAGCAACATGTAAAGTAGATTGGGAGAGAGGGGCACATGAGCGACGGCTGAAAAGCAAACAACACTTATGAATATAAAAAAAACTACGAGGTATAGAATGACGAGCAACGTGATGAGAAAGGGAGGGGGGAAACAAGAAAACAATGGGAATAGGGGAGAAGTGTGGCAGGCAGATGGCTGCGTGGAGGGAAGCCGGATGGGGACGGGAGAGCCTGGTGGGGGGCGGGAAGGTATAGAATGACGAGAAAACGATGGGAATCGAAAAATAGAAACGAAAGAAAAACAAGCTAAAACCGGGAAAGCAAGACTATTCCGCCATGCTCGGCTCGAAAAAGCAAATGGCCGGATGGGGGCGGGAGAGCCTGGTGGGGGGGCGGGAATGCGTGCGAGGGGAGGAAAGAGCAGTGTAGAGCGGGTGGGGGAGAAGGACGCTGACGACAGAGCAACATGTAAAGTAGATTGGGAGAGAGGGGCACATGAGCGACGGCTGAAAAGCAAACAACACTTATGAATATAAAAAAAACTACGAGGTATAGAATGACGAGCAACGTGATGAGAAAGGGAGGGGGGAAACAAGAAAACAATGGGAATAGGGGAGAAGTGTGGCAGGCAGATGGCTGCGCGGAGGGAAGCCGGATGGGGACGGGAGAGCCTGGTGGGGGGCGGGAAGGTATAGAATGACGAGAAAACGATGGGAATCGAAAAATAGAAACGAAAGAAAAACAAGCTAAAACCGGGAAAGCAAGACTATTCCGCCATGCTCGGCTCGAAAAAGCAAATGGCCGGATGGGGGCGGGAGAGCCTGGTGGGGGCAGGCGGATTAGGGAGATGCTGCTCGGCTCGAAAAAGCAAATGGCCGGATGGGGGCGGGAGAGCCTGGTGGGGGGGCGGGAATGCGTGCGAGGGGAGAAGTGTGATAGGCAGAGGCGCGGAGGGAAGCCGGATGGGGGCGGGAGAGCCTGGTGGGGGCAGGCGGATTAGGGAGATGCTCGTGCGTGTGTGGTCACGTGACCCGCTTTTGTGGTCACGTGACCTCACATGCACTGTAAAGAAACCGCAGTGGAAACCGCTGTGGTTTCACTATTCGATCAAGCCCATGAATTTTCGCCTATTCCATTCGCAAGCGAATGGTAATAGGCGAAACCTAAAAAATACATTTAATCTCTCTCATACCATGATGGACATGTGTTAGGATTCTTTTATAAAGTTTGTGCTTTGAGGTTGCTGTGTGAAGCACGCAGGACTTACAAGCTGCATACACAGAAATGTACCATATCTCAGCCGATTTAATTTTATGTGGAATAATTTTCTAGCATTCGCCACTAAAACAGGTTGTGGCACCTGTGACATTATTGTAGCGCATGGCACGGCTCCTCTGAATGTGGCTATTAGTACTAGCAAGGGACCATCTGATCGCTCACTGTGTACGAACAGAAGGTGTACAGGTAAAAAGACCACTTCCCTGTGCTCGGTGAAAGGCAATGATGTACACTTGCACCCAATGAATGGAATGGGCACACAAACTCATGTAAAGGAGCTCTGAAATATCACTGTTGCATTGCCCTGAACTAAACGCTAGATGGCAGCATCTTAATCTAAAAACACACATGCTGGAAACCACATGCAACAAACCTGACTAAGCCAGTAGTAACTACTTCTGTAGTATAAGAAATGGTTAATTTAAAAAATAAAAAGCACTGGCGTTGTCAATAGCTCTCGCATTAGGAAAGTGTGGGCTATTGGTATTGTAAATGACAATTATTTTTTTTATATGTGTTGGCACTGAAAATATATAAATTAATAGCATTGTTATTTACAAAGCCAATAGCTTACACTTTCCTAATGCGAGTCCTTTTGGCTATGGGAATGCTTGTTGTTAGCCAGCAAGGACAGTGCTGTTGTGGTGCTGAGTGATGCTGTGGTGGTGTATTAGAGTGATGTGGTGGTGTATTAGAGTGATGTGGTGGTGTCCCAGAGTGATGGTGGTGTCCCAGAGTGATGTGGTGGAGTCCCAGAGTGATGTGGTGGAGTCCCAGAGTGATGTGGTGGAGTCCCAGAGTGATGTGGTGGAGTCCCAGAGTGATGTGGTGGAGTCCCAGAGTGATGTGGTGGAGTCCCAGAGTGATGTGGTGGAGTCCCAGAGTGATGTGGTGGAGTCCCAGAGTGATGTGGTATAGTCCCAGAGTGATGTGGTGGAGTCCCAGAGTGATGTGGTGGAGTTCCAGAGTGATGTGGTGGTGTCCCAGAGTGATGTGGTGGTGTCCCAGAGTGATGTGGTGGTGTCCCAGAGTGGTGTGGTGGTGTCCCAGAGTGGTGTGGTGGTGTCCCAGAGTGGTGTGGTGGTGTCCCAGAGTGGTGTGGTGGTGTCCCTGAGTGGTGTGGTGGTGTCCCTGAGTGGTGTCCCTGAGTGGTGTGGTGGTGTCCCTGAGTGATGATGTGGTGACAGTGTGTAACAATATATATGTATATGTGCGAGTATGGTTTTTTTGTGGGCTTGAGAGAGTTTGATTGCTGCTTTTACATGTTTTAACTGTATATATTTTGTTTCATCAGTGTTATTGCGTTATGGACATTTATGTAAACATGCAATTACACTGGGGGTCCGTCTTTCCTTTAAATAATGTTAGTTAACGAAATCTTACGAGAAAGTGAACTCCTTGTAGTTCACATCTCCGTGTTCCTTTTGCACACGTACATGAGCTATTCTCTTCGGTGGACGAAGGTGAGGGTGCTTTTAAGTTCTTGCAAGAGGAGCCTCAGGGGGCCAGTATTATTAGGGTGCGGGTCGATATGTCTTTTGAAGCAGATGGCTTATATAATGAATTGAAAAATTGAATTGTAAGGAGAGTGCAAATCTGTCTGTTCTTAATTTAGACGGTCGTGTTTGTAGTGTACACGATGTGAGTAAATGCAGACTGCAGTAATGTCTTTAAGGATGTTTGCATTAGGAGATGCTAGGAGGTGTAAATCCTGGCACAGTTAGTAAAAGGCACACTGGCAAACCGTGAGTTATGCGCATGCGTGGTGACTTGGAGAGAAGATGAGTAGTGACGACTCAACAGCTGTAAGGGAGTGGGCCCAGGGGGGCGATGAGATAGGAGATGTACCAGGGGAGCGGTGCAGCTGTAAGTAAGGATGTGATGTCGAGGAGACAGTGTGTAGGGAGTGCTGCAGTACGTAACAATAAGGATTGTGTTCTCATGTGTGGGGGGAGGGATTGGGGATGAAGCTTCTAGTAAGGATGGGTGATGTAAGAGGGAGGAGTAGGGGATGCCTCTGGAAATGAAGAGTGGGGATGTAGGGCAAGTGTTGATAATTACTAATGGCCAGGAGTGACAAGTGTAGAGGGAGTGGCACAGCTGGGGGACATGATGTGGCTTAACGATCAGAGCTGCCAACCGACTCAAACGGTCTCCTTCCGAGGTCAATAAAATGAGTACTATCGCGGGTAATAGTAACATATGTTATTGACGCCCCCTGGCTTCGCGGATTTATTGCTACATAATGTATCAAACATTATGTTCGGATTAGTAAGGAGTTTCATTTAGGGCCGTGCTTAAAATGGCCCATTTATCTAGCTGGTGGTGCCCCTTATCCAACGGAACACAGGCCCTCTCCCACAAACCCCCAGGAAACACGCCCTCTTTGTTTCACCGTCAGATGAAATCTGACACCAACGGTGCGACTAATAACTGGTCCGTGGCCCTGATTTGACATGAAGCACGACACAGACGCTGCGCCGATAATTACAATCATCAAAAAAGCACAACAGAAAGAAAAAAAACAAAAAGAGACCGCTAAATTCTCATAAATTAACAGATTTGGACAGTACATGCACGTTAGTAATAAGTGTACACAGTAACAAGAATTGCAATGTCATCAAGTCATGCGGGCATGTCATCAAGTCATGCAGGCGCCTGTTGAATTATTAAGTATGGCGCCTGTGTTACTGATAATGTTGAAAGTTGAGTATGCAAAAAAGAGCGGCAGGGAAACTGAAAGTACGGCTGGCCACCGGCCAGCCATGAATAATTAGGGGAGGAGAAGCCGCACAGCACACGCTGGGAGAAGCCCTTTGATGTGCTGTGCGGCCGTGAAAAAATGCAATTAGGAGGGAGGGAGGGAGGCTGATGTGCGTGCTTGTTTGGTCACGTGATTCACGTGAACTTAAAGAAAACCGCATGAACGAAACCCTTGGTTTCACGAGCATTTTCAGCACTTGAATTCTCGCTCCGCTCAATGCGCTTGCGCGCATTGATAGGTCGCGAGACCTAAAAAGTGGCATGTTGGTTACTCGTGCTCAGGGGACACGGAGAAAATACCATACAGAGAAAGTTCAATTTTTATACCAGCTTTCAGATACCTGTGACCCAGACCTAAAAATCCTCAAACCTGCATCCGCTTAAGGGAGCAAAACGAACGGTGCACTTACAGATGAGAGGAGCCCGTTTGAGAAGTGGCCGAGGGCGATACAGTAGAGGTAGTTTTTAATGCCATTCAGCAGTTATTAAAAAAAAATCTCCCAAACATTCCGGGACAATGTAAAATCCACAACCTGAAAAAAATCGCACTGCAAATAAAGAAATCATAAATTGTTTTACTTAAACAAAGTTGGTTTCAATATGCAACTACATCAAGAAATGACAGGCTCACATCGTGCAACTTGGATTTTCTACACCGATGTAAAATGAATGTGAGCTGCTGTAGGTAATTGTGAAATTAACATTTTTACATTCAAAAATACTTCCAAGGGTGATAGATTCCACCTGCATCCTGTAATATTTCTGACCGTACTGTTTGTTAGACACGCCGGAAGCCTGAGTGCAGCTATGGGAAGTGACTGGGCAGTGCTGTTATGCCACAATACAGTAGATGTTGTGATTAAGGCATGTAGGATTACTAGCGGTTTGTATACTGAAGCTGTTGAGACTAGCAGGAGATTTGGTTTTGGCGGTCCGAGGACCATTGATTATGATTTGGAGAAGTTGGTTTTCAGGGCCAGGCTGTGTTGAAGGCCATTAGCCGTGCGCGCCAAACTGATGCATAACGCCAGATTGGGCGGTCGCTCCTTTTTCTTCTTGGCACCCCACCATTGGAATAAGCTGCTGTTTTACATTCGCCCCTGCACAAACTTAATTCAGTTCAGAAAACTTCTTAAAATCTAGCTGTTCAATCTCCAACCTGACATCGCTTTGCTAATTGTTGTCAGATACTGCGGCGCCGAGAGATCCCCTCGGGATGGATGATACGTTGCTCTTAAAAAATGAAAATAAGGACAGTATGATCCATATATGCAGGGCGGTACATATCGGTCATCTACATTAGGGGCATACTTGCACTGATCCACTAAGAAAAACAAAAGCTGGTTAATATAGAAGACAAAAAGCATCTGAGCTCAAATGCAGCCTTGGTGTACTCCCCTAGCAAGCTCAAAGTGCGGAGAGCACTCCCCATTGGGGCCGAATCTTACAAATGTCTCAAGCCCCGTGTACAAATCGTGCAGAAAAGAGATAAGTGCATTCTCCACCATCATGGAGTCCAGCACGGTCCGGAGCTTCGCTCTATTGACAGTGTCAAAGACCGTGCTAAGGTAGGTGAATGGAGCCTTTCTTAACGGTGGTGTACTTGTTAATTAGTAAATGGAGATTGAGATTTTGATGAATGGTCCCCTGTCTTGGTCTGAAACCATATCGAATGTCTGTCAGTATATTATGCTATTCAGCCCACACTGTCAGCCGATTCAGCAGGATGCGGCCAATTATTTTAACTTCCGGAATTACTAATGAAATTGGTCTATAAGAGGCTGGATCGGCTCTATTCACTTTTTTACATACCACAACAATTACCGATGTTTTGCCATGAAGAGAGAATAGGACTACAGGCTATGGAATTCAGATGTTGGGGGATAATGGGGTCCTAGAGATCTCCGGGAACTCTATCCGGGCCAGGAGCTTTCGCAGATGGCAAAGCTTGAATAGCTTCTTTAACTTCCTCTCAAATAAAGAGGATCACCTCAGCCCTGCTAGGATGAAAAGGGGAGGGGGACACTTTCCTCTTTATATATATATAGACTCAAAATGACACATCTAGGCCTGGACACGTCAAGGGATATTTTGGCAGGGCATATGTATAAAAAAAAATGGCCGGCTCACCACCCTCCGAAATGCTGAGCTGTAGAAGCCTCCCAGGCCTCACTTTTAAGGGCATCTTTGCAAGCAGCTGAATCACATGCCTGGCCTCATTTACTGCTACAGTGCCCTTCACTTTCTGATGAAGGGCTGCCAGCAGGACGGTATATGAATTAGAACATTTATCAAACCACTTGGGTCCTAAGTTGATGGAAACAATTCCCTTCCTAATGAGGGCAATCTGAATTTCCAAGTGAATAAGATTAAATGAATCCACAATGTTATAATTAAGGCTTCCAGTTTTCAGTTTTTACTGATTGTTGCAGATAAATACAAACAATCTATTTCCTGTCTGTATTTATTTTTAAAAGTATAAAAAATACAGACATTTGTGCTTCTTGGGAGTGGCTCTGCTAGTTCTTCATGAATTCCAGAACTACTAAGCAGATAGACACCATGGGGATTTAAAAATAGGATGAGATTCCCTTAAATACAGGCATATACTAACATATATTTGTAAATATTGCTTATATTTACCTGTCGGAGTAGTGTTTTGTTATATTTGCCTGCTTAATTTGTTAAAATGCGAAAGGCATCAAAGTATGAGTGCATGTTTATCAGTTATATATATGTGGAAATATACCATTTCACAACTCAATTTATTCTCAAAACATAATTAAATATGGTTAAATACCAATAAAATGGCCCCAAAATAAATAGGGATGGAAACGTAAAAAAAAAAAAAAAAAAAAAAAAGACACCATAAAAACAGGAGCCCTAGTTGTAATCAAAACTCTGTAACCCGTAAGCAAATTTCAAAATTTCTATAGCAAGATATTATCGGGTTCTTTAGGACAGTGCTTTCCAAACTTTTCATGTTGGGGACACTTTAGACATGAATTATTTTGCGAAATGGTAATTGAGTTTTACTAGCAAAATATATGGTTTGTAAAATCATAACATACATACATTTCCAAGACTGCTGTAATTTAGGAGTAATAACATGTAAATATGTGCAAGAATTAAAACATTTTTAATATAACCAGCAACACTCACTATTTTAATGAGATGTATGAGGTTGATAGCGAGCATGTGGAGCTGCAGAAGCCACGTCACTGATGATGCTGCTGTCACCTCCCCCCTGTGTAAGCTTGAATAGGTCTGCGCGGGGAGGAACCGCAAGCATGTGAAGCTTCGTCACTGGTGATGCTGCTATCGCCCCCCCCCCCCCCGCGTAAGCTTCGAAGGGTTTGCTGGGGCAGGACTCTGCAGGGGCGGCAGCAGCAAGAGCCGCCACAGTCTTTACTCACTGCCGGAGGTTCCACGGGTCTGTGGGAGGGCAGCAGCAGTGAGCACTGGATGGTGCTCCTGGCCTCCTCATGACCTAGATTGAATGGGACTTCAGGGGGTGGCACAGAGAACTGCAGTGCAGGAGCCACTAGCAGTCTACTCACCGCCACTGCCGCTGCTTGATGCTTCAACGGGTTTGCAGGTGGGTGGCAGCGAGCAGCAGCGATTCTCCGACTCCAATCACGGCTCGCTGCCCAGCCACAGGAGAAGACTCCTCTTTCGCAGGAGCAGGTAATGCATCAGTAGCATGCGCAGTACCGTCCTGCATGATGCCTAGACTACGTTGTGTGACACCTACAGACGGCAGCAGACACTAAGTGTCGCAACACACCGTTTGGAAAGCAATGCTTTAGGAAGTCATCTGGTATTACCTTAGCCCAGCTAAATCTATAGCCCTTCTACTTTAGCTTATGCAGCTCATTGTGTGACAGGGAGTTTGCATCAGCTGGCACATTCATTCTAAACTGTGCACAAAACGGGTTATGATCCCTAAAAGCCCTCCACATTGAATTCAAATCAATAAGGGAGCAATAGGCTAGCAGACACAATAATATAATTGATCGTCGTTCAAAATGCCTTTACCCTTAAAGGTAGGCTAAATTCAGACATTACATTAATTAAATGCTCCCCTCCTGGGAGTGGCTAAAATGCAACTGGTCAGAAACAGGACAAGAATGTTCGTTCTCCACTCAATTCTCAATCGGATCACATAACATGCAATGGTGCAAATTAAAATCTCCTAGGATTAAAATCGGTTTAGCTTTAAACAAAGAAACTGAATAAGCTTCTAGACAAGCACTGGCGTTGCCAATAGGTTTCGCATTTGGAAAGTTGGAGCTATTGGTTTTGTAAATGACATTTTATATTTATATATCGTTATTGACAATGCCAATAACGATATATAAATATAAAATGACATTTACAAAACCAATAGCTCCAACTTTCCAAATGCGAAACCTATTGGCAACGCCAGTGCTTGTTTTTTATACGTGCACAGGCAGCGCTGCACGAACAGCTCTTAGGATTGCCTTGCCTGTGACTATGAATTGGCTGTGCATGCAGGGGCAAGCCTGAGCTGAACCCTAGTATCACATAGTTCAACACTAATCTAGCCACAATACATACTAGTTGTTAAACCGTATTCCACTGCGGTTCTTTTTACATCTGATCCGACTCATGATACATCATTTTGTTTGGGCCAGGACAAACAACTTTAAACACAGAAAGAACACTTAGGGTGAAAACACATTGCTCTGAACAAGTGAATATGTAAGAGTTAGCGCGGTTAAAAAGTTAAGAGAAATATGGCCGTCTGGCATACCCTAGTGCTTGAAGCTCACATTGCCGAAGCCAACCATGTCGGTGTTTAGTAAACGCCATTGGGGGTGAAGTTAGCGGTGTGGTGAGTACAAGAAGTACTCCAAAACCCGGAATGCAGCCCCGGGGTCACAAGAAGTAGAAAACAGACAACGCGCTGCCGCGGCGTCTAAGAAGAAAGTGAGAGCTGTGGGGAAACGTTAAGAGCATAAAAGTGGCATTGAAATGGGAGCCGTAAGGGTGGAAAAAAAATTGACACAAAAGAATGCATGTGCCATGAGCACTGTGAGGGGGATGGGCAAGCATGCCAGCATTCACGAGCAGATGGTCCTGTTTACCTATGGACGTGGAAACAAACATTAGTAACATCTAACCTAGCTTAACAAGAAACAGCACGACAATCAGTGCAAGTGATGCCGCACATAAAACATGCTGGTTACAGAGGTAAATACGGGTGAACGTAAGTGATCGGTGAAAACAGTGCTCTGCACAAGTGAATCGGTAAGAGTTAGCGCAGTTAACAATTTTTGAAAAGGACCTAACACCACGCTGTTGCATTTTTAGTATTGTTGGAACCGTTTGAGCTAGAAACAAAACATATTGTTGTTAAAATATGCAGACGATGTTGTAAATGCTGAAAATCTATAATTATGCGAAAATCACGCGACCGCACAATGGCATAATTCCAGTAGCCTTGCTTTAAGCCTACATGTATCATTAGGGCAAGTTCAGCGGACTTACGGACACATACTTACCCAGAAAGAAACTATGAGTCCTAGTGGAAGCAAAAACTTAACAGAAATATTGAAAGAATACTCAGTATATTATACTACAGTATATTAATTATAATGGTATACCACATGAACAGGAGAACAGTAATTGAATTAGTAATACGAATAATGATCATAATAAAACAGTACGCAGCACAGATCTGCGAGGCACACTAATGTCGGCACGGCGCTGTAAACATCTCAACATAGAACTCAATTGTAACTTTGAAAGTAACTCGCATCACGGTGACAGTGACAACAGGAATAACGCCGACACTCAAAATAATCAGATTAATAGGTATCATACAGTGTGTAGTGATGCAGTGCTTATATTCAATAACCAGTTTAGGCCGAGCCGTGGTGATATGTTATGTGCAAGGGAATTATTGGGAGGGGGCGGGAGTGTGTGCAGGAGGAATGGGACGACCTGAGAGGAGAGAGGCAAGATAACGGACAGTGCCCGACTGTTGTGCCCAATAATAACACTGAACTTGAAAAACGGGTTTGTGGGAAAGGAGGAAAAGTAGAAGGTTGGAAGGGAAAGGAACATGCACTGGGGAGGTGAAAAAAGTAAGAAAAGGGAAGGAAGCGAGGAGAGCGAGAGTACATATAGAAGGGAAGGTGGACAGAGAAGGAAGGAGGTGAGGAAATGCACTGGGAGTGAAGGAAATGGTGGGAGGAAGGAAGGAAACGGCGAAAGGCGGAGTCAAGCTAGGGATGTGAGAAAGGAGAACAAGGCGAAAAGTGAGAGGATAATCTAGAAATAACGAAACAACCCAAGACAGAGAGACGGAAGGGGGCTGAGTAGAGTGGGGGAAAGGGCAAGAAGGGCTGGGGTGAAAGGCCAACGCGAGAGAGGGGAGAGAGGTAAAAGATGAGTGAAGAGAGAAAGTAGGGCTCGCAGAACAGAGGGTAAAGAGTTAGCAGGGTTAGCCTGTGTGCGAAAGCGCCATGCGCTTGGAGAGTGTATGCTGGCAAATGGCTGGAGGGAAGCCGGATGGGGGCGGGAGAGCCTGGTGGGGGGGCGGGAATGCGAGCGAGGGGAGGAGGCGGATTAGGGAGATGCGCAGTCTAGGTAGCATCAGTGGAAACTTAATTCACCACACACAGAAACAAGCTAAAACCGGGAAAGCAAGACTATTCCGCCATGCTCGGCTCGAAAAAGCAAATGGCCGGATGGGGGCGGGAGAGCCTGGTGGGGGGGGCGGGAATGCGTGCGAGGGGAGAAGTGTGATAGGCAGATGGGCCGGATGGGGGCGGGAGAGCCTGGTGGCAGATGGGCCGGATGGGGGCGGGAGAGCCTGGTGGGGGGGCGGGAATGCGTGCGAGGGGAGAAGTGTGATAGGCAGATGCGCGGAGGGAAGCCGGATGGGGGCGGGAGAGCCTGGTGGGGGCAGGCGGATTAGGGAGATGCTCGTGCGTGTGTGGTCACGTGACCCACTTTTGTGGTCACGTGACCTCACATGCACTGTAAAGAAACCGCAGTGGAAACCGCAGTGGTTTGACTATTCGATCGAGCCCATGAATTTTCGCCATTCCATTCGCAAGCGAATGGTAATAGGCGAAACCTAAAAAACAAGGTGAGGACAACGGAACTCGATCTCCTCCGGCAGGGTCGGATTGGGATCACAATTCGGCCCGGGCACTGACAAAAAAAGTGGCCCACATTCGAGGCGTGGCCCATATTTAAGGGGCGTGGCCCACATTCAAGGGGCGTGCCCTTTCATGAAACACTATTTGCACAGACAAGGAATGAAAGTGGGAGGATACTGTTCTTGCACACGACACAGGGCAAAGGTGCCAATGGCCTACATGCTGAGCAACTAAAAAACAATAGCAAGGCCCTTTTTTGTCACAAAATTATTCCAGCCCTCCAGCACAGGAGCACCTGAAAAGCAGCAAAGCCCCTGCTATTACTAACCTACTCAGCCCTCCCCAGACCTTCAGCTCAGGCAGGGGCGCAACTAGGTCTTAATTTCGGGGGGGGGCTAACATGGCAGATGAAGGGGCGTGGCTAATGTAAATCAATGGGGCGGAGCTAAAATGGCAGATAATCAGGATCGGTTAATGCTCAGGTCAAGCTGAGAAAAAAATGTGGTGAATTCTGCATTTGAAACTGGACAACAATTAAAGCACACATTTTTGTTAGTTTGATGCATTGCCCCCCAAAACCCATACTCACCCTGAATCTTACAATTACCCCAGGCACACCAAAACACATACCCTCGCTGAACCCTAAAATTAACCCCCTCACACCCTAAAACCCATACCCGCCCTGAAATCTATAATTACCCCTGGCACCCCAAATCCCATACCCATCCTATCCCTAAAATTATCCCTCCCCTGCACCCCAAAACCCATACCCACCCCACACCCTAAAATTACCCCCTGGCACCCCAAAACCCAATACCACCCTGAACCCTAAAATCACCCCCCTGGAGCCCCAAAACCCATACCCGCCCTGAACCTTAAATTACCCCTGGCACCCCAGAAACCATACCCATGCTGAACCATAAATTCCGTCTTGCCCCCCAAAACCCAAACCCACCCTATACCTTAAAATTACCCCAGGCACCCCAAAACCCATACCCATACCCATGCTGAACCATAAATTCCCATCTGGCACCCCATAACCCATACCCACCATGAACCCTAAAATAGGCCCCTGACATCCCAAACCAACACCTGCCCTAAACCCTAAAATTACCCCTGGCACTATAAAACACATACCCACGCTGAACTCTAAAATTAATCCCATGGCACCCCAAAACCCACACCTACCCTGTACCTGAAAATTACCCCTGGCACCCCAAACCCCATACCCATGCTGAACCATAAATTCCCCCCCGGCACCCCATAACCCATACTCACCCTGAACCATAAATTCCCCGCTGGCACCCCATAACCATACCCACCCTGAACCCTAAAATTGCCCCCTGACACCCCAAAACCCACACCTGCCCTGAAACCTAAAATTACCCCTGGCACACCAAAACACATACCCATTCTGAACCCTAAAATGTCCCCTGGCACCCCATACCCACCCTGAACCCTAAAATAGCCCCCTGACATCCGAAAACCCACACCTGCCCTAAACCCTAAAATTACCCCTGGCACCCCAAAACTCATACCCATGCTGAACCATTAATTCCCCCGGCACCCCATAACCCATACCCACCCTGAACCATAAATTCCCCCCTGGCACCCCATAACCCATACCCACCCTGAACCCTAAAATTGCCCCCTGACACCCCAAAACCCACACCTGCCCTGAACCCTAAAATTACCCCTGGCACACCAAAACACATACCCACGCTGAACCCTAAAATGTCCCCTGGCACCCCAAAACCCATACCTACCCTGAACCCTAAAATTGCCCCCTGGAACCTCAAAACCCATGCCCGCTCAGAACCCTAAAATTACCCCCTGGCACCCCAATCCGTAACCCACCCTGAACCATAAAAATACTCACTGGCACCCTAAAACCCACACCCACCCTGAACTCTAAAATTACCCACTAGCACCCCAAAAAAAATGAACACTACTAACTTACACTACATTTGCATATTTGGAGGGGACTGTCCTCTTTGACGTTTCTATGTATGTAAATCAAGAACAACATTCACAGTAACCTAGATATGCAGGCAGTAGGTAATGCTGTGCTGAAAAATGCATTAAAGTTACTGGAACTTACACAAAAAACTGCTGCCTGCTCTTCTGATACTATACTGTGGAGTCTGGCTGATCAGCAGCACTGTGTCCTGGCATCCAGCCCCTCCCGAAGGTCTCACTGTGCAGATCAATGTGGGTCAAATGCACAGACAGCAGGGGGAAAGGGATGGCCAGTGCAGGTGAAGCTTTTCCTTTGTAAATTAATTCCTGCTGGCGTCATAGCCCAGGGTTTGCTGTCTGTGCACTTGTATGGAATACACATCTATACAAGTGCACAGACAGCACACCCTGGGCTAAGATGCCAGCAGAAATTCCTTTACAAAGGAAAAGCATCACCTTAACTGGCCATGCCTTCCCCCTGCTGTGCACATCTTCACACCCCATGCTCACAACCCATCAAGTGCTTAGGTAAAATGCCTGCCTTCAGGCAAGGATTTCACCTCTGCGCCACTCTTAAGGAAACACAAAAGGTCAGGGCAGGGGGGTTCACTCGCTGTTCAGAGGCTGGCTGTCTGGCTCGGGCTGCTGGGCCTCTCAGAAATCATTAAAACAATCACATTCTCGGATCGGATGCGCAGCCTTCCTGCACCATTTCAGTGCGTGTTATCTTAGCCCGGGCAGAGGAGGCGACGGGGGGGGGGGGGGGGGGGGGGGGGGCTGAAGCCCGGTGAGCCCAATGGGTGTTGCGCGCCTGAGCTCAGGAGCACATGAACAGAGGTAAGGCCCCTGCAATTACTAAATTAATCAGCCCTCCCCAGCCCTACAGGCCTCAGGAAAATGTCCTGGCAGGAGGAGAGCAGAAAACACAGCTTTCTGGGTCATCCAAGGTAGCCGGGTAGCCGGGGGGGGGGGGGGGTTAAGGTGAAGCTGGTGCATGGGAAGTGCCTTCCCAGTGTGTTCTGGCAGTTTGAGTGTTTACCATTTACTGTAGTATTACCCTTGTACCTGTGTATGGTACCCTTTTGTAACTTGCACACGTCACTTTTCTCTGGTATCACACTGTTTGCTACCTCTCACTTTTGTTTGCTTTAGACACTTGCACAAGTGCCACCATTGCCTACGTAACGTTTGTTCTTGTGCTGGAGTGTCTGCCATTAATTGCAGTATTATACCTCTACTTGTATTTTGTACGCTTTTGTAACCTGCACACATATCACTTTTTCCTCCTGTAATGTACCGATTGCTACCTCATGTATTTTGGTTGCTCACTATTGTCACTTTTGATTCATGTAACTTAACGTTTGCTTTTGTAATTTGTCCACTTATAATTTTCTCCTCATGTATTATTGCTGTTCCTTGTGTGAAGCGCTCTGACACCTTCGGGTAAAGTCCGCGCTATATAAAATCGCATAAATAAATAAATAAATAAAAAAAAAATCCAAACATCACCAGGCCCCCAAAGCAAGACCCATTCTTCCTCGCCCACTATGCCCTGAATGTGAAGGGCTGTGGGCGAGGTGTTAAGACTAACACCGTTTCTGGGCTGCATGGGCGCCAGGGGGCCGAGGTGCAAATGGCTCAAAGGCCTGAGAAACACCTGGCCCCCAGGGAGGCCGATTATTGCAAACAATCACCCCTCCCCAACCCAGCCTCAGCTTGATTGCTTGGCAGGGTAGGGGTGAAGAGAGGCCACAGCTGACAATCGCTGTCTGGCCGCACAGCGAGGCTGCTTTCATTTTCTCAGTCTCTGTCTCCGTGCACTCTGTGGGCCGGTTTTTTTTCTCCCCTTTTCTAGTCCACTCTCTGTGGACTGGGACAGGGGGAAAAAAAACGGCCCACAGAGGGCACTGAGGCACCGGCCCTTCGGCCCATTCCCGAATGCCCGCCTTGCCAATCCGCCCCTGTCCTCCGGGATAGCAGGTTTCTCGAGTGACAAGCCCTGTGTTAATGCAGGGGCGGGGCTTATATATGTTCAGGTTAGGTGCTCTATTTGCCTCTCCCTAAGGATTATGGGAGATGTAGTCTGCTGTAAACGCCATTCATACCATGTATGTTCCTGTTCTCTGTGGCTATCTCCGATGAGTCATGACATTTAGGCCATGCTGGACTGTGTCCAAAATGAATATCCAAAATACTTTTGTACTTTTTCGTATTGCATCAGCGTCGATACCTGCTTTGATATTTATTTTTTCCAGGACAAGCCATTTAATGTCCTCATGGCTGTGTTTTGCCTCAATATAATGCTTCACTAGGGGGGCTGCAGTCTTTTTTGTACGTATTGCAGAACGATGTTCTGTCAATAATGTAGTTAGTGTTCTGGATGTTTCGCCAACATAGCCGCAACCGCAAGGGCAAAATAACAAATAGACAATGTTGTTTGTTCTACAATTTGTGAACGATTTTAATGAAATCGTGTGTCCATTATATTAATGTGTTTGCTATTATGACACTTTCACATGGTTTGCCTTGAGAGCATTTGTTATTCCCATGGATTGCATTGACACCGTCTAAGGTCTTTTGAATAAAAGATGGTTTTGTTTTCATGCGCAAATGTACAATTTGATCCTTCAAATTTGTATTCCGTCGATGAGCAAACATCGAACATGTCAGAATATCTTTTTCATCTGAATTTGAATTTAAAATATGCCAATTTGGTGTATTTGCTCATTTGCTGTAGAATGTCTGGTCAGGCATAGTAATTTTGGTGCAGTGTTGGGAAGATGATTTTCTAATAGGTGATCCCTATCGTAAAATCTTGCACGCTTGTATGCTTCTCTTACCACTCACTTTGGATATCCCTGTGTGGTGAATTTTGTCTTCATGGTTTCAGATCTTTTATCATAATCAGCTATGTTGATACAGTTTCTCCTGAGGCAGAGAAACTGTCCAAATGGAATACTTTCCTTTTGTTTTTTGGGTGAAAGCAATTAAAATGCAAGAGTGTATTTCTTGCCGTAGGTTTCACATACAGGTCTACTTCAAGGACCTGGTTATTTTCCGTGATTTGGATGTCGAGAAATTCAGTATTGCTAGAGCTCATATAAGAATTTAAGATTGCAATCACAAAGATTGATCCATTGCAAAAATTCATGCAAAATTTCTGACTCATTAGTCCAGATGAAAAAATTGTCATCTATATATCGAGCCCAGTTATGAATGGACTCGAAGAAAGGAGCTATTTCATTATATATACAGACAGACTTGTTCAAAATACGCCATATTATATGCTACAGTGGGGGCGCAAGATGCTCCCATACTTACTCCTTTTATCTGTCTATAGAGATTACCATTAAAATCAAAGGTGTTTTCTTCCAGAACAATTTTAAGGGTCTCTATGATAAAGTCTGGGCAGCAATCTATTTGACAGAGATTTAGAAACCACTTCACGGCCGTGAGTGCACCTTCTTGAGGTATGTTGCTGTAGAGCGATTCAACGTCAAATGTAATCATTGTATCTTTAGACCTGTTGAATGGTAATTTTTCCACTGCTTTTATCATGACCTTGGTGTCCTTTATGAATGATGAAATTTTTGGCACATGTGGACATAGGATACAGTCAATGTATTTTGATATAGGCTCAGTAACTGAGCATATTGTGGTCACAATCGGACGATATGGGGGATTGTGACTATCTTTGTGTATTTTTGGTACACCATATATTACTGCCATTTTTAGATGTTCTATATTTAAATAGTCAAATTCCATTTGGCAGATAGTGCCCATGTCTAATGCTCTTTTCGTGAGGTTGTAGATCTTTCTTTGAACTCTCGAGGTGGGATCTATTGTGACGGGTAGATAATACAGTGTTACACATAGTAGATCTTGCATGGTTTCTGTATATTTGTCTGTGTCTACAACTACAATACCACCTCTTTTATCACAATTTTTGATAATTACTTCTGAATTTTCCCGTAGGGTGACCAAATCTGCCAATTGTTCCTTATTTAAGTCAGGAAGGGGACAAAAGGCGGGGTGACTGATGTTTTGAGGCGTTTGAGAACAGTGTTTTCAAAGATTTCCACTTCTGATCTGAGCTGATCCAGTGTGGGCGAATATTGAAATCGCCGGTGAATGATATTTCGTTATTCGAGCAAAGGTCTTCAAAACATGAGGTAAATATCGGTAGGATTAGTTAGGGAAAAAAACGACATTAATTTGTATAGACATAAAAGATTTACATATTTTAACCTCTTTACTTTAGGTTCAGACAAATACAACAAGAATACCATCATCTCATTTCACGTCTGCCTAACACAGGATGGATATTCGTCTTGTCTAAGAAGATAATATATATGCCCACATGTTCATTCTCACTCAGTTTTACTCACGGTTTCACGGCATGAGTAGGTTTTGAACAGCCCCCATGCTTGGTTTCATTTGGCTTTTCTGACTATACACTTTGGGTGACTTGGCACAATAACTCCTCATAATAACTTCTTTACAATTGTCTTAATTCAATTCCATTTCAATTTCTTTCTATACAAAATAGATTGACAGAAATCCTTTGTAAATAAGCGTTTCAGTAATAATCACTCTGTGTGTATTTCTAGTTCTTTATCATCTCAATGCAAATGAATCTTATAAATTATCAAAAAGTATTAACTCTTCTATACATTTAAGAAAGAACCCATCATTTTATATAAGGCAATAATGAACAATAATTTTCATTTTCAGCATTCTCACGTGTACGAACTGTGGCCTCTCTCCTGACAGAGGCACCTGCGAGTGCCGAAACGCGCGTAGAACACCAACAGTAATTTTTTGTATGCGACTGTGTTATAACTGCAATTGAATTTTGTCATATTATATTTATTCATTCATTTTGTGGAAATTGTTACTATTTCAGAAAATGGGTTTTAATTGTTTTGAGAATGCCAGAAAGTATGGATGGACATAAATGTGAGTATATGTATATTATTAGATTGTCCAATAGTTAAGAATTTAATAAATAATCTTTTGTACTTTTGATAAATATTTGTAGTTGACTTGGTTCTTTCGTATCTTATCTTTTCATTGCCTATATATTATTGGCTGTTATCTTAGCATGTATGGTTGCCTTAATTCTTCACTTTGATTAAATTTATCACACTACAGTATTCTTATTTAAATTGGATTTGACCAATTGTACAACATGCCTTAGATGTAGTCAGTCAGCTGCAGACGTTATGCACTTAGTTTGGGAGCTGAACCCCATTATTCTACTGCAGCCCAATCAACCCAAAATTTATCTCTGGTGGCACCCTTGATCAAGCTATAAGGGTCACCACCCTCCTTGACATCAGGCCTAACTAAATAGAAGAGTAATAAAATAATGTCTGAAACCACTCAATAGCTGAATTCTAGACCAATGCTAAGTTATAGAGTTGAATTACCAACTATCATTATAGGCGATACAGACACATTAGAATGCCATGAAGGCTCAGATACAGAGTACATGGTCAGAACTCAAAATTATTTCAAGTCCCAATAAATAGCAAAAATCATAAACGGAACGGAGGGCATCAGTAGAGGAAAAGCAAAGTCATCTCAATATAACTGTCAGAATCACAAAGGAAACTAACAGCAGCTCTAGTAGAAAATGGAAAGTCTCTGGCTCACTCCCAAAACCAAGGGTTTTTATACATATTTGATGAATAGGTACTAAGCAAAAACTGCAAATTGAGCATGGCATGACAAGCATATTGAGCAAATCAGAATGCTGATCGTTACAACAATAATCATAATACCCATTTCAAAGCCAGAGAAAATCTTCCATTAGCTACCACATCAACAGTGCAGTCCAGAGATGTACAACACAATATGAAACATTTTCAAACAAAGGCCCATACACCAGTGTCTCAGACTACATTGGAATGTACCACAGAAGTGTCCATTAGATTGTTACTTTAGATTCACAAAGAAAGTTTAGTTCACAATACAAGCTCTCTAAGGAAAATAACCAATTATGTCACAGTGTCCAGTGAAAATTGTGTGGGCAGAAGACATGCAGGGGGACATTGGTTGGGGGTGGGGGTAATGAACAGGAGCAAGATAAACAGAACACCAAAACCAGCACCTAGTTACAAAAAAATGGTGTCACGGCAGATATGTGGCACAACTAAACTGCATTATTAAACATACTTGCAAACCCCCAAATAAAATCTTTTCTAGTGCAACATTAATAGTTCATTGGTTATGACTATATTCATCATAAAAATGAATAGTATTTAAAAATAACTTTTCACCCAAAATTGCACAATTAGAACAAGTTGTGAAACTCTGATGTGCAGGCTTATTGTGGTCATATCTACCCTAACTCAGATTCTGGGCTTCAAATGGTGTGCGACTGTCTTGCAGTTATGAGGGCTATCACACAGAGTGACAGATTGAATCAAGGATATGGCAATTTGGGATGGACTAATGGAGACATATTTTATGCGTGTGCCTGCTACATCTTGTCCCAGAGACATCCGGGGCAATTCAACAACATATTTAGCTAACGTGGCACGTAAGGCAACTAAATCTTCAGCAGATGCTTGGTTCCCTGATGGCTGTCAACAACTAAAGCAGGGGAAACTAGAACAATGGCGGCCTAAGTTCCAATTATGAGGCATGCTACATCCAACACACAATAAATGTGCATTGCTTCTCCCAAAAAGCTATTTAAAAAAAGAGTGTCAGAAACTGTTAACATTTGAAAATGTGTAGGACCTACAATGAGTTGGTTATGCTGCCACATCCAGCTGCGTTTTGACACCTGCTTGCAAAACTTGTGTGACAATCCCAGTCCTTCAACAAAATAGACGCCAGTGCTTCAAAAATTCCTGTCTTCTATCACCTACAGGCTAAAGATCTGACAGCTGCAACAGCTCTACCTTCTTTCATTTGCTTACCCCAACCAAGAATCAGAGGAAACCAAACTCCTCCATCATACTGAGAGGTTGCTACTTACAAATATCTGCAGTGCCATGGTAGTCGACCTGGGATTACCAGCACTGGACAGTCAGAATTATTTTCCTTAATTACTCCCTAACCAGCCACTGTAGTAGTAAATGGATATTGCGCGCTACTCACGCGATGCCTTTTGAATATGTCTGTATTGCGCGCTACTCGCATTTGTCAGCACGTTCAGCTTATCTTCAGCGATGCACACGCTTTGATTTTGCTTCATCATTAAGTTGTTTCATAAATCTCTTCCAGCATAGTCATCATAGCGGTTCTATTTATTTGGATTATTTTTCAAAAGAGCATTATTTTTTTTTATTAAGTCTTCAGCTGCACAGACGTGTTTGGAAATTTTAATATTTGATACTTCTTACATATTAAATTGTGATGGCTAATGCTCAACAAATAACTCAACCCCCTCCTAGCCTGGGAGCCCTGAAATTATTTGGTCAGAATGGTTTAGGCTTTTTGAAAATCATCTAGTGGCCATCGATGCTGTGTACTATTCTCCTGCCCGCAAATTCGCTTTGTTGTTCGGATGTCTGGGCCAGGCAGCTTAAAGGATTTTCGATAGTATAGTGCCTATTCCCCCTCCAGCATCACATTCTGGGGATGGTCAGTCGAATGTCTATTTTGAGGCTGTCGCACATCTTAAAAACAGTTTTCAGAGGAACCCAATATTATGCTTGAACAGCATAATTTTTATAAAAGAAAACAAAAAGAAGAAGAAATGGTGGAAGAGTATATATCTGCGCTCAGAGTTTTAGCAACTACATGTGTTTTGGACCGTTGGCTAACAATTATATAAGGGATCAGTTCGTCTTTAATAGTGCATCACCTAAGATCAAAGAAAGGATTTTAGGGTGCAAAAACCCTTCTTTAGCTGAAGTTATTGATCTGGCACTAAGTATTCAGCGTTCTGCTATTTCCATTAAAGCCATGCAGGAAAATCCTAAAACTGGGGTTAATCTAATTTCTGGTTAAGTGCGTTACCAAGTGCGTAAACGCATCCTTGTAATAGGGCACACCTTTGGGTTCGTCAATCACTGACGGACTCCGTGGATTTTTGAAGAAAAAAATCTTTTTAATTTTTTTGATTAAAGTTTTTCATTATTGTTCACATCGTTTTTTTATCCATGTTTAACCATATAAATTCATTGGGATTGAAACTCCACTTTGTTATATAACACAAATGCTCCGATGCATTTCAGGCTGGAATAGCTCTTTCTCAAGGAGCGCTGTAAAATAATAATATACGCTTTGGTAAGAAAGTAACTATGACATCAAAAAATCACATATAAGTATACATAACATTTTCTTTGACTACGTTCAAATAAATAAACATGCTCGTGTGAAACCCATGAGTGTATTGGAAAGTCACCTTATAAACCAGGGGGGTGGAGTTGGAACGGGGGGATCAGGGTATGGGTGAAATGGAAAGGAAAAAGGATCTTACATCACTTGCGGTCGACGGTTAAGTAGGATTCCTATTGGGAAAATAAAGAAATTGGTGAGCGTTTCAAGCCGAAATGGCCCGAATGGCGTCTTTTCACCCGTCGGGGCCCCGACTTACTTGTAAAGGTTATTGCGCTGTCATAGCGCTTCTGGTAAACTCCGTTGTCCAAAGCGGTAACCGGAATTAGATGCGGAGTATCTTAACCGTCGACCGCAAGTGATGTAAGATCCTTTTTCCTTTCTATTTCACCCATACCCTGATCCCCCGTTCCAACTCCACCCCCCTGGTTTATAAGGTGACTTTCCAATACACTCATGGGTTTCACACGAGCATGTTTATTTATTTGAACGTAGTCAAAGAAAATGTTATGTATACTTATATGTGATTTTTTGATGTCATAGTTACTTTCTTACCAAAGCGTATATTATTATTTTACAGCGCTCCTTGAGAAAGGGCTATTCCAGCCCGAAATGCATCGGAGCATTTGTGTTATATAACAAAGTGGAGTTTCAATCCCAATGAATTTATATGGTTAAACATGGATAAAAAAACGATGTGAACAATAATGAAAAACTTTAATCAAAAAAATTAAAAAGATTTTTTCTTCAAAAATCCACGGAGTCTGTCAGTGATTGACGAACCCAAAGGTGTGCCCTATTACAAGGATGCGTTTACGCACTTGGTAACGCACTTAACCAGTTATTAGCATTCTGGCGTATGGGACGGATACGTCACGTGTTGGAGCACCCTAAAAATCAATGAACTTTCAAATTTCACCAAACAAAAACTAGTACTATTAAATCTACGCAGTGCGCCTAACCCTTCACTCAGTTAATCTAATTTCGCCATCAGGAAATGATCTAGATAATTCCTTATGTGCTGTGAATCTTAAAAATAAAAATGTTCAATTTGTTCAAAAAAAGCATTCTTTGTTTTATTACAGGTGTGGATCCAAAAACCACATAGGCAATTCTCCAAATTGCCCCGCCATCAACAAACGCTGTGTAATTTGTCAAAAGGTGGGTCATTTTCAAGGAGTATGTAAAAATGTTAAAAGATCTTTTAATGTGAGCAGTATTGATCCTGATGTAGAGACATGTAGCAACTCTCTTAGTATTGTAATTGTAACTTTGGACTGTGATGGTGAGACAAATTCTATAAAAGGTCCTTTATGCGCTGCTATAATTGACAATGTTCCTTTACAGGTGATGGCTGACTCTGGTTCGCCTATAACAATCCTAAGAGATTCTACTTTTGATGATTTGTGGAACAACAGGGTAAAACTGTTCCGTACTGATGTAAATCCAAAGGCATTCGGTGAAAAAGATATAAATATGATTGGGTACTTTACTGGTTTAGTACAATGCCTTGGTAGAGAAACGATGACAAAGATTTACGTTGCTGAAAAAAGGAAAGAATATCATTGAATGGAAAGATTTTGCTCCAATGGGTTTATACTTAGTACCTGGGGATGAGAATCCTATCAAGGTTGGTGAACTTCCAGTGTGCATCATTGTGTGCAACATGTCAGAATCAGATGCTAATGTACTGAGTGGAATGATATCTGAGTTTAAACCTGTGTCGTTAAAGGTGTTGAACACCACATCAGATTAATTCCTGGGGCCCAGCCAGTTTCAAACAAGGTACGTTCTGTTACGCTAAGTGTGAGAAGTGAATTGGGGAAGACTCTTAAAAGTTTGTGTGATCAAGGCATTATAAAAACCTACTGATTCTTCTCAGTGGGTGGCACCCATCGTCGTAGCACACAAAAAGTCTGCCGAAATTAGGCTTTGCACAGACTTGCGCGCTTTGAACAAAAATATAATTGTGGATTACCACCCACTGCCTAAGATCCGTGACTTGTTGACAAATCTGGGGGGGGGGGGGGGCAAGTGGTTTTCCCTTATCACCTTAAGATCGGCTTATCATCAAGTCGCTTTGTCGACAGATTCACTAGAATTAACAACTTTTGTGACCCCCTTTGGGGCATACAAATTTTTACGACTTCCTTTCGGTCTTGCCTCGGCCAGAAGCGGATTCCAGAAACCTATGGCTACACTGTTTCACGAGGTTAGAGGTGTTCAGGCATATATGGACGCATTTTAATTTATGCAAAATCATTAGCGGAACATAATATGATTTTGAAACAAGTCCTTTCGATATTGAAGGCTATGGAAATTACTGAACGAGCTGACAAGTGTATGTTTGCAGAACAAGAACTAGAATATTTAGGACACACAGTATCTAAACACAGGATCAAATCTAAGTTTTCAGTCATTAGAGCCATTGAGGATGCCAACCCGCCAACTGATAAGGACTCTCTGCTGTCATTCTTAGGGCGGTTGAACTGTTACGCATACTCCTTAGAAACAGTCAGAGTTTTAACCGGACTATGAATTTGGATAAAGTGTTTGAGGACGTTAAGAGAATGATTGTGTCTGCACAAGCTTTATGTGTTTTCAGGGATGACTGCACATTTATCATAACAGTAGATGCAAGTATTTCAGGTCTCGGGCGGTACTTACCCAAAGAGTCAAAGGTCATGAACAAACTAGCATTTGCCTGGAGGTCACTCAAATCATTTGAGCGACAATACAGCACTATTGAAAGAGAGGCCTTGGCATGTGTATGGGCAGTACATACATTTCAATTCAATTAACTTTATTTCGATAAAAGTATCATAAAAGTTCATAAAAAATACAGTAGGTACAATCATAAAAGATCTATAAAACCATTATATACATAAGTACATTACTGGATACAAATATTACTTATGTCACAGTTATTCGAATTTTCACAATACAGGATTAAAAATGTGTTTGTTATTAAAAAGGATTTGTTTTTAAAATTGTAAAAGTTCATTTAAAACACTGTATAAACATTTCCAATAGACATTATCGGAGCCAACTTTGATCAGTTATCTTGTTACAGTTCATATTTTTTCTCCCTCTTTTTTCCTTATATAATAAGTTTAAAATGTATATTTGGGGACGGAAATTCCAACTGGTAACCGACCACAAACCTTTGGTCTATATTTTTGAAAGAGTAAATTCTTCCAATATGTCAGCCAGGTTAATGAGATTAGTGTCCAAACTTCAAGAGTTTAATTTTGATGTAAAACACATTCAGGGCGGAAAGAATTTTCGTGCGGACTGTCTTTCAAGATTGTCAATGCTCAAAGATGATAATGAGGACATTTTTACAGAAGATATTGAGTGTGTGGCTGTGGTGGATGCAGTCAGTGAATATGATTCAGTTTTGTCTGAAAGAGATTAGAATTCTGCCTGTGAGGGTGATGTAGTCTTTCCGAAAGTAATAGATTATTTCACTTGTTGTTGGCCTGAATCAAGGTGTTTATACAGTGATTTATGTGTATTCGCACAGGTTTATGATGAACGTTTGGTGGAGAACAATATTGTCCACAGGGGGGTCAAATCCATTCCTCCATCGAGTTTACTTCCTTTAATTGTGGATAAAGCACATCAGGGACATTTAGGAGTCACCAAAACCATCATGAAAATTAAACAACATTACTGGTGGCCTGCTCTAGACACACAGGTTAGGAAGATAATTGATAACTGTTCAGAATGTTCAGAATGTCTTTTATCAGATAAACATTGGCATACATTGAAGGTCCCATTACACCCCACTGAGTTTCCACACGCTCCATGGGAAAAAATTGGTCTCAATTTTTCAGGACCTTATTCCATTTTAGATCAGAATAAAAAAGATGTTATCTTAATTGTTGACTACTTTTCCAAGTGGGTGTACCACGAATTTGTAGAAGCTCCTGATACTGAGTCAACTGTTTCATTTTTAAGTGGGGTTTTCCATTTAGAGGGTTCACCTAAAACTATTGTTACAGATAACGGTACCCATTTCGTGTCTGAGAACATTTGCACATTTTTAAGAGAATTAGATATTAAGCAACTTAAAGTCGCTTTATATTCACCATCATCTAATGGTTTGGTGGAAAGAGGGAATAAAGTAATCAAAGAAGGGATTAAAACAGCGTTGGCTTCCAACCTCAATGTGGAAGAGTTTATTAAATAAAAAGTTTGGAACTATAACACCGCACCACATTGTACTCCAGAAATTTCACCTTTTACTTTGCTGAGAGGTAGGGAAGCACATACTGTTTTGTTTCCTACATGGTTACGGGATATTTCTACTGAAAGTAAGATCAATTTAAAGGAAGTATTTGAAAAAGTGAATGAGAAACAGGCTCAAATGAAAGTTAACTTTGACAAAAAATTCAGTTCTTCTAACGTGGATATTCTGGTGGGCGACTGGGTTTTGTTTAAAAAACAATCAAAATTAAGAAAGGTGAATCAAAGTATTTAGATCCGGTTGAAGTCCTTAAGGTCCGTAAAGGGCTGCTTTTATTGATAAGAAAGGTTGGTGGATCAAGAGACAACTTGTTAAGGTGTCTCCACGTCAGGTGGAAATTATGCAGAATAGGCAGGGGCGAATTGAAGAGGATCTTGATTGGAGCTATGGTTAGATTCATTATGGAAGGTCGAGGTATCAACCTAGCCTTCATTTGTCTCCATCTACTTCTTCTACAGGTTCTTTTTCAGGTGTTCATACCTCTTCAGATGGAAATTTCAATTCCCAATATGTTCATGTAAATTCTTCTTGGGTCGTTCTATCAGAACTCCTAAGAGATTTGATGGTTTTGTTAGATATTGATCTTTATGTATTGTTATCCTCACTTGTTATTTATCGTTTTTCATTCTGTGTAAGGAGGTGTAGTAGTAAATGGATATCGCGCGCTACTAGCGCGATGCCTTTTGAATATGTCTGTATCGCGCGCTACTCGCGCGATACCTTTTGATTATGTCTGTATTGTGTTATGTTTTGAATTATGGCTTACGCAAGGGTGAGCTCAGTGGAGGTTCAAGCGATGCTTTTCAGTTGCCGTTCGTGCTTCTGACTGAAGGGATTCTCCGTGCGTAGGGTGGAGTTATGCTTCAATAAACTCCTTTCTTCAGGACCACTTCAGTGGACTTGTGTCTCATTCTACAGCCACACAATACCTTAAAAACTGAAATGTTGCATTACCACTCTACTGCTCAAAAACCAGTGACATGAGCAAAAATCATTTTTGCCTTTACCGCCATCTCCCTACTCCTGGTTATATTTCCCTAAGCTTTCATAGATGTATTTCTAGCTTGTGCATCCTCAGAACGGGGGAAATACATTCTCACTGGTGCGCTTGTGAGTATAGTTTTATTTATTTATTTATATCATATATAAAGAGCATGAATCACCCCAAATGGGGTATCTCCGCGCTGAGGACATAGAGGTAAGGTATGCAGTATTTAGGAAAGCAAGGTTTTAATTTTTTCCTAAAGCCTTGATAGTTAGTTGAGAGGCGGATATCCAGGGGTAGTTGGTTCCATAGTTTGGGGGCCAGGTAAGAGAACCATTTTCCTCCCAACCTGGTTTGCTTGATACGGGGGATGACGAGAAGGCCTTTCCCTTGCGATCGAAGGGTACGCGATGGTGTGTAATTGACCGGTTTGTTGGCCAGAAATACAAGACTTTTGAACACTATGCAGCAGATTTTGAAGTGGATTCTTTTGTGTATGGTTAGCCAGCGGAGTTTACGTAGTAGGGGAAGTGAGGAGGCACAGTAGGGTGCACTGGTTACCAAGCGGGCTGCTGTGTTCTGCACCACCTGAAGACTATGCAAGGAAGATTCCTTAGCAGAGATCAGCAAAGCATTGCTGAAATCCAGGCGGCTAAGTACTAGGGTATGAATCAGGGTTTTACGTGTTGAGGAGGGGAGGAAATGGAAGACCTTACGGAGCAGGCTAAGGGCATAAAAGCAAGCTTGTTTGGTTGCCGCTATGTGCTCATCCAAATTCAGTTCGCTATCTATTAGGACTCCTAGATTTTTAACTACTGGCTTAGGAGATGGTGCCGGGCCTAGTTCCTCAGGCCACCAGCTAGGGGACCAGCTGGTGACTATGTCTTTGAAGAGCATTATTTCTGTTTTTCCTGCGTTTAACTGCAGGAAATTGCTGCTCATCCAAATGTTATAGCTTTCATGGCTTCCGTGAATATGTTTTGGATGTTGGGGGTGTCTTTATTGTAAGAAAGAAGAAGCTGTGTGTCGTCTGCGTAGGAAATGGGGGTAAACCCGATGTTCCTAAGGAGTGCTGCAAGAGGGGCGACTTACACATTGAAAAGGGAGGGTCTAAGGCAGGAGCCCTGGGGTACCCCTTTACATACTGAGGTGGTCTTGGATTTGAAGGGTCTGAGGTTCACTGTTTGGGTTCTGCCTTTGAGAAAGTCCCTCAACTAATCTAAGGCTAAGTTCTGAATGCCAATTGAGTGCAGTCTATCCAGCAGAATCTGGTGTGAGATGGTATCAAATGCGGTGGACAAATCGAGCAGTATAAGAATTACTGCTCGGCCAGCGTCCGCCTGCATTCGAATGTCATCTGTTACATTAACCAGGGCTGATTCAATGCTGTGCCTGGGGCGAAATCCTGACTGAGAGTAATCAAGACAGTTAGAGGATTCGATAAATGCAGATAGATGTGTGTTAATGTGCTTTTCCAACAGTTTACTGTATAGGGGGAGCAGTGAAATGGTTGGGTATTTGGTTATGACGTTAGGAGGCAGTTTGAGGTTTTTCCTGATAGACATAATCTGAGCAGCTTTCCATTCTTTGGGGAGTTTACCTTCTTTCATTGAGCTATTGAGAATGGAACAAAGACACTTGGCCAGTTCAGCTGCACGTTTCATGGCAGTTTTAGCTGGAATTAGGTCCTTTGGAGACCCCGATTTGGCAGATTTTAATAAGGATTCTGTGTCCTGAATAGTGAGCAGAGGAAATTATTTTAAAGTGAGCAGTCTGGGTGGGTCAGGGGCAAAAGCAATTATCAGGTTGTGACTGGAGTGGTTGTTGGAAGTAGTTATCTTGTTATAGATGTCCTCAAATTTTTGTGAAAAGTAATCAGCTATGTTGTTGCATAGTAATTGGGTTGGTTGCTCATCAGGATTACAGGCTTTGGGGTTAATAAGGGTGTTGAGAATGTGAAAAAGAGTTTTAGATGTGTTGTCTGATTGTTCAAGTTGGGTGGCTATTTGATTTTTCTGAGCGGATTTAAAATTTGTATGGGATGTATCTAAGGCCGATTTGTACTTTCCCTTGTCCATGGGGTCTTTGGTTTGGCGCCATAGGTGTTCAAGCTTTTTACATTTGCTTTTCTCTGATCGAAGATCCGACGAATACCAGGGGGTCTGGATACGGGTGGAGGCCACAGAAGATTTTTTCTCGGGGACCAGAGCATCTATGGTGGATTTGATAGTGTCTTGGAAAGCCGTCAGACATTTATCAAATGTGTCCAAAGGTGACGGACAGAGAGGGAAAAATGCTTCACGAAAAAGGTGTGGTGTTAATTTGTGCCACTGTCTGTAGGTACCAGTTACTGGAACTTTTTTAACTACGTGTTCGCGAGGGCCAACAAGGTCAAATGAGATTATCGAATGATCTGACCATGTCAATGAATTAGTAGATTTATAGACTGTATCAGATGAGTTGGAGAGGACCTGGTCCAGAGTATGGCCTGCAATGTGTGTGGGAGCATCATTCCCTTTAGTGAGGCCTAGGGCTGACATTTCCCTCAGAAAAAAGCGGCCTCTGGGTCCAAGGGGTTTTCACTGTGGACATTGAAGTTACCCAGAAGAAGAAATTGATTGGAGGAAATCACATGGGGGGGCAATCATGTCCAGAAGATGTGAAATGGAATTGGAGAGAGAGCCTGGAGGCGGTAGACGAGGGCTCCCTTCCAGCTCAGCTGTGAGTGGAGGTTTAATCTAAATATGAGAATTTCTATTCTGTCATTACTATATTGGTCCAATATTGTGGCTTTTATTGGGTCACAGCAAGGACCTTTGTGGACCTGCCCGACACTTAGCAGGGCATATTTAGATAACTAGGATCCTCATCTTGCTTGGAACAGTCAAAGCCATTCACTATTATCTTCAGTTTTTAAAAATTCTTTATTTAAACCTAGCCTGGCCCATTCTAGATGCTAGGCAAAGACAGTGAATTAAAAAATGCACTAGCTCAAGCAAATATCAAATACATATATAGAAAATTCCTAACATGTTATTGAAAGCAAACAAGAGCCTAATCTGAGAACTGTTTTTGCTAGCTACCTACAGGACACCAGGCCAAAGCATGAGAAGCTGTTTTTGCCAGAGGTATTGAGAATCCCAAAACACAAACGGTGAACATAAATAGACACAATAGCATTATTCCATACTATATTGCTTAATGTGAGCAATAATAAAACACTGATCAGGTTACTGAAGTAATGAGTAAGTGAAACCACAATACTACAGTTACGTTAGATTCATATATTTTATATGCAATTAAATGAAAAATAAAAATGAAAAAGTAGAAAACTTTCACAGTATGAATTAATTAGTAAAGAATCATTTCATGTTCACCAACCAGGAGTAGGGATCACAGGTCACAAGCCATGATTAGTGAGAAACATAGCACCAGGACTAGACACAGCAGCCCTTTCTAACTTCTTCATCCCTTGGTGAAGGCCCTGGAGAGGGCTGCCACTAAGCAACTTTCAATTCCTTAAGTCACGAGCACTCCTGAGTGAGTCTCAGTTTGGTTTCCACCAGAAGAAAAAGTACAGAGTCTACCCTTATTAATATCAGAAAGGAAGTCCTGGTAATCATGGATCAAGTCCACCTTTACATGCCAATTCTTGTAGACCTCTCAGTGCCATAACAGAGTTTTGACCATGCATTGTGTAGTATTCCATGTTAGAATTGTTATTGTACATTTCCACTGTAACATTCTTTGTGTGTTCATGAGAACACTTTCTACTGGTATTCTGTTGAAGGTGGTTGTTCAAGCTGTCTCTCTCAATAAACTTCTCATCTACTACTTGGACTGGCTAACCTATTTACTACATAAATTTGGCGACGATCGGGATCTTTGATCTACAAGGTCTTTAAGAGAACCACGCATTCCCAAGGATTTACCGAACCACGTTTGAAGAAGTCAAGAGATTGAGACAGCGTTCACTTTCACATCTAAGAAAATTCAAGGTATCGTTTATTCCTTTATTATTTGTATGGAGATTGCACCAGCGGCAGGCTGCTTTGTTTGTGTGCTTTGATCGCACCAGCGGGAGTTGAACCTCTATCCCATGTTATTTATTTTTTTCCTATGACTGTCGAAGTTTTTGGTGACACGCTGTTCCCTTTTACTTGTGAAAGCGTCTTTGTTTGGTTTTTATGGTTTTACCATTTTTCATCATACTTCAAACCCTGATCGCATCATTTGAAAACTCACGAGGCTTTAGAATGTGCTTTGGAATGCGCGCTGTTTCCCGTTCTTCACCAACGCGTTGATCTTCGGTGAAGTGTCACTACACGCGTCATCCCTACAGCGTCATCTTACGCTACAGCGTCATCTCACGCTACAGCGTCATCGCACGCATTGCGTGTGCGTTTCAGCGGCCATTTTGTTGTTTGTTGTTTCCATAGCAACAACCACGAACGTATCCTAGTAAACCAACTCGATTTCGCGTGTATTTTCCCTTCGTTTTCATCGAAGATTACAAGATTTACAATGCTTTTTACTTGACAATTTACCTTTTTATTTTTAATTCTTTGTTTTAAAAAAAAGGACTTCATAGTGGATACTTTATTCTGCATTTCCTGTTTTTCTCCTGAAGACAACGGTGACTACTTTTATTATTTTCTGGAACTTCTTTCTTTGTATACATTCTTTTCTTTCTTGATCCAAAAATGTCAAATAACATTACTTCTCCCTCACATTTTCTGCCAACAGCTGGAGATCCTAAAGTAGAGTGGGATCTTTGGTATCCTACATTTCTAGCCTATGTAGATGTAATTGAGGAAGATGGGTGTTCGCCTAAAAGAAAATTAGCTTTGTTAATGAACTGTTTAGGTGGTGCAGTACTCAAAGAATTAGAAAACTTACCTCCTATTGAAAATGTCGGTGCTGGTGATCTAAATATTTTTGATATTGTCATAAAGCAATTAAGCATTAGATTTGGAAGGAAGATCAATACTGTAATGGAAAGATTAAAATTTTATTCCAGGGTACAAAAAGAGGATGAATCTATAGAAAACTACGTAGCTGCTTTGCGCACTTTGGCTGGGTCTTTTGAAACCATTAATTTTGAACAGGTCTTGAGGGATCAAATTATGATGCGCACAAAAAGTTAAAAAATCCAAGAACGCCTTTGGATGGGTACTGAGTCTTCTCTCAGTGCTGTGTTAAACAGTACCAAAGGCATTGAACAATCTGAATTATTTGTGAATGAAATTAGAAGTCAGGATGCCAAAAGTAAGGTAGTGATTCCTGAAGTATCATTAGTAAAAATTTTTACTAATTATAAGAAGACTTCTTTTCCTCCCAGAAAGGATTTTTCTGGAAGAGAAAATAAATTTCCTGTAAAAAAAATCTCAAATTATTTGTTATAGATGTGGTGCAAATGATCACGTAGGTAACTACAGAGGTTGTCCTGCTTGGAACAAGATTTGCATAAAGTGTAAAAGATCTGGTCACTTTAGCCAAATGTGTAAATCTTCTCAAAAAGTAAATTTCTTATCTTACGAAGAATGTGAGGACACAGAACAACCTTCTGAAATCAATACCTTGTTGTGTGTGGGCGATTCAAAATGTAAAGGGTATCCCACTGATATTATCATTATCAATGGTAAGGAAATACCCATGCTCATTGATTCCTGTGCATGGTACACCATCATTGGCAAAAATGTTTTTAACCGATATTGGAACTCGACCAAATTATTACCACCAGATGTACATCCTGGCGGGTATACTGGTAAGAAAATTGATATTGAGGGGTACATGTTGGCAGATATTACGTTTAAAGACAGGACGACCAAGGGAAAAGTTTATGTTGCCACCAAAGGGGCATCCATATTATGTTGGCCTCATCAACATGATCTGGGCATTAAACTTGATCCCAATGCCTCTCCTCCTGTATATGTCGTTCCTCCTGATAATGATTTTATTGTTCAATTGAAGCACAAGCTTTCATCCATTTTTTCTGATAATTTGGGAGTTTTTGTAAACTTTAAACACTGTATCATTCTCAAAGAATCAGCTATTCCCATCCGGCATAAAGTAAGAAATGTTCCCTTGGCTTATCGTGAAAAATTGAGGGGGATTTTGTCTGATTTGGTTGATAAGAAAATCATAGAACCTGTTGAATCCTCCCCATGGGTTTCGCCAGTAGTTTTGTCCCTTAAGAGCAATGGCGAACTTCGTCTATGTGTTGACCTTCGAAGTCTAAACAAGGAGATTTGGATTGAGAGACATCCTTTACATCATATTCATGAGCTCATCTCTACTCTTTCAGGTGCATCTGTATTTTCTATGCTAGATTTAGCTAGTGCATATCACCAAGTAGTGTTGCATGAAGAATCTAAATTCTTAACAACCTTTATCACACCTGAAGGTATGTTTCAATATTGTCGAATGCCTTTTGGCTTAGCCAGTGCGGCTTCTGTTTTCCAAAGGCTTATGAAAACTGTTTTGGAGGGTTGTTTGGGTGCCATCGCCTTTCAGGATGACATTCTTATATACGGCAAAAACTATGAAGAGCATGATGAGAATCTAGAGAAAGTTTTAAAATGTGTTCAAGAAAAGGGTTTAACTTTAAAATTGTCAAAATGTAAATTTAGACAAAGCAAAGTCGAATATCTTGGTCACAAGATCTCCTCAGAAGGTATCAAACCTAAACTCAAGCACATACAAAGTATTTCAAAAGCACCGGCGCCATCGACCAAGGAACAGTTAGTGTTATTTTTGGGACTGACTGAATTTTACAGTAAGTTTGTTCAGAACTACGCCTCAAAAGTACATCCTTTAAGATCCTTGTTAAAAAAGGATGCAAAATTTGTTTGGTGCAATGACCAACAATCTGCTTTTGATTTGCTGAAACAAGAAGTTGTGAATGCTCCTTTTCTTAGACCGTTTGACCTGGGTAAAGAATGCATTGTACGTGTGGATGCAAGCAATGTAGGTTTGGGTGCTGTGTTAATCCAGAAGGATAAAGGTGATGAATATGTAGTTTCTTATGCTTCCAGGACTTTGCGAGGCACTGAATATAACTACTCCACCATTGAGAAAGAGCTTTTGGCATGCACTTGGGCCTGTGAGCATTTTAGACAGTTTATTTGGGGAACAAGATTTCGATTAAGGACCGACCACAAGCCTTTAATTAATATGTTGGCAGCTGGTGGTGGTAGAACTTTAAGCGCGCGTTTGGCCCGTCTAGCTGCAAAATTGCAGGAATTTCAGTGTATTGTGGAGTACATCCCGGGTCGTTTGAATGTACATGCCGATTGCATGTCCAGGTTACCATTGGTTAATTCCATTAGTTTTGACCAATCCGATTCAGATGTTGTTTTTAACATTGATGATGTCAATGAATGTAACAGTGCAGGTCTGTCTGATGGCATATCTGAGATTGCTTGGAGGGAAGCAATGTGTAATGATACTTGTTTGTCTTGTGTTGTGGATTATTTGCAACATGGTTGGCCCCAGGAAAGGTATCTTTCTGGTGATGTCCTTTCTTTCTTTAAAGTTAAGGATGAACTTATGTTTGATCAAGGATTTGTAATTAGAAGTGACAAGATTATTCCTCCTTTTGCCTTGAGAGAAAAGATTGTCTCTATGGCACATGGGGATGTCCAGTACCAAAAGGCGTATCCGTGAATTTTACTGGTGGCCTGGTATTGACAAAATGGTTGATAAATGGGTTAGTTCTTGTTCTCCGTGTGCTAAAAGCCACAAGACTGTCAAACCATTGTCCACAGATATTTCTCCCATTGAGTTTGTCACTTGTCCCTGGAAAAAATTAGGCATAGATATCATTGGACCGCTTTCTTTGTCTCCTAACAAGGATGTGTTTGCTTTAGTTTTAATCGACTATTTCTCTAAATGGCCTGAACTTAAGGTTGTGGACAAGGTTGGTTCTACACAGGTCATTCAGTTCCTGGATGAAGTTTTTTGTAGGGAAGGGATTCCAGCCGAAGTTATGTCTGATAACGGTCCACAGCTTGTCAGTAGAGAATTTGTGTCCTTTCTTGAAAGATGTGGCATTGTGCATAAAAGGGTGTCTAATTACAACCCCCAGGCCAATGGTCAGACGGAACGTTTTAATAGGGTTATAAAGGAATCCATCCAATTGGCCATTAAAAGTAATTTGGTTTGGAGAAAAGCTTTGCGTGCTACGTTATTGTTTTATCAAACCTCACCCAACTCGGTCACAGGGTTGTCTCCTTTTGAGATGCTTAGAGGTAGGAAGCCTGGTTCAAAACTTCTTCCTTGGTGGATGAAAATTAAATTCCCGGGTGAAACTCCTTTTGACTGTGATAAAGTAAAAGATAGAGTTTTGAAATACCAAGAGAAGATGAAAAGCAATTTCTTGTCCTTAAACAACCGTTGTAGGAAGATCAGAGTTGGTGATCTTGTACGTGTCAAGTTTGGAAGGTCTATTGGGAATAAATGGAACAAATGGTCTGACCCTTGCAAGGTTATAGAAATCTTCTCTAAAGCAGTTCGTGTTGAGGGGGGTAAAGTATGGAATTTCAGAAGAGTGTCTCTATGTAGAAATTTGAGTTTGGATAGGGGTCAAGGTTCATCATCTTCCTCTAGTACCCATGATTCGACTTTGGATAACATACCAAAGAATTCTGTTGTGGAAGATCTTGTGCCTTACTCCGCTATGGTTGACAATTTCATGCATTAGAGTCAAGATTTGAATGCTTCTGTTCCTGTGGTTAATTCTCCTCCTCAAGATGTTTTTCCTACACTTGTGAATGAGGGTAATGATGGTAACACTATCTCTCAAAACTCTTCTTCAATTTCTCAAAATCCTGTTTCCCGAGACAATGATGTCACTGATTTAGTTTTGAGGAAGAGTTCTCGTGTCAAGCAGATTCCTGTGAAATTACAGGATTATTTCTGTTGAAGTTTTTCTCTGCTTTTTTTTTACATTTTCTTTTATTCCGTTCTTCTTTTGGTTTTTTTTAGGGGGAAAGGTGTGTAGTATTCCATGTTAGAATTGTTATTGTACATTTCCACTGTAACATTCTTTGTGTGTTCATGAGAACACTTTCTACTGGTATTCTGCTGAAGGTGGTTGTTCAAGCTGTCTCTCTCAATAAACTTCTCAACTACTACTTGGACTGGCTAACCTATTTACTACACATTGCTTATTAATCCCCTATCTATCCTCACCAGAATTCAGTACAGAACCCTCTATTCTAAAACAATCACCCATCACTTGATAAGTGCAAGAAAAATCAGAAATATCTTCCTTTGTGTTCCATGGCTAGAAACACTTAATTTTGAAACTCTAGAATTCATACTATTGAAACTACAGAAATACATTTTAATATTGGACAAATTGGATTGTATCTCTTTCCATTTGCATGCAATTGGCTTCATATTAGGCAGTCACAGAGGTAATAGTTACTACGTAGAGATTTAAGAGTTAGATGATTTACTATAAAGAAATTAAGGTATTTGATGTTCTACCACACCCAAGTAAATGGTGACAGTGCCTTCAGGGTCAGTTTTGAAGAGCACAGTTGATGGAGGGAAACACATCTTCATGCAAAAAGGCTATCTTTATTATTTGTTCATTGAGTCAAAATTCTGTTGATGGGTACTGATATTTAAGAAAGTATGTGAGGATGTCACTCATTCCTAGCACCTCTAGAAATCAATCTGTCCAGACATGCCAAACTCACAATTTTAAAACCTTATTCAGCACCTGACAGTTTAAAACTAAATCGCTTTCTTTCTCTTGAATTTTTCAACAAAATACAGCTCTCACAATTTTTATTTTTGACTTTGTGAGCAGGCTAATTTGAAGTGAACCATCAAACTATTGAGTGTTCTGAGCTGAAAGCAGCAGCGGCCCGTACAGGTAAGAGTGGTAGGGCTGGATTGGGGGGGATTCGACATACGACCATCAGAGAAAATTAAATAAATAATTAATTTACACTCGTCGTCTGTCAAAACCTCCCCCGCCCCAATTGGCCCCACCGCTTTTACCTGCACTGGCCGCTGCTGGCTGTGAGGGTGTGTGGGGGGCGGCTGTGTAGTGTCAAAGAGTGCTAAATTGGTGGTGCCCCATGTTTTCAAAGTATTTTGATTTAGGAGGGCCTGCTTGATATCATATGGTACTAACCTGATGGGTATTTGTGAGATACTACAGTGGTAAAGGGTGCAGTGTCTGCAAATGCTAAGTTCCAGAGGCCTTTATGACATCAGGGGATACTGATCTCAGGATTCTTTGTGATCTCAAAGTGTGATGAGTCAAAGAGGCCTTTGTCACATCAGAGGGCTATGAGCTGCTGTGTTTTTTTGTGATCTCAGCAGGTCCCCAGATCAGGTAGTTTAGTTTAAGAAGAGCGGTGGCCATTGCTGATGAATATCGCAGTAGATCAGATAGGCAGGGACGGGGCATGACACGTCTACAGGTGTGAAGCAAAGCAGAACAGGAAGTAGCCCTCTTGCCAGTAACAGTCTGAAAACATGGAGGACAGTGCCTGCGTGAAGCGCCCGGTGGATCCTTTGCTACAAGCGATGGCCTGTAACATGCAGGAGGGGTGGCGTGCCCATCAAGAGGTGCTACAGCATCTTGCTGCTGCAGAGCAAGTCTCACTGGTTATGGACAATGTTTTGGCTGATGCATATATGATGGCTATGGAAGCCATCAGGATCTCCAAAGATAACGACGATGACAGTGAAGAGCAGAGGCATCGCCTGTCTCGCCAGATGGATGAAGCACGGCTGCTGATTGAAGAACGTAAGGCAGAGTTGGAGCAGCTTCGGGAGAAGGTGAATATCGCTGATTGCAAAAGGGACAAGTCCCTCAAACAGCACCGGGGTTACACGAGGAAAATGAAGGACCTCTTGTGCATCATTGGACAGCCTGAACTAGAGGACAGTTGTCTGGGATCTTCTGCCCAGTTCTCTGAGCCTCAAAATGCCTGCAGCAAAGGTGAGATGCATGACACCATCGACACAATATGCCACTCTACAGAACACTTGCCTGTCTAATCACCAATAGGCCCCTGTTGCGACTCTTCCATGTCCAGCCCCAGCAAGACAACCCTGTTGTGCTAAGCTGCTTGATTGTTATTAAATGGGGCACAGTGATTATACAAATCTTGTCGATTCTTTTGTCTACAAAATTAAAAGTTCAGCTTGAGGAGGGAAGATAGCTAGATGCCGCCACGGAACAGTACATTGAAGGCTAATGGCCCTGAATTGTCTGCAGGACTAAGGCAAAGTCAGTGACATGACAATTCACACGTGATTGACTCTGCTCTGAGGCCTACTGGCCTTTCAGAGACCAACCATCTGTCAAAAAAACAAAGATTCCCAAAGTACTCCTCTGGAGTTCTCAGCACTTTATAAAACATTTTGTAAGGACCATGTGGTTCCAAACTGCTATGAACACTGATCATGTAAGTGAGATCTTTGCACATACTTTATCAACATAAATAGGTTCTTGAACTTTATTTCCAAGTAGATGGCCTACAGACCTGCTTTCTTTTTGGATGCTTGGTGCCATTATTCCTTAAAACCTTATGAGACTGTATCTGGTTCATGGATCATGTTGCATGGAACACATTTCATAACATGTCCCTGTGTAAATCAATTAAAAGATCTGCTGACCGAAATGTAGGCCTGCCATTCCTATTACACTATGTTCCAGGATTCTTGAACCTCACATTAAACCAAGCCCAAGATAGTAGACTGACAATAACAGTGCTGAAAAGAAGCACATGTTTATTGGATAGTTTCATAGTACCAGTCTCAGCAGTTTAATTGGATTATATGAAAGCATCGTTCATGGTCATGTTGTGGTTTATGCTTCTTGTGGTGCAATGAGTTGGATGTATTTATTGGCTGATGGAGGAAAATTCATGGGTTGTCTTCAGGAGTCATGATTTAGGGAAATGTGTATCTAATTTTTCATATCTTGTCTCCAGGAGTCAATTTCATGGAGTATTCCTGCTATCCGTAATCATATGCATATTGGGCCAGTTTGATAGCTTGTATTCTAATTTCCCATCATGGCTTTTTTTCTCAGTGGATCCCTTGCTCTTTCTCTGTTTCCTTTGCAGCTTGCTGCACTAGTTTTGACGACCAATGTACAATCCAGAAGCGAACACAGAAACAAACACTGGCACTGCTGCTAGAATGGTACACGCCGTATAACCCACCCCTATAGTAGCAAAATTGTACTCCAACATTTGGACACCCCAAAAGCATCCCTACTAGAATAGGAAAGTCTTCTAGCTCACCACCAAAATCAAAGAGTTCTTATACACAATTTGTGTTTCACAAAATTAGACAAATTGCTAAATCATTATGGTGTGTGCAAAAGTATAATTTCTTTAGGAAATTAGACCACAAGAAAAAATACACGTAATTATATAAGATTATTAAGATCACTATCCCATTTCTAAAAAATGTATTCAGCACCTTTTTTTACTAATACCATTAGGAGATTTTCTAACTAATACAAAACATTTAGACAGTAAAACTTTCTGCGAATGAATAAGCTAGTATTCACAATGGAAGGCAGAGGAAGGGACCTTTATACATTTTCAAGTCATAGAAAGCAGGGAAAAGTTCATAGAAATAATTGTAATCATATCTGTGGAAATAAATCACTACACTTCAGCTTGAGTGTGCTTTGCAGAGCCTGTGGGGAGAAGATGTATGCAAGGGGGTAAGCAGGAGAAAGTGATAGATATGGCATACATCTTGTCTAAAATGGCGTCTATCAGGAAAATGGGGCATATCTAAAACACATTAACTCACTTCTACACATTATATGACATTTGTTTCAACTGTCATCATGCAGAATCAATTGTGAAAACACATATTAACCATTATAATTAATGTCCAAAATATAAACTCCGAAAAAATATTGAACACCTCTATGATACATTGGAAGAACGACTTCAATGCAACAGCCAGGGTCGCCTCAGGTGACACTAGTCACCCGACCCCTGAGAGTGTCTTTGCTCACCAAAGCAACCTTTCTTTACAGCTCAGATGCTGCCAGCATGTCATAAACCCATTATCATTAGAACTGAGCATCCCAGACAATTATTGAAGCCACAATGGCAATGTTACTTAAGCTGAGGGTTTTGTGAATAATAATCTTCAGCTTTTATACCATGTGAGGCGAGAGTCTGCCATAACTCCTCAATATCGTTTGCATGGGACCTAAGCATTTTTTGTTACATTGACAAGCAGGAAAAAATGAAGCCCCTAGACACAGTTGATTTTATGACAATGTCAATCACTGTTGCAGAAAAATATTAAGGGCTAGATTTAGAGTTTGACGGACAGGAGACCCTGCCAGCCAAACTCTTTGTTTGCCTGCCTCACTTACAGATGGGTGAACATTAAATATTCCATTGAAAAATCAGGCCCTAAGTCATCTACATACAGCAGATTGGCAAAAGACCCCTCCAGTTTAGTCTTTCCAATATCTACTTACTCAGCAATATTGCATTGGCCTGCAGTAGCAAATCGCCTCTGAACCAGCATTCAGTAGACTGCAGTCTACAGGGCACCTCGATACAAAGGAGCAGTCCCACCTGCACAGTGACAGAGGACATGATTAACAGCGCTATTTGCATAGCTAAGTACCGGATGGCTTCCCTGCACGTACATGTGCTACCGGATGTTATGTTGTGTATTTCTTTAAGAGCACGAGTTAAGAATGTAGAATGATGTTAGCATGTTGATTCCATGTTAGGAGTCATTCTAAGGAAGCTGTTGATACTGAATACATCGCCTCCCTGGCTCCCACCTGTTATATTACTTTATCTTGTCTTGTCCATTAAATATCCTTTTTGCTATACTTACTCGTCTGGACATCTTCACTACAAATTGGCGACGAGGGAAACTGGACATTTAAACCTTATTTACACTTATTTGGATTCTAAGTGAACTACGAAGGAAAATATATTTCTATCGAAAAACGGATCGGAAAAGAACTAAATCTTGTGAGTTATATGACATTTATTTTTTTTATATATGTATCGCTGCTCGTTCAATCTACGTTTTTACACTGCTGTCGCGTCGTACCTTGATTCACTGAAGGCCGTTGAAGCACCGGGATTGCCTGCATTTTTCAACCCGTGTTGCCGTTCTACCCTGCATGCGCCCAGCAAGCGCGAAGAAGACTGTGTAATTGGATGCGCGTCACAACGCATGCACGAAGGGTGACGCCGGACGTAAGGTCACGCAGCGTGACCCTGCGTGACGGCCATTTTGTGAATTGTTTTGTTTACATTTACGAGGAGAATTAACAGTGTGACAAGAAGATTTGACAGCGTGTGAAACTTTACAGCGCGAAGTGTTTGTGAAATATCTCTTGGTGGAGTAATTGTGAGTGTTTATGCAGACTCCGGTTCACCATACACGATTGTGAATGAAGAGGTTTGGAAGAAGAAATTTGTGAACAAAATTGGTGAGCAATTGAATACACCTGATGTTTGCCCAATCAGTTACACAGGAGATAAAATTGGCATGATTGGTTTTAGATGGCTTACCTTTTTATTTAAAGGGAGGTCTACAAGAGGAAAATTATATGTGGCAAAAGTAGGACCATCAGTTTTGGGGTGGTTTGATCAAAAAAATTTGCATATTATTTTGGACCCCAACAGCAAGGAAAACGTGCTGATTTTGGATGACTGTAGTAAGATGGGGGAAGCATTGTCTGAAAGCTTTCCTAAGGTGTTTAGCAGTGAACTTGGTGTTTTAAAGGGGTTCGAACATAGAATTATTTTGAAGGCTGATGCACAACCTAAGGTTCATAAAGTAAGACCTATACCCATACTAATCAGGGAGGAGGTTAAAAGGGAGATTCAAGGATTGCTTGCTAAAGGTATTATAGAAGAAATTGAGACATGTGAGTGTTTTTCTCCGATTGTGGTTGCCCGGAAACCCAATGGAAAAATCCGCTTATGCATTGATTTACGCCACCTGAACAATAACATCATAGTTGAGAAATTTCCCCTACCTAAAATCAATGAAATGGTATCATCGCTTAAGGGCGCAATGTGGTTCTCCACGGTTGATCTCTCCACCGCATACCATCAGGGAATGTTAGATCCCGACTCTAAGAGACTTACGGCATTTATAACGCCGTTTGGTTGCTACTAGTTCAGGCGTATGCCTTTTGGGTTGGCTTCAGCCGCTGCTGTTTTTCAGCGTCTGATGCATAAACTGTTTGGGGATATGGACAAGATTTCCTTTTTTCAGGATGACATTCTGGTGGCTGCGAGCGACAAAGTGGGTCATGATTTAAAATTAAAACAGGTTTTGGAAACTTTACAGACAGCAGGCCTGACTGTGGAGTTATCCAAATGCAAATTCAGTCAGAGGAGTGTTTTCTATTTAGGACACATTTTAAGTGAAGAGAGTGTCAAACCTAAACCTGCATTGGTAGGAAATATTGTAAAGTTTCCTACACCTGTTTCCAAGGATGAAGTGAGAGCGTTTCTCGGCATGGCTGAGTATTGTGCCAAGTTTATAAAGAATTTTGCTGCAAAAGTCTTCAATATACGTGCACTTCTGAAGAAGAATACAACATTTATGTGGAATGAATTGTGTGAGGAAGAGTTTAAGTTGGTTAAGGTCGATCTACAAAATGTGAATGCACTTGCTAGTTTTGACCCCAATATTGACTGTCTGCTAACCACTGATGCAAGTGACAAAGGCCTGGGTGCCGTGTTATCACAATGTGATTTGGACGGTAAGGAAAGGATAATTTTGTTTGCCTCTAGAGCTCTTTCTCCTGCTGAGAGTAGGTACCCTATTATTGAGAGGGAAGCTCTAGCGTGTGCATGGGCTTTGGAGCATTTTCGAGCATTTGTATGGGGCAAGCCTGTGGCCAATCGTACTGACCACAAACCTTTAATTCGTATTTTGTCATGTGAGGGTATTTCAGGTGCGTCAGCAAGGTTAGCTAGACTGTCTATGCGTATGAAGGAGTATATTTATAAAATGGTCTATCTACCTGGAAGAGATAATTGCATTGCTGATTGCTTATCTAGACTTCTACCTCCTCTAGAGGAGTGTGATGATGATCCTTGGAGTGAATACTGTGTGGCATTGGTACATGATTGTGGCGAACCTGCCATAAACAAGACTGAATGGTTGGTTGAACAGGGGAAGGATGTTGTGTTGAAGAATGTGTTGGAGTACATTTGCAAAGGTTGGCCCAAGAAGAGAGATATTCCTGGGTTGAATGCGTTTTGGCAGATCCGCATGGAGTGGTCTTCTGAGAATGGTATACTTTTTAGGGGCAATAGAATCATTCCACCTGTGTCTTTGAGAAGGAAAATTTTGCAACTTTGTCATGAAGGACATTTTGGAATTGTGAGGACCAAGTCTGTCGTTAAAGGAATGTTTTGGTGGCCAGGTGTTGATGGTGCAATAGAGGATTTTGTAAGAAGATGTGATGTTTGCAAGTCTGCTGACAAGACACTTAGGACTTTAAAACCTGGAATGAGTGATGGTCTGATACCTGATTTTCCTTGAGATACCATTGCAATTGATATTATTGGACCCATTGGAGACTCAAAGGAGTTTGGTTTGGTTGCCATCGATCTTTTCTCTAAATGGCCGATTGTTAAATTTGTTGAGAAAGTTGATACCCAGACTGTGCTTAAATTCTTAGACAAGTTATTTATCATGGAGGGTTTACCTGTTTGCATTCTTTCTGACAATGGTGTCCAATTTACATCCAAGCAGGCTAAAGAGTATTTTGAAAAGTGTGGTATCAAACACAAAACCACAGAGTGATCAAGGGCATTATTCAGGCTTCGGTGCATAGGAAGTTAGATTGGAAAGTGCAAGTACAGAAGGCAGTTTGGTCGTATAGGATTACAGTACAAAACAGCACTGGCATGTCCCCGTTCATCATGATGAGAGGCAGAACAGCGAGGTGTAAGTTTAACCCTGGGTGGCTTTTTGATGGAAAAATAGCAAATTGGTCTCCTGTGGATGTTAAGAATAAATTGGTGTCTACCCATGCTAAGAGCAAGGATTTTTATGATTGTCATCACAACACTAAGGATGTTCTAGTCAAGGTTGGAGATTGGGTGAGGGTTAGGAAACCTTTCAAGGTACCTAAAGGTGTGAGTTGTTTTGAACCACCATGTAGGGTTGCTGAGGTTTTAAAAAATTCTGTAGGACTTGACGACGGAAGGGTATGGAATCTTAAAAGCATCGCCATGAATCCTGATCAAGACTTTGTAGAGGAGTGTTCTGATCCTAAGGATAATGATTTTGATTGGATTGAAGATCATTTTGAGAATAGTCATTTACAATCTCAACTGGCTAATGATTCTATGTTTGTTTCTGAACAGCGTAATCTCAGGCAACCCAGTTCTCCTTTGTGTGATGAGGGGGGAATGGGCGAAGGTTGCAGTTCTGACGTTCAGACAACTGCTCAATTGGATGTATGTGATACTCTTCGGAACAATGTGGTTGATGTCCTACCAGGTAAAAGAACTAGAGCCTTGCCAGGTTGGCTTATGGGGTTCGTTATGTAAATATATTGACTTATATATTGCTCTATCTTCCCTCATTTTTATTTCTCTTTCCTTGTATATATTTTTCTTTCATTGTATAGGGGGGATGTGTTATGTTGTGTATTTCTTTAAGAGCACGAGTTAAGAATGTAGAATGATGTTAGCATGTTGATTCCATGTTAGGAGTCATTCTAATGAAGCTGTTGATACTGAATACATTGCTTCCCTGGCTCCCACCTGTTATATTACTTTATCTTGTCTTGTCCATTAAATATCCTTTTTGCTATACTTATTCGTCTGGACATCTTCACTACACCGGAGCTGCTGAACGACTTGCGTCACCATCAGCACGTAGTCGAACGCCACCCGAGGTTTGTGGGAAGAGAATGCCAGCGTCGCGATGAAGGCAGATAGCAAGGTAAGATGACAGACTTAAATTATGCACATTCGAACCATCACCGTTTAAATTCCTCCACAGTAGAGCTCTCATGAAAGCCCTTCAAATCAGCGAAATCCAATTTAGAAACCCGACATAGCCGAGTCATGTAATTTCTGCTACCAATAATTCCCAAAGGCCACAGTCAAAGCAGATCTGGTGACGGAAGACAAAGATGAGAGTAGCCAAAAATTCCCACACAGGCAAACTGAGATGATCCTACCGTAATCCGACGTACCAAATAAATAAATAAAAATTGGTCATCAATACTGCCGTAGGTCATAGTCCATTCAAATCAGTTTTCACAGAGACTTCCAGCTTCCTCCATGAAGATAAGGAATTCCACATTACTTTTAAAATCTGACACGTGGGTCGGTGGGTGAATAAAATTAATCCCAATCGTCGCCAATTTGTAATACGTTTATTCCAAGTTATTCACCCACAATACATATGCGTCCTGTCTCTCGGAGTTCCCTCAGTAACTGAGAGCTACTCAGAGAACCTCAAGCCAGGAAATCTAGAACTATTCAAAAGGATACAGAAATGCAGAAAGGCATCACTAACATTCTATATACATTCAATAACATACTATTACACCTGACCTGTTTTTTTGCTTCCTGTTTAATTGGATACTGTCTCTGTGGAGTTAGAGTAGATTTTAATGGTATCACATGGTGGGTTGAATCTTCATCTCACCCAACATGGTTGCCATATAGTCTATGGGAAGGGCTACTGCCCACTCCTGCGCATATACGTGTTTTAAGTGTGTGGGAACGAGGTCGAAAAAGGTTGGAAAAATGACCATTTCTCTCTTTGGGCAATCCATAACAAAAGCAGGTGGCCAATCTCTTGCAGCTAAAAATGTCATAGCTAAAAGTAAGCGTGGGCGGAAAATCCGTTCCGCTCGCGGATTTTGCGGATTTTCTGGAAATCCGCAATCCGCGAGATTTGCGGATTTCCCGCAAAATCCGCAAATTCGCACAGAGCGGATTTTTTTGGCGGCGCGCGGCGTTGGTGATACAATTTTTGCGGCGCGCGGCGTTTCTCATCGTTTGCCGAGTTGTTTTTCTCGATATTTTGCGAGTGCTGCGCCATTTTGGATCTTGCTGTGTGATCCCGCGGGAATTTGGCGAGCGCGATTACGTCATCGCGGCTTGCCAACTTGCACAGCGAGAGTTTGTCAACGCGAGTACGGCGAGATCACGTCTTGCGGTACTTCGCAATTGCGAGATTTGAGATGCGGCGAGCGAAAATATAAATTTGCAATTCTGCACAAGAAATCCACCAGCAAGCAGCATAAACCTTCTAGAAATGATGATTTTTATGTGAATAACTCCTTAGTTTGACATTTGCCTGCACTTTTTTAGCGAGGAGTCCATTTTGGGGAGGGGGCAGGGGGGTGGGAGGAAGGAAGTGCCCCATAGTCTTCAACTTCCTGTTCCTGTTCAGCAGGCTCCTCCCAGTGCTTTGTCCATCTCCTGGTCACTTTTCATTTGGATGTGGACCTGGAAGGATTACTTTTTGTGGATGCTGCTGGATCTTTGGATTTGAGGCCTTTTTGACTTTGTTTGGATCACTGTTGGATTAGAAATTTTACAAGTAAGTTTGTTTGGGGCATTACAGTTGCTGCAACTAAAATTTTGGGATTTTCGATTTTTGGGCTGTTTTGGGGCCTTTTGCCCAGGGCCCAGGGTACTCAGTGGTGGGTGGACTGATTCTTTCTGTGGGTTGTCTTGAACTTAAACATCATGGAGGCCATAGATGAATTGGGATTGTGCTGATTTTTCTGTGTTTTTCGATTTTTTTTTTGTGTAAAATGTTGTGTTTTTCGATTTTTGACCTGTTGTTGGGGCCTTGACCAGGGGTAGTGAGTGGTGCATGGGCCTAGTCTTTCTGTGGGCTGTCTTGAATTTAAACATCATGGAGGCCATGGATGGAATGGGATTGTGCTGATTTTGCAGTGTTTTTCGATTTTTGGGCCTGTACTTGTGGCCTTTTCACCAGGGGTATTTGAGTCTAGCATGGGCCTAGTCTTTCTGTGGGCTGTCTTGAATTTAAACATCATGGAGGCCATGGATGGAATGGGATTGTGCTGATTTTGCAGTGTTTTTCGATTTTTGGGGGTGTTCATGGGGAGGGACATGCCATGTGGCTGGTGGCCATTTTGAGTGCAGCTACAGGCACTGGCCATGTGCTGGCAGGCAAGTGGCCATTTTGAATGCAGGCTTTGTTGTTAGGCCTCCAACCATTTTGCCTACTTTTCAACCTTTATTTATGCCCAGGGGTAGTGAGTCTTGCATGGGCCTAGTCTTTCTGTGGGTTGTCTTGAATTTAAACATCATGGAGGCCATGGATTGAATGGGATTGTGCTGATTTTGCAGTGTTTTTCGATTTTTGGGCCTGTACTTGTGGCCTTTTCACCAGGGGTATTTGAGTCTAGCATGGGCCTAGTCTTTCTGTGGGCTGTCTTGAATTTAAACATCATGGAGGCCATGGATGGAATAGGATTGTGCTGATTTTGCAGTGTTTTTCGATTTTTGGGCCTGTACTTGTGGCCTTTTCACCAGGGGTATTTGAGTCTAGCATGGGCCTAGTCTTTCTGTGGGTTGTCTTGAATTTAAACATCATGGAGGCCATGGATTGAATGGGATTGTGCTGATTTCGCAGTGTTTTTCGATTTTTGGGGGTGTTCATGGGGAGGGACATGCCATGTGGCTGGTGGCCATTTTGAGTGCAGCTACAGGCACTGGCCATGTGCTGGCAGGCAAGTGGCCATTTTGAATGCAGGCTTTGTTGTTAGGCCTCCAACCATTTTGCCTACTTTTCAACCTTTATTTATGCCCAGGGGTAGTGAGTCTTGCATGGGCCTAGTCTTTCTGTGGGTTGTCTTGAATTTAAACATCATGGAGGCCATGGATTGAATGGGATTGTGCTGATTTTGCAGTGTTTTTCGATTTTTGGGCCTGTACTTGTGGCCTTTTCACCAGGGGTATTTGAGTCTAGCATGGGCCTAGTCTTTCTGTGGGCTGTCTTGAATTTAAACATCATGGAGGCCATGGATGGAATAGGATTGTGCTGATTTTGCAGTGTTTTTCGATTTTTGGGCCTGTACTTGTGGCCTTTTCACCAGGGGTATTTGAGTCTAGCATGGGCCTAGTCTTTCTGTGGGTTGTCTTGAATTTAAACATCATGGAGGCCATGGATTGAATGGGATTGTGCTGATTTTGCAGTGTTTTTCGATTTTTGGGCCTGTACTTGTGGCCTTTTCACCAGGGGTATTTGAGTCTAGCATGGGCCTAGTCTTTCTGTGGGCTGTCTTGAATTTAAACATCATGGAGGCCATGGATGGAATAGGATTGTGCTGATTTTGCAGTGTTTTTCGATTTTTGGGCCTGTACTTGTGGCCTTTTCACCAGGGGTATTTGAGTCTAGCATGGGCCTAGTCTTTCTGTGGGTTGTCTTGAATTTAAACATCATGGAGGCCATGGATTGAATGGGATTGTGCTGATTTTGCAGTGTTTTTCGATTTTTGGGGGTGTTCATGGGGAGGGACATGCCATGTGGCTGGTGGCCATTTTGAGTGCAGCTACAGGCACTGGCCATGTGCTGGCAGGCAAGTGGCCATTTTGAATGCAGGCTTTGTTGTTAGGCCTCCAACCATTTTGCCTACTTTTCAACCTTTATTTATGCCCAGGGGTAGTGAGTCTTGCATGGGCCTAGTCTTTCTGTGGGTTGTCTTGAATTTAAACATCATGGAGGCCATGGATTGAATGGGATTGTGCTGATTTTGCAGTGTTTTTCGATTTTTGGGCCTGTACTTGTGGCCTTTTCACCAGGGGTATTTGAGTCTAGCATGGGCCTAGTCTTTCTGTGGGCTGTCTTGAATTTAAACATCATGGAGGCCATGGATGGAATAGGATTGTGCTGATTTTGCAGTGTTTTTCGATTTTTGGGCCTGTACTTGTGGCCTTTTCACCAGGGGTATTTGAGTCTAGCATGGGCCTAGTCTTTCTGTGGGTTGTCTTGAATTTAAACATCATGGAGGCCATGGATTGAATGGGATTGTGCTGATTTTGCAGTGTTTTTCGATTTTTGGGGGTGTTCATGGGGAGGGACATGCCATGTGGCTGGTGGCCATTTTGAGTGCAGCTACAGGCACTGGCCATGTGCTGGCAGGCAAGTGGCCATTTTGAATGCAGGCTTTGTTGTTAGGCCTCCAACCATTTTGCCTACTTTTCAACCTTTATTTATGCCCAGGGGTAGTGAGTCTTGCATGGGCCTAGTCTTTCTGTGGGTTGTCTTGAATTTAAACATCATGGAGGCCATGGATTGAATGGGATTGTGCTGATTTTGCAGTGTTTTTCGATTTTTGGGCCTGTACTTGTGGCCTTTTCACCAGGGGTATTTGAGTCTAGCATGGGCCTAGTCTTTCTGTGGGCTGTCTTGAATTTAAACATCATGGAGGCCATGGATGGAATAGGATTGTGCTGATTTTGCAGTGTTTTTCGATTTTTGGGCCTGTACTTGTGGCCTTTTCACCAGGGGTATTTGAGTCTAGCATGGGCCTAGTCTTTCTGTGGGTTGTCTTGAATTTAAACATCATGGAGGCCATGGATTGAATGGGATTGTGCTGATTTTGCAGTGTTTTTCGATTTTTGGGGGTGTTCATGGGGAGGGACATGCCATGTGGCTGGTGGCCATTTTGAGTGCAGCTACAGGCACTGGCCATGTGCTGGCAGGCAAGTGGCCATTTTGAATGCAGGCTTTGTTGTTAGGCCTCCAACCATTTTGCCTACTTTTCAACCTTTATTTATGCCCAGGGGTAGTGAGTCTTGCATGGGCCTAGTATTTCTGTGGGTTGTCTTGAATTTAAACATCATGGAGGCCATGGATTGAATGGGATTGTGCTGATTTTGCAGTGTTTTTCGATTTTTGGGCCTGTACTTGTTGCCTTTTCACCAGGGGTATTTGAGTCTAGCATGGGCCTAGTCTTTCTGTGGGCTGTCTTGAATTTAAACATCATGGAGACCATGGATGGAATAGGATTGTGCTGATTTTGCAGTGTTTTTCGATTTTTGGGCCTGTACTTGTGGCCTTTTCACCAGGGGTATTTGAGTCTAGCATGGGCCTAGTCTTTCTGTGGGTTGTCTTGAATTTAAACATCATGGAGGCCATGGATTGAATGGGATTGTGCTGATTTTGCAGTGTTTTTCGATTTTTGGGGGTGTTCATGGGGAGGGACATGCCATGTGGCTGGTGGCCATTTTGAGTGCAGCTACAGGCACTGGCCATGTGCTGGCAGGCAAGTGGCCATTTTGAATGCAGGCTTTGTTGTTAGGCCTCCAACCATTTTGCCTACTTTTCAACCTTTATTTATGCCCAGGGGTAGTGAGTCTTGCATGGGCCTAGTCTTTCTGTGGGTTGTCTTGAATTTAAACATCATGGAGGCCATGGATTGAATGGGATTGTGCTGATTTTGCAGTGTTTTTCGATTTTTGGGCCTGTACTTGTGGCCTTTTCACCAGGGGTATTTGAGTCTAGCATGGGCCTAGTCTTTCTGTGGGCTGTCTTGAATTTAAACATCATGGAGGCCATGGATGGAATAGGATTGTGCTGATTTTGCAGTGTTTTTCGATTTTTGGGCCTGTACTTGTGGCCTTTTCACCAGGGGTATTTGAGTCTAGCATGGGCCTAGTCTTTCTGTGGGTTGTCTTGAATTTAAACATCATGGAGGCCATGGATTGAATGGGATTGTGCTGATTTTGCAGTGTTTTTCGATTTTTGGGGGTGTTCATGGGGAGGGACATGCCATGTGGCTGGTGGCCATTTTGAGTGCAGCTACAGGCACTGGCCATGTGCTGGCAGGCAAGTGGCCATTTTGAATGCAGGCTTTGTTGTTAGGCCTCCAACCATTTTGCCTACTTTTTAACCTTTATTTATGCCCAGGGGTAGTGAGTCTTGCATGGGCCTAGTCTTTCTGTGGGTTGTCTTGAATTTAAACATTATGGAGGGCATGGATGGATTGGGATTGTGCTGATTTTGCAGTGTTTTTCGATTTTTTTGTGCTCTATAACTGAACTGATGTTCCTCTGTCTTCCATTTTTTTTAGGTGCACAAGACTCAAGAGAACCACCAGTGCCAGGAAGAAGTCCTGCAGCGGTGCGTGTGTGTGTGCAGCATAACGTCACGCGACGTCACGTCTGGCCTCAGACAACTCTACAATTCGTGCAACTGCGGCCTGCTGTCTGACCTGCTCTGAAGAAGATGGCCCCGCCCCCAAAGAAAGTTCTCCGTAGCTCCTCTAGCAAGAAAGTTGCTAGTAAGCAGCAGAAGAAGCAAGTTACCAAGGAGGCTGGTGTGCCACCCGCCACTTTTTTTGGGAGCAAAAAAAAAAGTACGCCTGCAGCAGCAGGATCTGCTGGGGACCAACCTGAGAGCAGCACCCCTGCTCCATTGGGTTCAGTGCCTCCACCACCAAGGCAACTTAAGTCAAAGCCCTTGAGTGCTTCAGAGGCAGTCAGTGTACTTCTCCAATCACCATCGACCAGTGATGTTGGCTCATCGCAAGAAAGTAGCAGCAATGTCCCTGAATCAACACAGGTTGTTGTAACTCATCTGACAAGTGTTGAACAACCACAGCCGTAACAACACCATGTGCAAGTACACGCCCAAGTACATGTGGAAGGAGAGGCAGCAAAAGGAGATGCGCAAGCAAAGGTGCATGGAGGTTCACAAGTGCCCACAATAGTTGTTCCTCCCGAAGTAGGGGCACATTTGGAAATCGACATTGAAGCTGAGGTATCATTGGAAGCCACTCCTCCTGATGATCATTCATTGTCTTCCACATCCCTAGCAAGGAAAAGATCAAGGGGGGTGTCTACATCTTCTTCAAGCCCACCTCGTTCTGGTGCAAGTGATCTGTCTTGGGAACCACAACAACTGCGGTCTGACAGTGAGGCAGAGGCACACCATGATCTGACACCGGCACCTAAGCGTAAAAGGAAGGTCGTCCAAAAACTCAAACCTATGGAGTGTGATGAGGCTCAACAAGAAGTGACAGATACTGCTGGTGATGAAGCCTCTCACGATGACGACGAGCCAGTCATCACAAAGGTCACTGCAGCCCCACCGGGCATGCAGCAAAGAGACATTTTGACCCTATCCCGAGAAGCTGCTGAGCGTGATGATGATGTCGGCGAGGAGGCAATGGAAATGGAATCATTAGATTTGGAGTTAAGTAGTACACCAAAACCTACCGCTTCCATATTTCTTCGCAAGAAGGTACCCACCTCGTCCTCGACCTCAATTCGTGGTGGTGAAAGTGCAAAACGTACTGAAGTTCGGCAATCCACATCCTCCACTTCATCTGTCATTAGCAGCAGGACCACCACCACCAGTATCGCCGCCTCCTCCGGCCCCCGAAGACATTTCAAGTCTCCAGTTTGGGACTTCTTTAGTGTTTGCCCAAAAAAGGAAAACGTAGCCATTTGTAGCCTTTGTAAGCTTCGATTTAGTCGTGGTAAGCTTGGTTCTAACTATGGTACCGGAGGCCAGAGAGGTCATCTTGAGAGAAGGCACGCTGTCGAATGGTTTCCGCACCTAGAGGCGGTCAAGAAAGCCGGAATTGCACGTAATGAAAACGTTGATTTGTCATCTGCTGATGACGAGGAGGTAGAAGAAGACGATTCAAACACTTCACTTACACCCAGTTCCCATGTCAGCAGCACACCCCATGGGAGCCACACTAAGAGTGTGGGAGAGAGTGAGACATCAATGCGGAAAAGTTCATCAGCGAGCGTAACTGGGTCGAAGAGATCATCATCATCCCGTAAATCATTGGTCCAGGGCAACATTAAAAAGATGTTGTTTACAGAAGCGCAATATGAACGCAACCACCCAATGACCCGTCTGTATAACACTAAGCTGGCTAAAATGCTAGCTCTGGACCTTCTCCCTTTTTCTTTTGTAGAAGGGGTTGGTTTTCTAGAATTAGTGGCAGTGCTCTGCCCTAAATGGAAGGTTCCTAGCCGGTTCTATTTTGCCCGAGTTGCGGTTCCAGCACTACATGAAGATGTTCTGAAGGTGATTGGGGCAGCTTTGCAGAAGAGTGCTGTTCACACTATACATCTGACAACAGACATGTGGACCAGTGGCGCAGGCGCTGATTACATGTGCATCACTGCACACTGGGTCTCTTTTTCAGGGGCTAAAGCAAAGCTAAACTCAGGTGTTGACACTAACATTGTTTTTAAAGGTGCTCGGAAACATGCAACACTAGCCATGTTTGGTTTGGAGAAACGTCACACAGCAGAAAACATTTTGGATGTCTTTAACACAAAGGTCCTTAACTGTCTGTCCCCACTAAAACGCAATGTTGGTTATGTTTCCACGGACAATGGCTCCAATATAGTTAAGGCCATGAGGGACGGTTACTATTTCAGAGTGCCGTGTTTGGCGCACTGTATAAACCTGGTTGTCCAAAAATTCTTGGGTAATAAACGCAGTGCAGCGTACAGTGTATTGGAGAACTGCCGAAAAATTTGCAAGCATTTCAGGCATTCTTTTAAGGCCCGCAAGCAGCTGAGGAGCATGCTATATCAATGTCAAATGCCAGTGAAAGCACTCATCCAGGAGGTGGTAACACGTTGGAACTCAACCTTCTACATGCTTGAGCGTCTGTATGAGCAGTATACGCAACTCGATCAATATTTCTTGAAAGAGGGTATAGAGGAGCTGAGGATGGGTGGGCCGCAATGGAACATAGTTGAAAGCCTAACACGCATGCTTCGTCCTTTTGAGGTCTTCACGCGTGCAGTCAGCAAGGAGGACTCTAATTTGGGAAAAGCTATCCCATTGTTGTACATGCTGGAGGACCAACTGAAGGAGGTGTGTTCTGTGTTTCGAAAAGATGACAAAAAGAAAGACTCTTCTTTGCTTCTGGCTGAGCAATTATTAGAGCTCCTACAAGGTGATGAACGTCTTAAAAAGATCCACTCAGAACAGCATTACATTTGTGCTACTATTCTGGATCCACGCTACAAAAAGGCGCTGGCAGGCAGAGCATTCTTTCCTTTTGCTGATGAAGATGTTACAAAGTACAAACGTTGGCTAGCCTTGTCAGCCAAGAAGTTTGAAACAGAACGGCTGGAAATTGAAGGAAATGGCAGTACATCAGCAGGCCATCCCCAGTCAAAACAATCCACTTCTGCACCTGTGGCTGTGGCACAAGTGACCTCTCAGCCGTTAAAGACACCGGCAACCGGATCATCTGCACGAAAGACAACAGAAACATTGGAGGCTGAAGAGGATTGGCTAGCTCTGCGTGGGTTTGGTTCTCAAAAGGTCAGAGGCACAGCAAGAGCTACGCAAAGTGGAGGAACCTTGGAGGAGGACCTTGAGTCGATGGTGAAGGACTATCTGAATGACTCCACAGAGGTCTATGTTAATTCTGACCCATTGGCGTATTGGCATGGGAAAAAAGAATTGTGGCCACAGCTCACCAACCTGGCTTTAAACTACTTGTCTTGCCCACTCGCAAGTGTGTCTTCTGAACGGGTTTTCAGTGCGGCTGGTGGGATTGTAACTCCCAAACGGAGCCGCCTCTCGCCCAAAAATGTGGAGAGGTTAACAATGATCAAGATGAATCAGCACCTCATACCACCAGATATAAGAGTACGAGAGAGCGTGCCGGATGAAGAGGAGGTGGCCAGCACCATAGATGAGGGAATTTCTACTCTGTCAGGTGGCACTGACCTCACCCTGGCTGAATTCGCAGAGTATGATGACGAAGCCTTATTCTTATTCCTGGACCGTGATACCGACTTCGAGCCCTGAAAATGAGACAACGAATCAATAACTTTCTTTTTCATCCTTATTCACTTTTATTCCTGTGTGTCTGTCTTTCTTTGTTGTGCACAGTTAATATAATTCAAACTTTAATCAGATAATCACAAAAACAAGCCCATCAGCAGAACTGTCTTCACTTGTTTGCTAATTTATTTGAAGGTGCCGCAGTCTGCATTCCTCAGGTTCACAAGTTCAGAAGAACATGCTCCTCTATCCTCCTCCTCCAGACTCCTATTTCCATCAAAGCAGAGGGCTGGTTTACGCCCAATGAAGAAAGACTCAGCACTTGTGGGGGTGTTGTTCTACCTCTTTGCAGGTGAGTTGACGGGTCTGGGGCCATTGCTGGGAAGCACTAAAAGTGGTTTGTGCCAAATCCGAGGCGGAAAATTTTTTGTGTTTTTGATGACTTGCTTGCCTTTGAGGTGCTCTTAGGGGGGGTTCCGTCTGTTTGTGGGTGAGTTTCGTGGTCTGAGAGCATTGCTGGGACACTCTAATCTTGATTGCATTTGCTTTTCAGGAAATCCGTCGTGCCAACCCCGACTTATGGCCTAGCTACGCAGCGCGTTTGGACCGAAGGCCCAGAAATATTGCAAGTATGAGATTTTGCTTTTGGCCTGTTTGGGGGTGTTATGCTTCTTGGCGGGTGGGTTGCCGGGTCTTGGGGCATTCCTGAGAAGGTCTAATACCGGGTAGAAGTGGTTGGTACAAAATCCAGGCCGATTTTTTTTTGGTCTATTTCTGACATTTTGCTCTATGTAGCGTTTTCGGGGGCCTGTTTGGGGGGCTTCCTGGTGTTTGTGGGTGAGTTTCGTGGTCTGGGAGCACTGCTGGGACACTCTAATCTTGATTGCATTTGCTTTTCAGGAAATCCGTCGTGCCAACCCCGACTTATGGCCTAGCTACGCAGCGCGTTTGGACCGAAGGCCCAGAAATATTGCAAGTATGAGATTTTGCTTTTGGCCTGTTTGGGGGTGTTATGCTTCTTGGCGGGTGGGTTGCCGGGTCTTGGGGCATTCCTGGGAAGGTCTAATACCGGGTAGAAGTGGTTGGGACAAAATCCAGGCCGATTTTTTTTTGGGCTATTTCTGACATTTTGCTCTATGTAGCGTTTTCGGGGGCCTGTTTGGGGGGCTTCCTGGTGTTTGTGGGTGAGTTTCGTGGTGTGGGAGCACTGCTGGCTATATATACTTTACTTTGCAAGAGGTTTGAAGCAAATCCATGGTGGCTGAGGGGACTTAGGGCCTAGCTGCAGAGCGCGCGCGGAGTGATTTGGGAAATTTGTGAAAAAGTGACTAAGTCCCCATTTTTGTACTTTTGCTCTTTGGCTGTTTGGGGGTCTTCTACTCGTTTTCTCCTGGGTTGACGGCTCTGGGGCCATTGCTGGGAAGCTCTAATACCGGATAAAAGTGTTTTGGACCAAATCCCAGGCGGAATTTTTTTTGTGTTTTTGATGACTTGCTTGCCTTTGAGGTGCTCTTAGGGGGGGTTCCGTCTGTTTGCGGGTGAGTTTCGTGGTCTGGGAGCACTGCTGGGACACTCTAATCTTGATTGCATTTGCTTTTCAGGAAATCGGTCGTGCCAACCCCGACTTATGGCCTAGCTACGCAGCGCGTTTGGACCGAAGGCCCAGAAATATTGCAAGTATGAGATTTTGCTTTTGGCCTGTTTGGGGGTGTTACGCTTCTTGGCGGGTGGGTTGCCGGGTCTTGGGGCATTCCTGAGAAGGTCTAATACCGGGTAGAAGTGGTTGGTACAAAATCCAGGCCGATTTTTTTTTGGGCTATTTCTGACATTTTGCTCTATGTAGCGTTTTCGGGGGCCTGTTTGGGGGGCTTCCTGGTGTTTGTGGGTGAGTTTCGTGGTCTGGGAGCACTGCTGGGACACTCTAATCTTGATTGCATTTGCTTTTCAGGAAATCCGTCGTGCCAACCCCGACTTATGGCCTAGCTACGCAGCGCGTTTGGACCGAAGGCCCAGAAATATTGCAAGTATGAGATTTTGCTTTTGGCCTGTTTGGGGGTGTTATGCTTCTTGGCGGGTGGGTTGCCGGGTCTTGGGGCATTCCTGGGAAGGTCTAATACCGGGTAGAAGTGGTTGGGACAAAATCCAGGCCGATTTTTTTTTGGGCTATTTCTGACATTTTGCTCTATGTAGCGTTTTCGGGGGCCTGTTTGGGGGGCTTCCTGGTGTTTGTGGGTGAGTTTCGTGGTCTGGGAGCACTGCTGGGACACTCTAATCTTGATTGCATTTGCTTTTCAGGAAATCCGTCGTGCCAACCCCGACTTATGGCCTAGCTACGCAGCGCGTTTGGACCGAAGGCCCAGAAATATTGCAAGTATGAGATTTTGCTTTTGGCCTGTTTGGGGGTGTTATGCTTCTTGGCGGGTGGGTTGCCGGGTCTTGGGGCATTCCTGGGAAGGTCTAATACCGGGTAGAAGTGGTTGGGACAAAATCCAGGCCGATTTTTTTTTGGTCTATTTCTGACATTTTGCTCTATGTAGCGTTTTCGGGGGCCTGTTTGGGGGGCTTCCTGGTGTTTGTGGGTGAGTTTCGTGGTCTGGGAGCACTGCTGGGACACTCTAATCTTGATTGCATTTGCTTTTCAGGAAATCCGTCGTGCCAACCCCGACTTATGGCCTAGCTACGCAGCGCGTTTGGACCGAAGGCCCAGAAATATTGCAAGCATGAGATTTTGCTTTTGGCCTGTTTGGGGGTGTTACGCTTCTTGGCGGGTGGGTTGCCGGGTCTTGGGGCATTCCTGGGAAGGTCTAATACCGGGTAGAAGTGGTTGGGACAAAATCCGCGCGGAAAAGCCTTTAGTTTTGGCACTTTTTGTAACTTAGGGTTCGTTAGGGTTAGCCCTAGCAGCAGGATTGCATGTGTTTCGGGGTGTTCTAGATTTTTCAAACTGAGTTCTGGGGTCTTAGAGCACTCGTGAGAATGTGTAATTTTGGTTGCAAGTCATTTGAAGAAAATCCATGGTGGGAAAGGGGGGATTTGGCATAGTTAAAGAAAGCCTTTGCCACTATTCTTAACTTAGGGTTCGTTAGGGTTAGCAGTATTTCTATTGCATGTGTTTGAGTGGGGGGGATTTCGAGTCTTGGAGCGATGCTGGCTATGGCTACTTTTGCTTGGTTGCTTGCAAGTGGTTTGAATGCAATCCACGGTGGGTAATGGGTAATTAGGGTACTTCGGCCTACTTTTACTTTCAAAGTAAGTTTTGTCACCAGTTTTCTGCTAGGCCTCGTTTTTTGAGATTTGATTGGGGGTCTTCTACATTTTTGCGACTGGCTTTAGTAAGGGTCTGGGTGGGAGCACTGCTAGGAAGATCTAATTTTGTTCTAAAACACAGTTTACAGCCTACATACCTTATATTTATTTATCAGTGGTGTTGTAATATTATATCACTTCCTGTTTTTCGTTGAATAATTACAGGCCGGGTTTCAGTCTCTGCAATGGGGAAAAAAGGATGGAGTCAGGCTTCACAGTAGCGAGCCACAATTCAGCATCAGGCAGGCAGTGGACAGGGTGTCTTCTGGTGACCAACATCGATGGACGAAGCGTCGGCTGCAATGGAGGAGTGCCGCTCATAGGAGGATTTTTTTTCTGCGGGCAACTTACTTACCACTTCCAACAGGACCACTACAACCACATAGATACAGTATCCCTTGCCTTTTTCTCTGACTGTGACTGCATTTCTTGGCTCTCTCTCTGCTTCTACATTGATCCCTTAACACATCACTTAGTCCACTCCACTATCACATCTGCACCACACATAGTCATTTGTAAGTGCTCCTACGTAATTCGCAAGTCGCAGCACGCCCCAGGCCGTAGAGGACTGGGATGGCCCCAATGATGAAGCATGTCACCAAGGGGCAACCCTGGTGAGTGAGGGGACACCTAGAAAAAAAGCAATTTCTCCTTTTCTATCTACTATACCTTCTGTCAGGTTACGCAGCCCCTAAGCGCCTACCGTACTATGAAACTACATTTCCCATGAGTAGGCGGGAGACTTGCAGACTATTTAGTGAGACTATATGAGAGTACCCTTGTATGTTAGGACAGCACTTCACTGATGCCTGTCTTGTCTTCTGTTACAGGTATCCTTTCCCTGCTGACCCTACCTTTACCCATCCCACATTTTTTATTTTAGTTTGTTATTTTTCTCCCCCGCCTAATGCCTCGAACACCCTGTGTTTACACTTCTGGGTGTTGGTGACATTTGGAGGTGGAACCATATTTGCATCGACTGGATCACGGGGAGTAAACCTGACACCTTCCAGACCAACCCCATTGAGTGTTGTTGTGAATGGATTTATAGTGACCAGCAAGGCTCTCAGGTATCTGGCTACAGAGACCTTATGTTGAATATAGTTATCAATATTTCCACCCACGCCCTGTACTGTCGCATTCTTTCTTCCACAGTTGTCGAAAGTACTAATTACTTTTAACTGACATGCATGCAGTTACAGTAGTGTATGCACTTTCAAAGATTGATGGATAGGTTTGTACCCAAAGATTTGTTTATGTTCACAATTGTTCGTCCATGCTGTGCTACTTTTTCTTGTCTCCCAAAACCTTTCCCAAAAACCCCCGTACCCATCCATTTTTCAAACCCTAACCCTCTTCCCCCGGGCTGTGTGGTTTTGATTGATGTGTGACTAAATTACAGCAATAAATCCACACACTTGCTGGGGAGGATAAGGTGATAGCAACAGGCTGGTGAAGAAATCCCAGGATATATTCTTACTCTGCTTGACAAAGACCCATGGCTAATGTCAAAGAACTTCAACCGAATTAGTTATACTTTAACATTTGTTAGGCTACAACGTGGCACTGTTCTAGTGTACTTCTGTCACCTGCTATATTCTGTATTGTACCTTTGTATTGCTCAGGAGGACAAACCAGATTTCATTTTCTTTTTTTCATAGGCAAGCAACTGCCACTGTGTCACACCACTAGTACCACCGCTATGAGGAAATTTTATCCGCCCAGGATTGCCAACCTTATTTGCTGTTTCCCGTGGAGCCAGCCCTGGGCCTAGCCCTACTTGCAAACAGAAATTACAGGTAAGATAGGCGTTTGGTTGGAGGTAGTATAATGGAGTATTAGGAGAGACGAGAGATTTCATTGACGGTAGTACTACTAAAGTCCTAGGACTATTCAGGAAAACAAACTTACTGTTATGTTAAACCCCCACCCACCAGACTCAAAAGCAGTAAAAAACAGGTATGGTCAGATAAAGTTTCAAAAAGTATATTTTTATAGCCCTAACAAAAGAATCTCCCGCAAGACCCTCCCTAACCCCAACGATTGTCCTTCAAAAGTCCCCAAAAATCCCAACTCCCAATTCCCACCCCCCAAAAGTCTCTAAAAAAGGGGCAAGGGACACTATGGCAGGGTGCTGTTGGAATTAGCAGCCAGGGCATCATGCTCCTTGCGGAGGGTGGCAAGTTCGAAGCGGAGGCCCTCCACCACGTTCTTATAATTATGGACCTCCTGCTCCAGGTAGGACAGTCTGAGGGATAAGCGGCGCCGGTGTGCCTTGCAAATCCTGTGAGGGGCAGCTGCTTTCTTTGCTGCTGGGCGGTGGCGTTTGGCTTTGGTAGCCCGGCTCCGTACCGCTGGAGCACTGCGCTGGCTGGCAGCCCGCACGGAGGAGGAGGCAGCTGTCCCAGTGGACGTTGTTGTTGTTCCAGACTGCGTCTCCTCCTCCTCCAGGGACACCAGCCGCCGATATTCAGCAACAGTGGCATCCAGCCTCCGTTGCCGGGCCATTCGAGCCTGCTCCTTCCTCCTTGATGGTGTCTTGGATTTGGAAGGAGCAACTACATGAAAAAAGAAAGACATAGTCTGTAACCAATGCTCCTTAAGATTAACACAAAATGATTGAGCAGAATGTTGTCACAGTACAAGTAGCAAATTGAAAGCACAGTGCATAACTATTGAGGACAGTATCTATGTAACCTCCGACTTCTTCATCCTTGCTCTAACATTAGTGGGAGTTTAAGGAACAAATTCTACGAGCACTATGGACTTCTATTACAGTCGACTATGACAGTACACCACTCTTATTCTTCTTCTTCTCTCTTGTTTAGGAAAATTGGTACGTTATCTTATGCAAGCCGGCATAATGCCAGCGCAGTGAACTTGCACCCGAGAAAAACAGACGCACACCATGGTGAGTGAGACAGACTTGCGTTACTGTACCGGTCCAGTACATGCAGGTGGTGAAGCTCTTACTTTTCTATTACGGGTGGCACTGAGAATACTCTGTTAAAAGGGCTACTGCTTAATTAATTTAGCTTTCACCCTACAGTGCAAATGAGTATTAGAAAAGGAAAATGAAGAAGCTAAATTATCTGATTATCTATCACTTCACATGGGATGTATTTGATGACATATGGGATGACTTTAGGTGCTTTGCTTATTATTGAGTGAACAGTGATACCCCCACACATGAATGACGTACTACTACTAAACTAAAGTTATTAAGGGAGGTAGGGAGTGCCCACCGTAATAACTGGATATATGCTGTGCTTGCAGTTGCAATACAAACTACTGCTACTATTCATGGTAGTCTTTGGACAACGTTACAACTTCTTTTCCTTGCCTTTCCTACACTGGAACGGACGTGCGGGTGCGGTGTTACATGCTCTTCAAAGTAACACTTAGTTCATCCAGTGACCGTCTACTCTCTCTAGATTCACATATGCTATCTAAGAGTCAGATAGTACCATGAATGATCCAGGCATCCATCCATCCATTCAAAGTATATTGCACACATACAGTTTCTGTCTCACCCACCCAGGCTGTTCTCCTTCCACCCATCCTTGCTTCATCATTCACCCAGCCATGCACCATACCATTTTCTTACCTTCCCAGCCACCTCGGGGACCAAGCAAACACATATCATTCTTCTTTGCCAGTCATCATTACATTTCTCGTGCTTCCACACTTACTTACACCCTTCTTTCGCTTTTCGTTCATCCCATCCATCAAGTTCACCTCAGATCTGATTGGGATTCTTCTCGCCAAAAACTTCACAGCTAAGTCGAAGTACATTTAGAGGAGGCTACTACCTGCTTTTTTTATAATACACCCGTGCAGAAAGCACACTCTGCAGTCTTCAATCTCAATGACTAAGGAATGTATAGCTTACCTCTGCCCGCCACCACCGTGTGAACCCTCACAGGCATGTCCTTTTCCGGCACTTGCACCGCCTCCTCCCCAGAGTTGTCCTCCTCGTCCAATGCCACCACCTCCGCGCTGGCCCCGTCTCCAGATGTTCCACCTACAAAGTACATTTAATAATGTTAGAATACACCACTCACTACTATATAATATTTGGTCTAGAAGGAAGAAAGAAATGTGAAAAAAAGTGTACAATTTAATAATTTTTGACTGTGTACTCTAGAGTAAAAATGTCCCTTTTTCCAGGGAAGGCTGTTGTCTTGCTGCACTTTTTGGCACAACTGATGAATGTTTGCTTTTTACTTTTTAACACGCACCACTTTTTCTCCTAACAGACAGAACCTTGACTTCTAAGAACACGAGCAGGATCAAGTTCAAACCAGGTGAGAGCTCGGCTCGACCACAAGAAATGTGTCCAATTAATCGTCAGCACTAAGCACTTTTCCATTTTCAGTTACACGTTCACTTTTATGACAAACTTGAATTTAATAAATGTGTTTACTTTTAATAAAGCTTTTAAACTTAAATAGACTCTGTGGTTTTTGGTCCTCCAGACTAGAGTGGATGAGCTAAAGGTTTTCGAATTTTTGCAAGCATGAGTCCATGCCTCTGCCATCGGTGACTTTGGGAGCTAAATGACTCTGCCACACTATCTAGTCAGTAAGGAGATTGGGGGTTCAACTACAAAGTCTGTTATCACTGAGGTATGTGGAAAGTCTAACAGTTACAGCACCTATTATAATTGATAAGCTAAGCGATGCATTATTTAGTGTCCATAGTTCTGTTTGTGCAGATTTGTCCCTGCAACAGTAGTAGAATGGATTGTCCTATCCAAACCAAAAGTAAAGTAGTATCTTATTATTTCTTGGTGGTGGTCATTCACCTTTTTATTGTTGGCAATGGTCAAAGCATAAACATTTAGAATACTTGAAAAGACATTATGGACAATCCCAGAGGACTACACTCAGTGCATAGAGCTATTGCTGACTAGAATGGGAGTCCAATGGAAATGCCAAATGTGCAATCTTAGTTAGCTACACAGACAGACTAATAAGAATAATCTAGTAATACCACACGGAGTCATAGGGATAAGAATTTAGATCCTGTCTACAAGAAGATCAAAGACGATTTAGAAAAAATCGAATGAGGAACGCTAGGAAAAAATAAGTACTCTATATTACAATTAAAACTTACTGGGGCCAGCAAAGGAGCCCTCGACTGCCCGGTCCTGGCCTGCATCGACAACAGCACCCTCCTCCTCCTCCTCCTGTGTCCTCCTCTTGCCCCTGGGGGAAGCTGATGTACAACATGAAAGAAAGAAAAACAGAAAACATGGATGATATTTATTTCTCAACCAAATCAAACATTTAAAAAAGAACTAACAAAGTAACAAAATATTTTTGCGAAATAGCAAATAGGGAACGACTCCACGGGATATATTATTGACCAATCTCATGTGGTCGACTACGTCATTACTTTAGTATTGCTTGATTTGCGGACCGTCGAATTGGAAACTACCCTATGTAACTCACTAAACAAAGTACTAAAAAGGTTTGCCTAGGATTGGCAGGCAGCAGTCCGCAGCACGCAAAGTGACAGCCAAAGTCCATCGTGATTGAAGATCAGCGACAACACTAAAGTTTCCTACTACATTCACCAGGCATTAAAATACTCAAACTATTAATCCGCCACCACTATTTCTTCTTATCGCCATGTGTACAAAGGAAGGACTGGACTTGAGTCTGTAGGGGCTGATTTATAAGGCCCTTGCGGCTCTTTTGCTCCATTGTTGCGTGACTTTTGTGACGCAGCGACAGCACAAAAGAGGCGCAATGGTGCGGCGTATATTAACAACGTGACGCATCTGGGAGATGCATCACGTTGTAAAGCCCTGCGCCAATAGGGGTGTTCCAGCGCAAGGGAGGGCGTTCCTGCGCAGGAACGCATCCTAAAAGTGGCTGAGGGAAATCTACAAGATTTCAATCAGTCACTTTGAGGACAATGATGCGTGACTCAAACCCTGCGCCTGCTTGAAGCAGACGTACGGCTTGACGCAGCATTGGGGAGATAGGGCACCCCAGAGAATTGATGGAGCTGCACCATCGTTGCGACGCAACTCCAGCAATGCGCCACCTTTACGGCACAGATGCGTAACGCTTTGGTGACGTTTTGGGCCCATGGCGCGCCGCATTTTAATACGGCGCACCATGGGTGATGGTGGCGTGACGCACAATTACTGGCGCATCCCTGCAACTTTGCAGGGATGCGCCGGTAATTAAAAATCTGAACCTTAGTGTGTAGCATTGCGCAGTTCTTTCAACTACACTCATACATAATTTCACAGGCCAATGAAATGAACACAAAATCTAAAAAAAATAAGCATAGTAGCAACACTACTGAGAAGGAGAGCAGTGTACCTGGAATGCACAGAAGATTTTGAAATAAAATGTACCTACAATGTAATGAGCAGCATTATTGCTCTTGGTAAAAAACAAAAATTTGCAATATAATAACACAGCAGGAGAAAACATAGTAGTAAAGACATAGCTACTACTACTCACCAAGCCCGGGGATCTCAAGGCCAAGGAGGTCGAGCAGATCTCGCTCACGGGTCAGGACATCCGTCCAGCGGTGGGTGGCCTGGTTGTAGGTGCGCCAGACCCGAGAGTGGTGGTAAATGGCCTGGCACACCTTCTCCCACCGCTTCCGGCGCTCCCGGGCCCCGTACCCGGCACTGATCTTGCCGCCTCCCATGATGGTCCTGGGGAGGCGGCGCTGAACATAAAAAATGAGTTGGGCCACCTCCTCCGGGGTAAAGATCTCCCGTGGCATCACTAGCTCCCCCCTCAAACGCCCGCACGGGAGCCGGACACGGGGTGCGGGACCCTTCCCCTTCTCGGGATGCTTCCCGGCTCCCTTCACCATGGTCTGGGCGGAAAGGAATAAAGAAAATAGAATAGGGAAGAGAAGAAAAGAAAAGAGTTTACAAAAGTAGTTTAAAATTAACCAAAAGTAGCAGTAAACACAAAAATATAGGGCTAGAAAAATAGAGGGATAGATAATAAGTAAAATAGATAAAAAAAAACTTCAAACAAGCAAAGGATGGCAGAGATTGACAGAGGATACAAAGACCATGCCCAGAACCATAGCAATGAATGAGAAACAAGATGGCCGCGCCCGTTCACGACCGCGCGGCTAAGTTCGCGCGAGATTTTCCTTGCGAACACGCGCGAGACTGTACTGGCAAACCGCGGACTTTGCGAGATTACACTTCGCGCCCGGAAACGGAAATACGTCAGGCAAACAAGATGGCTGCGCCCTTGAACGACCGCGAGGGTAACTTCGCGTCTTGCGCTACGAGCGGCTCGCAAAAACGCACAAAACCTTGCCAACTAACACGCCGCAAAAAAAACAAATTGCATATTCGCACGAATTTGCGGCTTCCGAATCCGATCTTGCGCGTGTTCGCACCCCGCGAACCCCGCGAAATTGCAGAAAAACGAGTTTTTCAAAAGTGAAAGCACTCGGCAGGGGCAAGAGTTCAAACTCATCATTAGTAACAATTCCCGGTAGTGCTTCCTGACTGGGGCCCCTCAGAATTCAGTTGCTAGTTGCAACAATTGTATGACCCTGCTCTGACCCTCACAGCAGGCTCATACAATAGCTACAAGTAGGCCACAAAGAAGGTCCTGGGGAAAAAAAATGCACTGCAACAGAAAGCAAAATTACAGATAAGGAAGCAGGTGCCAGACTGGAATTTTAAAACAGTGACACATTAATAAACTAACCCCAAATTAATTCATCTGAGTTGAAGCAGGGATGGTGTGCTTGCTTTTCCCCCCCATAATCTACAGTAATGATGAACCAGAGGGTGGCATTGATGTAACAGAGGGTTGCAGTGGTGAAACAGAGGGTGCTGGGAACCTGTGATGATGAACCAGACGTAGAAACAACATAATTCGCGACCGTTGCGCGACGAAATGTAAGTTCGCAATTGCGAACTGGTACGAAACCCTCGCGAACTGGCAGAAATCCTTGCGAACACAAAAAAAAAAAAATCCGCAAATTCGCAAGAATTCGCGGATTTTGCGGATTGCGAGTTCGCAAATCCGCAAATTCGCGAACGCGAGATCCGCAAAATTCGCTCATGCTTAGCTAAAAGTCAAGTTCTCCCAAAAGAGATCTTTAATTTTTTCTAGGCTTGTCTCCTTCCATTTGCAGTGCTATTTCATATAGCCTATGTAGGACACTTACCCAAGTATCAGGCGTTTCTGCCATTATTTGTTCACTGAACTCCGCTGTCACCAGAAATTCCATCAGGTTCTGGTAAGCTATTGTTACATCTGCTGCTCTGTCTAGCATCATCAGAGCCCATTCCCCGTTCAGTCGTTGAGTCCTCAGATTTCTCAGCATGTCTAACTTTGGGACCTGCCACCTTCTTCTTGTTGCGAGTCTTCCTGTGGTGGCTCTAAGAATGCCGCCATCAACATAGGAATACGCTGGGGACACTGCAGAACATGGCCCGGTATTGGGTCCACTGAGGCATCAACGTCCGGTTGCGCAACTGATTGAAGTGTAAGACAGAGATCCAACACGCATTCTTTTCAACAGAACAGGCATTGGAGAACAGGTAGGATGCAGTCCATCCAGACTGGTCTAAATGGCTGAAACCAAGAGGCGCTTAGTTCCCGTAGGCAAGGTTCGCCCAGATGCTGTACCATGCGATCACGGTATCTACGCTCCAGGAGCACTGTTTCCATGTCCTTGGTGACTGGAACGTCTATTGCGTAACAGAAAAATTACAATCAGGATACCTGCTATTAGAAACAGGATCAGCGGAAGTCCTCCAAAAATGCTTCAGAATACGGAGTGTATAAAGTTCGGTATAATTCCGAGGACCGTCTGAAGGGTGTTTAACAGGCCCGAACCTATGGTCTTAAATAGGTCGACTTTAGCCATCTTATGTGACATGTTAAAGATACAATTTACCATTTATGGGAAATGGAAGGGGCAGTTCGTACGTATGAATGCCTGTATCTCAGCCGAGGACCTTGCGATCTGGAGATCAAGCGTCTCACGGTCAGAGGTTAAGGGCACGGTCCTCTGTAGAAGCAAGGCTTTCATTCTGCTCAGAGTATCGAACCGTATACAGGAAACATTCAAAGAAGGCCATAGCGGCGTCTTCCTGATGGTGTGTGTTGGTGGAAACAATACTTGCAGACAGCAAGTAACCCTGGAACTCACGGTGACGAGAAATACGATGCCTGGAAGCATCCCACAATAACCTTGATCGTTCAGCAAATTAATAGGGAGAGGCAAGCCAGACCCAAGCCAAGGTACTGGCTTAGTCTAAGAGCCTTAGCATGAGCTAAGCCCCATACGCATTGGGGATTTAAATCGTGTAACAATGTATCCACCAATGTACCAGAGAACCCCACAAAAAGCTGATCATCCACCTGATAGTCTTTGATGCGGTCAATGTACAATCTTAAGACTCTAACAGTAAATATAGTTTGAGAGGGTATTTCTTTATAAAGTGACACTTTTCACTTCAGAGAATAAGATTATATTGCTGCATTGAGTGACTATTATTAGAAGGGATAGATTTTGAACACAAACTTATAAACACTCAGGTGCACACCTTCACTGTCACGACATTTGTATACCACAAGGCAAGTCAGTTGTCTTAAGCCCCATGCATGGTAGGGTGTTGTAATAGATGAAGTGACATTATAGTACATAAAACCATATACAAACGAAGTATTTTTTACACGGCACACCATAAACGGGTGGATTGAAAGGTACTCTCAGATAATGAAGGAAAGGGAGGCTCTGTGAAAAACAGTATTGCCTAGGGTCACACAATCTGTTCAAGGAAAGCCAAGATCAATGCAAAGTATCCTGGTTTCACATTGTGCAATTTAGTCACTACATGGTTATTTCTCTCTGCCTTCCATTTTACATCAAAGCTTAATGCTTTGTGTTTAATTCTTTGAGGCGCTAAATTAGTGTATTGCATTAAATATATTCACATACTTGTTGTTCTATCAGTTTGGCACAAGACTTGTTGAAACAGAAACAAAATACAGAGGGCCTCCCTACCGGCACTTTTGCGCTGCCGGAATGTCACTTTTTGACATTCTGGTGGCGCAATCTGCAACGGCATATTTACAAGGCCACGTAAAGCCACTTTACGTGGCTTTTTATGGCCTTAGAAATATGTGCTCTTTTACGCGGCAAACTGCGTTAAATAGGGGGGCAGGTCCATGGGTGTTGCTGTGGGTGTTCCCACGTAACACCCATGGTACCTGAAGCATTCCAAGATTTATGAGGCATTGTAAACCTGGGAATACATTAGAACCTAACTCCACCCCAGGGGTGGCGTTAGGGAGGCGCACCGAGGAGAAATGTTTTCATTTCTCCTTGTTTTTTCTTTTCTAGGTATGCTGCATTCTGCAGCATACATAGAAAGGGGAAATTGCCTCTTGTGATTGATTTTGTGCAGGAAGGTATCCCATTCTATACTGAATCATTCGGCCTCACAACACAGACACACTTGCACTGTCGCGCAAAGGTGCCTGCGTTAGCACATGGCAGCCCACTGTGCGCCAGCGCAGGGGAAAAGGACAGGAATGCACTGTATCTTATTGATACAGTGCATTCCTGCTCTTTTGTTTTGACGTAGGGCAGTGCAGCAAGATTCCTTGGGCCACGGCCCGACACCAAAACCTCATAATTGAGGCCCAGAGTTCTGTTAAATGAAGTCTGCGCACGCTATTTTTATGTTGATACCACTGCCTGCCCATGACTTAAGAAAAAGACCAACTTCAATACAGGTTTCACATCTCAGTGAAGGGAACTACACCTACTGGCATGACAAATAGTCTGAGGAATGCAACATAGTTAGATGTCTCAACATCAACACAAGGAAGTGGGGTGCTCAGCTGCAGACAGACTTAAGCAAAGCTCTTAAAGTTTCGCTAACTTTTAATTACCTCCAGGGGTGTGGACAGCCGCTATCAATCATTAAACTCTCTATTGTACTGTGGAAGTGCTCAAGGGGAACAATTGTCTGATTTCACAAAAACTGAAAACATCATTACCATGAGAAGCACTTTCACAGCACTCTACTTGTCTTCAGCATGTTCCCATTTGTAAAAAGAGTGAAGTGCAGCACTGGAAGGCACTTTGTTGTGACTTTAATACAGAGGGATCTTTACTATGTAAAGGATGTTCCAATTATATGGCACTGAGGTTCTGGTTCTGTTTATGTCAGAACCCACGAGGATATAGTATCTTTAAGATTATGAGCATTAGGAACCTCGCTGTACTGGTCTGTCCTCAGATTGGATTATCGCAACCAGCTGGGAGGGTTATAAAGTCATGATGCAATGCGTGCAGTATGTGATTGTATGCTGAAGAATAAAGACATCTGTTATGTGTGTGGCGTGTTTAATTTGCATGCTCCTGGGCTGGGGACGATTTTACAATTGGCGACGAGTAGGGTATACGTTCCCCAAAGAAAGAAGACTGCTTCCCCTGAGAGTTTGTAATGGTATAGCAAATTGCTTGTGTGCCACATGCACGCCACATCGAGGAGAAGCAGTCTGAGTCAAAACCCCTGTCAAGCCCGTACACGGCCTTAGAAGAAGGTAAAGGCAAGACAAAGGACCACATTCAAAAAGCCAGCCAGAATCTGCTGGTAAGGCTGAAAGAAGAGAGCTTCCGCTGCGCTATAACAGAGCCATCATGCATGCAAAGCAAACGCTAAAGGCAGCGGTGACTAGGTACGAAAGCAGAAACGTACTTACCAACATATGCGGGTGAAGCACTTTATGACCTCCGATCAGATCACACGGTTTGTATTTTCAGAAGTTGAAGGTGCTAGGGTCTATCCTCCATTGCAGTTGCCCAGATGGCCGTGCCAACACATTGTTGGCAGAGAGAAGCGTGAAGTATACAACAGCCGAGTTCCTGAAACCACCAGCACCACTGGACACAGCAAAGAAACAAAACATTGGTGCCAGATGGGCTGCATAAATGGAAACATTTGATGACTTCATAGATGCTTTGGAAGAAGAAAATGATAAGAAGATCATTAAATACTTAAAGAACCTTGCTGGTGATGGAGTGAAAGAAGTGATAAAGAAAGCCTCGCCAACTGAAGCAATATCATATTAAAAGATAAAAGAAGCTTCAAAAACCAAGTTCAATCCAATTCCGAATCTCAACTATGAAAGATACATCTTCAAATAAGGATGACAACAGGTTGCTGATACAATGGATCTGTTTGTTGAAAGACTTGATACACGCATTGCAAGTTCTGTGAATTCACCAACAAAGAGGCCATGTGTCTCAGAATCATTGATGGCTACCTTGCCAATTCATTTAGAAGGCGCGTGTTGAGAGAAACATATAGTCTGGAGAAAATTCTAATAGCTGCAAGAGTAGAACAAACAGGTCGACAAGCTACTGATAAGGACGCGGCAATGGCCCATCATGAATCGGCCCTGAACATGAAAAGCAAGGACAAGAGAAAACAAGATGCAAGTAAGTCGACATCTTTAAAGAAAAGCTATTTTTCCGATGTGGATTTTCATTCCCACATGAAGGTAAATGTCCAGCCATATGACAGGCATGCAAACGGTGTGGTAAATAAAACCACTTCATAATGGTCTCCAAAGCAAAAGAGAAATCGAATGTGTGAGTGCGAGAAGAGAAAATGGGCACCAGAAGGTTTCAGAAACATTCTCGCCACACCCTTCAAATCAAAAAGCAACATCAAATACGACAAATGTAAACAAGGCTAGACCAATCATCGTTACGCTCCTAGTACAAAAGGCTCCTCGACATCACTGTTGACTATCGATGAAGAAGATGGGTGTGCACTAATGGTAACTACCAATGAGCATCCTGCACATGTATGATTAACTGCTTGTAAAGAAGACCACGGTTCAAAAGAAATTCAGCACACAAAATGACAAACTTCATTTCTACATTGTCCCAAAATAACACTAATGATCAACCAGTACCTTCCATCAGAGACAGTGGTGCCTCGATCAGCATCATGCCTTTGGATAAGTAAAACAGCCTGTCCCTGTTATAAAGAGAACAAGAGCGGGAGGCCGCTCCTTCTCCTATAATGTGTCCAAGATGTGAAATGCTCTCCCCCAACATCTAAGATCCAACCCCGATCTCACCTCATTCCGCAAGCAGTTGAAAACGTTCCTGTTTAATAAACAGTAGTCGTGTTGATATATCTTCTTAAGCAACCACATTCTCAGCTGCAATCTCGGCTCTTGGACGCCTCAGGGCAGCTATGTGCGCTATACAAAAATCATTTTCATTTCATTTCATTCATTTCCCCAGTGCCTCGCCTCATTCCATAAAGCACAAAGGTATACTTAGGTGACTTCTGAACGACTGCTAAACCAGGGCTTATTCACAGCAACCATGCGACTCAAAATGCAATCAATGCAAGCGCTCATCCATGTCCTTCATCCAGTGCATGCCTATTCAGCTTTGCTACTACTGTTGACATGGGACTGATATCTCTCAATTACAACCGTCGTTCTCAGTCTGAAAGTGTTAGTCAGTTCCCATTGTTCCTTCATGGTTTAAGAAAACTCAAGAAAATAAAATTGTAACTTCATATTAATGAAGACATTTGCACAAACGCATCACAGTCACTGTTCACTTGAACTAGAAACGCTGTTGAAGCAGGACATAATTGAACGCTACACCTTGTAGAAGACCAATTGTCTTAATAATTCAAGGATTTCAATGTGGATAAAACAAGTACGTTTATTCCAAAGGTTTCAACCACAGGAGGAGTGCCTCATCAGCCCGGAGTCCGACAAGCAACTGACCAAGCCCATCGAACCCCTGACCTCAGAAGGCTCCCCACAATCAAAGCAATACATTCTATGCCAAGCAATACATTCTATGCACGACGTGTGTATACATTCCAAACAACACCAATTACATAATCACTACATCACCTTCCCCCCTTTACAAAAACCAACAAAGAAAACATAAATCTCAATAAGAAATAAATTCATTGTATCTTGTGGGAACCTTCCTAATCCGGCCACTACGACTGCAAGAAAGGATGGCAGCCCTCTCAGCACTGCACGAGGAAGAAAAAGAATCTCCTTTAGCCGGAGTGTTAGAATCCAACCTAACATCCTGTTGTAACCAATGCATCCAATCACACTCATCCTTTGCTAACAAACTTTTCTTCTTACTGATTAGAGCAGCTTGATCCTTAGACAATTTTACCAACTACCTTACATTCCACCAACCCTTCTCTCCCATAAAAACAGCATTTTTACTAATTTTAGCAACCTGAACAGGACTTGTAAAAATTGAATTTCCTTTAGAAACCCTGAAGGGTTTCTTAATCATAACCCAGTCCCCAATAGTTATTTGTACATCCTTCACATTTTTCTTCATCACCTCTTGCTTCTGCCTAACTGTAACATTAAGATCATCATGACCCCCCTTACACAGACTAGAATCCTTCTTATAAAGCCAAGAAGGGAAGAAAGAAGAATGCACCTTCCTGCCCCTTAACAATTCAAAGGGAGAAACCTGAGTTGTACAATGTGGTGAGGTATTATAATTCGAAATTTTCTTTTCCAGAAATGTACCCACTCCTTTCCATTGCGTGGGTCGGTGGTTGAAACATATCCCATCCTCGTCGCCAATATGTAGAAGACCAATTGTCTTAATAATTCAAGGATTTTAATGTGGATAGAACAAGTACGTTTATTCCAAAGGTTTCAACCACTGACCAAGCCCATCGAACCCCTGACCTCAGAAGGCTCCCCACAATCAAAGCAATACATTCTATGCATGACGTGTGTATACATTCCAAACAACACCAATTACATAATCACTACACACCTGCTCTACGCCATGGGTCCCACCCATAGTGCTGGTGCCAAAAAGGGACAGTGGAGGTGCAGTGCATATTTGTGTTGATTTGCACCCTGCCAACAAAGCAATCAAGAGAGAAAAACATCCTGGTAACCACATAGCAGACATGATAATGCAGCTCTAAAGAGCCAAAGTCATCTCCTGTTTTGATCTGAACAAACGATACCATCAACTCCAGCTGGAAGAAAATTGCAGGTACATTACTACTTTTTTGGCTCATGCTGGTTTGTTCAGATAAAAAAGACTGAGTTTTGTAGTGTCTTTAGCTGTGGAAATATTTCAGGATGTTATACAACGAGTAATGTAACCTGTTAACCATGCTTTTAATTGCAGTGATCGTGAAAATGTGGCTGGTCAACACAACTGTTAACTCAGACTTAGCTGCGTACAACTAAAGTGATTTCTAATGATCTAACACTTTTTATACTTTCTACTAATGCAATTTATTCATGTTAATACACAATGAATACCATCAAAAACAATGTATTATGATTTTTCAGACATACTTTCATAAAAATCCGTTATTAGAACAATACAATACAACTTTTTCCATAAAGAAAACAATAAACTCTTTGTTTTATGTTGTCATTCGCCCAATGCATTTCGGGACTACTGTGGGGTCCCTTCGTCAGGGGAAACACTGTAAAATAAAACATAATGTACAGGCGCATAAGTTTGTTGTGCTAATGCAATGGTAACATTCTTCAAAAAAGGCTTTTCTTTTAAAATCCTTCACCTAAAATAGGCACCCAAGGTGTGATTAGTGAGAAAAATAAATAATATAAACCACTCACACTAGAAAACGAGGGCCACTCCCTCTGACATTCATGATATTTCCAACTGCCGTGAGCTAAATCCGTCTCCTATAAAAGCAATGTATGTTTCAATTATCCTATGCAAATAAAAGTATACCGCATTACAACTCTAAGCGTTCTTTCACAAGTGCATACCTGTTAACTATTCAACCGGCGAAACGCGATTATCCACTGCTGCTCAAAAACTCACTCTCCGTCTCCTTACTGCACGTTCCTGTCATGAAAAAATGCCCGGTCACTAATGGTCAATGTGCGGTTAAAAAGCGAATCTACACTCTACTGCGTCGGTTCTTACCTCCTTCTAGGGTACGTTGCTTATAGCCACAAGGTTCGATCTTCCTCTCCCTTCCTACGTCTCCGGCAAAATAATGGCGCATAACGAAGCGAAGCATTTCCTGGTTAAACTATACTAACGAGTCTTTCTATTGGTGGATCACCTGATGTGTCAACCTATCAGCTTGACCCTAGCTAACGTGTTCGTGCTACGTGTGATGTCAATACGAAAATAACTTTATCAACCCGGAACCGTGAACAATCATCAAGCTCAGAATAACAAATGCGCCCGTCCTACAAGAATACCGCTTAACACCGTACCAATATGCGAACCACACTCCATGTCAACCAGACTCCGCGTTTGCTTTGCGGAAATGACGCGACTTCTACAACAATAGAACAGAAATGTGCAAGTGAACTGGCTCATAAAATAAGATAAAGAATAGAGAAAAATGTAAATTTAAAGAAAATATATATAAAAAAAGTGCAATTAGTATTTAAATTTCAAAGGGATGAGGAGATGTGCGAATTGTGTTCATTGTAATAACGCAATTTTAGGCAACGAAATTACCCACCCACAATCAGGAAGAATCATCAAATTAAAATTTGAAGGCGATTGCAATACCAGTCAGGTCATATATACCATCAAATGCCCATGCGGGCTTCTTTACGTAGGAAAGACTGAGCGAAAATTAAAAGTTCGCATTTCAGAACATAAGAACAGAATACGTAATAAATCCATGACATCACCTTTAGCTATGCACTGGCAAGAAAAAATCATTCTATAGCACAATTGAGATTCTTAATTCTTGAAGTAGTGTCACTGAAAGAAGGTACTGACATAAACAAAAAATTATTGCAGAGAGAAACATACTGGATAAAAATGCTTGGTACTCTGACCCCAGGGGGTCTTAATGACCGGATTGAACTGAGTAGGTATCTGTAAAAATGATATTAACATGTTTGTAACCATTGATGTCCCTTTCCTAACAAAAACGTGGTAACTCATTCTGTATAAATACTAATTGCACTTTTTTTATATATATTTTCTTTAAATTTACATTTTTCTCTATTCTTTATCTTATTTTATGAGCCAGTTCACTTGCACATTTCTGTTCTATTGTTGTAGAAGTCGCGTCATTTCCGCAAAGCAAACGCGGAGTCTGGTTGACATGGAGTGTGGTTCGCATATTGGTACGGTGTCAAGCGGTATTCTTGTAGGACTGGCGCATTTGTTATTCTGAGCTTGATGATTGTTCACGGTTCCGGGTTGATAAAGTTATTTTCGTATTGACATCACATGTAGCACGAACACGTTAGCTAGGGTCAAGCTGATAGGTTGACACATCAGGTGATCCACCAATAGAAAGACTCGTTAGTATAGTTTAACCAGGAAATGCTTCGCTTCGTTATGCGCCATTATTTTGCCGGAGACGTAGGAAGGGAGAGGAAGATCGAACCTCGTGGCTATAAGCAGCGTACCCTAGAAGGAGGTAAGAACCGACGCAGTAGAGTGTAGATTTGCTTTTTAACCGCACATTGACCATTAGTGACCGGGCATTTTTTCATGACAGGAACGTGCAGTAAGGAGACGGAGAGTGAGTTTTTGAGCAGCAGTGGATAATCGCGTTTCGCCGGTTGAATAGTTAACAGGTATGCACTTGTGAAAGAACGCTTAGAGTTGTAAAGCGGTATACTTTTATTTGCATAGGATAATTGAAACATACATTGCTTTTATAGGAGACGGATTTAGCTCACGGCAGTTGGAAATATCATGAATGTCAGAGGGAGTGGCCCTCGTTTTCTAGTGTGAGTGGTTTATATTATTTATTTTTCTCACTAATCACACCTTGGGTGCCTATTTTAGGTGAAGGATTTTAAAAGAAAAGCCTTTTTTGAAGAATGTTACCATTGCATTAGCACAACAAACTTATGCGCCTGTACATTATGTTTTATTTTACAGTGTTTCCCCTGACGAAGGGACCCCACAGTAGTCCCGAAATGCATTGGGCGAATGACAACATAAAACAAAGAGTTTATTGTTTTCTTTATGGAAAAAGTTGTATTGTATTGTTCTAATAACGGATTTTTATGAAAGTATGTCTGAAAAATCATAATACATTGTTTTTGATGGTATTCATTCTGTATTAACATGAATAAATTGCATTAGTAGAAAGTATAACAAGTGTTAGATCATTAGAAATCACTTTAGTTGTGCGCAGCTAAGTCTGAGCTAACAGTTGTGTTGACCAGCCACATTTTCACGTTTAATTTTATGAGTATTTGGGTATACTCTATTAGGTGCAGCACACAGATCAAAATAACTGGTTGATGTATGTTTAATTTTGAAAAAAATACGGTGTGCTCAGAACACATTAATTTGATTTTAATTGCAGTGATGACATACTGGTATTTAGGACAACACAAAAGAAGCATGACAAGGCTCTTACACAAGAATGGCAGTTATTTGCTGATGCAGACCTCACTCTGAATGCAGCAAAGTGTGAGTCTCAAAAGACAAAACTTAAATACTTTGGGCACATATTCTCTAATGGGGAATGGCTCCTGGCCAGATGTAACATTGCTGTGATCCTTCTTTGACATGGCCAGGTACTCCTCAAGGTACATTTGTGACTTTGAAACAGTGAATGCCCAATTGAGAGACTTAAGAAAGTGAAAAGTCTTATTCCAGTGGTCTCCTGAATGTGGCCAAAGTTTCAAAAGAATAAAACATGCGATTGAGAATGCAACTGAAATGGCCTATTTTGACCTCAAACTACATACTGAGATCACAGTAGATGCGAGCCTGGTGGGTCTGGGACTGTCATTGCTCAACACAATGGTCATCCAAATGCTCAGAGGCACATTGTGACCTATGCCAGTCAAAGCTTGTCTGTAACTGAACGTACCTATTCTCAGCTGAAAAAGGAGAGTCTGACTGTAGTGTGGGGTTGCAAACATTTTCATGTTTCTATATGGAAAATGTTTCACCATCATCGCAGACCACCAGGCATTGCTCACTATCTTAGGAAATCCAAAAGCTAAAATGTCCCCCCACATCTAAAGGTGGGAGTTGCGACTGCACTAGTATGACTACGACATTGTGCACAAACTGGGGAAAGATCAAAACCCTCCTGATTACTTTTCATGAGTATCCGCTACATGACCACAGTTTGACACCCGCCATGTCAACTTCATTGTGAGGTCCACCATACCAGCAGCCTTATCAATTGAACAGATTATTACTGCTACCAATAAAGAAAATAACATGATTATCCTCAAAGACCTAATTTCAACTCAGGTACGGAAGAAAAGCATTCGGCCCTTTGATGAGAATGTTGAATTTCAAAAACTAAAAAATGTATCAAATGAACTATCAATCACTCGAGAGAGTATCGTATTGAGAGGCTCGAGAATCGTCATCCCTGAGAGCCTGAGACAGCAAGTATATGAGCTGCCCCATAAAGGACACTCTGGCATTGCAGCTACCAAAAGAGCACTTAGGGATTTAGTATGGTTCCCTTGCCTGAACAAATTGAGAAAAATTTAAAATGTGCTATTTGTATAACTGCTTGACACAGCATCCATTGACCATGTCGGACCATCATTCACATGCCTGTGAGAGAGTGGCTGTTGATTTCTTTGAGCCCTGAGAAAATGGACATCATGGTAGTCATTGATGCTGTCCTTTCGTGGAAGACTTATCATCAACAAACCATGACAAAGCCATTGAATGACTTGATCATATCTGTGCAGCATGGGGCATCCCAGCTGTTCTCAAATCTGACAACGATCCACCTTTCAAAAGCAAAGTAGTCAAGGAGTTTCTTGTTCGACTCAATATCAAGCATCAAAGGAGTATGTCTCGCTGGCCCCAGGCCAATGGTGTTGTCGAACGATTTATGGGCCCCCTCAAGAGAGTGATTCAGAAAGCATCGATGGAGGGAACTGATCTAAAACAAGCCATGTGTCAAGCCTTTCAGGCCTGTTGATCAATTCCACACTTCACCACAGGTGAGAGTCCTGCAACCTTGCTATTTGGGTGAGCCATCCGAAATAAGCTATCCCAATGGACTTCGGACAGATCAATAAACACCAAAAACGTTAGTGTCACAGGCATTTCTCGAAAGTGCAAGATAAAAACCTATGCTGATCAGCTCTGATGTGCCCAGGAAAAGATGTTCAATAAAGTCAGTTTGGCCAGCCGTCTTAGGCCGGCCAAAATGACAGCTGCACTTAAGTTTCTCCAACCCAGCTGTCTTGCACAGTAGGGTTGGAGAAACAGCACAGACTCCCTGTGCCCGAGCGAGCATTTACCCACCCTGCTCAGGCCAATCCCCACACTGCTCTCATGCTTGAGAGCAGCGCGGGGATTGGATGGGGAGTCCGTGATACTGTGCATGGGGCTGCTGCGACCAGGAACTGGAATTAGAGGAGAATGAGGCGGCCGGCAGCAGCAGGTAAGTCTTTAATTTTTGTGTATTACTAAACCCTCCTCCTGCGTGCACCCACTCCCCGCGCCTCACCACTCTTTATCTGTGACCGCCACCACTGAAGCAACCTGCCCTATAATAACACACTGGGGGCCATATGCATCAGCTCATTTTCCCATAGTCACAGAATGGGCAAAACCCTTTGATACATCTGGCCCTGGGTTATTCAAAACTTCAAAACGGACTGCTTATGTGCTAAATTTACATCCACCAACCTCCGCAATTCAAACTGTCAAATCAATGTATTAATTGCAGCGCGACAGGCTAAGGGCTGCACCTGTTTGCACTCATCCTTCATCGCTCTGCCACAAGTCAGTAAACTCACGTGCCTCCCCTCGCAACTCTCCTCCATGCATACGCAACAATAGACCGGATTCAGGCACGAGACTCCCGATTTTTAAGTCAAAAATCATTTTGGCCTTCTCCTGCCTGAATTTGCCTATCGTTCAATAGAAGTCTATGAGGAAATATATTCTTCCGAGAATTTTTTTGTTTAAAACCCACTTCCCTTATCTAAAATGTTGGCACGCATGCTCTTCAACTCGGGCTCTGGTGCCTTCTCATTAACAGGCCCCCACACCTGATTTCGCTATCGGAAAACGCACCCCCCCCCCCCCCCCCCCCCCACCCCTCCCTCACCCTCCTCCCTCTGCCTGCTACACAAAGCCTCAACACTGTGGGGCAGATTTACAAGCCCCTTGCGGCACTTTTGCGCCACTTTTAACATGAACATGGGAAAAGTGACGCAAAAGTGGCTCAAGGGGCTTCTAAATCTGCCACTGTATATTTAAGATTATGCTCTGACACGTCAATACTATTGGCCCTGCGTTCAACACGCACTGGTTTCACTCAAAAGTGCTGTTTTTATTCATTGTGCTACAGCGCCTCTTAGTGGATATATCTGAAAATACGTAACAGAGATATAAAAAAAACAAGTCAACGAGAAAACTTTTATTGGTAAAACAAAGTCTAAACTCAACATCTTCAACCCAAATTTTTTATTTATATATATATTTCACATAAATATATCACCATCCCACGAATGAATGTATAACAAACAAAAACCATTCTGCTATGTTTTATCAGGGAACCAGGACTTCCCAGCAGTCAGAAAACATCCTTTATTACTTGAAGAAGAAAGGAAGGACTGCATATTTTTAATTATTACCGTAAGTGCTTGACGATCCAGAATATTAAATATTAGATGTATACAAGGCGGAACAACTCTGACTTGAAGCAAGAGTCGCCTTGAAGCAACTGGTGCTCATGTAAGGGGCTCTGATACCTTCGAGTTGAGTTCACTCTATATAACTGTAGTTTCCAAAAGACTTGTTTTTCATCACCTAGCCCAATATGGAACTAGAACCCAATGGCATAAACTTGAAAGGAGAAGAGATTGATATCATAGGATTTATGTAAGCAAATATTACGTCCAAGGAGCGTAAAATATCTGGATAGGTATTTGTTGCAGTCAGGTCCACCCATATTCAATGTGATCTGCATATCACTGTTAAACCTAGGGTTGAAAATCAGGTGATGGCTGGGGAAAACCTGGGTATGGACAATATCCTACACCAATATGAAATAATATTTAAAGATAGGTTGGTTGGAGCTAAAGGATATGCCCACACAATCCTTTTGAAGAAAGGAGCTGTACCTGTCAGATATGTGGCTAGGAGAATTCCACACAACATAATCATTATAGAGCCCTTGGAAGCTGCAGAATGGCTTTCTAGTGTAGTCATCACCAAAAAATTGGATAGCTCCTTGAGATTTTGTATGGCGTTTTGTAGCCTGAATGAAAATAATATGGCTGATTGCTTTGCACTCCTAAACATCAACAAGATGGTTTTGATGTTTTCTGGTGGTAACCACTAGATTAAACTTCATACAGATTCCAAAGTCACATTGACTGCATTTATTACCAATTAAGAGGTATATCAGTTCACTAGGCTGCCCTTTGGCCTATCTCCGGCAGCCAATATTTTCCAAAGACTAATGTCAAATATCTTGGCTGGTGTGAAAAATGTTATCTTCTTTCAAGATGATATCATGGTCTTTGGAGAGTTTTTGGAAGCACACAATGGAGCACAACAGCAAGCCTTAGGTAAAATATCTTACTCTAGTCCCATTCTCCGTAAGAAGAAGCACACATTTTTTGTCTAGAAAGTAGGATATTTAGGGTACCTAATCTATGGTGATGGTGTAAGATCTTTTATGGGGCTTGTGGAATATTATTCCAAGTTTATGCTGAATTTTGCCCACAAAACAGAACATTTTAGAATGTTGTTAAGGAAAGGGAAGAGGTTTGAGTGGAGGGAGCGTCAACAGCAAACATTTTAGGAGGTGAAATCAGACATTGCATGTACCAGAGTGTTAACTCCATTTCAGCCTGGACTAAGATCAATTATTACAGTCAATGGTGTGGGTATTGGAGCTGTCCTTGCTTAGCTACATGGGAAGTCTGAAAAGACTGTAGCATTTGCTTCCCAATCGTTATCTGACACAGAGAAATTACTCTGTAATTGAACTGGAGGCATTGGCAGCGGCATTGGCTACCAATAACTTTTGCACTTTTCCACACTCTTCCTGCCCAAATAATCCCTGCTTACAAAACAGGCACCCTTGCACCATGGCAAAAGAGTGCCTTCATGGGCACTCGGCAGCACACAGTGTGACAGCGCGGATAGAGAGCAGGAATGAACCATATTTGCAAAATATGGAGCCTTCTTACTCTACATTTGACGCAGCTCAGTAAGTTGTCTTGCTGCTTTTCACAGGATAAAAATCTGGGCCATGATATTTTTATTTGTTGCTCCCCATCTCCTGAAATGTACTGGGTTCCCAGTGTTTGATATATATGGCATTCCACGTGTGCCCATCTATGTCCCTAATGGTGGAAATATTGTGTGGAAAACATGGCCTTTATGAAGTTTCTCTATTTAGTTACAAAGCACATGGGTGCCGTCGTTGAACCACAGCTGTGTAAAATGCCAGGATGCAAAAATCAACAGTTCAATCAATCAGGGTTTGTAAAGCGTGGCTACTCACCCGTGAGTGTCTCAAGGCGCTGTGGGGTTGTATATGTGGGCGGGGGGGACACAGCTGATAAGACTAGGAGCTGAGTTCCTCTGAAGAGCCAAGTCTTGCGGTCCTTCCTGAATTGCATCAGCGAGGGTGATTTCCTGAGATGGATGGGCAGGGTGGTCCATGTCTTGGAGGCAAGGTAGGAGAAGGACATCCCCCTGGTTCTGGGCTTGCACATTCATGGGACTGGAGCCAATGAAAGCTGGGAGGAGTGGAGGTGTCTGTTCGGTATGTGGAATGTGAGGGGGTTGACTCAGGTATTCAAGGCCTTGTATGCGTGGGTGAGTAGTTTGAAAGTTATTCTTCTGTTGAATGGGAGCCAGTGGAGGTTTAGGAGGTGTAGAGTGATATGGCTGTGACAGAGGATATCACAGAGGATGTTCAGGATTAGTCTTGCTGCCGCTATCTGCACATTCTAGAATCTTTGGAGGAGTTTCTGGGTGACGCTGGTGTAAAGAGTGTTGCCATTGTTGAGTCTGCTGTTGATGAGGGCATGGGTGACTGTCTTCCTAGATTCAGTGGGGATCCATCAGAAGATCTTTTGAAGCAAGTGAAGGGTGTTGAAGTAAGGTGAGGAGATGCTGAGGTTTTGTGCCTACTTTGTGGGGGTAGGGGTACTTCCTAGAACCGAGGGCCACCAGGATTTGTTCCAAGTGGAGGAGGAGGCTCCCAGGATGAGGACTTCCATCTTGTCTGAGTTGAGCTTCAGGCAGTTGTCCTTCATGCAGACGGCATCTGCTTTTATTCCTTTGAAGAAGTTATTCCTGGCGACAGTTTGTTCTCTGGTGAGGGAGAGGATCAGCTGGGTGTCGTTGATATAGGAAAAAAGGGTGAGGCCGTAGTTCCTGACGATGGCTGCGAGGGGAGCCATGTAGACGTTGAAGAGAGTGGGGCTGATGGAGGAGTCCTGGGGTACTTCACAGTTGAGCTCTGTCAGTTTTGAACACAATGAATTACTTATGTTTGACACAGTACTCTTTCCTTTCAAGGCCAAAAAGAAAAGTGCCATTCTATTAGAGTGTTTGGAATATATTTGGTGGATTGTCATCTTGGTGCGAGAGAGGTTTAGTTACGTACGTACACAGACAAATTTACACATGACTGAGTTGGTACTGGAAACAGGTTTTAGAATTATTGAGGACTTGTGCTTCATTTCTCTACTTTCCTATTTTAGACTATTGGGTTCATTGTTTCTTTTTAGCATGCCATCGTTACAGTGCGGGCGAGTTGTGTTTTTGTACATTTCGAATTGCTCGGGATTTGTTTTCAATCAATCAATCAATCACTGGTTTGTTAAGCATGATTACTCACCCATAAGGGTCCCAAGGCACTGGGGAGGAGGGGAGGTGCAGGTTACAGTCAATCAAGGAGGGGGGTCTGTCGAAGAGTCAGGTTTTGAGTTTTTTTTGTGAAGATGGTGAGTGATGTTGTCTGCCTGAGGTGGAGTGGTAGGGAGTTCCATGCTCTGGCCGCTAGGAAGGAGAAGGAGCGGCATACTGAGTTGGTCTTTCTGGCACAGGCAACCACGGCGTAGGAGAGCTGGGCTGATCGGAGGGTTCTTTGGGGTGCGTGGAAGTTGATTCAGCTGTTGAGGTATGCTGGTCAGGTGTTCTGGAGTGCTTTGTGTGCATGGGTGAGGATCTTCAAGGTGATTCTAGCCTCAATGGGGAGCCAGTGGAGTGTGCACATGTGTTGGGAGATGTGGTAGGTTGAGGACCAGTCTTGTGGCGGCGTTCTGGATGTTTTGTAGCTTGCGGGTGAGGTTATTGTTTTTTCGGGAATAGAGCACGTTGCCATAGTCGAGTCTGCTGGTGACGAGGGCGTGGGTTGGGGTTTTTCTGTGCTCAAGGAGGATCCGTTTGAAGGTCTTACGTAGGAGGCGGAGGATGTGGAAGCAGGAGGATGTGATGGAGTTGATCTGGTGGTCCCTTTTGAGCTCAGAGCCTAGCATTATTCCAAGGTTGGTGCATGGTCTGTGGGTGGTCTGTGGGGTGGGTGGGCTACTGAGTGCGGGGGGCACCAGGCATCGGGGTGTGGGCCCATGATGAGTACTTCTGTTTTGTTGGCGTTGAGTTATAGGAAGCTGCTTTTCATACATTTGGTGACAGCTTCCATGCCTTTTTGGAAGTTGTGTTTGGCTGCGTTGGCTTCGTTGGATAGGGAGAGGATATGTTGGGTGTCGTCTGAAACCATATTGAGTACGTAGGGTCTGACGATCGGGGCAGGAGGAGCCATGTAGACGTTGAAGAGCGTTGGGGTGAGGGAGGACCCCTGGGGTACTCCGCAGGTGGTTGGTGTAGGGTCTGAGAGGAAAGAGGGGAGTCTGACCCGTGCGTTTCTGCCAGGGAGAAAAGAGTAGATTCAGTCGACGACCTTGTCCCGGATACCTGCATCATGGAGTCTGCGTATTAGGATGCAGTGTGATACCAAGTCGAAGGCCGCTGAGAGGTCGAGGAGGATGAGGGCTACTGTTTCTCCTTTGTCCAGTAGGTAGCGGATGTCGTCTGTGCGGCGAGTAGGGTGGTTTTGTACTGTGGTTTTATCTGAAGCCGGATTGTGATGGAGACATCGATGGAGTTCAAGGGATGCCTGGTGTCCACTCACAAATCTCCTTCTCAGCGTCAAGCTGGGCAACTCTTCCTCCTATACTCCATACCTGTCAAGTGAGGCAGGTTCCAAGGACCGCCTGCAAAAAAGACTTTCTACTTCGGTTGTCCAACTGGCAGAGAACATTCACAGTCCTTCATCATCAGTTTTTGACAGCTGTGTACTCTGATTTGGGTCCACCACAAGTATGTCACAAGGTGGGGCTATGGCATACATCCTAGACGGTATGTAACTGTTACCACAGATTTTTTACAACGCATACCATTACCACGCATACATTTACAACGCAAGTCATTTTACAACGCATACCTTTACAATGCAATACACTACAACGCACATACTATTACAACGCATACCATTACAACGTAAGTATTATTATAGGTAAGTTTATCTTTTTATTTAAACATTTTTTAGTGGTATTTGGTTATGGGGTACAGGGGTATTTTTTCGTTTTAGGGCTGGGTATGGGTTTTGGGGTACAGGAGTATTTTTAGGTTTTAGGGCTGGGTTTGGGTTTTGGGGTACAGGGGTATTTTTAGGTTTTAGGGCTGGGTTTGGGTTTTGAGGTACAGGGGTATTTTTAGGTTTTAGGGCTGGGTTTGGGTTTTGGGGTACAGGGGTATTTTTAGGTTTTAGGGCTGGGTTTGGGTTTTGGGGTACAGGAGTATTTTTAGGTTTTAGGGCTGGGTTTGGGTTATGGGGTACAGGGGTATTTTTAGGTTTTAGGGCTGGGTTTGGGTTTTGGGGTACAGGGGTATTTTTAGGTTTTAGGGCTGGGTATGGGTTTTGGGGTACAGGGGTATTTTTAGGTTTTAGGGCTGGGGATGGGTTTTGAGGTGCAGGGGTATTTTTATGTTTTAGGGTTGGGTATGGGTTTTGGGGTACAGGGGTATTTTTTTTGTTGTAAATTTTTTATTTTGCAGTACACAAAAGGAACAATAAACAAATTACACCACATCGGGCGCGCAGATGACCCCACACAGTGGGAAAATTAGTAGATCAGGACGAGGCAATGATACAACGCTAAAAGAAAGTGCAGACAGTGAGCCCTAACAGACGCAGAACCTGGACAGTCTTGTACATACCTCCATGGCTGGTAGTGTCTGCAAATCAAGCTGGGAAGAGTTCAAGAGGCACAGAAGTGAAAAAAAAGAGGGCCTCGTCCGGTAAGCATAGGTATCCCGTTTGCAGCCCGAAGAGAACAAAACATAACCTCCCACCTCCCACCTTCTACCCCCCGTGACGGCGCCACACTCATTCCCCATTTATCCATCACGCATACTTAAAGCTGAAAGAGATGTAAGGTCCTCAATGATGCTGGGCATACTGCCGAGGGCAAACCTGTAGAAAGAAAGGACACCAGGGGACCCCATATGTGCTTAAAGTTTTTGTAATTGCCGAGGAAGATGTCCGCCATTCTCTCTAGACTCAGGAGCCTCCACAGCTTCGCGTGCCAGAGTGAAATCGCCGGTGCCTCCTTCCGTTTCCAGGCTGCTGCCAGTGTGAGCTTGGCAGCACCCAAGCAAAGCCATAGAATCTTTTTGTCCGCGCGTGTTTGGTGCTCAAGACCGGGGTCCCTCAGGCCCAGGAGTACGGATGCCAAAGAGTTGTCAATAGGATACCGTAGAATATCTTTAATATGTGAGAGGATCTCATCCCAGAATGGTTTGATGATTGGGCAGTCCCACCAGATGTGGCGGAAGTCCCCCAGTAGGCCACAGCCCCTCCAACACTTATCCGATACGGCCGGGTATACACGATGAAGCCGGGCCGGCACCATATACCACTGTGTGAGAGTTTTCAAATGCGCCTCCCTCAGGAGGATCGAGTGGTTGAATTGGGTCAAATCCCTCCATAGTGCCGTCCATTCACCATCGGTGATATCCCTCCCCACCATCTCCTCCCACTGCTCCATGTAACGCGGCCTAGGGGATAATGCGGATTGAAGCAGCAGTTGGTATAAGAAGGAGATGGCTCCCTTCATGGTGGATGTTTTCAGCAGGAAAGCCTCGAATTTGGAGGGAGGCCTCGTGGCTGCCTCCCGTATTCCGGGCGATGTGGCCCAGTGAAGCAGTTGTAAATGCCTGTATTTATCAGTTTGCGGCACCTGGTAGTCCCGCATGCAATTTTCGAAGGTCAGGGGATCAGGGCCATGAAACAGATGGAGCAGCGCCCGGCATCCTCCCTCTCTCCAGGCATCAAAGGGGCCCTTGGTGAGTGCCGGTGGGAATGCCGGGTTGAAATGCAATGGGGTGAACGGAGATGGGAAGGTCGTCCACCTCTCATCCCCTACCAAAGTGTCCCACACCTTCAGTGTAGTTCCCGTGGGCGTACTGATGTACGCATTCACTGGGCGATCTCGCTTCGGCTTCCAGGCCAAATCCCAGATGGACCGACCTGCCACGCTTCGGTCCATATGTAGCCAGTGTTTCTCGGAGAGTTGCTGCGACCATTCCACCATGACTCTGAGTTGGGCAGCCTTATAATAGAGATGTAGGTCCGGGAGGCCGACCCCCCCATCAGATCGCAGCCGTCGCAGGAGTGCAAACGAAAGACGCGCCCGACCGCCCTGCCAGACATAGTTCAGGATCAACGTTTTGAGCTGTCGAAAGAATGAGGTACCCAGTGGGATGGGTAGGGCCTGAAAGAGGTACAAGTATTTGGGGAGAAGAACCATCTTAATGGCGTGCACCCCACCGAGCCAGGACAGGAATTTGGGCTTCCACTTCTCCAGTTCAGCCCGCGTCTTAGCCAGCAGGGGCGGAAAGTTGGCCGCAAATAACCTGCCCACCGTGGGGGTCAGGCGGACTCCCAGATAAAGAATCGAGTCTGATGCCCAAGCCAACGGTGTCGATGCCTTCGCCCGAGCAATTTTGGCTTGTGATAAGGTTAAGTTCAGAACATAAGACTTGCCATAATTAACCTTAAAGCCGGCCACCCCCTCGAATTCCAGCAGGATATCCCGAACACAAGGAAGAGAGCTAGCGGGATCGGCTACCGAGAGCAGGACGTCGTCCGCAAAGAGAGAGATTTTGTGTTGCTCCCCCGTGAACGGTATCCCCTTCACCCCTTCGTGTTCCCTCACTGCCATTGCCAAAGGCTCAATACTGAGCGCAAATAGCAAGGGGGAGAGGGGGCACCCTTGTCTAGTGCCTCGCGAATGTTGAAAAAAGGCCGACATGTGGCCATTCACCGCCACTCTCGAGCGCGGGCTACAGAAGTTTGCCTTCACCATGGTGATGAACCTATCGGAGAAACCGAATGCTTGTAATGTGTGAAGGAGAAAGCCCCAGTCCACACGGTCGAAGGCCTTCTCCGCGACTAGGCCCACCAGCACAGCTGGAATGTGATACCTGTCTGCTTTCTCAATAAGATGGACCACCCTATGGGTATTGTCGTGTGTCTGGCGTCCTTTAATAAAACCGGACTGATCCGGATGTATGATCGCCGGAAGCAGGTCCTGGAGTCGGCTTGCCAGTATCGCCGAATATAGCTTCGCATCAACGTTGAGTAGGGCTATGGGACGGAATGAAGCACATTGCTCCGGATCCTTCCCCGGTTTCGGCAAGACCGTAATCACCGCCTCCGCCAGGGTCACCGCGTTCACCCCGGACGTAGCCATGTCATTAAAGAGAGCAACCAAGAAGTCGCATACCTCATTCGCGTATGTCTTGTAGAAGACCGCAGTGTACCCGTCCGGGCCAGGGGCTTTATGTAATTTCAAGTTCTTGATGGCGGAGAGAACTTCCTCCCTCGAGATCGGCGCTTCCAACTGGGAGTTCCACGCACCAGAGACCTGGGGGAGCGACAGACGCTGCAGGAACGCTCGCTGCGACGCGGCATCCAGCACGTCGCCCGTGTACAGATCGGCGTAGAAGCGGCCAAAAACGTCCGCCTTCGCCCCGTCGCGATGGTGGAGCACTCCCGCGGGATCCCTGATCCCCCCTATGTATTCTCGTTCCCTCTTGTCCCGCAACTGCCGGGCCAAGTGTCTGCCAATCTTATTGCCACTAGAGTACGAATGCCGACCCAGCCTCAAGAGAGTAAGCTCGGCTCTGTTGGCATAGTGTGCCTTCAGCTTACCCCTGACCGCCGTCAACGGGCGGAGGGTCACTCTCGAGGGGTTAAGTTTATGAGCCCTCTCGAGTTCGAGCACCTCAGCCTCCAGCGCCTCCCGTTCCTTCCTGCGCAGGGTGTTGAGCTGCGAATTGAGGCCCAGGCACGTCCCCCTTATCGTGGCCTTAAACGCGTCCCACGTGGTCGTCAAAGAAGTATCCGACGGGGGGTTGAGATCAAAGAATTCCCGGATGGCCAGGCGCAAGGCTTGGTTAGAAACCTCGTCCCGAACCACCGACGCCGGAAAGTACCATTTTCGATTCGCGGTGTCAGGAGGCGACCAACGAAGAGTAAGCACCGAGAGACTGTGGTCCGATACCGAGATCGGAAGAATGGCGGCATCCAGTATGTTCCCCCTGAGGGACTGACTAAGGAAGATGTGGTCCAAGCGAGAGTAGGAGTGATGCACGTGTGAAAAGAATGTGTAGTCCTTCGTGGTAGGGTGAAAAAACCTCCAGCCATCTACTAGACCCAGCTCCCCCACCCCTTGCTGCGTGGAACCCGAGAAAACCCCTGTATCCGCCCTGCGCCCCCCCGAGCTGTCCAAATCCCTGTCCCACACCAAATTGAAATCCCCCATCAGGAACAAGAGCCCTTCCGCAAAGTCCCCCACCTTTACCAACAGTTCCTGCAAGTACTTGTTCTGGCCTGCGTTGGGCAAATACACCACCACAAATGTGCACAATCGACCCTGTACATGCCCTTTAACCATTAGCCAACGGCCCTCCCTGTCGTGGCGCACCTCCACTGGTTGAAAGTGCAACGCAGCCCTGAAGAGGAGTGCCACCCCCCTGTGTTTTGTGACAGCAGATGACCGGTAAACAATGGGGTAAGCCCTATGGCGGAGCCTCAACTCATCCTTTCGCGCCAAATGCGTTTCTTGCAATCCAACCACATCAAGGTGGTGATCCGTTACATATTTCAGAACCCTCTGCCGCTTCTGTGGTGAATTCAAGCCCTTGACATTCCACGTTCCTACGCTAAGCGGCATTGCAAGTATAAATCCCAGAAACTGCTCTCAGAACTCCAAGCGCCCCCAACCCCACAACCAGTCCAGCCCACATGCAATAGATGACCAGTAGTCTCCAAAACACCCACGGAGTGACATCTCCAACAGTGAAGGATACACACAGCAGCAAACACACACCACTCAACCCCCAAGGCCCACCGTCACGGGCCCCCCCCCCAACATCCCGAACACCCCAACTCCCAACCCCGCCCCAACTGAAATGCAATCAAAAACCGGGGCAGAAACAGAACAAAAAGTGCAAAAACAGTACTCATCATGTCCAGAAGGCCGAAGTCCGTAGGGAGCCTCCTGTACAGGAAGCAGGCCGGGGGGACTAACACACTATTCCCCATGGCCACAGTCGGGGGTGTCTCCTCCAAGAGTACTTTCATATCCCCCAACCAGAAGGCCCGAGCCACTCCGGCGCCGATCCATCATTCCCTCGAGGTCACGCCGCTCTGGAGCTGTGCTGCGTGTCGGCCAACGTGGCCGACGCCACCGATGCCACTGCTTCGCCCCTTTCTTGCAAGCTGGCAGAGAGGTCCGGTCGCTGTCGGATGGGCGAGTCACCCACCCTATTCCATGAAGATGAACGGTGGCGCCTCCGAGACGGGGAGGCGGTCGCGGCCTGCGATGGCGGCACATCCGCAAGGCCCAGAAGCTCTTTCGCTGCTTGAAGCGTGCGGATTTGAGCAAGACGATTCTGCCATCTGAAAATGATCCTAAAAGGGTGCCCCCAGGAATAGGCAATGCCTCTCTCCCTCAGGAATGTAGTCACCGGGCGGAACTCCCGCCACTTTTGCAGGGTAGAGGCCGCCAAGTCCTGGTATAGCTGGGGGCGATGATCCCGGAACTGCAGCGACGTGAGGGTTCTGGCCTTGCGTAGGATCCGTTCCTTAAGCTGGAAATCATGGACGCACACTAAGATGTCGGGGGGGGTCCCCCTCCGCGACAGGGCAGCCCAACCCTGTGCACTCTGTCCATCTGGATCTCCTTCGTATCCTCCTCGTCCAATATGCGAAGGAACAAGTCCTGGACATATCCCCGCAGGTCCCCAGCCTCACCGTCCCATGGCACCGCCCGTATTCGGATGGTATTTCTACGGGAGCGGTTTTCCAAGTCCTCCGTGTGCAATTGCAGATCTAGGTTTTGCTCTGTGAGGCGAATGATATCCTGCTGTAGCAGGTGAACGTCGGTGGCCACACTCAGATCCCGATCTTCCAGGGTTGCCACCCTCTCGCCTAGCCCATCCACATCTCTCCGTACCTCCCGCAAGTCGGTGGCTAGCTGTGCTCTGAGTTCGGAGATGTCCTCCTTAATGGAGGCAAAGAGTTCGGACATAAAGGCTTTGGTCGCCGGAGCCTCATCATCCGACTGCTTCGCTGATCCACTGGCTCCAGGGGAAGCCGGCTGTTGGGAAGATTTCGAGGCATTATCCTTCCCCTGGCCCCGCTTGCGTTGCATCGCAGACATGGCGGCTCACAGTGCTCCGGCCCAGCGCCACGAGGCCAAGTACAATGGCGGACCGCGTCGTTCGGTTCAGACACACACCAGACCTCGCTCTGTAGTCCTCAGCTGCGTCTAGCTCCACGTGCTCAGCAGTACGATCCTCGAGCCCCACCGGTGTTTAGGCAGGACATAGTCCAGGTGCTGTCGTCTGCCCTCCGTGCGATGCAAGTGGCGTCAGAATCCGTCGGGTCGACACCGTTCACCCTCTCCAGGCAAGGGCAGGGAGAGCGCCTCCGCTCGAGGTCAACACCCTTGGAGTGCAGATGTCTCGGATGTCCCCCTCGGCAACGCCCGGAGGCCAGTGAAGTCGATGGTATAACCGCCGCCAGTGCTCCTAACCGTCGGGTCACAGCGACTCTCCACCTTCCGCCAGCTCCGATCCCTCCAATCGAGCCTCAGGGCCCCGCCCACCACCTGTGCCGGGCGCCGATGTCAGGAAAGCCCGATGTCCTGCAGGCCGCGAAGTCCGCTCGATCTCAGGAGCAATCTCGGGGCCACACCGCTCTAGCGACCTCACCAGGGCCAACCGCTCTGTCAGGCGGACCTCTCCACCTCTTCTGAGGCGGGTGCGCTCCCTCAGATTCGTGCTATTAGAAGCTTTGTAGGATCGGCGCCGGAGCGGCACGAAAAGGCGTCCTACTCCGCTGCCATCTTGGCCACGCCCTTAATACAAATTCTACAGGGGTATTTTTAATATATATTTACAAATACTAAAATTAAAATTAATTTCATTAATATAATTATTAATAATTAAATAATTAAATAATGAATAATTAAATTAAATATTACAAAAATAATTATTTAAAATATATATTAATAATATATACTTACCTATACTTACGTAGTAATGGTATGCGTTGTAATAGTATGTGCGTTGTAGTGTATTGCGTTGTAAAGGTATCCTTTGTAAAATGACCTGCGTTGTAAAAAATCCGTTGTAATGGTATGCGTGCTAAAAGTACGCGTTGTAACATCATATATCCATCCTAGACAAGAATCTGAACCTTCAATCACACACAAACGCGACAACACCAACTCAAAAGTCTCATATAAATATCACATATTTTACTATAGAATCATATATTTTTTAAATGGTACAATATGTAGTTATCTCAAAACTCGATCATGGTAATTGCCTACTCACAGGAATCTCCAAAATACGAGACTGCTCGCAGGAGTCAGATGCTTCAATCACATTGGTCCAGCGCTCATCACTCTCAAATGGCTCCAGTTTGAAGCTATACCCATTTTCCGCATTTTCAAAGTATCCTTCATTACACACGAAGCCTTGTACTGTGTACTGCAAACTGGCTCAAAAACATACTATATAGACTCGAGTATTGTGTGTTATGACTCCATGACTTCCTCACCTTGGCACACAAGGATCATCGTTCCTCCACAGGATGGGCTTTTCTGGTTTGTTTGGATGATGCATCTTCTGTGGGATTGTGCAACACATATGAAGTTATGCAGGAGCTGTAGAATTATCCTGAGATGGAGTTGTGATGTATGACCCCTAAGCATGAGCTTAAAATCCGTTCCGCTCGCGGATTTTGCGAATTTTCGGTAAAGTCGCGATCCGCGAACTCCCGCGAATTTACCGAGAATTCGCAAATCCGCGAGCGGTGGATCCGGGGGCAAAAGTTGAAGCCTGGCCTGTTGTAACTATTTTACGATGGCGCCGGCAAGCTACCAGCGCCATCCTAAAATAGTTACTAAGTTAGCTTCAACAGGAAGCTCTAATTGATAAAATAAAGCAGGTGCTCGATTTTATCTATTAGAGCTTCCTGTTGAAGCTAATTTAGTAACTATTTTAGGATGGCGCTGGCAGCTTGCCGGCGCCATCGTAAAATAGTTACAACAGGCCAGGCTGGTGTGCTTTTTTTCCCAAATGTACCGTGGAAAATCAGATGTGATGCTGGATAGAGGATTTTGCATCCTTGACTTTCACGAGCTCAATACCCGTGCTGTTCCTGTGATGAGGAGCTTTTTCTCTTCATCTGCTGAACTGATCTTTCTCTGACCTTTTATGCACACAAGAGGCATGTGAACTCGCATGGAAGCCCCGCACGTTTGGCCCCGCGCACACACTCGCGGTTTGCACCGTCTTCCCGCCATTCACCCACTATGATGGACAGCTCACTCAAGGGACCCCTGCGCGCTTCGGGGCGATTGCATAGTAACACACACATGGTCGCTCGAACTAGTTGATGCTCAAATTCAGTGACTCATTCATTAGCCCAAAAACAATCGTGAGCGTCGTCGAGGCTGGACAGGTGTGCCTTCTTCCCAAATCTACCATGGAAAATCAGCTGTGATGCTGTATAGAGGCCTTTGCATCCTTGACTTTCACGAGCACAATACCCGTGCTGTTCTTGTGACCAGGGGCGTCTTTCTCTTCATCTGCTGAACTGATCTTTCTCTGACCTTTTATGCACACAAGAGGCATGTGCACTCGCATGGAAGCCCCGCCCCAAATCCGCGGATCCGCAAATCCGCAAAATCCGCGGATTTTGCGGATCCACGATCCGCAAATCCGCAAAATCCGCGGATCGTGGATCGGCAAAATCCACCCATGCTTAATGACCCCTTAGTGAGGAGCAGCGTGTGTAGATACCCTCTGTGCCCTGACCATGACTCATCCCCTTGTCTGACAAACTGCATTTTAATTAAAACTTGCACACATGCGCTAATCACTGCTAGGGGCCAAGGACTGAGTTTAATGACCACAAATGTATTGATACTCATAAGCACTGTAGGCTTGCATTAGGCTTCCTATTGAACAATGTCACAAACACTATAAAAAGTCCCTTCTAGTCCTGAAGCTTAAAACATTATTGAGCGGATCTCTAGTGAAGGTAGGGGCTCGATGGATAACGTAGGGGCTAGCTGGATAAAGTAGGGGTTAGCTGGATAAGGTAAAGGCTAGCTGGATAATGTAGGGGATAGCTGGATAAGGTAGGGGCTAGCTGGATAATGTAGGGGCTAGCTGGATAAGGTAGGGGCTAACTGGATAAGGTAGGGGCTAGCTGGATAATGTAGGGGCTAGCTGGATAAGGTAGGGGCTAGCTGGATAAGGTAGGAGCTATCTGGATAAGGTAGGGGCTAGCTGGATAATGTAGGGGATAGCTGGATAAGGTAGGGGCTAGCTGGATAAGGTAGGGGCTAGCTGTTTCGGGGTGGGTGTCTTTTACATTGCCTTCATTTTACGTTTGGTCTTTAACAGTGTGTGCAGCTCAGATTGCCTTTTTGTTTCAAAGAAAAAGCATTGGCTGGACATTGGTTTAATATGTAATATTGTGCATTTTGCTGAGTTCTGAGTTTCCGTCTCAAGCCACCTCTCTGGGTAAGCCTTAGACTGCTGTGTCTTCCCACGTTCTACACGGTGCTCAGTTCCGATAGTAAGGTGGCCCTGGGCACTTGTGACAAACGACTCCAATTGTCACAATGGAGCTGCTGCAGCAGAACTCAGTTTAAATAATATGATTTATATTCTCACCCACAGAGCTGATCCTTGCTCCTTTTTCTATTATGTGTATTCTCTCTTCAAATAGAGGTTCTTCTTTTCATCTTACTCCACCCTGAAAGCACGTGCGACGGATCTTGGCTGCTGTCTATGAGATTCAAGAGCTAGTCACCACATAAATCATAATCACAAATCGTAATGCTAAGAATACTCATTAATGAGAGTTTGAATTAGTATCAAGGGTTTTATTTTCATTACAAGTTTAATAAGATCTCTTTCTCTTTATTCGATTAGTTTAATACCTCAATCAATTAACAGAATTGATAGAAAGTAGGGTTAGATTAAAATAATTTTCACATAATAAAGCATCAAGCACATTCCATAAAAGAAAGAATGCCTATTCTGAAAAAGGTGCGAAAACAGTCTTAGTCAAAACCCAAAAAGTGTTCAAGTTTAAGAGGAAGAGTGAGAAAAAGCATAAAGCTCAAATTCAATCAATCAATATCAGGTCAATTCCCCAACAAGAGAAGTTTATGAAACTCAATAGATTCTCCAGCCAATACTCATGCAGTAGCTGTAGCAAACCACAGTCAGCAATAAGTTCAAAAAGTTATAAATGAGCTTTCTGCATTCAGCATGAAGCCTTCATCATTCAGCCTCAAGAGTAGGTATGGAATAGGAGAAAAGGCGTCTGTAAAAAGGCAATTCCCTACTCGAGGAACACGCACTAATATAAACAGTCAAAAAGAAATGTTGCAGTCCATGTTGCCTCTTCTTCTCCTCTTGTCCAATCAGCTTTCATGATTCTTCTTCTTCTTCTGAGAACAGGCTCTCCTCTTCCTTTCTAATTGTGATGAGTGAAACAAAATTTGCAATTGTGGCTACATATGAGGCCATCTGATTCGGACCTTCTTTCCCACAAACATGACTAAATTTCTAACCTTCTAATAAAATAAATTGTACTTTAGCTGAACAATGAACTATGTAAAACAGAAACATCGCCTATAACGAGAAATTATTTTGCACCACGTCCTTCATTTGTATTATGAGGAAAAAAAAGTTCAAAGTTTAACATCTCTATGCAAGCATTACATTATTGTGCAATAATTCTCTATTAATTCATTTATCAACTAAGATTTTTTATCAAATATTTGAAAATGTTATTATTAATCAGAAACATTTTGCAGAGTTAAGTGAAGCTTTTCACTAAAAGGCATATTCATGGAAAGGTCAACTTTTAAACAGTTTTTGTGCTGATTTTAGAATTTCTCTCTTGAGTCATTCATGAAGCAAATCATGCTTTTTAAACATTTTGAAGAATTTAACATTTTTGTACATTTTTATTCATAAATTCAGTTCAAATATAAGTTGTACGTTAATGTTGCTCATATAATTGTAACTATTTTTTTTTGCATTATACACAATCTCTCTCAGAGCCTAGTAACCCCTGATTGCTCAACCACCACGTGAACCAGTTCCTACAAACATCAATGCTTGACTGTTTTAAATACAACCTACTGTGCAATGATAAAGTAACAATAACTTACAATTGTGGCACACATTAAAAAGAGAATAAAAATAAAATCTCTCTCTCAACTTTCTTCAATAAGCTTGTGATGCTTTTTAAAAGATAGGTGAATTCATTGTAAAGCTAAGATAATTGCGTCCATGCCAGATTTTGAAGGTGAGCAATGCCTATCTAAATAAGTTCCATTTATGCGCATCAAGAAAATCTGTCAAGAATCCAGCCCTCCTGCACATATTTTGGAAACCCCTCGTTTGGGTGCTCTCCTGCCTCAGCACAGTACTGTTAAAGGGACTAAATAACCTGAATAACAAGGTACTCGTTATTCTGTGCTGCTTACCCCAGAGTGAGTATCTGCACATTCCCTGTAGGAGCAGTTTAGGCATCTTAGTTTGACAGTGTCTAGAAGCTTGAGCACCCTGGCTGTTCTTGAGCCGGGCTAGGCTTGCCCTGTACTTAAAATGAGCACTAGATCCAATGTCCCCTCTCCTTCACTCCCACTCATCATTAAGGTCCTCATTATGAGCAGCCTGGTTACTTGAGATATGTGTTGTAACAGCTTTTATGGCACCTATTGCAATTATGAGTTTTGTGATACATAGAGCAGGTCTGACCTGCTGAAATTTATAAGGGAAAAATTCCCAGTATGTACCACAACATGCTGATTTTGGAGGTATCCTGAGAGAAGATAGGACCACAGTGTATAAAATTGCAGTAATTAAGACACAGGAATTATGATGCAGTTATGAAATGGAGCAGGAATACTGCAGGACATTATACCTCCTGATATAGAAGTCCTAGCTGGTGTGAACCCACCTGCAGGAGCAATACAGCACTGCACATGTTATCCTAGGTATTTAGTACTTTGTTGCAGTGCCAAAAATGAAAGAATGAGAGTATCGGAGAGCTCTGAAAATGTCCGTAAAACCAAAACCATTTACGCCAATATGCGTTGATAATTGTACAGTAAAAGGAATCATCATCCCATGGGGACCCCGACCTTACCAAAGTGCCTCTCGGAAGCGTTGGATGAGTTCAATAACCTAGAACGGGACAGGTATTAAAACATTTTCTGGTGTTGCTTTTCACTCCTAGTTGTACCCTAACTCCACATGTTCTTATTCTGAATTTTATAGAAAGGGACTGGTCTAGGTGTGTGCTTTTTAATGGCCTGTGTGGCTGGGAAGAGTCAATCCCACCACCCGACATATAGAGCGATATCACAAAACAATTTTGCCTGGTGCTATTTCCTGTTCTTGGTGGTAAATTAAGGCAGTGCTTGCTCCAAAGATCTTTTACTATTATATTATGAAAACAAGATTCTGTAAGCTGTAATATGTAAAACGAATGTTTGTGCATGTGTGAGTGAAATATTCTTACGGCAGTGAAGTGTTCTGTTGTTTTTCCGCTGTGTTCTTGTGCTGCATTATTATAATCTGATTATGTTGTGCTGTACTGCTGTTATGTTGCCTTTTAATTATTTTGTTTTGCTACACCATGATATGTTTTAATTGTATTATGTTGCTTTGTATATGGTATTGTGGTATGTACTGATGCTTAATGTAGATATGTCAACAAATGCTACTATATTTCCGGGTCAAGCATCACATGCTTTGAATGATCTTGAGACAAACAACTGTTTACCCCTCACTAAGGTGGAAAACACCAGTCAGCCCATAACTGTGGCAGAGACTGTGTCTTAACTTCACAACCCCAGTGCTCACAGTATGTGATATGACGACCCCTTAATGATTTTGGTGCTTACGTCGGCCAATGGCCGACGCAAGGACTACCACCTCCCTGGTGTGGTGCACGTCCATTGGCCGCCACCAGGGAGGCAGGCCGCCCCTTTAAACCGGCGGCGCAAAGCACCGGAGGTTGTTTTTTTATTTTAAATTTCCCCTAGGGGAGACACGGAAGGCTTTCCGCGTCTCCCTCCGAATCTGTTACTTCAACGCACAGCGAGGCGCTCTGACGTCACTGATTTCCCCACCTAAGCCAAGGACAGCCGCAGGTAAGGCGGCGCTTGACTTTGATGGGGAAATCAAGCTGAAAACGGCCTCCCAAGCTGTCAGGGAGGCCTCATTTGAAAGGGGAGAGTCTCCCCTTTGAAGCGAGGCATTCCTAAAAGGGTTTCCTGGCCGTGAATCGCAGCAGCACTCCGATCCACGGCCAGGAAACCCCATTAGACACCAGTGGTGTCTTTGGTGGGTCGGCCCTCGTAGTAATGGGTCGCCCCCCCCCCCCCCCCCCACCGGGGGCATATTTAAAAAAAAAAGAATGTTGGCTTTCCTTGGGGTGGGTGCGATCGACACCCCCCCCCAAAATGTAAAAAAAATAAATGAAATAAAAAATGGCGGGAAATTGGCAATTGATCGATTCTCCTGCTCAATTGCCGAGCCCCGGTGGGGGCAATTGTTTTTTATAGCCATGTACTTTCAGTGGGGGCCACAATTGGCCCCCAGGTAAGCTATTGCTATAAAAAAAAATAGAGAGCGATATCTCTTTCTTTATATACATATATGTATATGTATATATATATATATATATATATATACATATCTATATGTGTGTGTGTATATATATATATATATATATATATATATATATATATATATATATATATATATATATATATTCACTGAAAAAAACAGGTAAGCCATTGCTATAAAAAAAAATAGAGAGCGATATCTCTTTCTCATTTTCACTTTGTTGTTTGAATGAAGAAGACCTGCATTGATTCTGTGAGAAATGGCTTCACTAGTAGCAGCTGCAGGTGCATCTGCACCACCACCACCTCCACCACCACCACCACAAGGACCACCACAAGACCACATTGGTGGTCATGAAGAAGAGGAGGACGAAGAGGAGCAGGAGGAGAGACAATATCTGCCTGAGGACAATCCCCCATACAGACCCAAGGAACATTTTATTTGGGAGTTTTTCAAGATGCCAAGGGGTGCCAAAAAAGTGAATGCAGCTAAGGAGACTTGCCTCATCTGTCACCTAGAACTGTCAAGAGGGAACCCAAAACAAAAAATATTCTTTTGGGAACCACACTATGATTAGGCATATGCAGAGGAAGCACCCGAACAATTATTCGAGAGCAGAGGTCAGGGAACTGACCAAGAACCCTCCCCATCCTTCTTCTTCAAGCACCTCCAATCAACCCATTCCATCGTGTGCAGAGGCTAGAGAGATGGTCCCTAATGTCCAAACCAAGTTTGCAAAATTTAAATTTGTTTGCATATATTGCAACAAAACAATATCATATGGTGAGCAGAGCATCACTTTACTAAATCGAGCTGCAGACAACCATCACTGCAGCAAACAACTCTATTTTTTTTGCTCCAGTTGAGCTGTTTGCAATTCCATGTGCTTTGTTTGACCCCAGAAAAACTACAAAAAAATATAAAATTGTTCAGAAAATCCCCCCCCAAAAAAACTGTTCAAAAAACAATAAAAAAAATATAACAACAAAAAGAATTAAAAAAACTGTTCTTTTCAGAACTACCTCCAATTTATATAAAAATGCTACATTTTTTAAAAAACTCTCTTTCTTTTTTTCCCCATGGTACGCTCCCCGGTGCGCGTACCGGGCGCACCCACGCGAAAATCAGGGGGGTCTACCCTGCCCCCGTTTTGGTCATTTTCCCCTTTGTTTTTGCCACCTCTTGTGTCTCAATCCTACCGAGACACAAGATGGCGGCCGCTCCGGACAGTTTTGAATGTTTACAGACACCCGAGAGCCAATCAGCTTTCCGTGCGCAAGTCGCGTAGCGCGCCCGGTGCGTGTCCCGAGGCGCGGCCATAGATATATATATTTTTTTAACCTAAATTACTCAAAATCCACTGGAGCACATATCTTGAGACATAGCAAAGGCACATCGGGCTACAAGTCCCTACAATTTTGTCAAGTTTGGTGGAAATCCATTCAGCCGTTCGGGCTAAAAGTGAGGTCGACCGCCCTATGGAAATTAACATGGGGAAAACACGTTTTGGGACCACCCTTTAATCTCGGCCCCTGCTTGATTAATCCCCCCCAAACTTTCAAGGAAGGACCGTAGCTCCGCGAGGCAAATTTGAGGAAATTTTCAGGCAGATTCGTCAACCGGCGCCAAAGTTATTCACAATAGAATTTTGAGATTTTGCATTGAAAAAAATCCTAACTATAACTACCTACTGGCAACCGCCAGTAGGTATATATATATATATATATATATATATATATATATATATATATATATATATATATATATATATATATATATATATATATATATATATATATATATATATATATATATATATATGTATATATATATATATATATATATATATATATATATATATATATATATATATATATATATATATATATATATATATATATATATATATAATCTCGCTCCACTGCCAAGAAAATGACCAGACCAGCACTCTCAGTAGATTAAATCTCCTTCGATTTATTGCACAGTGAACAAACGGATTTCAGCTTCTGCCTTCGTTAGTGTATATATATTCTTTCAAAACTTCTCCACAACATACAAAGTAGGCACCGACTCCATGAGATAGGTATCAAGGATTATTGTTCATTCCATACCGTAGACGCGTTTCGACGGACCCAGCCGCCTTGGTCACTATATCTACTTCTCCCCAAGTGCATGCTCATTTTATAGTGGTTCAAGATAACATGTGACACAAATGAAAAAAGTTCGAAAAAATGAAAAAAATCCAAAAAAGACCATTGGTTGTCATGGTTACAGGCAAATGAACGATAGACATAGTGGAGTTGAACAAAATATGCAAGTCATGATGAGTTAAAATCGTTAAAAGTGACTTTTTCGTTGTTAATACAGTGGGTCATGTTGCATTAAATACCACTTGATACTTGTACAGAATTAAACAACCAAAAGGATTATCGGTTCAAGAGCCTAATTATGCTGCTTTTCTTCAAAGTGATGGAAAGTGAGAAGGTATTGTCATCCTGTCACTATATATGTTTGCCTGCGCGCGCAATCTGTAACTTCATCTCTCAAATTGGACAACCTGGGGGAAGATGGCTCACCCTGCACTATGCCTTCAGTCAAGCCCATTATCACTCGGCTTTAAATGTGGCCAGGCTTAAGGTAAATCTCCGGTTTGAGTACCGTGATTGTGTGGATGGCACTGAATAAACTGGCTGCGTAACGGCGTGTAGCCGTGTGTCATAAGGCTACGGACCTTTCTTTACCCCATTCCTCGTGTTACTTCCTAGTGGATTTGAAGCGTTAGGAAAAGTCAGGTCCTGGTAAGGTCAGCCTATAAAAATCTGGTGTCCTGGTGTGTACTGAGGCAAAGGGCCTGTCTGTACAGAGACGCGCTTGGAGAAAAATGTTAATTGCTAATCTGGGGTTCTGGTCGTTGACAAGTAAATCAACGCTTAATGACTCTCGGTCTATCAGTCTGGTTGCCCTTTTCATTCTGTGTTGGTGATTGTGTTTGTCGTGTATTGTGCGTGTATTTACAAGAGATGGTGAGTGTAGGTGTTTGTGCGGAGGGGGTGAGGTCAGGATGCGGGATTGCAGTTTATATTACGAACTAGTGTTCTTGCAGCATGAAGGATGTTGTTAGAGATGTACACTTAGAGCTTTATCTGTGTTAAGCCCATGTAGTGTTCTGCTATTTAGTAAGATTATGTACTTCGATTCTAGTCTCCTCAGTGTTAATAGTATGTTTTCCCCTCTCAGGTGTTTCTGGACACTGTCTAACACAAAGTAGCTTAAGTCTCCTGCTCTGCCATTGTGATGTCTGTTTATGTGCCTCGCTACCGGGTAGGTCGGGTCATCGTGTGTGATCGCCCTGAGGTGCTGTAAAATCCTCACATGTACGGGATGCAGTGTGCTACCTACATACATTTAATCGCAGGTGCACTGTAGCACATATACTGCGTAATCTGTTTTGCAGGTAAAGTGGCCTTTTATTTGCAGTGGACTTTTTCTAAGAGGTGTTGCTATTGATCGGGTATTCTGTGCATGTTTGCACGCTTTGCACTTAATGCACTTGAAGAATCCTTCTTGCGCTTTGAGCCAATCTGATCTTGGTGTCAGTGTTGGTGCGTTGTTCAGCAATTCTTCCCTCAGCGATTTAGCTTTTCTAAATGTGAGTTGTGGTAGCTTGGCGCATTTAGCACCAATCACAGGGTGACAGCAGATAATCGGCCAGTGCCGGTACAGGATTTTCCGCAGGTTTGTGTGGTATTTATAGTAACCTGTGATCATTCGTGGGATGGTGTTGTTTTCTTGACTAGGCGCCCTCTTGTTGTAAACTTTGGTTTTAAGGAGTTCTTCCCTGGTGTGTTTCCTGCTTTTCTCTCTTGCTTTGGTTAGTGTGGTGTCCTTATATCCTCTCTGTCTGAGTCTTGAGAAGAGACTAGATGTGCAGATCTCTAAATCTCTGCTGGTGCTGCAGTTTCTCCTCATTCTTAAGCATTCCGCATATGGAATGCTCTCTACTAGGCGTCTTGGATGGGAACTCTGTGCGTGTAGAATGGGGTTCCCCGCAGTCTCTTTTCAGTATGTACGAGTGTGTACTCTGTTGTCTTCATGATAGATTTCCAGATCTAGAAATGTGATCTTCTCTTTGCTCAGGTTACAAGTGAATCTCAGGTTGAGGGTATTGCTATTGATTTTGTCAGTGAAGCATAGTGCCTCCTGTTCTGTGCCTCTCCATAGGATGAAAATGTCGTCGATGTAGCAACGGTAAATCACCACATTTGTCGACATCTCATCCTGACACTGACCCCTGAGTACTTGCTCCTCCCACCAGCCCATATGCAAATTCGCATAGCTGGGGGCGAAGCAAGTATCCATGGCTGTGCCCTGTGTCTGTTTGTAGAGGAGTTTGTTGAAGAGAAAGGTATTGTTCTCCAGACACCATTCTGTCATATGTAAGAGCATTTGCGAGTGTTTGTAGAATTTAATCTCCCTAGTGCCTAGATAGTGTTGTAATGCTTTGAGGCCGTCCCTATGCCTGATGCTAGTATACAGGCTCTGTACATCGAGTGTAACTAGTGCATAATCATCCTGCCACATACATTCAGAGATAAGTGATAGAAAATGTCCGGTGTCTCTTGTATACGCAGGTAGGAAACTGACAAAAAGTTAGAGAAAAAAGTCCATAAAATGACTGGTGTTTTCGAAAAGGCTTCCTATGGCTGATATGATCGGCCTGCCAGGTGGATGTAGGCAGTCCTTGTGTATCTTTGGAATCAGATACATTTGGGGTGTTATGGGGTAGTAATTCTTCAGAAAATCAAATTCCTGTTTCATTATCAGTCCTTGTCTCTTCCACTCATATAGGCTCGCATGATATCTTTCCTTGATGTTCACAATGTTGGTGGAGTTTGTCCTTATATAGCAATCCTTGTCCTGTAGCTGGAGCTGCGCTTCATTGTTGTACATTTCCAGGGGCCATAACACAACATTACCCCTTTTATCTGCACAGCGTACCACAATGTCTGGTCGTGATCTGATTTTTTCCATCAGTTTAGTGTACTTCATACTTTGATTAGATGTTTTTTTATTGAATTCATTGCTGTTTGACAGAGCCAATGTTTTCAGATCTTGTATCACTTTGTCTGCAAAAATATCTATGTTATCCTTGGGCATGAGAGGGGTGAATACTGACTTTGGGCTGAATGGTGTTTTGAAAGTAGCTGTAATCGAGATTTCTGATGCTGTTGCTACCTGCGTATTGCTCATGCTCTCAGATTCAGTTGCAGCGTTCATGTGTATATCAGTTACTTCTCTCAAGAGTTCCATGTCTGTGACGCATAGGGTCTCACCCTCAGCCCTGCCGGTTGGAGTTGATTGTCCTTCTTGAGTTTTTCCTTTCATGTTAGAGAAATATTTTAGCAATTTCAGTTTTCGGGTGAATTTATACAGATCGATCCTGGTGTCTGTATAATTAAAATTAGTCTCTTTGCAGAAGGATAGGCCTAAAGCCAATGTTTTTTCTTCCTCATTTGTAAGGGCCATGTCTGTTAGATTGATGACTGCATTGGAAGAGTCTTGTGTGTCTATCATCGTCTCTTGTTCCTTCTGTAGGTGTTTCTGGTTCTTTGAGCCACTTCTCCTCCACCGCCTGTTTTTTCTCCTTCTGTTCTTGGAGGGGGCGCGTGTGTTTGAGTCTGTCCATGTCTTAGCGTTGTTGGTCTGAGGCTTGTGAGGCGCTCCATGCGTAAAAAAGCGAATTCGTCCATAGGTGTCGGAACCTTTCTCTGTTGGTCTTTGTTTCTACTTGTTTCCGGTTCCAACTCTGCTCCAGAGCTGGCCTCCGATTCACTCACACCCGCTGGGTACTGCGGCGTACTGTTTGCAGATGACAATTGTTGGCGGTGTATATTCTCAAATTTCCGTGAGAAAGTATAGATTTTTCCTTGTAGATAGTCATTTCTGTCCCTTTGGAATTTCACCGCCTTTCTATCCTTTATAGTTTGTTCCTGTTTCTGCACTTTGGTTTTGATGTCTGCCAATACTTTTTGTACAGCTTCCTGATCTGCAATTGTTTCTAATTCTTTCAATAGTGTTTCGATTTTTGCCAGTAATTTTTCTCTGTCTGTTGTTGCAAATTGTACCAACATTTTCAGCATGTTTCTTGAAGATTGAGCACTATTGTCTGCCCAAGCCTGTAGCATGTCAGGGTCGGGGTTCTCATATGTTGGGGCCACAAGAAATCTGAGACCTCTTGGTACGCGTCCCATTTCCAGGTATTTTTTGAGGGAGGTGATTTCCCACCACTTCGCCATTCCCTGTCTGCGATATTTTTCCAATTCGCCCAGTAGTTTCTTGAGGTCACTGCCGCCAGTTGTTGCTTGTACACCCTCATTGTTCGAGTTGGTGATGTTAGAGTCATCCTTTTCGCTGAACACATCTAGTGCTGCTTCCTCGCGTTTTCTGACCTCCTCCTCCGCCATTGGTATGGAATTATTTGTATTCCTTGTCTCTCACTTCCTGTTTTTTGAGCGATGCTCACAGGTCTCTCTCTCCCTTCAATTGTCTATATATGTATATATGTATATATATATATATATATATATATATATATATATAACTCTCCCAATATAACTTTCAAAAAAGCCAGATCTCTGCAGGATAATTTAGCCAGTAGTAGTGATAGAGCGCGCAGGTCACCCGGGTCACAAGTTTACCAATTTTCCCCACGCACTGGGCCCTGGCGTGAGTAAACGAGGACTGAGTTTGCGTGAACCGGGTGATTTCTTGCACGCCACTATGAGTAATTCAGGGGGTGACTTCACACCACTGCTGATCATGTGCCTGACTTACCACGGGCACATTACTCCTGACGGATCAGGAGCTAGCAGGGAATAGGTGACAGGGTTCCTAGGAAAAATTGCACTTTATAACCCAAAATACCTTTATCCACACTATATATATATATATATATATTATGAAATGACCACAGACACCTGATGAGTTTAAAGTTTTATCGAAAAGATTTCAGAATGAATATGCCAAGATGACAAGCCAAATACACAATAACACATCAAGAGTTATAATTAATACCACAATGTAACTATGGATTAGGGCAAGTACCATTAGAAAAATTGAGAACACTGACAAATACTGGGATATTCACCGCAAACTTAACTAGGGCAAGGGACATGTAACAGGACCTAATATGAGTACTTAACTAGGCTAGTTATCCTATTCTTACTGAATTTCACTGCAAACATGCTAAGGGAAAGGGGAAAAATTGGAACATACTACTATAATATGACAATTTAATAATGTCCTGCGGGTAGGGAAAAAGTGGAACAATTCTAATAAACAATTGCATATAAGTTGCTTTCAAGGCAATAGGGCAGTATCACAGGCAAGAGAGCTTTATTAAGAAAAGGAAAGAGAGTGATAGAAAAGACGTAAACCCACTGATTGATATTTACCTAATTAGGAATGAGGACTAACCCTGGCCACAGGTCAGTTTGGAAAGACGGGGACAAGGACCCTCAAGGAATGGAATACCAGACTACGAGCAGGTACAGCTCACGGACAGTCAGGACAGGATACCCCTCAGGTTTGGGTCAGGGCTGGGCTCACCAAGGTACGACCAACACCCACAGCTTCGGATGCAACGCCTGCGTTACCCCTCTCTGCAAGTAATCCGCCAGTAACCCCGATTGGGTTTTCGAATTTCCCCAGCAAAGTGCTTCGCCAGCACTTAAGACTATTTCCACCCCTAGGAGATTGTGGAAAGCATGGACAGAGTGCTCCGCAGCACTCTAGATTGAGCACCTATAGAGTTCGTAGGGTCAGTGACAGGTCTGCTACTCGGACAAGTCGGACAATTTCTCTATGCTACACTAGGACAATTATACGGTTTGGGGACCCTTAGACCACCCACTAATGTTGCAAGTGACAATTTCCCACATTATGATTGGTCAGGAGAGGTGATTTGGTCATTGTTGCCTCCTAGAATTCAGTGTTCCCATCAATAATAATAATTTTTGCATACCCGCCCCTTGGGTTCACGTTCCCAGGCATAGGAATACAGAAAACAATACAAGTGCATAGCATATAGCAACAGTGTTGCTTCGCTCAAGGTAGGATTCAGTCTCCTGGAGAGGGTTCCCAGGCGCATTGTGCTTCAGGAGCCAGCTGGCTGGTTTTAGCTTCTGCGCAGTGAGGTTTCTCCCAGGTCACATGACAGGTTTCAGAGGAGCTTCATCATGGCGTAGCTCAAGTGTGCCCCAGCCCCCAGAGACGCGGTACATGAAAAGTAAGCGAGAACAAATTAGAATCATACATAAACTAATCACACTGTATTCCGTTATAGATTTTTACACACCCCTTATTTTATAACATCTGTAATATTAAAGTTTAGTGCGAAAAGACAGATAGGCGAAAGCAGCGGTAGCAAGCTGAGAGCGTGGTGAGAGACAAGCGGCCATATTCGCATCAGTGCGCATGAGCAATACAATCCCTCCAAAATGCGAGTGCGTCACATCACATGGGTATGACCGACGCATGCGCAGACTGGATTTCTGCAAAAGCAGCCGTTTCCTTAGTGCAAGCATTGTGAGGATGAAAAGACACACAGGCAAGCCTCTCGGGGACACCCGCGTGTTGGGGAAAATGCTTAATAAATGACGGACAGTGGGATTAATACGATTATGCATTAGGCGAGGTTCATGAGTGAGAGCAAGTCGCTTTACACGCGAATCCTTGCTCCATCAATCCCCTCTTTGATGATATTTACTATCATCACTACAAAGGAAACAGATGCCAACTTTCATTCTTCCATATCATGCATCTCAATTTCGACAAACTTATTGTTGATTTTTCTTTCAGCTTCTTTATGAGAGTGGTGATTCTTCACCTTTTTGTAGATTTGATTCCTCAATTCTTCTAATTCTAACTCATCTATATTTCTCTTCACTCCTCTCTTATTCATAGTGTACTTCTTTTTACAATTTTGACATTTACAGCAGATGAATATGAGCAGCGCAACCACACCTATTCCAAATATTGGCATCAGTATTTTCCACAGAAGATTTCTACCTAAGTTAGAGAACCAACTACCTATAGAGGAGAGACCTCCAGTCAGTCTCGTCCAGGCACTATCAACCTCCAATGGTTTGAGTTCTTTTTCCAAATTCGTTATGTTCTTCACATATCTTTTAAGTTCGATACTTTTGTCAGGTATATAGGTGCAACAATGTTGCGCCTTCAGCATTCTACAGACTCCGCCCTCTTTTGCTAATAAGGTATCAAGAGCAAGGCGATTCTGCAAAACCATTGATCTAATCGCAACCATCTCAGTATTGACCAGCAGGAATCCAGCAGCAGTGTCGGTAGATAACGGATCCACTACTGTAGACAATTTGCAGATTCTGTGAGTGTTCAGAACTACCCCCATTCCAGGTATCAGTGCACTAAAGATATCACCTATGATTTCTCCTACGCTCTCACGTTTACTACGCACTAAGCCATTAGTGTCTTCATCATTGCTTCCAGCAGCATTATTCACATGGTATATTTTCGGGAAGACAATACCAAAGTAGCAGCTTCCATACCAGTGATCCGGCAATTTAAAATAAGCCTTGTTCCCACATATATAACATATTCCGGGAAACACAGGTTCTGACCCATTTTTGAAACCCCAACCTCCAATTACCTTATAATTATGTTCACACTCGCTGGAACCAATGAATACATTGTTATAATATTCTGTCCTTTCTCTATGGAGACAAAGTTTTCCTTTCCGTTCAAAATCCAGCAACAAAGCAGGATTAGCTTCGCCTTGCGAGGTGTTATCCATATGTTCTGCCCACCTAGGGACTCTATCCTTTTCGTCATTTGCCTTTTTCTGAAACTTTTCCCTTCTTCTGTCTGCCACTTTTATGAACATCTTTTCCTGTTCTTGCAAGGAACAGGTCAGATTAGCCTGTCGTGCCTCATTTAAGTCTATGTCACCTATAGTCAGGAAATATTCTCCCATATACCGGGTTACCTCGCTTCTAACATGTACAAGGTTCAGGTGTCCCCTAATGGGGAGTTCAGAAAAGACTACGTCAGCATTTGAATAGTAGTACTGCAGAGTGCTTCTATAAAACAAGCTTGCCAATATACTACAGGAGATTCCATAGGTTAGGGGTAAGTGGTGATATGTCACACCTTCAGCTACAGAAGTGGGTAGCTTCATGCAGACATAACAATCTTCTATTTCCATAGCTTCTACATAATGCACTAATAGGTTAGCAAAAACATTTAAATGCGTCCTGTTTTTCATCTTGTGAAAGTGCAGTCCACCCTCATCTGATGCTTCTAATTTTGGTCGTGTGTGTCTTAGACTAACTGAGTTGTCACGTCGTTCTAAGCTTCGTGGTGTTTCTGCAGTCTGTACAACGTCTGTGTCTATCACTTCAGGTTCAGTAGGGGACAAGTTAGGATCTTTACTTATCATAAAAGGAATAAAAACTGTTAGTCCTATCCACATTACTATCAACATAGCTACACTACATAAGCATATCTTACAGCAAGTTTTACAACACCCAAATCTGGACCTTCCGGCTACGCTTGAATCAGACATTTTAGCTTACAGGTGGCTTTTGCAACCTCTCTTTGTCTCTTCACACCAAGGCTTCACTCGGTTTTGTCTCAAGGGGGGTCTTCGTCAGAGCTCCGATCAGTAACGGACTCTTCGTCACTTTTGCCACTGCGACTGGGCTCATCAATTTCTTCCAGCACCAAGTATGTCCATTCGGGGCTCCGATACAGTCTGTTCTGTTTCTTCACTCTGTCGCTCTTTCTCAGAGACTTGCCTCGGGCTGCTTTTTTTTCACTTTCAGCCCTCTTACGGTCTTTCAGCTTTTCCTCGACTGTTTTTATTCGGAGTCTTAACCTTTTGACGTACCTGGGTGTACTTTTGCTTCTGTGACTTTCAGTGGTCGAGGACACTTGGCCTTCCTCGTGCACTCTTTTTATTTTTTCTTTGGGTTTGACAGAGTCTATTTCCCTTCCTGTCTGACTAGTTCCAGGTCTTTCATCTATTTCTTCTGCCTGGTCCTCAAGCTGGCCCTGTTCAGGTTCGCTTTGTATGTTTTCTTTGTTTTCAGGTGAACTGGATTCTGATTCCTGAACTACTTCGTCTATTTCTATCTGCTCTGGTTCATGCACTTCGTTCCCTTAATTTTCTTCCGCATGAACTTCAACTTTGACCACTATCTGTCCCTTTCCAGACTCCGGAGTCTCGGGAGGAGTGTCGATGTCTTGATCTGTCCCTACTTGGCCTAATTCCTGATCAGGTGTGATGTGAGTCTCGTTTACCTGACCTTCGTCCTCTAGTTCTGTCTCACCTGGACTATCCCACTCACTGTCTAGGTAGGAATATTTCCTGGTTCGTATTGGATCATGAACCTGGTCGTCGGCAGGGTACCACTCAACGTCTCGACTAGTGCTCGGCAGTTCGATATCAGCGAGATCTGGACTCTCTTCGGGAGTCTCCTCAGCGGGGCTGCCTTCAGCTTCAGTCGCGTTTTCTCCAGTTACCCGCTTTGTGTGGCTGGCATGGATCCACTTTGGTACACCAGCACACTTTACAGCAGTAGTGGTGACAAGGATCACTTGTCGTGGCTTTCCCCACTTTGGTCCAAGGCAACTCTTCCGGGTATGTTTCTTTAACACCACCCAATCACCTGGCTGTAGCTTATGTGCTGGAGTCTTGGGCCAGTCGTCAGCTGTCTCTCCAATCTGGTGGGAGAGAGAACGCACTTGGTCACCCAGTTGCTTGCAGTATTCTAGCACCAAATCATCAGTAATGCTTAGCAGTTTGTGTCCAGGTACCCATGCTTGTCGCATCACTCTCCCCATTAGTACCTCATGGGGGCTCAGACCTGTTTTCCGATTCGGAATACTTCTCAGACTCATCAGCACAAGGGGCAAAGCTTCTGTCCAGTTCATTTTGGTGGAATCACACATCTTCGCCAATCTGGACTTGATCGTGCCATTTATCTGTTCAACCACCCCAGACGCCTCGGGATGGTAGGCACAGTGCAGTCTTTGCTTCATTTTAAAGGCCTTACAGAGCTCTTCTAGGACCTCGTTGGCAAAATGCCCACCTTGGTCTGTTTCAATCGTCTCAGGAATTCCAAACCTAGGTATCAACTCCCTGAGCAATAATTTGGCTACAGTTAAGGCGTCATTTTTCTTTGCTGGGTAGGCCTCCACCCACCGGGAAAACAGGCACACTATGACCAGGACATACCTATATCCCTTGCATCTGGGCATTGTTATAAAGTCCGCCTGCATCCTGACAAGGGGACCTACTGCCTTTCCGATGGTATTTTGTTCTACTACAGTCCTCTTTCCTGCATTAAATTGCTGACACACTAGACACCTCTGGCAAAACCTTTCCGCTTGGTTCCTGAACCTTGAATTGTAGAACACCTTGTCAAACACACGACACATTGCGTCCCTTCCCATATGTGTTGGTTCATGTATCATCCTGACCATGGGATCTATCAGGCTGTCGGGCAGCACGGGCACTCCAATTGGGTTTACCACCACACCGTCATTCCTTACTTTGCATTCATTCTCACTCCACCTGCCTTTTTCTTCCCTGTCTGTTAACTGTTGTAAGTCTTTTAATTCATCCCACGTTGACACATTATCAAACAACATCAGTTGGCAGCTGTGTCCACCCCATAACCCAATTTGGAGGGACATTTGGTGTCGGGCACAAAACTGTGCGATTTGGTCAGCGTATCTGTTCCCGGCTGTCACATCATCATTTCCGGATCTGTGAGCCGCACACTTGACCACAGCCAATTCTTTGGGCAATTGAATAGCTTCCAGTAATTCTTGTACCACCTTTCCGTTTCTGATAGGGGTACCTGAGGAAGTCATGAATTCTCTTTGTAACCATAGTTGGCCGAAGTCATGAACAACCCCATAACAGTACTGACTGTCGGTATAAACAGTTATTCTTTTGTTTTTACCCCTCCTACAGGCTCTTGTCAATGCGATGAGCTCTGCTACCTGTGCAGATTTCACCTCGCATAGGTAAGAGGCTTCTATGGTGTTTGTCAATGTGACTACAGCATAGGCAGCACACAGACCTCCACTCTCATGTCTTAAACATGAGCCGTCCACAAAGATTGTAAGATCCCCATCGAGCAATGCTACCTCTCGGATGTCAGGACGGGGCTTAGTGCTGAATTCTGTTAGATCAATGCAGTTATGTTCCATTTCATCCTCGGCGTCTACATCCAGAGGAACAGGTAACAGAGTTGCGGGGTTTAAGACGTTGCACCGACAAATTGTTACATTCTCAGCACCAATCAAAATTCTCTCATACTTAGTCAGCCGACTAGGTGTGAGATACTGGGTCTTGGTTCTTGTCAGTAGAATTACAACAGAATGTGGAACATATACAGTGACAGGATGTCCCATGACAATATTTTCACTCTGTTCTAGACTGACGCAAGTAGCAGCTACTGCCTTCAGGCATCCGGGCAATCCAGCAGCCACCAGATCTAGAGTGGCCGAGAAATAGGCCACGGGACGCCTTACCAGCCCATGCTCCTGGGTCAGGACTGAGAGCGCACAATTTTCTCTGGTGTCACAGAACAGTTCAAAGCGTTTGGAATAGTCAGGCATACCCAAGGCAGGAGCGGTACATAGACAATTTCGCAATGTTACCCAAGCGGACATGCTTTCACTGTCCCAACTGACTGGGTCTTCTATTCCCTTCTTGGTCATTTTTATCAAAGGTTTGGCCAGAGTTGCGAATCCCACAATCCACTGCCTGCAGTACCCCACAACTCCTAGAAACATCCTCACCTCTTTCTGAGTTCGGGGTAGGTCCATTGCTTTAATTATCTTGATCCTTTCTGTGGTGACTTTTCGGATCCCTTTCTCTATCTGGTGCCCCAGATATTTTACTGAGTTTTTACAGAACTGTAACTTGTCAGGGGATACTTTATGTCCTCCCTTTCCTAGGTGATTCAGCAAGGCGATGGTGTCGGTGACACAGTCAGTTTGAGTTTTAGATGCCACTAAAAGGTCATCTATGTACTGTACCAAAACGGACTCTCTGGGCAGTACTAGAGATTCAAGGCATTTCTTTAGGATCTGGTTGAAAATCGATGGACTTTCAGTGTACCCTTGAGGGACACGATTCCAGACATAGATATGGCTGTCAAATTCAAAACTAAAAAGGAACTTGCTTTCTGGATGCAATGGGATGGAAAAGAATACGTGGCACAAGTCAATGACAGTGAACCATTCCGCATTCCAAGGAATCTGATATAGGATCACTGCAGGGTTGGGCACAATGGGACAGCAAGGTACAACAATTTGGTTTACCTTGCGCAGGTCCTGCACTACTCGGTACTTTCCACTAGGCTTTTTAATCCCAATGATGGGTGAGTTGCAGGGACTGCTCATTACTTCTTGTATGATGTCTGCTTCGAGCAATCTGGTAATTTCAACTGCGACTCCTGCTTTTACTTCTGCACTCATTTTGTACTGTCTTGTTCTGGGGTATACAGCATTTGTTTTTATCGCTATTTTGACTGGGTCCACATTTGCCATTAAGCCTACATCCTTTCCCGTGAAATCCCATACTTCCGGTACCACTCTTAACTGGAGCTCTTCAGGTAAGTCTTCAATGGACAAGGTTTTAATGTCAGTGTCAGGTCTTACCAACATCAATTTGTACAAGCCATCTTCATCGGGGGTCTGAATTTCGACACCCTTTGGAGTGCAAAAGATGGTGCAGTTCATTTTGCACAACAAATCGCGTCCTAATAGGTTCACAGGACTGGAATCACACACCACAAATCTGTGCATTTCTTTAAAGTTTCCTATGGAGATTTCCATAGGTTCCGTTACTGGAGTACTTATTATTTGATTGGAGACACCCACTACTTGGATTGCTTCTCCCGAGAGGGGTAGGTTAGGAACATCCACTGTTCTCACAGTGGACCGGGTAGCACCAGTGTCCAACAGAAAGGTGACGTCTTTTCCCTCAACCTTTCCTTCAATGTATGGTCCAGTCTGGTCTACCGGTAAGGAGGCGCCAAGCACGCACTCCTTGTCCTCCCCTCTCAGGCCCCGTAAATCTTGTTCATCACAGAGGAAAGAATCGTTTAACAGGTACTGTGGAATTGCTGCATTGCTTTCATTCTCTTCTTCCCATATTTCCGCCCTTTCATTCTGCTGGCCCTGATTCTTATAATTCTGTCTAGGAGCGCGAGGTACTGGCGGTAGCTTTACCTGTTGCTGGTTCTTTCTTGTCCCCTCTTTCTGCACCTGTGGATTTAAACCATTTATAGGGGCATTACCGGCCTGTAGGTGTGGACACTCGTCTCTCCAATGCCCTATCTGGCCGCACCCGTGGCAAGGAAACTTTTTCATAGCTTCTTCCCGACTCATTTTTGCACGAGGCTTCCCTCCTCCCCCAGCATTGGTACTTTGGGCATTATTATTAGAATTCAGTTTACTTAACTGCTTTTCTTGCTGTTCAGCCAATTTCACTTGTGCCCACATAACCTTCTCCTTGAGGGCTTTCTTTTTATTCTCGATCTCATCTTCGCAGTATTTTGCGTACTTAAGGACATCATCTATAGGCTTTCCCTGCCAGCTGATTTTATTATCTCGTATCCATTGGGATATTTCAGGCCTCAATCCCAGCACGAATCTGTAACTGAAATGGGTCATGTCCTTCATGTCCACATTATCGATTCCACTGTAAGTTTTAAACACTTGCAGCAACCTTTCATAAAAGGAGTGGACAGATTAGTCTCTCTCTTGGGTAGTTCTATCTATCCGGGTCCAATCGGTTTCCTTTGCAGGTACCTTTTTCTTGAGGTATTGTATGACTTGCTCATATTTCCTCATTACTTCAGGTGCGGGAGCTCCGGTTTTTTCGTCTCTCGCATATTCCTCACTAGGCCAATCAATTTCAATTTTGCAGTCGGTCCACAAATCTACAGGAACCACAATGTCGAAAAACCCATCCAGGTCTTTCAATAGGCATTTCTGAACCTTTATGAAGCGTTCAACCTGTCTGTATCAGTCGACTGGTTTCTCCCGTAATTTTGGGAAGTCATTAGTAAAAGACACGATATCCTGTCGGGACCAAGGGACATGGACATATTTTCCCCCCGGGACCTCTCTCATGGGACACAATTTTTCTGCGGGAGTTACTTCTTTTAGCACATATTCTGAAGCCTGGGATTTTGCCCTGCTGTCTTCCTTTTTCGTTGCCCACCGGGTTCTCCATTTCCCTACATCCCCCCATTTCTGTAAGAGTTTTAATAATTCTTTTATCTGGATCTGTTTTCCTACCACATTCAAGCTCTCCAAGTCTTTGTCCGAAAAATCTACTCTGTAGGGTTTCTGAAGGATTTTGGAGCGACTGACATCTATTCCCATTTCCGTGGCTGTGTCCATCAATCTCTCATGGAGCAATCTAGCGTTCCGGGTAAGGTTTTTACTGATGAACAGTAACTCTTCTTCGCTGAAGGAGTTTAAACGGTCTAATCCTACATTTCCAGCCATCATTTCTTCTATTTCTATTCTTAGCTTATAGATCTCTAATGGTTTGGGTTGGGGAGTGGTCTCTTTCTCCAATTCTTTGGTCCATCTGTCTAATTCTTCTGGGGATACTACCGTGGCACTCCTAACCCCAGACGTACTTTCAATCAGAACCTCTTTTGCCCTACTCTGACTTCTTGCTCCCGGCATGCTAGTTCTAGGTTCCCTAATGGGCATATCCATCAGGACCACTGATTCGCACTCACTTTCTTGATCATCATCTATGAGCACTTCTTTTCTCGGGAGTGGAATGCTGGGAGTTGGCATGTTTGGGGTCATGACGGGAGGACGAGGACTAGCCAGGTTGTCCCTATAAAGAGGAATAGCGGGTCCAATGGTTACTGGGATAGTCAGGGAATCTGGATGGGGATGTATCTGGGCTATGGTCCGGACTAAGTCATCTCGCTGTCTAACCAGGGCTTCCTTCTCTTGTTCTCGCAAAGCCTTTTCTGCGGACTTGTCATGCAATACTTGGGGTACCAAGGGAGGGTAAATACTTGGGGCAGTCGGAGTAATCAATCGAGGTGGGCCTTCTCCAAACGGCTGATAATTCGGGACCGTGGATTTAGGTCTGCAAAACCCATCCCCTTCACTGGTCTTACTATCCGTACCCGTTCCATCTGTCTCGCTATCCCTCCAACATCTGGGATATTTGGCAAACGGGTTTGGTGAACTTAAAGGCTCTGACTCTGCTACATAGGGAGGTGGGTTTTTCATCAACAAATCTTCTAGGTGCTCATCTTCTGAGTCCCCTACGGGCATTAAGTGATGGGTTTTTTCTTTACTTTTTCCTTTCCCTTGTTCTAATACCCCCATCATTGGAAACAAACCCTCCACCATCATGCTTTGTCTCCAATGTTTCATCTTCTGCTCTTTGCTTTCTCTATGGACCCTCGGATACCATTTGCTCACTCCCTTGTCCATCCGGGGTCTATCTCTCTCCAAAGCCTCAATTTCCCATTCTTCTAGAGCCTCGTACTGGGTTAATCTGGGTCTGGGATGTAATTCATTCATGCGGGTCCTTAAGTTAAACAGGATTCTGCCATTAAACGTACCATCAATAGGAAATGCTAGGACTCCGTCATCTGCAGTATACTTTGCCCAATTCTCTAGCCATACACAGGTATGGTACCCTTTGTCAAACATCATGAAGGAAGCAGGAGTATTCGGTGGAGGAATGATCACACCTTCCCTCGTTCTAATGGGCTTGTCTGTTTTAAAAAAATTCTTTACCTTGTCGGCAAACGACATTTTTCTTTTTATTCCATAGATCATGTGCGGTCTACCTCGTATAATCTGTTCCTTATAGAAGCCTGAGTTTTGTGGGTTAGGTAAGAACTCAGGATACCACATATGCCTTTCCAGGCTCGCTTCTAACTCGGCCTGATTAATTTTGTTTACCTTTGTACTTCCAATACTAGCGCGTCTTTTATTTTGTAGAAACCAATCAACACTGCGAATACAAAATTTCTAGTCCAATGGGTGCGCGGCCTTTCGCGAGACCAGGTTTCACGCTCCGGCACTCACCCCTCCCTTACAAATTCAGCTTCACTACACACCCGCTGTCTTGACCAATAACAGCGCGGCACGGAGTGACGTCAGAGCAGTCTTCCGACCAACTCCCTCCTTCACAAGGGAAGATTTATTAAAAGGACTTCCGTCTATCAATTATACAGATGCAAGAAGATCCTAATTAGTGCTTCCAGGTATTCTTAACCCTGCACTAATGACTCTAAACAAGTGACCTTGCCAGCTAACCGGATTCTACTCACCGTTAGCTATATACTTCCCCGGGGATTCGGACTACACTGAACGCTTACAAACAGTTCTTTGTTAATACGACATATAACACTTATAGCAGCAATGCAAAAAATAAAATCATATACATTTACATAAAAACCTTAAAACATGGCAAAATACTTGAATCAATGTAATAGAAAAATCAGCAGCACATTTTATTTTCACGGTTTGTTTATCAATTGTCCCGTCTACCTATTTTAACTAGTCCTAACCATGCCTCTGCTACCAGAAAATTACTGATAGAGCGCGCAGGTCACCCGGGTCACAAGTTTACCAATTTTCCCCACGCACTGGGCCCTGGCGTGAGTAAACGAGGACTGAGTTTGCGTGAACCGGGTGATTTCTTGCACGCCACTATGAGTAATTCAGGGGGTGACTTCACACCACTGCTGATCATGTGCCTGACTTACCACGGGCACATTACTCCTGACGGATCAGGAGCTAGAAGGGAATAGGTGACAGGGTTCCTAGGAAAAATTGCACTTTATAACCCAAAATACCTTTATCCACACTATATATATATATATTATGAAATGACCACAGACACCTGATGAGTTTAAAGTTTTATCGAAAAGATTTCAGAATGAATATGCCAAGATGACAAGCCAAATACACAATAACACATCAAGAGTTATAATTAATACCACAATGTAACTATGGATTAGGGCAAGTACCATTAGAAAAATTGAGAACACTGACAAATACTGGGATATTCACCGCAAACTTAACTAGGGCAAGGGACATGTAACAGGACCTAATATGAGTACTTAACTAGGCTAGTTATCCTATTCTTACTGAATTTCACTGCAAACATGCTAAGGGAAAGGGGAAAAATTGGAACATACTACTATAATATGACAATTTAATAATGTCCTGCGGGTAGGGAAAAAGTGGAACAATTCTAATAAACAATTGCATATAAGTTGCTTTCAAGGCAATAGGGCAGTATCACAGGCAAGAGAGCTTTATTAAGAAAAGGAAAGAGAGTGATAGAAAAGACGTAAACCCACTGATTGATATTTACCTAATTAGGAATGAGGACTAACCCTGGCCACGGGTCAGTTTGGAAAGACGGGGACAAGGACCCTCAAGGAATGGAATACCAGACTACGAGCAGGTACAGCTCACGGACAGTCAGGACAGGATACCCCTCAGGTTTGGGTCAGGGCTGGGCTCACCAAGGTACGACCAACACCCACAGCTTCGGATGCAACACCTGCGTTACCCCTCTCTGCAAGTAATCCGCCAGTAACCCCGATTGGGTTTTCGAATTTCCCCAGCAAAGTGCTTCGCCAGCACTTAAGACTATTTCCACCCCTAGGAGATTGTGGAAAGCATGGACAGAGTGCTCCGCAGCACTCTAGATTGAGCACCTATAGAGTTCGTAGGGTCAGTGACAGGTCTGCTACTCGGACAAGTCGGACAATTTCTCTATGCTACACTAGGACAATTATACGGTTTGGGGACCCTTAGACCACCCACTAATGTTGCAAGTGACAATTTCCCACATTATGATTGGTCAGGAGAGGTGATTTGGTCATTGTTGCCTCCTAGAATTCAGTGTTCCCATCAATAATAATAATTTTTGCATACCCGCCCCTTGGGTTCACGTTCCCAGGCATAGGAATACAGAAAACAATACAAGTGCATAGCATATAGCAACAGTGTTGCTTCGCTCAAGGTAGGATTCAGTCTCCTGGAGAGGGTTCCCAGGCGCATTGTGCTTCAGGAGCCAGCTGGCTGGTTTTAGCTTCTGCGCAGTGAGGTTTCTCCCAGGTCACATGACAGGTTTCAGAGGAGCTTCATCATGGCGTAGCTCAAGTGTACCCCAGCCCCCAGAGACGCGGTACATGAAAAGTAAGCGAGAACAAATTAGAATCATACATAAACTAATCACACTGTATTCCATTATAGATTTTTACACACCCCTTATTTTATAACATCTGTAATATTAAAGTTTAGTGCGAAAAGACAGATAGGCGAAAGCAGCGGTAGCAAGCTGAGAGCGTGGTGAGAGACAAGCGGCCATATTCGCATCAGTGCGCATGAGCAATACAATCCCTCCAAAATGCGAGTGCGTCACATCACATGGGTATGACCGACGCATGCGCAGACTGGATTTCTGCAAAAGCAGCCGTTTCCTTAGTGCAAGCATTGTGAGGATGAAAAGACACACAGGCAAGCCTCTCGGGGACACCCGCGTGTTGGGGAAAATGCTTAATAAATGACGGACAGTGGGATTAATACGATTATGCATTAGGCGAGGTTCATGAGTGAGAGCAAGTCGCTTTACACGCGAATCCTTGCTCCATCAATCCCCTCTTTGATGATATTTACTATCATCACTACAAAGGAAACAGATGCCAACTTTCATTCTTCCATATCATGCATCTCAATTTCGACAAACTTATTGTTGATTTTTCTTTCAGCTTCTTTATGAGAGTGGTGATTCTTTACCTTTTTGTAGATTTGATTCCTCAATTCTTCTAATTCTAACTCATCTATATTTCTCTTCACTCCTCTCTTATTCATAGTGTACTTCTTTTTACAATTTTGACATTTACAGCAGATGAATATGATCAGTGCAACCACACCTATTCCAAATATTGGCATCAGTATTTTCCACAGAAGATTTCTACCTAAGTTAGAGAACCAACTACCTATAGAGGAGAGACCTCCAGTCAGTCTCGTCCAGGCACTATCAACCTCCAATGGTTTGAGTTCTTTTTCCAAATTCGTTATGTTCTTCACATATCTTTTAAGTTCGATACTTTTGTCAGGTATATAGGTGCAACAATGTTGCGCCTTCAGCATTCTACAGACTCCGCCCTCTTTTGCTAATAAGGTATCAAGAGCAAGGCGATTCTGCAAAACCATTGATCTAATCGCAACCATCTCAGTATTGACCAGCAGGAATCCAGCAGCAGTGTCGGTAGATAACCGATCCACTACTGTAGACAATTTGCAGATTCTGTGAGTGTTCAGAACTACCCCCATTCCAGGTATCAGTGCACTAAAGATATCACCTATGATTTCTCCTACGCTCTCACGTTTACTACGCACTAAGCCATTAGTGTCTTCATCATTGCTTCCAGCAGCATTATTCACATGGTATATTTTCGGGAAGACAATACCAAAGTAGCAGCTTCCATACCAGTGATCCGGCAATTTAAAATAAGCCTTGTTCCCACATATATAATATATTCCGGGAAACACAGGTTCTGACCCATTTTTGAAACCCCAACCTCCAATTACATTATAATTATGTTCACACTCGCTGGAACCAATGAATACATTGTTATAATATTCTGTCCTTTCTCTATGGAGACAAAGTTTTCCTTTCCGTTCAAAATCCAGCAACAAAGCAGGATTAGCTTCGCCTTGCGAGGTGTTATCCATATGTTCTGCCCACCTAGGGACTCTATCCTTTTCGTCATTTGCCTTTTTCTGAAACTTTTCCCTTCTTCTGTCTGCCATTTTTATGAACATCTTTTCCTGTTCTTGCAAGGAACAGGTCAGATTAGCCTGTCGTGCCTCATTTAAGTCTATGTCACCTATAGTCAGGAAATATTCTCCCATATACCGGGTTACCTCGCTTCTAACATGTACAAGGTTCAGGTGTCCCCTAATAGGGAGTTCAGAAAAGACTACGTCAGCATTTGAATAGTAGTACTGCAGAGTGCTTCTATAAAACAAGCTTGCCAATATACTACAGGAGATTCCATAGGTTAGGGGTAAGTGGTGATATGTCACACCTTCAGCTACAGAAGTGGGTAGCTTCATGCAGACATAACAATCTTCTATTTCCATAGCTTCTACATAATGCACTAATAGGTTAGCAAAAACATTTAAATGCGTCCTGTTTTTCATCTTGTGAAAGTGCAGTCCACCCTCATCTGATGCTTCTAATTTTGGTCGTGTGTGTCTTAGACTAACTGAGTTGTCACGTCGTTCTGAGCTTCGTGGTGTTTCTGCAGTCTGTACAACGTCTGTGTCTATGACTTCAGGTTCAGTAGGGGACAAGTTAGGATCTTTACTTATCATAAAAGGAATAAAAACTGTTAGTCCTATCCACATTACTATCAACATAGCTACACTACATAAGCATATCTTACAGCAAGTTTTACAACACCCAAATCTGGACCTTCCGGCTACGCTTGAATCAGACATTTTAGCTTACAGGTGGCTTTTGCAACCCCTCTTTGTCTCTTCACACCAAGGCTTCACTCGGTTTTGTCTCAAGGGGGGTCTTCGTCAGAGCTCCGATCAGTAACGGACTCTTCGTCACTTTTGCCACTGCGACTGGGCTCATCAATTTCTTCCAGCACCAAGTATGTTCATTCGGGGCTCCGATACAGTCTGTTCTGTTTCTTCACTCTGTCGCTCTTTCTCAGAGACTTGCCTCGGGCTGCTTTTTTTTCACTTTCAGCCCTCTTACGGTCTTTCAGCTTTTCCTCGACTGTTTTTATTCGGAGTCTTAACCTTTTGACGTACCTGGGTGTACTTTTGCTTCTGTGACTTTCAGTGGTCGAGGACACTTGGCCTTCCTCGTGCACTCTTTTTATTTTTTCTTTGGGTTTGACAGAGTCTATTTCCCTTCCTGTCTGACTAGTTCCAGGTCTTTCATCTATTTCTTCTGCCTGGTCCTCAAGCTGGCCCTGTTCAGGTTCGCTTTGTATGTTTTCTTTGTTTTCAGGTGAACTGGATTCTGATTCCTGAACTACTTCGTCTATTTCTATCTGCTCTGGTTCATGCACTTCGTTCCCTTAATTTTCTTCCGCATGAACTTCAACTTTGACCACTATCTGTCCCTTTCCAGACTCCGGAGTCTCGGGAGGAGTGTCGATTAAGCATGGGCAAATTTTGCGAATCTCGCGTTCGCGAATTTTGCGGATTTGTGAACTCGCAATCCGCAAAATCCGCGAATTCTCGCGAATTTGCGGATTTTTTTTTGTGTTTGCGCGGGTTTCTGCCAGTTCGCGAGGGTTTTTTACAATGTCGCAAATTGCGAACTTACCTGTCGGGTCGCAAGTTTCGCGAACTTGTTGTTTCTACGTGTCCAGCCTGTTTGGGACACTCTTCTTCATCACTGCCACTCTCTGTCACCACTGCCACTCTCTGACTACTCATGCCACCCTCTGGCCCACCCATGCCACCCTCTGTTTCATCACAGCACCCTCTGGTTGTCCAGTCAGTGTACATTATTGTGGCAACGCAAGCACACCTTCCCTGCCTCAAGTGACCTGAATTAATTTGGGGCTGATTAATGTGTCACAGAATATTTTTTTAGCTGGCACCTGCTTCCTTAGTGCTTCCTGATTAGTGATCTTTTGCACTTGCTAAGTGCTTTCATTGTTGCAAAATTAGTTACAACACCTGCCCTGCCCCAACTGACAATAATGCATTAGGGGCTGATTAATGGATTTGAACTTCCAGCCTGGCTCCTGCTTGTCTCCCTTAGCTGTAATTCAGGACCTTTGTGTCATATGTGTAACTATTCTGAGGTTCAGAGCAGGGTCACATAATAGTTTCAACTGGCAACTGAACTCTGGAGGGGCCCCTCAGGAAGCACTACAGGAAATGGCTACTAATGATGAGCCTGAACTTTTGAACCTGGTAAGTAGTTACTTTCAGTTTTGCTAAGATCGTATTTCTGCAATTTTGCACTTATTCGCGGGGGCGCGAACTCACGCGAACAGTGCGAACAGTGCGAGCAAAATCTGCTGCTCGCGGATTTTCGGATTTTGCGGGAGATTCGCGAATCTCGCGGATTGCGAATTTACCGAAAATCCGCAAAATCCGCGAGCGAAACGGATTTTCCGCCCATGGTTAGTGTCGATGTCTTGATCTGTCCCTACTTGGCCTAATTCCTGATCAGGTGTGATGTGAGTCTCGTTTACCTGACCTTCGTCCTCTAGTTCTGTCTCACCTGGACTATCCCACTCACTGTCTAGGTAGGAATATTTCCTGGTTCGTATTGGATCATGAACCTGGTCGTCGGCAGGGTACCACTCAACGTCTCGACTAGTGCTCGGCAGTTCGATATCAGCGAGATCTGGACTCTCTTCGGGAGTCTCCTCAGCAGGGCTGCCTTCAGCTTCAGTCGCGTTTTCTCCAGTTACCCGCTTTGTGTGGCTGGCATGGATCCACTTCGGTACACCAGCACACTTTACAGCAGTAGTGGTGACAAGGATCACTTGTCGTGGCTTTCCCCACTTTGGTCCAAGGCAACTCTTCCGGGTATGTCTCTTTAACACCACCCAATCACCTGGCTGTAGCTTATGTGCTGGAGTCTTGGGCCAGTCGTCAGCTGTCTCTCCAATCTGGTGGGAGAGAGAACGCACTTGGTCACCCAGTTGCTTGCAGTATTCTAGCACCAAATCATCAGTAATGCTTAGCAGTTTGTGTCCAGGTACCCATGCTTGTCGCATCACTCTCCCCATTAGTACCTCATGGGGGCTCAGACCTGTTTTCCGATTCGGAATACTTCTCAGACTCATCAGCACAAGGGGCAAAGCTTCTGTCCAGTTCATTTTGGTGGAATCACACATCTTCGCCAATCTGGACTTGATCGTGCCATTTATCTGTTCAACCACCCCAGACGCCTCGGGATGGTAGGCACAGTGCAGTCTTTGCTTCATTTTAAAGGCCTTACAGAGCTCTTCTAGGACCTCGTTGGCAAAATGCCCACCTTGGTCTGTTTCAATCGTCTCAGGAATTCCAAACCTAGGTATCAACTCCCTGAGCAATAATTTGGCTACAGTTAAGGCGTCATTTTTCTTTGCTGGGTAGGCCTCCACCCACCGGGAAAACAGGCACACTATGACCAGGACATACCTATATCCCTTGCATCTGGGCATTGTTATAAAGTCCGCCTGCATCCTGACAAGGGGACCTACTGCCTTTCCGATGGTACTTTGTTCTACTACAGTCCTCTTTCCTGCATTAAATTGCTGACACACTAGACACCTCTGGCAAAACCCTATCCGCTTGGTTCCTGAACCTTGAATTGTAGAACACCTTGTCAAACACACGACACATTGCGTCCCTTCCCATATGTGTTGGTTCATGTATCATCCTGACCATGGGATCTATCAGGCTGTCGGGCAGCACGGGCACTCCAATTGGGTTTACCACCACACCGTCATTCCTTACTTTGCATTCATTCTCACTCCACCTGCCTTTTTCTTCCCTGTCTGTTAACTGTTGTAAGTCTTTTAATTCATCCCACGTTGACACATTATCAAACAACATCAGTTGGCAGCTGTGTCCACCCCATAACCCAATTTGGAGGGACATTTGGTGTCGGGCACAAAACTGTGCGATTTGGTCAGCGTATCTGTTCCCGGCTGTCACATCATCATTTCCGGATCTGTGAGCCGCACACTTGACCACAGCCAATTCTTTGGGCAATTGAATAGCTTCCAGTAATTCTTGTACCACCTTTCCGTTTCTGATAGGGGTACCTGAGGAAGTCATGAATTCTCTTTGTAACCATAGTTGGCCGAAGTCATGAACAACCCCATAACAGTACTGACTGTCGGTATAAACAGTTATTCTTTTGTTTTTACCCCTCCTACAGGCTCTTGTCAATGCGATGAGCTCTGCTACCTGTGCAGATTTCACCTCGCATAGGTAAGAGGCTTCTATGGTGTTTGTCAATGTGACTACAGCATAGGCAGCACACAGACCTCCACTCTCATGTCTTAAACATGAGCCGTCCACAAAGATTGTAAGATCCCCATCGAGCAATGCTACCTCTCGGATGTCAGGACGGGGCTTAGTGCTGAATTCTGTTAGATCAATGCAGTTATGTTCCATTTCATCCTCGGCGTCTACATCCAGAGGAACAGGTAACAGAGTTGCGGGGTTTAAGACGTTGCACCGAGAAATTGTTACATTCTCAGCACCAATCAAAATTCTCTCATACTTAGTCAGCCGACTAGGTGTGAGATACTGGGTCTTGGTTCTTGTCAGTAGAATTACAACAGAATGTGGAACATATACAGTGACAGGATGTCCCATGACAATATTTTCACTCTGTTCTAGACTGACGCAAGTAGCAGCTACTGCCTTCAGGCATCCGGGCAATCCAGCAGCCACCAGATCTAGAGTGGCCGAGAAATAGGCCACGGGACGCCTTACCAGCCCATGCTCCTGGGTCAGGACTGAGAGCGCACAATTTTCTCTGGTGTCACAGAACAGTTCAAAGCGTTTGGAATAGTCAGGCATACCCAAGGCAGGAGCGGTACATAGACAATTTCGCAATGTTACCCAAGCGGACATGCTTTCACTGTCCCAACTGACTGGGTCTTCTATTCCCTTCTTGGTCATTTTTATCAAAGGTTTGGCCAGAGTTGCGAATCCCACAATCCACTGCCTGCAGTACCCCACAACTCCTAGAAACATCCTCACCTCTTTCTGAGTTTGGGGTAGGTCCATTGCTTTAATTATCTTGATCCTTTCTGTGGTGACTTTTCAGATCCCTTTCTCTATCTGGTGCCCCAGATATTTTACTGAGTTTTTACAGAACTGTAACTTGTCAGGGGATACTTTATGTCCTCCCTTTCCTAGGTGATTCAGCAAGGCGATGGTGTCGGTGACACAGTCAGTTTGAGTTTTAGATGCCACTAAAAGGTCATCTATGTACTGTACCAAAACGGACTCTCTGGGCAGTACTAGAGATTCAAGGCATTTCTTTAGGATCTGGTTGAAAATCGATGGACTTTCAGTGTACCCTTGAGGGACACGATTCCAGACATAGATATGGCTGTCAAATTCAAAACTAAAAAGGAACTTGCTTTCTGGATGCAATGGGATGGAAAAGAATGCGTGGCACAAGTCAATGACAGTGAACCATTCCGCATTCCAAGGAATCTGATATAGGATCACTGCAGGGTTGGGCACAATGGGACAGCAAGGTACAACAATTTGGTTTACCTTGCGCAGGTCCTGCACTACTCGGTACTTTCCACTAGGCTTTTTAATCCCAATGATGGGTGAGTTGCAGGGACTGCTCATTACTTCTTGTATGATGTCTGCTTCGAGCAATCTGGTAATTTCAACTGCGACTCCTGCTTTTACTTCTGCACTCATTTTGTACTGTCTTGTTCTGGGGTATACAGCATTTGTTTTTATCGCTATTTTGACTGGGTCCACATTTGCCATTAAGCCTACATCCTTTCCCGTGAAATCCCATACTTCCGGTACCACTCTTAACTGGAGCTCTTCAGGTAAGTCTTCAATGGACAAGGTTTTAATGTCAGTGTCAGGTCTTACCAACATAAATTTGTACAAGCCATCTTCATCGGGGGTCTGAATTTCGACACCCTTTGGAGTGCAAAAGATGGTGCAGTTCATTTTGCACAACAAATCGCGTCCTAATAGGTTCACAGGACTGGAATCACACACCACAAATCTGTGCATTTCTTTAAAGTTTCCTATGGAGATTTCCATAGGTTCCGTTACTGGAGTACTTATTATTTGATTGGAGACACCCACTACTTGGATTGCTTCTCCCGAGAGGGGTAGGTTAGGAACATCCACTGTTCTCACAGTGGACCGGGTAGCACCAGTGTCCAACAGAAAGGTGACGTCTTTTCCCTCAACCTTTCCTTCAATGTATGGTCCAGTCTGGTCTACCGGTAAGGAGGCACCAAGCACGCACTCCTTGTCCTCCCCTCTCAGGCCCCGTCAATCTTGTTCATCACAGAGGAAAGAATCGTTTAACAGGTACTGTGGAATTGCTGCATTGCTTTCATTCTCTCCTTCCCATATTTCCGCCCTTTCATTCTGCTGGCCCTGATTCTTATAATTCTGTCTAGGAGCGCGAGGTACTGGCGGTAGCTTTACCTGTTGCTGGTTCTTTATTGTCCCCTCTTTCTGCACCTGTGGATTTAAACCATTTATAGGGGCATTACCGGCCTGTAGGTGTGGACACTCATTTCTCCAATGCCCTATCTGGCCGCACCCGTGGCAAGGAAACTTTTTCATAGCTTCTTCCCGACTCATTTTTGCACGAGGCTTCCCTCCTCCCCCAGCATTGGTACTTTGGGCATTATTATTAGAATTCAGTTTACTTAACTGCTTTTCTTGCTGTTCAGCCAATTTCACTTGTGCCCACATAACCTTCTCCTTGAGGGCTTTCTTTTTATTCTCGATCTCATCTTCGCAGTATTTTGCGTACTTAAGGACATCATCTATAGGCTTTCCCTGCCAGCTGATTTTATTATCTCGTATCCATTGGGATATTTCAGGCCTCAATCCCAGCACGAATCTGTAACTGAAATGGGTCATGTCCTTCATGTCCACATTATCGATTCCACTGTAAGTTTTAAACACTTGCAGCAACCTTTCATAAAAGGAGTGGACAGATTCGTCTCTCTCTTGGGTAGTTCTATCTATCCGGGTCCAATCGGTTTCCTTAGCAGGTACCTTTTTCTTGAGGTATTGTATGACTTGCTCATATTTCCTCATTACTTCAGGTGCGGGAGCTCCGGTTTTTTCGTCTCTCGCATATTCCTCACTAGGCCAATCAATTTCAATTTTGCAGTCGGTCCACAAATCTACAGGAACCACAATGTCGAAAAACCCATCCAGGTCTTTCAATAGGCATTTCTGAACCTTTATGAAGCGTTCAACCTGTCTGTACCAGTCGACTGGTTTCTCCCGTAATTTCGGGAAGTCATTAGTAAAAGACACGATATCCTGTCGGGACCAAGGGACATGGACATATTTTCCCCCCCGGGACCTCTCTCATGGGACACAATTTTTCTGCGGGAGTTACTTCTTTTAGCACATATTCTGAAGCCTGGGATTTTGCCCTGCTGTCTTCCTTTTTCCCACCGGGTTCTCCATTTCCCTACATCCCCCCATTTCTGTAAGAGTTTTAATAATTCTTTTATCTGGATCTGTTTTCCTACCACATTCAAGCTCTCCAAGTCTTTGTCCGAAAAATCTACTCTGTAGGGTTTCTGAAGGATTTTGGAGCGACTGACATCTATTCCCATTTCCGTGGCTGTGTCCATCAATCTCTCATGGAGCAATCTAGCGTTCCGGGTAAGGTTTTTACTGATGAACAGTAACTCTTCTTCGCTGAAGGAGTTTAAACGGTCTAATCCTACATTTCCAGCCATCATTTCTTCTATTTCTATTCTTAGCTTATAGATCTCTAATGGTTTGGGTTGGGGAGTGGTCTCTTTCTCCAATTTTTTGGTCCATCTGTCTAATTCTTCTGGGGATACTACCGTGGCACTCCTAACCCCAGACGTACTTTCAATCAGAACCTCTTTTGCCCTACTCTGACTTCTTGCCCCCGGCATGCTAGTTCTAGGTTCCCTAATGGGCATATCCATCAGGACCACTGATTCGCACTCACTTTCTTGATCATCATCTATGAGCACTTCTTTTCTCGGGAGTGGAATGCTGGGAGTTGGCATGTTTGGGGTCATGACGGGAGGACGAGGACTAGCCAGGTTGTCCCTATAAAGAGGAATAGCGGGTCCAATGGTTACTGGGATAGTCAGGGAATCTGGATGGGGATGTATCTGGGCTATGGTCTGGACTAAGTCATCTCGCTGTCTAACCAGGGCTTCCTTCTCTTGTTCTCGCAAAGCCTTTTCTGCGGACTTGTCATGCAATACTTGGGGTACCAAGGGAGGGTAAATACTTGGGGCAGTCGGAGTAATCAATCGAGGTGGGCCTTCTCCAAACGGCTGATAATTGGGGACCGTGGATTTAGGTCTGCAAAACCCATCCCCTTCACTGGTCTTACTATCCGTACCCGTTACATCTGTCTCGCTATCCCTCCGACATCTGGGATATTTGGCAAACGGGTTTGGTGAACTTAAAGGCTCTGACTCTGCTACATAGGGAGGTGGGTTTTTCATCAACAAATCTTCTAGGTGCTCATCTTCTGAGTCCCCTACGGGCATTAAGTGATGGGTTTTTTCTTTACTTTTTCCTTTCCCTTGTTCTAATACCCCCATCATTGGAAACAAACCCTCCACCTTCATGCTTTGTCTCCAATGTTTCATCTTCTGCTCTTTGGTTTCTCTATGGACCCTCGGATACCATTTGCTCACTCCCTTGTCCATCCGGGGTCTATCTCTCTCCAAAGCCTCAATTTCCCATTCTTCTAGAGCCTCGTACTGGGTTAATCTGGGTCTGGGATGTAATTCATTCATGTGGGTCCTTAAGTTAAACAGGATTCTGCCATTAAACGTACCATCAATAGGAAATGCTAGGACTCCGTCATCTGCAGTATACTTTGCCCAATTCTCTAGCCATACACAGGTATGGTACCCTTTGTCAAACATCATGAAGGAAGCAGGAGTATTCGGTGGAGGAATGATCACACCTTCCCTCGTTCTAATGGGCTTGTCTGTTTTTAAAAAATTCTTTACCTTGTCGGCAAACAACATTTTTCTTTTTATTCCATAGATCATGTGCGGTCTACCTCGTATAATCTGTTCCTTATAGAAGCCTGAGTTTTGTGGGTTAGGTAAGAACTCAGGATACCACATATGCCTTTCCAGGCTCGCTTCTAACTCGGCCTGATTAATTTTGTTTACCTTTGTACTTCCAATACTAGCGCGTCTTTTATTTTGTAGAAACCAATCAACACTGCGGATACAAAATTTCTAGTCCAATGGGTGCGCGGCCTTTCGCGAGACCAGGTCTCACGCTCCGGCACTCACCCCTCCCTTACAAATTCAGCTTCACTACACACCCGCTGTCTTGACCAATACCAGCGCGGCACGGAGTGACGTCAGAGCAGTCTTCCGACCAACTCCCTCCTTCACAAGGTAACGGAAACTTTTAACTTTTCCTAAAGTGCGAGTGCAAATCTTAGTCAACAACACACAACGATTGCCACTGTGTCTGAGTGTTCTAAATAGATAGAAAAATTTTCTTTCACTACAAGTAAACCACTTCTGTCTACTTTTCATTCACTCCGGATAGACTTCTTTGCCTAACCTCACACACGAGCAATACAGACCCTGTTATTCTTCTGACTCATCCACTTCTTTCCGGGATATATACTGAGCCAGCGGACTATGTTACTTACCAGTCAAGCCTCAGAGACCCTACTACTCCTCCCATATGTGACCCTTACTAGGTGATATCACAAGGGAAGATTTATACAAAGGACTCGCGGCTATCAATTATACAGATGCAAGAAGATCCTAATTAGTGCTTCCAGGTATTCTTAACCCTGCACTAATGACTCTAAACAAGTGACCTTGCCAGCTAACCGGATTCTACTCACCGTTAGCTATATACTTCCCCGGGGATTCGGACTACACTGAACGCTTACAAACAGTTCTTTGTTAATACGACATATAACACTTATAGCAGCAATGCAAAAAAAAAATCATATACATTTACATAAAAACCTTAAAACATGGCAAAATACTTGAATCAATGTAATAGAAAAATCAGCAGCACATTTTATTTTCACGGTTTGTTTATCAATTGTCCCGTCTACCTCTTTTAACTAGTCCTAACCATGCCTCTGCTACCAGAAAATTACTGATAGAGCGCGCAGGTCACCCGGGTCACAAGTTTACCAATTTTCCCCACGCACTGGGCCCTGGCGTGAGTAAACGAGGACTGAGTTTGCGTGAACTGGGTGATTTCTTGCACGCCACTATGAGTAATTCAGGGGGTGACTTCACACCACTGCTGATCATGTGCCTGACTTACCACGGGCACATTACTCCTGACGGATCAGGAGCTAGCAGGGAATAGGTGACAGGGTTCCTAGGAAAAATTGCACTTTATAACCCAAAATACCTTTATCCACACTATATATATATATATTATGAAATGACCACAGACACCTGATGAGTTTAAAGTTTTATCGAAAAGATTTCAGAATGAATATGCCAAGATGACAAGCCAAATACACAATAACACATCAAGAGTTATAATTAATACCACAATGTAACTATGGATTAGGGCAAGTACCATTAGAAAAATTGAGAACACTGACAAATACTGGGATATTCACCGCAAACTTAACTAGGGCAAGGGACATGTAACAGGACCTAATATGAGTACTTAACTAGGCTAGTTATCCTATTCTTACTGAATTTCACTGCAAACATGCTAAGGGAAAGGGGAAAAATTGGAACATACTACTATAATATGACAATTTAATAATGTCCTGCGGGTAGGGAAAAAGTGGAACAATTCTAATAAACAATTGCATATAAGTTGCTTTCAAGGCAATAGGGCAGTATCACAGGCAAGAGAGCTTTATTAAGAAAAGGAAAGAGAGTGATAGAAAAGACGTAAACCCACTGATTGATATTTACCTAATTAGGAATGAGGACTAACCCTGGCCACGGGTCAGTTTGGAAAGACAGGGACAAGGACCCTCAAGGAATGGAATACCAGACTACGAGCAGGTACAGCTCACGGACAGTCAGGACAGGATACCCCTCAGGTTTGGGTCAGGGCTGGGCTCACCAAGGTACGACCAACACCCACAGCTTCGGATGCAACGCCTGCGTTACCCCTCTCTGCAAGTAATCCGCCAGTAACCCCGATTGGGTTTTCGAATTTCCCCAGCAAAGTGCTTCGCCAGCACTTAAGACTATTTCCACCCCTAGGAGATTGTGGAAAGCATGGACAGAGTGCTCCGCAGCACTCTAGATTGAGCACCTATAGAGTTCGTAGGGTCAGTGACAGGTCTGCTACTCGGACAAGTCGGACAATTTCTCTATGCTACACTAGGACAATTATACGGTTTGGGGACCCTTAGACCACCCACTAATGTTGCAAGTGACAATTTCCCACATAATGATTGGTCAGGAGAGGTGATTTGGTCATAGTTGCCTCCTAGAATTCAGTGTTCCCATCATTAATAATAATTTTTGCATACCCGCCCCTTGGGTTCACGTTCCCAGGCATAGGAATACAGAAAACAATACAAGTGCATAGCATATAGCAACAGTGTTGCTTCGCTCAAGGTAGGATTCAGTCTCCTGGAGAGGGTTCCCAGGCGCATTGTGCTTCAGGAGCCAGCTGGCTGGTTTTAGCTTCTGCGCAGTGAGGTTTCTCCCAGGTCACATGACAGGTTTCAGAGGAGCTTCATCATGGCGTAGCTCAAGTGTGCCCCAGCCCCCAGAGACGCGGTACATGAAAAGTAAGCGAGAACAAATTAGAATCATACATAAACTAATCACACTGTATTCCGTTATAGATTTTTACACACCCCTTATTTTATAACATCTGTAGTATTAAAGTTTAGTGCGAAAAGACAGATAGGCGAAAGCAGCGGTAGCAAGCTGAGAGCGTGGTGAGAGACAAGCGGCCATATTCGCATCAGTGCGCATGAGCAATACAATCCCTCCAAAATGCGAGTGCGTCACATCACATGGGTATGACCGACGCATGCGCAGACTGGATTTCTGCAAAAGCAGCCGTTTCCTTAGTGCAAGCATTGTGAGGATGAAAAGACACACAGGCAAGCCTCTCGGGGACACCCGCGTGTTGGGGAAAATGCTTAATAAATGACGGACAGTGGGATTATTACGATTATGCATTAGGCGAGGTTCATGAGTGAGAGCAAGTCGCTTTACACGCGAATCCTTGCTCCATCAGTAGCCCAGAGGTAGTCACGGGATCGTGGCTAACAGGCAGTAAGGGTTTCCTGCGCTGTTCGACCTGTAAGGCCTGCAAGAATGGTGTCAGTAAATCAGAATACCAGTCTCCTCTCTTTCCTACGCCATTTAAGATCAAAGAAAAACTGAACTGTCGATCTGAGTACGCGGTATATGTATTAGAATGCCCATGCAGTCTGCGGTACGTGGGCAGCACCAGACCGTCGGTGCACAAAAGAATTTTACAGCATTTAAGGGCCATCACTAATGCTGATCCCGCGTACCCGGTCGCCAGACATTTCAATCAGGTACACTCAAAGAATGCATCTCTATTAACTTATTTTGTAATAGATTGTGTACCCCCACAACGAAGAGGTGGCGATAGGGAGGTCCTGTTGAGAAAATTGGAGACCAGGCATATAATTTTACTCGACACAAAGATTCCTAATGGGCTTAACACAAGTGATGATTGTTATACATATCTATAGGTTTCCACTCTCTTAGAATTGTCATCGCTACAGCATGAGATGGACATATACCTAGTAGATTGGTAAAAACTGTATATAAATGAGTTAATTAACTTCAGGTTGATTGTGCCCTTTTGTATAAGTCCTCCACACATCTGTCAGTTCATGAATTTTTTTTTTTTTCACAACAATTTTATTGATAAAGATGAGCAGAGGAAATAAAGTGGCATCCCACAATCAGGACGATACCACTAGACATTGTGAGTACAATCACAAAATAAATCTGAGCGTCCAAGCAATGAATCAGCAAAATCAATGGTATACAAGAGCATCAACCCTATCTTCATCTTTTCAAGAATCTATCCACCCAACTCCCCGAACCCTCCCTCAACCCTCCCTAACCCCATGCATGTGTGTGGGAATCATATGTACGAAAACTCATGACGCATCCAGTGTGTGTGTGGGAGCGGGCTCCGCCGGAGCATGCTGGGCTATATGTCCTCCTCCGGTTCCTCTGGGGGATCTAGTGTCAAACCTCTGTAGTCCGCCCACCTCTTCCATATCTTGAAATGTTTACGAGGGCACCCTCGTGCTTCAAAGATTGGCCTCTCCAGACCCATACAGAAATCTAAGCCTGCTTTCCACGCAGTCAAGGGGGGGGGCCTCACCTCCTTCCACGCACGGGCCAAGTCTCTTTTGGCTACCATTAGCCCCAGGAGGAGCAAGTGACGTTTATAAACATTACCACCCACCCCTTCCAGGACGTGCAGTAGGCCCAGGCGGTGGGTACGGGGAAGGGTCCAGCCCAACACCTCTGACAGGCAACTCCATACACCCCTCCAAAAGCCAACTAGTTGTGAGCACGACCACATCGTGTGGAGCAATGTACCCATCTCCGCTCCACATCTCAGACACTCCGGGGACTCAATCAGGCCCGCTCTCCAAAGACGCTCTCTAGTATAATAGGCCCTGTGCAAGATCTTGAACTGAATGAGGCGAAACCTTATTGCTATAGCCGCCCCCCTCGGGGATTCCAATGCCTCCCGCCAATCATCCTCATCTAGCGGCCCTATGTCGGCCTCCCAGTTCGCCTTCAGCTGAAGAAGAGTGGAAGAGCAATGTGTGACCATGGTCTGGTAAATGCGCGATACTTTTTTGTCTCCGAGGTCGCCCATAAACACCTTCGCCTCGATCGGGCTGAACTCCGGGAGCGAGTCAAGATTAGTTATACTGGGCGTCAATGCATGTCTAAGTTGCAAATAGCGATAAAATTGAGACTGGTGCATACCAAATTCAGCACTAAGAGCCTGAAAGGACTTGAGAGTCGTCCCGGACATCACATGGCCGAGCTGCGAAATGCCGATTGAGTCCCAGCCATCGAAGCCTGATAGTTTAGAAAGTTCTGGTAGTAGACCGTTGCGCCACAGCGGCGTTTCCGCGGTCAGTCTACCCCACCAGCCCATACGACGCAGGGCTTGCCGCCATATTGCAAATACAAGTTTGGTGACTCTCGGCAATGGCCGACGTAGCCGGGGTGAGTATAGGATGGTGTGGAGCGAGTTATCCCCCATTAACGCACGTTCTAGGGCGTAGGCCGGATCTCCACCGTCAACATACCACCATTCATTTAGAACAAGGAGATGAGCGGCTTGGTAGTACGACTGTATATCTGAGGTGGCCAGACCCCCACAGTACGTGGACAGAAAGCAGGTGCGCAGCGCTACCCTGGCAGCACCGCCGGCCCACAGGAAACGGCCCAGCACTGAGTCGACCTGCCGAAACCATTGGGGTGGAATAGGATACGGATGGTTCTGTAGCTGGTAGAGTAGGCGCGGCAGTGCAACCATCTTAAAGATAGCCGACCTGCCAAAAATCGAAAGGGGCATTCTGGACCAGGTTTTGAGATCTGTCTGGACCCGCTCCCATACGGGCAGTATATTGCGTTCCCAGGCCGTGTCCACCGAGTTGGAGAGGAACACTCCAAGGTATTTCAGACCATCTGTGGCCATTTGCAATTCCGAAGCCCAGGGATCTGTCACTGTGTCCCCATGTAATACCCATAGGGTGGATTTACGTACGTTGAGGTAGAGACCCGACACCTCCCCAAACAGTTGCATGACCTCCAGAACACGCGGGCCGGAGTGCCGTAAATCGGTAAGGAAGAAGAGGACATCGTCCGCGTATAATGCAATTTTATCTGATAGCGTGGGATTCCAGTCGAAGCCCCGTATCAAGGCATCGCTGCGAACTCTGGCCGCTAGGGGTTCCATTGCCAAGGCAAAAAGATAGGGGGAAAGAGGGCACCCCTGCCTAGTCCCCCGGCCAATGCGGAATGTCTCTGACACCGCCCCGGCGACTCGCACCGATGCCGTGATGTCCGTATAAAGTAGTTTGATATAGGACCGAAAAACCGGGCCCAGGTTGAGCCACGATAGCAGTGTGAATAGGTACGACCAGCTGACCGAATCAAAAGCCTTGTTGATATCGGCCAATAGCAGTGCCGCCTGTTCCCCCAAGGCTCCAACAGCGTCCAATGCCGCCTGTGCCCGTCTAATATTGTGTCGTGTTGCCCTGTGGGGCATGAAGCCTGCCTGATCCGAGTGGACTAGGTCTGCAATATATGGAGCCAGGCGGTTTGCTAGGGCCTTAGCTAATATTTTGGCCTCTACGTTGATGAGGGAAATCGGTCTGTACGAGTCGTGGCTGCCTGGGGGTCTACCAGGCTTCTGAAATACTACTATTTCGGCATGGCGCCAATCGGGGGGTAACACGCCCCGCGTCCTCGCCACTTCAAGAACCCGGCGATAGTGCGGCCCCAGCTGTACGTGAAATTTCTTAAAAAATTCACACGGGTAGCCATTAGGGCCAGGAGCCTTACCCGCGTTGAGCTGCCCCAGAGCGTCACCCAGTTCCTCCGCTGTGAGGGGTGTATCTAGGATCTCCTTGGTCTCGTCCGACACCCGTACGGGCGGTAAATCTGCGAAAAACCGGTCGAGGTCACTCTCAGGCAATCGGTCACATGAGGCGTATTGGGCTTCGAAGTATGAGGCGAAGCTCACCGCCAGCTCGCTAGGGTCAGTCAGGACCCCCCCATTACCGTCTACAATGCCCGGCAGCACGAGGGGTTGAAAGTTGTGTTGACATAGGCGATGGAGCATGGAGCATGACTTGTCCCCCCACTGATACACCCTACTTCTGATGGCCAGCCACGCCTGTCTGGCTTCATCCATCAAGAGGGATGCATACGATTGCTGAGCTTGTAAAAGCAGCCTGAGCCCGACCTCATCACCACCCTCGCGGCGTTCCTGTTCTAGGGTCGCCACTCGCTCGGCCGCCACCACAGTTTGTTCCCGGCGCCGCCTACGGGCCTCCGAGCACCACGCGATATCCACTCCACGCACGGTAGGCTTCATCGCCTCCCATACTACCTCCACGTCCGCCCCCTCTAACAGGTTCTCCCGCCAGTAGTGATCTATGGTTTCTCGCAAATGTTTAGTATACGCGGGCTGTAGCAGATGCCACGAGGACATCCTCCACCTGAATGGCTGCCGTGCCCGCAGGAGGTCTACATTAACGGAAACCGGGGAATGGTCGGATAGGCCTCTCGGCAAGATGGCCGCGCTCTTTACTCTACTCAGGCATTCACGAGGTAAGAATATATAATCTATGCGCGAGAAGGATCCGTGTACCGCCGATAAGTAGGTATATTCACGAGTCGCAGGGTGCATATGTCGCCAAGCATCCACCCAGCCCAGCCCCTCACTCATTGCCTGCAGTCTAGTGGGTGGAAGGGACGGGGAAGGAGATTCAGCCGTCTCTAGGCGCCTCCGGCGATCCATACATACATCCATTACGTCATTCCAATCACCCCCGACTACTGCCACCGACTCAGATATATCTTCCCACACAGAGAACAGCCTCTCAGCCAGGGCCCACTGCAGGGGGGGGGGGGCATACACACTCCCAAACACTATGGGCTCCGTGCCCACCTTGCCTTTCACAAACAGGTAGCGACCCTGTGGATCCGTCCAGTGTTTCTCGTGCACATATGCTATTCTACGGTGTATCAATATGGCCACTCCCCTGGATCCCCGAGTAAACCCGGCATGGAAAACTTGTTGATAGCCAAACCTCTGCAGGCCCAGCGCCTTCGTGCCCATCATATGAGTTTCCTGGAGCAATAACACATCCGCCGCAGCTCTCTTGCCCCATCGCAACACTGCCCCACGCTTAATTTTGTCTAGCAACCCCCTGACATTCCATGTAACCACTCGCATAGAGTCCTCTTGAGTCCGGTGAATCGAATCAGCCATAGTCTTTCGGAGTCCACCACATGAGCCCCCCACTCCAGCGCCACCCACCACGCGCCACATGAATCATTATCTCGACACACACATGCACTGTACTATTTACCCCAGAGAACATCACCAACCCCTCGACCCCCCAGTCCCCAACACACCCAAACCCCAACTCAGCAGCCACAACCCCGACCGCCCGTCCCCCGCCTCCCCCCACCCTATACCTCACTGAACTATGAAGTACCTGTCGCGGTATGAGTAGTCCCGAGACCGAAACAGTGGGCTCAGGCCCACTCATACCAATGGATCCCAACATCCCAAAAAGGAACAGCAAACTCACCCCCTCCCCTCAGTGACCCTCTCACAACGGGAGAGTGGCAGCCACCATTATGCAGTCCCCGAACCCCCCCCCAAAACAGCCTCATCTACTCTCCGTAAACATTGGCAGCGCTGTTACAAGGCTGCGATACAGCCAGCAGTCCAGCGGGTCTCAGGCGACCAAGTGTGTCCATCTGGGACTCGCAGCATCAGTAGCAGAATAGGGAGCCGAGGCCCCGGAGACTTCAATGATCCGTGCTTGATTGTTCAGAGTCCTCGGTTCTGGCAGTGTGTTGCGTGTCATCCGCCGAGGCCGCCCGCTTGCGCGATTTGGAGCGTTTGCTTCGTCCATGTCTAGTTGATCGGTCACGCTGTGGCCGAGGCGAGCCCTCAGGGGAGCCCGGATTGAGCCCCGGTTGCGGATTCGGTCTGACCTGCACTGTTTCATCAGTCCATCTGAACAGGTCTTCCGGCGTATCAAAGAATAGCGTCCGTGACTGGAAGATCACTCTCAAGCGCGCCGGATACAGCAGGGAATACTGTAGCTTTAGGCCCCTCAACTTCGCCTTGGCTGCCATGAAGGAGTGGCGCTGCTGTTGGACGAGTTTAGTGTAGTCCGGGAAGATCAAGATCTTCTGATTTTCACATAAGAGAGTTTCTTTATTCCTAGCTTCCCTCAAAATGGCGTCCCTGTCATGGTAGTTCAACAGCCGTGCGATCACCGCCCTAGGTCGCTCACCCTCCGGTGGTTTCTGTGTCAGGGCACGGTGCGCCCTTTCAATAATAAAGCATGTAGACAGCGACCCCGGGGGCATCCATGATTCAAGCCACTGTGTAAGGAACTGTTCCATGCCACTCTTCCCACAGCTCTCTGGAAAACCAAGGAAGCGGAGGTTGTTACGGCGCGCCCGCCCTTCTGCATCCTCCACGCGGAGCGCTGTAATCCGCTGCGCAGTTTCCATCGCCGCCATCCTCTTTTTAAGGCTACTCACATCGTCCTCCACCACCGACACCCTGGATTCTGCCTCCGTGATCCGCGCCACTGCGTTCCTCAGGTCCTGGCGCAATAATGTCACATCTGCGCCTACGGCCCCTATCTTGGCGTCCAGCATGTCTCGTGATTGGGTTATGGCCGCCATAAGGGCCGCGTTGTCTGGCCCCCCTCCAGGCGGGCCGCCCCCTGACGACCCGGGGCCCCCACTAGGCCCGGTGAATTTATCAATGGTGACTTGCTTAGTGGAGCTAGTACCCCCCCTGGTCATGGTGGCAGAGGTAGTAGGGTCACTGGACTGCCGCCCGTGGGAATCGCAGACTGGGCGCTCCGGACCGGCTTAGTGTTGGATATACCGCCGTGCGGATCTCAGTCACTGCCCCCACACCAGCCGCCAATGGTCGTAGCTCGCCGTGACCGGTATTGCTTGTCCAGTCGGAGCGTGGACCCCCTGCGTCTCGCACCACAGCGATGTCGTCCCTTCTGGTCCGTGGGCTCGGGGGGGGGGGGAGGGTGTGGGGGGCCCCCACTACTCACAGTTGCTGCTGGAATGCTGCGGAATCGCCTCGGCACAGTCGCCGCCGATAGGGCTCTCCAGGGCGTCCGTCTCCCCCTTATGCTGCCGGCCTCTGACACCAGGCCACGAAAATAGAGGTCCCGGCTGCGCCCGGGCCACCAGGCCGCCTCTGCCGCTCCGGGCCGTCCGCCGCGTCTACACTGCCCTCAGGCCCAGCCAGGCCTCGGAAGGATGATGCGCCAGCAGTCTCTCCGCACCAGGGCAGGCGGGCGCCGCCGCCGTCCCTTGGCCGCAACCCGCTCCTCGGCAGCCCCAAAATTGAGGCCCCGGCTACTCCGCAGTCCACCAAGCCGCACTGCGCACCCTGCCGCCCAGCTCCGCTCGGAAGTGCAGGATCGTCGCCGAACACACCGGACGGTCCCTGGCACCGCCGGCGACCTTAACCCCGTTTTTGGCTGTGTGTCAGGGGGTCGGGGACCAGGATAAGTCGTCGGATCAATGGCGGGCCGGCGGGAGCTCTATCAGGCTGCAACCGCCATCGCCGCTTGCGTAGCCACGCCCCCCCCCAGTTCATGAATTTTAACATCGATTAAATGGTTTTTAAAATTGACTGGTAGCACTTTTAAGATTTGCATAATGAAGTCATACTACGTGTCAATTTAAAATTGCGTAATTTGCACTAAGGGGTCTTGCCCACAGGGGCGGTATAATCTTTTGTTTTGTACTCTACACTAATATGTATGATTGACCCCACACAAAATCTGGTCGTAGCCCACTTGGGCTTTATTGTTCATTTTTTGAAATTCATTTCTTACGAGTTGGTTTCAAGACAAGAATTGCACTTTAGTAGATATTTATTGTTGCAGCTAAATCCTGCATACGGTAAAACTAAATGCACTTTAAATAGCTTTTGGGTGATGATAGTAAATATTTATTGTTTTAAAGATACAATATTTAAAATGATGGTTTTATCTCTGCATCCCCATTACTAGCTATTTTGTAAATTTGGACTTATTTTAATCCAAAATACAAAATTATCTGACCACTAACTAGAAACGCAATGATTTCCATTTGTTGTTGTTGATACTAAAAAAATGTGCAAATCACTTTCAAGCAGCATTACGCTATCAATGTCAAAGTATGTCTTCACTTTTTATTATGCAAATGAGCACTGTGCACTTTAAATAAGGGTCATCAGCCACCTGTATGTGTCATGTGATCAAGGCTTGTAAAAGCCGAAACTCGTCATGTCGGACTGGTGTTGGGTCGCACAATAAATTGAACAATCTGCACTACCTATGGGTCCTGCCTCGTCATTCAAGACATCAAATTGTTTTTTGACGTTTTGACGTGTGTGCTTACCGAATATATATATATATATATATATATATATATATATATATATATATATATATATATATATATATATATATATATATATATATATATATATATATATATATATATATATCCTCCAAATACGCCGACTTGCATCAAAAGGTAGTCCGTTAAAGACTACCTTTTGATGCAAGTTGGCATTCGTGTTGTACTGTTTCCAGTGGACAACATTGGGAAAAGGCAGTATTTGGAGTGTATTGTAGGTTCGCCACCTTTACATGAACCGCTGTCGTTAAGTGGCTGGGACATGGCGCTGCTCAGCATTTGCCGATATATGTATTCACTGAAAAAAAACATAGATTTCAGACATGTTATAGTTAGGAATTAGAATTAAAAAAACCTTAGAAATTCACTGAAAAAACCATAGGGTTTAGGGGTGTTAAAGTTAGCTGGACATTTCACTTGTATAAAACCATTGAAATTCCCCAGTTATAGTTAGTTGTACTAACTATAACTTGCGCGCCCGCAATCCACTGCTGATGAAGTTCAAGTTCAAGTTCAGAAATTTGTATAGCGCACTACTCACCCAGAGGGTCTCAAGCCGCTTGAGGGAGGGGGGGTGCTTTACTTATCGAATATCCAAGTTTTTAGTTGCTTTCTGAAGGAGAGATGGTTCTGTGTAAGGCGGATGTGGGTGGGGAGAGAATTCCAGGTTTTGGCCGCTAAGTAGGAGAAGGATCTTCTCCCCATGGTGGGTCTATGGATGCGCGGAATTGCGGCGAGGGCTTGATTGGACGATCGTAATTGGCGGGTGGGGGTGTAGAAGGACAGTCTCGTGTTGAGGCATTCGGGTCCTAGGTCGTAGAGGGCTTTCTGTGCGTGGGTGAGGAGACGGAACGTTATTCTCTTGTTGACGGGGAGCCAGTGGAGGTCTTTCAGGTGACCGGAAATGTGAGCTTGACGGGGGATGTCCAGTATGAGTCTGGCTGAGGCTTTTTGGATGCGTTGGAGTTTTTTCTGTAGTTTGGCTGTGGTTCCGGCGTAAAGGGTGTTACCGTAATCCAGTCGGCTTGTGACCAGTGCGTGGGTGACCGTCTTTCTTGTTTTGGTGGGGATCCAAAGGAAGAATTTTTTGGAGCATTCGTAGGATGTTGAAGCATGATGATGAGACGGCGTTGACTTGTCTGGTCATCGAGAGGGAGGAGTCCAGGATGAAGCCCAGGTTACATGCGTGATCCGTAGGTATGGGTGCAGTTCCCAGGGCCGGAGGCCACCATGAGTCGTCCCAGGCAGAGGGGGATGAACCTAAAATGAGGACTTCCGTTTTGTCCGAGTTTAGTTTTAAACGGCTGTTCTTCATCCACTCGGCTACTTCTTTCATTCCTTCGTGTAAGTTGGTTTTGGAGGTGTTTGGGTCTTTGGTGAGGGAGAGGATCAGCTGGGTGTCGTCTGCGTAGGAGATGATGTTGAGGTTGTGTTGGCGCGCAATGGATGCGAGGGGACTCATGTATACGTTGAAGAGGGTGGGACTGGGTGATGATCCTTGTGGTATGCCGCAGATGACTTCAGTGGCCTCTGATCTAAAAGGGGGAGGCGGACTCTCTGGGTTCTTCCGGCGAGGAACGAGATGATCCAGTCCAATGCTTTTCCTTGTATTCCGACGTTGCTGAGGCGTTGTATGAGGGTGCTATGACAGACTGTGTCGAAGGCTGCGGAGAGGTCAAGTAGGATGAGGGCGGCTGTTTCTACGTTGTCTAGTAGAGTTCGAATGTCGTCTGTTGCTGTGATGAGGGCGGTTTCGGTGCTGTGTTTGGCTCGGAAGCCGGATTGTGAGGGGTCGAGGGATTTGTTGGATTCAAGGAAGGCGGCGAGCTAACTGTTGACGGCTTTCTCAATGACTTTGGCAGGGAATGGGAGGAGCGAGATGGGGCGGTAGTTCTTAAGTTCAGTGGGGTCTGCTGTGGGCTTCTTCAGAAGGGCGCTGAGTTCGGCATGTTTCCAGCTTTCCGGGAAGGTAGCAGAGTTGAAGGAGCAGTTGATGACGTCGCGTAGATGGGGTGCGATAATGGAGTCTGCTTTGTTGAAAATGTGGTGGGGACATGGGTTGGTTGGTGATCCTGAGTGGATGGAGTTCATCAGGAGGATGGTGTCTTCAGTGGTGATTGGGTTCCAGGGGCAAAGGTTGTTAGAGTGCGGTTTTGGTTCGGAGGTGGGTGGAGTGGACTGGTCTTCGGACTGGTTTTTAAAGCTGTTATGTATGTCGGCGATTTGTTGTGAAAGAAAGAGGATAGAGAGTCGCAGAGGTCTTGGGAGGGAGTGATGTCGTTGGTGCCGAAGGTGGGGTTGGTAAATTCTTTGACGATGTTGAATAGTTCCTTGCTGTTTTGGGCATTGTTGTCAAGGCGATCCTTGAATGCTGATTTTTTGGTGGATCGGATCAGTTGGTGGTGTTTGCGGATGGCGTTCTTGAAAGTGGTCAGGTTGTTAGTGGTTGGGTTTTTTCTCCAGGCTTTCTCGAGGGTGCGACAGAACTTCTTGGATTTCTTAAGGTCATCGTTGAACCAGGGGGCCTTTTTGCTACCTTGCTTGATTTGATGGTTTTTCAAGGGTGCTAGTTCGTCTGCGCTGTGGGTGATCCATTGTGTGAGGTTGGTGGCTGCTTGGTTTGGGTCCGATGATTTGGCAGGAGGGTTTTGGTGAAGTGATGTGAAGAGCTGGTCGGTGGTAATTTTGTTCCAATTTCTTCGGGGAATAGGTTGTGGGGGGTTGTGGGTCGTGGTCTTTTTGTAGTTGAAGTGAAGGCAGCTGTGGTCCGTCCAATGGAGTGGTGTGATCGAAGGAGATGTGCTTGCTAGAGGTGAAGATTGGGTTGAGCGTGTGTCCGGCATAGTGAGTCGGGGTATCGACAAGTTGTTCAAGTCCGAGGCTGGCCAGGTTGTCCAGAAGGGTGGTGGTGTTGCTGTCGTTTTTCTTTTCCAGGTGGAAGTTGAGGTCTCCCAGTAGAATGTAGCCCTCGGAGGGGAGGGTGTGTGGGCTGATGAAGTCGGTGATGTCTTCGCTGAATTGTGTGCGGGGACCTGGTGGTCTGTAGATGAGGGAGCCTCTTAGTGTGGTCTTGGGGTCGTGTGGATCTGGAGGTGAAGGTGTTCGGCGTTAGCGAGGTTATCGTCTGAACTGGTCGTGATGCGGATAGTGTTCTTATGGACGATGGCGATGCCTCCTCCTATTTGGTAGGTGTGGTCCTTTCGGATGATCTTGTAGGCGTCCGGGATAGCTATGGCGATGTCGGGCGCTGATGAAGCGTTCATCCAGGTTTCTGTAAGGAAGGCGACGTCGGCGATGTAGTGTCGAGTAGGTTCCAGAGTTCAATGGAGTGTCTGTGGACCGAGCGGGTGTTGAGTAGGATGCACTTTAGGTGGTTAGTGTCGGAGCTCTGTTTGGAGTTCGTCGATTTGGTGTGGGGCCTGATGCAGTCGAACTTGCAGGAGTGGCAGGTGAAGGGTCCATGGGTTTGTCCTGGGGCGGCTAGGTTGCAGTTTTGGAGTCTGCCGGGATTAAGTGCTGATAGGGTTGCGGCGTCGTACGTAATGCGGGTGGAGTAGGGTTTGAGGGGGCCAGGGGGTCTGGCGCTGGGCGCGGTCCAGGCGCAGACGGGCGTAGATGGGCTTACCTTTGGCGCACCTTCGGCACGCATGGGGCGCGATTGCTGCGCGTGAACGCTGCGCGCAAAGGCATCTGACATAAGTGGATAGTGGAGGGGGGAGGGGCGAGGGAGGAGCAGTTGGGAGGCGGGAGCGGGGTGGAGAGCCGGGCAGGGAGGCACAACAACAAACAACAAAATGGCAGCAAGCCAAAAGCGAAACAGGATTAGGGCACAACCTTAATAAGCGCGATGAAATTGGCAGTGGCACCGGCACAATCGGGCACAAATGATTTAATTAGGCAAAGGCAGCACAGCACAATTGAATGATCGTGAAAGCGCACTTTCGCAATATAGCGCTACGATACAAAAATCATAAGCAATCAGGCACTAATAATTGTGGGCTAATAAATGCGAGCTGGCAAAGAGCAATCTGGCCGTGTTGCGCTACGATACCCCAAGCAGCAAGCAGAGCAGGGAGCAGCGACATGGTCAGTGACATCACTGTAGATAGCCATGTACTAGGCAAATGTCAGGAATTTGATAGGAAAGTATGTCCTTAAATGAGCAATTGGCTGATACAAGGCGTAATGACGGTTTTGTATAGTTATTCCTAATTTTCCTATTACTTTAAAGTTCGATTGTCAACAAATTCACTGTTAAAAACATGGTCAAAACGAATAATGTATTTTTGAAATAATATAATTTATGAATATTTCAGAAAATGTATAACATTCTTGCAAATTGTTGGCCGATACACGGCAGTATAAACCCAATTACAATATCGCTTTATGCGATATGGTCCATGCAATATCAGGACATTCAGTCCACTTTTCATGTTTATTGTCACCAAGGAAACAAGTTAAAAATAGGCACCGCCGACGCGTCAGTAACACCGACGAAGACTGGTGCATACCAAATTCAGCACTAAGAGCCTGAAAGGACTTGAGGGTCGTCCCGGACATCACATGGCCGAGCTGCGAAATGCCGATTGAGTCCCAGCCATCGAAGCCTGATAGTTTAGAAAGTTCTGGTAGTAGACCGTTGCGCCACAGCGGCGTTTCCGCGGTCAGTCTACCCCACCAGCCCATACGACGCAGGGCTTGCCGCCATATTGCAAATACAAGTTTGGTGACTCTCGGCAATGGCCGACGTAGCCGGGGTGAGTATAGGATGGTGTGGAGCGAGTTATCCCCCATTAACGCACGTTCTAGGGCGTAGGCCGGATCTCCACCGTCAACATACCACCATTCATTTAGAACAAGGAGATGAGCGGCTTGGTAGTACGACTGTATATCTGAGGTGGCCAGACCCCCACAGTACGTGGACAGAAAGCAGGTGCGCAGCGCTACCCTGGCAGCACCGCCGGCCCACAGGAAACGGCCCAGCACTGAGTCGACCTGCCGAAACCATTGGGGTGGAATAGGATACGGATGGTTCTGTAGCTGGTAGAGTAGGCGCGGCAGTGCAACCATCTTAAAGATAGCCGACCTGCCAAAAATCGAAAGGGGCATTCTGGACCAGGTTTTGAGATCTGTCTGGACCCGCTCCCATACGGGCAGTATATTGCGTTCCCAGGCCGTGTCCACCGAGTTGGAGAGGAACACTCCAAGGTATTTCAGACCATCTGTGGCCATTTGCAATTCCGAAGCCCAGGGATCTGTCACTGTGTCCCCATGTAATACCCATAGGGTGGATTTACGTACGTTGAGGTAGAGACCCGACACCTCCCCAAACAGTTGCATGACCTCCAGAACACGCGGGCCGGAGTGCCGTAAATCGGTAAGGAAGAAGAGGACATCGTCCGCGTATAATGCAATTTTATCTGATAGCGTGGGATTCCAGTCGAAGCCCCGTATCAAGGCATCGCTGCGAACTCTGGCCGCTAGGGGTTCCATTGCCAAGGCAAAAAGATAGGGGGAAAGAGGGCACCCCTGCCTAGTCCCCCGGCCAATGCGGAATGTCTCTGACACCGCCCCGGCGACTCGCACCGATGCCGTGATGTCCGTATAAAGTAGTTTGATATAGGACCGAAAAACCGGGCCCAGGTTGAGCCACGATAGCAGTGTGAATAGGTACGACCAGCTGACCGAATCAAAAGCCTTGTTGATATCGGCCAATAGCAGTGCCGCCTGTTCCCCCAAGGCTCCAACAGCGTCCAATGCCGCCTGTGCCCGTCTAATATTGTGTCGTGTTGCCCTGTGGGGCATGAAGCCTGCCTGATCCGAGTGGACTAGGTCTGCAATATATGGAGCCAGGCGGTTTGCTAGGGCCTTAGCTAATATTTTGGCCTCTACGTTGATGAGGGAAATCGGTCTGTACGAGTCGTGGCTGCCTGGGGGTCTACCAGGCTTCTGAAATACTACTATTTCGGCATGGCGCCAATCGGGGGGTAACACGCCCCGCGTCCTCGCCACTTCAAGAACCCGGCGATAGTGCGGCCCCAGCTGTACGTGAAATTTCTTAAAAAATTCACACGGGTAGCCATTAGGGCCAGGAGCCTTACCCGCGTTGAGCTGCCCCAGAGCGTCACCCAGTTCCTCCGCTGTGAGGGGTGTATCTAGGATCTCCTTGGTCTCGTCCGACACCCGTACGGGCGGTAAATCTGCGAAAAACCGGTCGAGGTCACTCTCAGGCAATCGGTCACATGAGGCGTATTGGGCTTCGAAGTATGAGGCGAAGCTCACCGCCAGCTCGCTAGGGTCAGTCAGGACCCCCCCATTACCGTCTACAATGCCCGGCAGCACGAGGGGTTGAAAGTTGTGTTGACATAGGCGATGGAGCATGGAGCATGACTTGTCCCCCCACTGATACACCCTACTTCTGATGGCCAGCCACGCCTGTCTGGCTTCATCCATCAAGAGGGTTGCATACGATTGCTGAGCTTGTAAAAGCAGCCTGAGCCCGACCTCATCACCACCCTCGCGGCGTTCCTGTTCTAGGGTCGCCACTCGCTCGGCCGCCACCACAGTTTGTTCCCGGCGCCGCCTACGGGCCTCCGAGCACCACGCGATATCCACTCCACGCACGGTAGGCTTCATCGCCTCCCATACTACCTCCACGTCCGCCCCCTCTAACAGGTTCTCCCGCCAGTAGTGATCTATGGTTTCTCGCAAATGTTTAGTATACGCGGGCTGTAGCAGATGCCACGAGGACATCCTCCACCTGAATGGCTGCCGTGCCCGCAGGAGGTCTACATTAACGGAAACCGGGGAATGGTCGGATAGGCCTCTCGGCAAGATGGCCGCGCTCTTTACTCTACTCAGGCATTCACGAGGTAAGAATATATAATCTATGCGCGAGAAGGATCCGTGTACCGCCGATAAGTAGGTATATTCACGAGTCGCAGGGTGCATATGTCGCCAAGCATCCACCCAGCCCAGCCCCTCACTCATTGCCTGCAGTCTAGTGGGTGGAAGGGACGGGGAAGGAGATTCAGCCGTCTCTAGGCGCCTCCGGCGATCCATACATACATCCATTACGTCATTCCAATCACCCCCGACTACTGCCACCGACTCAGATATATCTTCCCACACAGAGAACAGCCTCTCAGCCAGGGCCCACTGCAGGGGGGGGGGGGCATACACACTCCCAAACACTATGGGCTCCGTGCCCACCTTGCCTTTCACAAACAGGTAGCGACCCTGTGGATCCGTCCAGTGTTTCTCGTGCACATATGCTATTCTACGGTGTATCAATATGGCCACTCCCCTGGATCCCCGAGTAAACCCGGCATGGAAAACTTGTTGATAGCCAAACCTCTGCAGGCCCAGCGCCTTCGTGCCCATCATATGAGTTTCCTGGAGCAATAACACATCCGCCGCAGCTCTCTTGCCCCATCGCAACACTGCCCCACGCTTAATTTTGTCTAGCAACCCCCTGACATTCCATGTAACCACTCGCATAGAGTCCTCTTGAGTCCGGTGAATCGAATCAGCCATAGTCTTTCGGAGTCCACCACATGAGCCCCCCACTCCAGCGCCACCCACCACGCGCCACATGAATCATTATCTCGACACACACATGCACTGTACTATTTACCCCAGAGAACATCACCAACCCCCCGACCCCCCAGTCCCCAACACACCCAAACCCCAACTCAGCAGCCACAACCCCGACCGCCCGTCCCCCGCCTCCCCCCACCCTATACCTCACTGAACTATGAAGTACCTGTCGCGGTATGAGTAGTCCCGAGACCGAAACAGTGGGCTCAGGCCCACTCATACCAATGGATCCCAACATCCCAAAAAGGAACAGCAAACTCACCCCCTCCCCTCAGTGACCCTCTCACAACGGGAGAGTGGCAGCCACCATTATGCAGTCCCCGAACCCCCCCCCAAAACAGCCTCATCTACTCTCCGTAAACATTGGCAGCGCTGTTACAAGGCTGCGATACAGCCAGCAGTCCAGCGGGTCTCAGGCGACCAAGTGTGTCCATCTGGGACTCGCAGCATCAGTAGCAGAATAGGGAGCCGAGGCCCCGGAGACTTCAATGATCCGTGCTTGATTGTTCAGAGTCCTCGGTTCTGGCAGTGTGTTGCGTGTCATCCGCCGAGGCCGCCCGCTTGCGCGATTTGGAGCGTTTGCTTCGTCCATGTCTAGTTGATCGGTCACGCTGTGGCCGAGGCGAGCCCTCAGGGGAGCCCGGATTGAGCCCCGGTTGCGGATTCGGTCTGACCTGCACTGTTTCATCAGTCCATCTGAACAGGCCTTCCGGCGTATCAAAGAATAGCGTCCGTGACTGGAAGATCACTCTCAAGCGCGCCGGATACAGCAGGGAATACTGTAGCTTTAGGCCCCTCAACTTCGCCTTGGCTGCCATGAAGGAGTGGCGCTGCTGTTGGACGAGTTTAGTGTAGTCCGGGAAGATCAAGATCTTCTGATTTTCACATAAGAGAGTTTCTTTATTCCTAGCTTCCCTCAAAATGGCGTCCCTGTCATGGTAGTTCAACAGCCGTGCGATCACCGCCCTAGGTCGCTCACCCTCCGGTGGTTTCTGTGTCAGGGCACGGTGCGCCCTTTCAATAATAAAGCATGTAGACAGCGACCCCGGGGGCATCCATGATTCAAGCCACTGTGTAAGGAACTGTTCCATGCCACTCTTCCCACAGCTCTCTGGAAAACCAAGGAAGCGGAGGTTGTTACGGCGCGCCCGCCCTTCTGCATCCTCCACGCGGAGCGCTGTAATCCGCTGCGCAGTTTCCATCGCCGCCATCCTCTTTTTAAGGCTACTCACACCGTCCTCCACCACCGACACCCTGGATTCTGCCTCCGTGATCCGCGCCACTGCGTTCCTCAGGTCCTGGCGCAATAATGTCACATCTGCGCCTACGGCCCCTATCTTGGCGTCCAGCATGTCTCGTGATTGGGTTATGGCCGCCATAAGGGCCGCGTTGTCTGGCCCCCCTCCAGGCGGGCCGCCCCCTGACGACCCGGGGCCCCCACTAGGCCCGGTGAATTTATCAATGGTGACTTGCTTAGTGGAGCTAGTACCCCCCCTGGTCATGGTGGCAGAGGTAGTAGGGTCACTGGACTGCCGCCCGTGGGAATCGCAGACTGGGCGCTCCGGACCGGCTTAGTGTTGGATATACCGCCGTGCGGATCTCAGTCACTGCCCCCACACCAGCCGCCAATGGTCGTAGCTCGCCGTGACCGGTATTGCTTGTCCAGTCGGAGCGTGGACCCCCTGCGTCTCGCACCACAGCGATGTCGTCCCTTCTGGTCCGTGGGCTCGGGGGGGGGGAGGGTGTGGGGGGCCCCCACTACTCACAGTTGCTGCTGGAATGCTGCGGAATCGCCTCGGCACAGTCGCCGCCGATAGGGCTCTCCAGGGCGTCCGTCTCCCCTTATGCTGCCGGCCTCTGACACCAGGCCACGAAAATCGAGGTCCCGGCTGCGCCCGGGCCACCAGGCCGCCTCTGCCGCTCCGGGCCGTCCGCCGCGTCTACACTGCCCTCAGGCCCAGCCAGGCCTCGGAAGGATGATGCGCCAGCAGTCTCTCCGCACCAGGGCAGGCGGGCGCCGCCGCCGTCCCTTGGCCGCAACCCGCTCCTCGGCAGCCCCAAAATTGAGGCCCCGGCTACTCCGCAGTCCACCAGGCCGCACTGCGCACCCTGCCGCCCAGCTCCGCTCGGAAGTGCAGGATCGTCGCCGAACACACCGGACGGTCCCTGGCACCGCCGGCGACCTTAACCCCGTTTTTGGCTGTGTGTCAGGGGGTCGGGGACCAGGATAAGTCGTCGGATCAATGGCGGGCCGGCGGGAGCTCTATCAGGCTGCAACCGCCATCGCCGCTTGCGTAGCCACGCCCCCCCCAGTTCATGAATTTTAACATCGATTAAATGGTTTTTAAAATTGACTGGTAGCACTTTTAAGATTTGCATAATGAAGTCATACTACGTGTCAATTTAAAATTGCGTAATTTGCACTAAGGGGTCTTGCCCACAGGGGCGGTATAATCTTTTGTTTTGTACTCTACACTAATATGTATGATTGACCCCACACAAAATCTGGTCGTAGCCCACTTGGGCTTTATTGTTCATTTTTTGAAATTCATTTCTTACGAGTTGGTTTCAAGACAAGAATTGCACTTTAGTAGATATTTATTGTTGCAGCTAAATCCTGCATACGGTAAAACTAAATGCACTTTAAATAGCTTTTGGGTGATGATAGTAAATATTTATTGTTTTAAAGATACAATATTTAAAATGATGGTTTTATCTCTGCATCCCCATTACTAGCTATTTTGTAAATTTGGACTTATTTTAATCCAAAATACAAAATTATCTGACCACTAACTAGAAACGCAATGATTTCCATTTGTTGTTGTTGATACTAAAAAAATGTGCAAATCACTTTCAAGCAGCATTACGCTATCAATGTCAAAGTATGTCTTCACTTTTTATTATGCAAATGAGCACTGTGCACTTTAAATAAGGGTCATCAGCCACCTGTATGTGTCATGTGATCAAGGCTTGTAAAAGCCGAAACTCGTCATGTCGGACTGGTGTTGGGTCGCACAATAAATTGAACAATCTGCACTACCTATGGGTCCTGCCTCGTCATTCAAGACATCAAATTGTTTTTTGACGTGTGTGCTTACCGAATATATATATATATATATATATATATATATATATATATATCCTCCAAATACGCCGACTTGCATCAAAAGGTAGTCCGTTAAAGACTACCTTTTGATGCAAGTTGGCATTCGTGTTGTACTGTTTCCAGTGGACAACATTGGGAAAAGGCAGTATTTGGAGTGTATTGTAGGTTCGCCACCTTTACATGAACCGCTGTCGTTAAGTGGCTGGGACATGGCGCTGCTCAGCATTTGCCGATATATGTATTCACTGAAAAAAAACATAGATTTCAGACATGTTATAGTTAGGAATTAGAATTAAAAAAACCTTAGAAATTCACTGAAAAAACCATAGGGTTTAGGGGTGTTAAAGTTAGCTGGACATTTCACTTGTATAAAACCATTGAAATTCCCCAGTTATAGTTAGTTGTACTAACTATAACTTGCGCGCCCGCAATCCACTGCTGATGAAGTTCAAGTTCAAGTTCAGAAATTTGTATAGCGCACTACTCACCCAGAGGGTCTCAAGCCGCTTGAGGGAGGGGGGGTGCTTTACTTATCGAATATCCAAGTTTTTAGTTGCTTTCTGAAGGAGAGATGGTTCTGTGTAAGGCGGATGTGGGTGGGGAGAGAATTCCAGGTTTTGGCCGCTAAGTAGGAGAAGGATCTTCTCCCCATGGTGGGTCTATGGATGCGCGGAATTGCGGCGAGGGCTTGATTGGACGATCGTAATTGGCGGGTGGGGGTGTAGAAGGACAGTCTCGTGTTGAGGCATTCGGGTCCTAGGTCGTAGAGGGCTTTCTGTGCGTGGGTGAGGAGACGGAACGTTATTCTCTTGTTGACGGGGAGCCAGTGGAGGTCTTTCAGGTGACCGGAAATGTGAGCTTGACGGGGGATGTCCAGTATGAGTCTGGCTGAGGCTTTTTGGATGCGTTGGAGTTTTTTCTGTAGTTTGGCTGTGGTTCCGGCGTAAAGGGTGTTACCGTAATCCAGTCGGCTTGTGACCAGTGCGTGGGTGACCGTCTTTCTTGTTTTGGTGGGGATCCAAAGGAAGAATTTTTTGGAGCATTCGTAGGATGTTGAAGCATGATGATGAGACGGCGTTGACTTGTCTGGTCATCGAGAGGGAGGAGTCCAGGATGAAGCCCAGGTTACATGCGTGATCCGTAGGTATGGGTGCAGTTCCCAGGGCCGGAGGCCACCATGAGTCGTCCCAGGCAGAGGGGGATGAACCTAAAATGAGGACTTCCGTTTTGTCCGAGTTTAGTTTTAAACGGCTGTTCTTCATCCACTCGGCTACTTCTTTCATTCCTTCGTGTAAGTTGGTTTTGGAGGTGTTTGGGTCTTTGGTGAGGGAGAGGATCAGCTGGGTGTCGTCTGCGTAGGAGATGATGTTGAGGTTGTGTTGGCGCGCGATGGATGCGAGGGGACTCATGTATACGTTGAAGAGGGTGGGACTGGGTGATGATCCTTGTGGTATGCCGCAGATGACTTCAGTGGCCTCTGATCTAAAAGGGGGAGGCGGACTCTCTGGGTTCTTCCGGCGAGGAACGAGATGATCCAGTCCAATGCTTTTCCTTGTATTCCGACGTTGCTGAGGCGTTGTATGAGGGTGCTATGACAGACTGTGTCGAAGGCTGCGGAGAGGTCAAGTAGGATGAGGGCGGCTGTTTCTACGTTGTCTAGTAGAGTTCGAATGTCGTCTGTTGCTGTGATGAGGGCGGTTTCGGTGCTGTGTTTGGCTCGGAAGCCGGATTGTGAGGGGTCGAGGGATTTGTTGGATTCAAGGAAGGCGGCGAGCTAACTGTTGACGGCTTTCTCAATGACTTTGGCAGGGAATGGGAGGAGCGAGATGGGGCGGTAGTTCTTAAGTTCAGTGGGGTCTGCTGTGGGCTTCTTCAGAAGGGCGCTGAGTTCGGCATGTTTCCAGCTTTCCGGGAAGGTAGCAGAGTTGAAGGAGCAGTTGATGACGTCGCGTAGATGGGGTGCGATAATGGAGTCTGCTTTGTTGAAAATGTGGTGGGGACATGGGTTGGTTGGTGATCCTGAGTGGATGGAGTTCATCAGGAGGATGGTGTCTTCAGTGGTGATTGGGTTCCAGGGGCAAAGGTTGTTAGAGTGCGGTTTTGGTTCGGAGGTGGGTGGAGTGGACTGGTCTTCGGACTGGTTTTTAAAGCTGTTATGTATGTCGGCGATTTGTTGTGAAAGAAAGAGGATAGAGAGTCGCAGAGGTCTTGGGAGGGAGTGATGTCGTTGGTGCCGAAGGTGGGGTTGGTAAATTCTTTGACGATGTTGAATAGTTCCTTGCTGTTTTGGGCATTGTTGTCAAGGCGATCCTTGAATGCTGATTTTTTGGTGGATCGGATCAGTTGGTGGTGTTTGCGGATGGCGTTCTTGAAAGTGGTCAGGTTGTTAGTGGTTGGGTTTTTTCTCCAGGCTTTCTCGAGGGTGCGACAGAACTTCTTGGATTTCTTAAGGTCATCGTTGAACCAGGGGGCCTTTTTGCTACCTTGCTTGATTTGATGGTTTTTCAAGGGTGCTAGTTCGTCTGCGCTGTGGGTGATCCATTGTGTGAGGTTGGTGGCTGCTTGGTTTGGGTCCGATGATTTGGCAGGAGGGTTTTGGTGAAGTGATGTGAAGAGCTGGTCGGTGGTAATTTTGTTCCAATTTCTTCGGGGAATAGGTTGTGGGGGGTTGTGGGTCGTGGTCTTTTTGTAGTTGAAGTGAAGGCAGCTGTGGTCCGTCCAATGGAGTGGTGTGATCGAAGGAGATGTGCTTGCTAGAGGTGAAGATTGGGTTGAGCGTGTGTCCGGCATAGTGAGTCGGGGTATCGACAAGTTGTTCAAGTCCGAGGCTGGCCAGGTTGTCCAGAAGGGTGGTGGTGTTGCTGTCGTTTTTCTTTTCCAGGTGGAAGTTGAGGTCTCCCAGTAGAATGTAGCCCTCGGAGGGGAGGGTGTGTGGGCTGATGAAGTCGGTGATGTCTTCGCTGAATTGTGTGCGGGGACCTGGTGGTCTGTAGATGAGGGAGCCTCTTAGTGTGGTCTTGGGGTCGTGTGGATCTGGAGGTGAAGGTGTTCGGCGTTAGCGAGGTTATCGTCTGAACTGGTCGTGATGCGGATAGTGTTCTTATGGACGATGGCGATGCCTCCTCCTATTTGGTAGGTGTGGTCCTTTCGGATGATCTTGTAGGCGTCCGGGATAGCTATGGCGATGTCGGGCGCTGATGAAGCGTTCATCCAGGTTTCTGTAAGGAAGGCGACGTCGGCGATGTAGTGTCGAGTAGGTTCCAGAGTTCAATGGAGTGTCTGTGGACCGAGCGGGTGTTGAGTAGGATGCACTTTAGGTGGTTAGTGTCGGAGCTCTGTTTGGAGTTCGTCGATTTGGTGTGGGGCCTGATGCAGTCGAACTTGCAGGAGTGGCAGGTGAAGGGTCCATGGGTTTGTCCTGGGGCGGCTAGGTTGCAGTTTTGGAGTCTGCCGGGATTAAGTGCTGATAGGGTTGCGGCGTCGTACGTAATGCGGGTGGAGTAGGGTTTGAGGGGGCCAGGGGGTCTGGCGCTGGGCGCGGTCCAGGCGCAGACGGGCGTAGATGGGCTTACCTTTGGCGCACCTTCGGCACGCATGGGGCGCGATTGCTGCGCGTGAACGCTGCGCGCAAAGGCATCTGACATAAGTGGATAGTGGAGGGGGGAGGGGCGAGGGAGGAGCAGTTGGGAGGCGGGAGCGGGGTGGAGAGCCGGGCAGGGAGGCACAACAACAAACAACAAAATGGCAGCAAGCCAAAAGCGAAACAGGATTAGGGCACAACCTTAATAAGCGCGATGAAATTGGCAGTGGCACCGGCACAATCGGGCACAAATGATTTAATTAGGCAAAGGCAGCACAGCACAATTGAATGATCGTGAAAGCGCACTTTCGCAATATAGCGCTACGATACAAAAATCATAAGCAATCAGGCACTAATAATTGTGGGCTAATAAATGCGAGCTGGCAAAGAGCAATCTGGCCGTGTTGCGCTACGATACCCCAAGCAGCAAGCAGAGCAGGGAGCAGCGACATGGTCAGTGACATCACTGTAGATAGCCATGTACTAGGCAAATGTCAGGAATTTGATAGGAAAGTATGTCCTTAAATGGGCAATTGGCTGATACAAGGCGTAATGACGGTTTTGTATAGTTATTCCTAATTTTCCTATTACTTTAAAGTTCGATTGTCAACAAATTCACTGTTAAAAACATGGTCAAAACGAATAATGTATTTTTGAAATAATATAATTTATGAATATTTCAGAAAATGTATAACATTCTTGCAAATTGTTGGCCGATACACGGCAGTATAAACCCAATTACAATATCGCTTTATGCGATATGGTCCATGCAATATCAGGACATTCAGTCCACTTTTCATGTTTATTGTCACCAAGGAAACAAGTTAAAAATAGGCACCGCCGACGCGTCAGTAACACCGACGAAGGCGCGAATGCTGAAACGCGTTTGTTGTTGCTAGAAGAAAATAAAGTTTCTTTGGAACTGCCCTGCGAGTGCTGGATTGTGTTCTGTCAAATAGGAAGCTTGGAGCATTTATATATAAATACATGTAGAGATAAAATGTGTGTGTGTGTGTGTGTGTGTATATATGAAGTACAAAAGTGCACCGCCATCGCAAGCACACGCCACGGGTGCCTCTTTTTCCTTATTTCCCAAAAAGAAAAACAGCACTATATACATATATATATATATATATATATATATATATATATATATATATATATATATATATATATATATTTCAAACAACTTCACGGAAAGAAATTACCAGCGGTGGCACGTCTGATTAATGAGACGGGGAAAACGCCGAATACTTTCCAACAGAAGCAGTGGTGAGTGTTCCTTCATACACGTGCGGTGGGGTGGGAACTAAAAGCGGCAGTAAGCGTTTTGGACTCTGTGTAATATCGGTTTTGGGTCCATCGCTTTGTAAAAAATATCACAAGGCAGATTCAAGTTTATCACCATGTCAGAAGAAATTTTAAGGGGAAGAGAGGCAGCAGCAGATGCCCTTTATTCCAATCTCCCCAAAGTGGCTTCGAATTCTGCAACAAGCAGCAAATATGTAACCAATGAACAAGATGGCAGCGAGGATAATCAAATCAAATTGGCCTTAAAACGTTTAGAGAAATGCATGCGGCAGGAAATGACAAAGTGGTGGGAGCACAAATCTCTCACCAAATACTTGGAGGAAGGGCGTGTTCCACGTGGTTTGCGCATTCTTCTTGCTCCTAGCTGTGAAAATCCCCACCCAGAAATGTTACGTGAATGGGGCAAAACCAATCTAGAATCATCAGCTAAACTGGTTCAAATCCTCATCAAATATGCTTCTATTGACAGAGACAGTTTAATGAAGGAAATTAATGAAATAAATGAGCTGCTGGCAAAGTTTGAACCAAGAGACATTATTACTAAAACGCGCAAAGAAATTGATGAAAGGCTTTCAAAACAGGAGGAGAAAATAAAAGCGCAAAATATATAAATTCACCCGAGATAAGGAAGACTATGCGTAGGGCAGAATCTACACTTTGCGCGCAAATATGAAAAGGCCAAGAGTAATAAACTTGCGGAGCAACAAACCAAAGCTGCCCAACAAACTAGCCAAGCAATAGCCACAACATCAATGACCACTGACTCCGTCAGCATTGTCAGTGATGAAGAAATACTTACCAGTGGTCCATCATCTGAAGATGGCGATTATTTTACAAGAAATCCAAATGCAATGATTCTGGACCTAGGAGAGGAAGTGGGTTTTTTAGTCTCGGACCGCCTGCAAACACTCAGAGCCCTTACGAGGCAGCAGAAAAAAAGTCAAGACGTAACAAAAGAAGGAGGGAACGCAGAAAAAAACACAAAGTCGCCGAAAAAAACAAAAAAGCAATATTGGCGCAAAAAGCGGTAGAAAATAATGCCATAATTAATATATCTAGCTTGTCCCTCAACATGGCTGAGAAACAGCTACTCAGCCTTGGTCTTACTTACTGCCCAACATCGGACTTCAACTATGCCAAAACCCGGGTTGATGTTTATTGTTATATCAGAAAACTTAAATTGCAAAAGTTTTTCAATATCAAGGATGGTCCTACAGGCAACAATGCAAAAAACAACACCAGTGGAACCACCACAAATTTAAATGTGCCTGCTCGTGATGCCAAAGCATTCTTAACCCTACATCAATTGGCCACCAACGACACACCGAACCCTGTTTCAATTTCTACCCAGGAAGAACTGAGAGAGGCCTCTGTGGCTCAGATGGGCGCAAACAGCAGTCCATTCAAACCGAAATCAAAGTTCATGCCTGTAATGCCAAGAGACTCGATAGATGTTTTTCATGACGTGGTTGTGGAAGATCTTAAACGACTACATTATAAGATCAAACACAAGAAGCGATATAAAAGTCAACAAGAGGAACAATATCTATCTTTGGTCTCAAAATTGAATAAAGACTATAAAAACATCGTAACCACTGCTGACAAGGGAGGCAATGTGGTTATTTGGCCTCAGGATGCCTACAATTGAGGAGGCCATGAAACAACTAAATGATGCCTCATGCTACATCAAATCTACAGGCAAGGATTATAATTTGGCCAAAGAATCACTTTTGAAATTGCTCCACAAATGGAAGAGGGAAAATATGATTTCCAAGCAAGAATTTGACTTCCTTTATGTGGAATTTCCTATAATACCAAGACTTTATCTCCTCCCAAAGGTGCACAAGCAAGTAACACCGGTACCTGGCCGACCGATTATTTCGGCCATTGGTGGAATGGTAGAGCATGTTACCGAATATATTGACTATTTCCTACAGGACTTAGTAAAAGGATTACCAACCTATGTAAGAGACACGGGAGATTTTATTGCCAAAGTCAGGGATATTCCGTGGAGCGACGATCTTCTATTGGTCACATTAGACATAGAGTCGCTCTACACTAGCATTGTACACACAACAGGCCTGACCGCATTAGAACATTTCCTTGGGAAGAGACCTGTTGAATGTTACATGCATAACAAGATGATTTTGGAACTTACTGGTTGGTGTTTAAATAACAATTTCTTTTTATTTGGTAACAACATCTACATACAAAAACAAGGTGTTGCGATGGGGGCCTGTTTCTCCCCCAGCTACGCGTGCTTGCACGTGGGCTGGCGGGAGGAACAGGTCCTCTTGCGCACCCATGGTGCAATGTACCACAAGCATGTCATACAGTGGATAAGATTTATAGACGATGTCTTTATTATCTGGAGGGGTAATTTGGAAAGTGTCAACCATTTCCTTGCTTGCATTAACAACAATCAAGAGAATCTGAGATTCACTTCAAATGTTAGTACCCATGAAGCTGAATTCTTAGATGTCAAACTATACATCAAAGACGGCCGTCTTGTCACCAAAGTACATAGAAAGAAAACTGCTGGCAACAACATTCTACATGCCAGCAGTTCACATCCAAGACACACTATTGACAACATTCCATTTGGGGAGCTACTCAGGTTAAAACGAATTTGTAGCAGTGAGTCTGATCTACATGTCTGTACAAATGAAGCATTAGATAGATTTAGATGTAGGGATATAAAGAGTCAGTCTTAAAAACTGCCATCCAGAAAACCAATGCTAGATCCCGAGAATCCTTGTTTATTAACAATGAATCAAATGTACCAACTGACTCAAGGGAGGAACAAACTCCCAGACTTATTACCGGGTACAGTAAACAGGCCAGACAATAAGTCCATCATGAAACAGCGCTGGCCTGTCTTAAAAACAGATTTGGTTCTGGCCCCCAGGCTTCCAGACAACCCTGTGGTGACTTATCGGAGGGGACCCTCCTTTAAAACTCAAATAACTCACGAATTCCCTGAGTTAACAAAACAAGATGACTGGTTGAAATCCCGGCTGGGATTTAAGCGTTGCTCAAGCTGCAGAGCATGTAAATTTGGTAAAAATACTTCCCAGTATTTGACACCGTTCAGTCCTATTGCCAAAAACATCAAGGGCATTTTCAATTGTAAAACAGATTTTGCTGTCTACATTCTGACATGCACCTGTGGCCTCAGATATGTGGGCAGCACTAAGCTACAGGTGCATGCCAGAATACTCCAGCATTTACGTGCCATCGTGAATAACGATGGCACATATCCCGTTGCCAGACATTTTAAAGCGATGCATAACAACGACTTGCAATGCTTGGAGTATTATGTTATTGCTTCTGTCCCCAAATCTAGACGGGGTGGCGATAGGGAAAAAATGCTCAGAAGACTGGAGTCACAATTCATCATCGAGTTAGACAGTAGATTCCCTAATGGATTGAACACAACGGAAGATTTACATGTTTTCTTATAACCAGTCTCTGTTTAGTATTTCATTCATGGGCTAAAACTGTCTGCTTTTTCTGCCTTATCCTTTCAAATTTCATTATGAATTTTATTACACACACTGTAGATTATCACTTTTATTTATTATTACATGCACAATTGATTTTTTTCTTTGTTGGCTATTGGAGTCACATTATTTTCCTATCTCAGTTTTGGGACATAGACATTAAGACTAATGCTTCAGTTTGTTTCCTTTGTTTTGAATCATATATGAAGAGTGATTTATAAAAGGGTGGTTGCAATTTGTTGCCTTATTCAAATTCACACAAATGAATATATGGCAAACAATTATGATCCATTGTTATGGGAACATTTTTGGTGCATTTATGCAGCCAATTAAATGATTGCAATAGACCAAAATATAAATAATATTATTGTGTTCATAAGTCCAGCATCAGGTTTTATGAATTTGAAAGCCTAGATGATTTTAATATAAAAGCATTCATAAGTATTTATATTTATTTATATGCTCTGTTTGCACAGATTAGGTGGCGTTATTTGCACACATGCATTTGCACTTTTTCTACGCGCATTGCACTTTTCAGTGACATATGACCATCGGCTATATTGTGTTCTTTTCTAGCAATCTAGTATACAAGCGCATTTATGCGGGTATTATGTGCCACTATAAATGGGCATCAACAACAGTTGTTTGATATTTAATTCTAAAACAATGCCAAAATTTACAATTTTATAAAAATGTAAATGTCAGTGTAAACTTGGGCACAAAATGTAAATAATGCATTAACACCTCCTTTTATCCAACTTTATGTATATATATCAAATTATGGTTTGGAAAACAGACTAGCTATGTCGAGTATATGTAGTGTGTTCTCAGTTTTAATGCTTCAAATCACATGGTGTTGCAAAAAGAAAAAAATGGTTAATTGAATTTGTGCAATGGACCCTTTAAAAGGGATGTCCCTTTATTTGCCTGACGATCTGTGACCAAGGGCGGACCCCCGAAACGCGTCAGATTTTGATGAACTTGCCTTTCTATTAAACATTGCCAAATGAAGATTGGGACTCGCGTGGTTTTTCTGCTCAGCTGCTTTGCCGGTGGTTTGAGGTGAAAGATTGCTGTTGTTGTATATATATATATATATATATATATATATATATATATATATATATATATATATATATATATATATATATATATATATATACACACACATACACACATATATGCTCCTTGATGCACTGTGAACGGCGCACTCGTGGACGGGTGCATTACAAACGCGGGGGTGCGCCCGCGATATTTATCCAAGCTTTGTTGCATTGCCAATAAACTCTAGCAACTGTCCTCGCGAGTATTGTTTTTCTTTTTGGGAAACAAAGAAACAGAGCTTTGAAGTTACATGAAAAGCAGTAAAGAGGGGTACTGCTGCAGAGTACAACAAAATTCCTGCTAGATAGAGATATCTGACTTTTGTCTAGTGGCAGTTTTGATGACATAAAGGGTCTGATGGAAAGAAAAGATCTGTATTATGTGGATAGCTAAGTGGATTAGTAAAGCCACGCAGTAGAAACACTTTGAAACAGATGAACTGTATGTGAGAGAGGGGCTATGGAGAAATGAGGGGCACATTTGCAAGGATGGTAGTAAGGGACTCAAAGGAGGACATAGTGTGCAATTGTAAAGCACAGGTTCACCCGTAGGCATCTTAGCACCAAAATGATGGTTGCACTGGCTTCCACCAGCGCTAAAAGGCTGCGATGATGGATATATGGCAAGGTAAAGTAATACTGTGTCTTAAGTTCTCTCTTTCTTAGTCTTTTTGGAGAGCGTACGGATTTTGCAAAGGAAGGTAAGGTGACTTTATCATTATTGACTGTTAAACACTTTGCTGACGCACACACCCATCTACACTTTGAAGCCAACAATCTATCTGCCTTCTACGTAGGATAGTGTTTTAAAAGGATAGTTTGAGGCACTAGCAGAGATGGCATATCGTTGGATGAATGCTATCCAGGCCCTAAGTCTGGTTCTGGAGACTAGCTCTGAGGCAGGATCAGAGACTGAGACAGATACTGAGACAGCATCTGAGAGAGAGGACAATGGAGGCGAATCTGGGAGTGATTTTTCAGTCGGCACAGTTCTATCTGATGGCTCATCTTCCAGCGATTCTGAAGGAGACGATGTCAGTTGTGCAGTCCCTTTGCCAGCACAGTCTGTGCAGCAGGACACCAGTAGCAGGTTAGAGCAACCCAGAGCGCAGGCACGTGTGGCCGCAAGCACAGACAGAGTGCTGTCTTGGCAGCTTCCCAATTTAGTTCAGCCCCAAATTCCGCCTTTCACTGGTGACGCTGGATGCAAAATCGATACGGCACACTTTTTGCCAATTGACTACGTCTATCTCTTTTTGGATGTTGACTTCCTTGATAAAATTGTGCAGCAAACAAATGTGCGCGCCGAACAATTTCTGAGGGTGCAAGAGGCATTCTTGGGCCTCATTCTAGGGCGCGCAAGTGGACTCCCACTTCTTATGGGGAGTTGAAGATATTTTTGGGCCTCACGCTTAAAATGGGGGTAGTGCGTAAACCAACCTTGCTATCCTACTGGTCTACTCACATGGTTTGGTTAACCCCCATCTTTGCACCATACATGAGCAGAGATCGTTTTTTGCTATTGCAGCGCATGCTGCATTTCAATGATAATTCTGCTGCATTGCCCCGGGACCATCCAGAACATGATAGGTTGCTAAAAATTCGGCCTGTTGTGGAACATCTGTCTGCCAGGTTTCCAGAGGTTTATACTCCTGGAAAGAATATAGCCATTGATGAGTCCTTGATCTTGTATAAAGGGCGGCTGCTGTTTAGGCAGTACATTCCGAGCAAACACGCTCGCTATGGCATCAAGCTGTACATGCTGTGTGAGAGCTAGACTGGCTATGTGTACAGCGTGAGAGTGTATACACGGAAGGACACAACTCTTCTCCTCCCATGCTAGGGGTCACAAGAAAGATCGTATGGGAGTTTGTCCAGCCACTTCTTCACAAAGGTTATAACCTTCATGTGGACAATTTCTATACAGGAGTAGAGCTGTCCAGTGAGCTCTATAAAGCTGGCATCTTGGCTTGCTGTAAATTCATTGTCGCCGCAAAGGATTCCTGCAGGAGCTTGTTTGCAAGAAGCTCCAGATATCCCAGAGCACTGCTTTGCATTCCAACGAACTGCTTGCAGTCAAGTTCTCAGATAGGCGTGACTTGTATGTGCTCACTACAAATCATGCTGAGAACACTTCCCCAGTCACGGTTTGGGGTCAGATGGCTGAAGTCCACAAGCCCACATGTATACTTGATTACAACAAGTACATGGGAGGAGTGGACAAGAACGACCAGGTTCTTCAGCCCTGCAATGCAAATCGTAAAAGTCGCACTTTGTATTAGAAACTGTTTACTTACCCGATCCAGATGGCAACATACAATGCATATGTTGTTTGTCGTCAGACCACCACAGGAAGACTCAAGTCTTTCCTTGACTTTCAGTTGTCTGTGATTGAAAGCCTCACTGCTACAGAAGCAGCAGCCTCCACTGCATGTGTTCTGGAGGACGTAGCAAGGCTGCCGGAGCGACACTTTGCTGATAAAATTCCTGCAACACCCATAAAGAAGCGACCATGATGTTGATGTAAAGTGTGCTCGATGCAGGGAAAGAGGCAGGAGACTCGTGTTTACTGTCCTCAGTGCCCAAGTAAGCCTGTCTTCTGTTTTCCTACTTGCTTTATGTTGTAACATACTAAAGCAAAATACTGGGAAATTGACTGAGGTGGAGCTGCCAATAGGTAAGCCTTTCAATTGATGTGAATTGAGACCTACTGTCTGTGGGCCACTCCTTCACTAAGCAAGCAGCTGCAGAATATTTGTTACTCTACTTCAGGAAATCATGGACTTCTCAACACCTTTATCTGCTTTCAGAACGTGGTAGTTGTTCTGTTCACCAATGGACAAGTGCATTATAGTCCCCACACTGCACATACTGGTGGACAGAACATATACTACATTGTCATGGAGGACCTGTGTTTCACATTCAACTGTTATTCATAGTTTATAATGTTCTCTTTAGAAAGCTTTTGAACATTTCTAGCATGTTTGCCTTAGTTTCAAAGGTAGATATGCTTGCTCAGCTCGAGGAATGACTTTGCGGCACACTCGGGCACCCCCCAACTTGCATCCACAAACTGGAAGGAGTTGGGTTGAGCATAGTGAGAGCATTGATAGCACGTGACAGAAATGTTTACTCAAGCTCCAAGTAGCTGGAGATGGAAGGCATTAGTATAAGGTCTCTTGACAATTGGACAGGATTAGTCAGGTATCTGGTGAGGACAGACACACAAACGGGTTAGAACAGCTCATGGTAGGTGTGCTTTCCGAGGAATATTGCAATGGTAGAAGGCAGATAGTAAAGGTAGAATAGATACACGTCATGACTTCATCTTCACCCATGGATTCAAATCCATTGCTGCCACACTCACACTGTATTTACTGTAGTACTTATGGGTCAATGCTGCTTGCCATTTTCATCCTCCGTTAGAACTTAGTAGATGGTCAGTTTGCATTACAGTCACTGCACATAACAGTGGATTGGACATATGCTACCTTGTCACGGACTACCCGTGTTTCACATTCATCCATTCTCCATAGTTTGTGATGTTATCTTTAGAAAGCTGTTGAAAATTTCCAGCATGTTGCCTTAGTTTTCAAGGTAGATATGCTTGCTCAGCTTGAGGAATTACTTTGCGGCATACTCGGGCACTCCCCAACTTGCATTGGATTAAGCACAGTGAGTGCGCTAAATGGACCTGGGGGAACGCTGGGTGGTAGGAAATTTGTGTCAGCCCGGTGATCCCACAACTTTACCACACAAAAATGCGTAGAAAAAATAGATTTTCCCAGCTAAATTTGAGGTGTGCAGGGGATTCTGGTTAAGAAAATGTTGGGGGATCTATGCAACTAATACCTCCCTGGAATCCCCCAGGTGTCTAGTTTTCAGAAACGTGTGGGTTTGGTAGGTTTTCCCAGCTGGCCGCTGAGCAAGGGGCCAAAAACCCAGGTGACCCCCCTTGCAAAACTAGGTTGTTTTGTGATAGCCTATTTTTATGTCTACTCAATATGTTTTGGGCCCTTGCCTGTTGTGGGTACTTAGGCCTCTCACACAAGTGAGGCACCATTTTTATCGGAAAACCTGGGGGAACACTGGGGGATAGGAAATTTGTGTCAGTCCAGTGATCCCACAACTTTGTCACACAAAAATGTGTGGAAAAGGTGATTTTTTCAGCTAAATTTGAGGTTTGCAGGGGATTCTGGGTAAGAAAACGTTGGGGATCTATGCAACTAATACCTCCCTGGAATCCCCCAGGTGTATAGTTTTCGGAAATGTGTGGTTTTGGTAGGTTTCCCTAGCTGGCTGCCGAATAGTGGGCCAAAAACCCAGGTGCCCCCCCTTGCAAAACTAGGTTGTATTGTGATAGCCAATTTTGATATCTCATTAATATGTTTTGGGCCCTTGCCTGTCGTGGGAACTTGGGCCTCCCACACGAGTGAGGCACCATTTTTATCGGGAGTCCAGGGGGAATGCTAGGTGGTAGGAAATTTGCGTCAGCCTGGTGATCCCACAACTTTGCAACGCAAAAATGTGTGGAAAAAGTGCTTTTTTTCAGCTAAATTTGAGGTTTGCAGGAGGTTCTGGGTAAGAAAACGTTGGGGGATCTATGCAACCAATACCTCCCTAGAATCCCCGTATGTCTACTTTTCAGAAATGTATGGGTTTGGTAGGTTTCCCCAGCTGGCCGCCGAGCACTGGGCCATAAACACAGGTAACCCCACTTGCAAAACCGCTTTGATTTGTGATAGCCAATTTTGATGTCTCCTCAATACGTTTTGGGCCCTTGCCTGTCGCGGGTACTTGGGCCTCCCACACGAGTGATCCACCATTTTTATCGGGAGACCTGGGGTAACGCTGGGTGGTAGGATATTTGCGTCAGCCTGGTGATCCCACAACTTTCCCACGCAAAAATGTGTGGAGTAAAGTGATTTCTTCAGCTAAATTTGCTGTTTGCAGGGGATTCTGGATACGAAAATGTTGGAGGATCTACGCAACCAATACCTCCCTGGAATCCTCTAGGGCAGTGTTTCCCAAACTGTGGTCCGCGTTCCCCCAGGGGTCCGTAACACATTCCCAGGGGGTCCGTAGGAAACAGTTTTAAAAGCACAAAAACATTTCTTGTATAATTAGTAGCTTTCCAGCAACAATAAAAGTGTCAAAAGAATGCCAGTGATTAATGTGCCTGCCGGAGAGCTGGAGAGTTTTGTTCAGTGGCAGCTTTGATTTAACTAATGTAGCACAGAGGGTTAATGTGCCTAATGCAAAGGACGTGTAACATGCATCTTAAAAAGCAGCATTTTATGTGCCTAGGTTCGTGGTTACTGCTTTTGTCACAGAGATTCCTTTATTACAGTGCACTTCATAAGTGACAATCGTAATCTGGCAGAGGGACCTATAAACTGTCATCAAAGAGTCGCTTGCAAACTGCATGGTACCAGTTAGTAACTTATATTTTGTCTCAGTTATTCATTATCCTGATGCTGCTAAAAAGATATATTTGGGTGGAAATACATTTTTAATGTTAAAGTCAATGCTAGCCACAGTGTTATGCTCTGAATCTTGAGTTTGTGCTTTTCCAGACCAAGCACTCTTTAAACATTTTATATATACACTGATTTACATGTATGATTCAATGTCTCTATATGTGTGTGATGTAAAGTGCTCTGACATCCTACAATGGTATGAGAGATGCTACAAAACAAATGAAATACATGTGACAGAGGGGCTATTACTTCAATATAAAATACTAAGGGCCAGATGTACGATCTGTTTTTATATGCGCGAACCGGTTCGCGAACCCATTTGTGCATGCAAAAACCTATTGGGCCATGTCATAGCGAGGGGTTTGTTTGCGACTCTCTAAATAGGTTTTGCTACTTGCTATTTGGAAGGGGCATTCCCTTCCAAATAGCGAGTCTCAGAACCATGTACAAATGTTTTGCAATCGCAAAACAGTCACAATTACCACCTACTTCAAGTATATGGTAATGCATTCGCAAATGGGAAGGGGTCCCCAGGAGACCCCTTCCCCTTTGCAAATGCATGTAAAATTATTTTTTAAGGTCAGGCAGTGGTCCCAGGGACCTCTGCCTGCCCTTAGAAAATGAAACGAAAACGTTTCATTTTCTTTTTTTTTTTTAAATGCATTGTAAACAGGCTGCATTTTTTTTTTAACTGCTTTATTTAAAAGCAGTCTGAGACGTGGTGGCCTGCAGAGCCCAGCAGGCCACCATCGCTGGGAGGGCTGGCATTCCCAATGAGCTCGCAAATTGTGAGAGGCTCATTAATATTAATGAACCTCGCAATTTGCGACCCCATTGGGAATCCCAAACAGTGTTAAACACACTGTTGTACATTTCATTTAGCAACTCGCAATTTGCCACTCGCAATGTGTCGCCAATTGCGAGGTGCTAAATGAAATGGTCGTACATCTGGCCCCAAAATCCTTAGTACTTTGAGTATTTGTTTTGTATGCACACGTGTGTATTTCTTTCGTATTACTGTTTTAATGTTTGAAATTTAACTCATACAAAATTGCTTGGGGGTCCCCGGCTTCAAGTGGTGACTCAATGGGGGTCTAGTTTTCAGAAATGTGTGAATCTGGTAGGTTTACCTAGCTGGTCACTGAGCACGGGGCAAAAAACTTAGGTGACCTCCCTTTGCAAAACCAGGTCGTTTTGTGATAGGCAATTTTAATGTCTCCCCAATACGTTTTGAGCCCTTGCCTGTCGCGGGTACTTGGGCCTCCATCACAAGTGAGGTATCATTTTTCTCGGAAGACTTCAGGGAACGCGGGGTGGGTGGAATTTTGTGGATCCACGCAGATTCCAGAAATTTCCACCATAGGAATGTTAGGAAAATGTGGTCTTTTTGGAAAATTGTTTAGGTTTACAAGGGATTCTGGGTAACAGAACCTGGTGAGACCCAGCCAAGTCACCCATTCTGGATTCCCCTGGGTGACTAGTTTTCAATAATGTATAGGTTTGATAGTTTTCCCTCGGTGCCGGCAGAGCTAGGGTTCAAAATCTACAGCTAGGTTCTTTGCAAAAGAAGGGTCAGTTTTCACAACGAAAATGTGGTGTGTCCACGTTGTGTTTTGGGCCGTTTTCTGTTACGGGTACTTAGCCCTCCCACACAAGTAAGGTACCATTTTTCTTGGAAGACTTTGGGGATTGCGGAGTGGGTTGAAGTTTGTGGATCCACGCAGATTCCAGAACTTTCCACCACAGAAATGTGAGGAAAATGTGTTTTTTTGATACTTTTTTAGGTTTGCAAGGGATTCTGGGTAACAAAACCTGGTGAGAGCCAGCCAAGTCACCCCATTCTGAAGTCCCCTGGGTGTCTAGTTTGCAAAGATATATAGGTTTTATAGGTTTCCCTAAGTGTTGTCAGAGCTAGGGTTCAAAATCTATAGGTAGGCACTTTACAAAAAAAGGGTCTGTTTTTGCTGTAAAAATAAAGTGTGTCCACGTTGCGTTTTGAGCCGTTTCCTGTCTCTTGCACTAGTTCTACCCACACATTTGTATCGGGAGATTCAGAGTAACACAAATTGTAGAGTAACTGTTATTACCTAGTGACTTTTGATGCATTTCTGCCTTCCAAATGAAAGACAATGTATAAAAAAGAAGTCATTTTGAAAAATGACCTATAATTCTCATGCTAGTACGGGTACTTACAATTTCGGAAATGTGCAAATATCTACTGTTTCTAAACTCTATATTTTGTTCCAATTTCAGAAATTCATAGGTGTCTTTCATACCAATTTTTCCATGTATATATGTACCCAAATTAATTGCTATATACCCGGTACATAATAAAAAAAGATTGCAAGGCGCTGCTCAGTTATTGGCTCTGGGTTTGTCGGGTTCTTGGTGAACCTACAAGTTCTATATATCCCTACAATCAGAAAGATCCAGCGGACGTAAATGTATATTGCTTTGAAACAGCTGTTATAATTAGAAGAAGTTACAGGTGAAAACGTTGACACAAATGTCTGTTTTTTCAACTAATTTTCAATGTTTTCTATATTCAACGGTTAGTTTCTATAAAGAAACCTTGAAGGATCTACACAAATGACCCCTTGATAAATTCAGAATTTTTTATACTTTTCTAAAATGTATAGCTTTCCAGGATACATTATTGCGTTCATACCCATTTCTACCATTAACTGGGAAGAGTTTGAAAGCACAAAAAATTGCAAAAATAGGCCATGTCCCAGAAAAATGCCAAAACTGTGTAAAAAAGTTTGGTTTTCCGATAAAAGTCTGCTTGTCCCTGACAGCTAGGAAGATGGTGATTTCAGCACCACAACCGCTTTTTGATACCATTTGCAGTGAAAAAAGCAGACGCTTTTATCTGTAGCCCTTTAAAAAAAATAAAAATGTACCTGTGTTTTGGGTCATTCCCCTCCAGGGGAATCCACAAACCCTGGGTACCTTTAGAAACCCCATGATGTTGGAAGAAAAGGTCGCAAATTTGGTGTAGATACCTTATGTGGTCAAAAAGTTACAGAGGCCTAATCGAGAACTACCCCAAATAGCCAAAACAGGGCTCAGCACTGGGGGTGAGGGAGGGCGGCAGTTAAGGGGTTAAGTCCTTGTCAGTCAGTCATAGTCTAACAACGATTGCACTGGTTATTCTCCATTCTATCTGAGCATGCTCAAGATGTGGCCAAATGGCTGCCAGTAATGATACCACCCTGGAGCTGTTTCTGCCATATTTACAGGAATATTCTAAATTATGGCCAGGGTAAATAATTACTAAGAGATTTGATGGTTATACAGTCATAACTTCTGGTAAATTTGCTGAAATGTTTAAATGCAGAAAGTACTATCTTTTTATTCTCCATCTTTAACAGGCATCCTCTAAATTAGAGGTGGGCGAGCCACTGAAGACTCGCGCCAGGCTCGAGCAAAAACATCGAGGCTTATCTCGAGGTCCTTTTGGACCCTAGAGCCACAAAGGAGCGTGTCGTTTCTGCTTACCACCAATGCCAGGGGTGTAACACAGGCCCCTCCAGTCCCCATGGTGCGGGGGTCCCTCACCCTCCAGGGGGCCCGTCAGCACCGCACTTCTGCTGGGGAGCTCTAGATTGAGCCCAGGGGGGGGGCCCTTCACGTACCCTGCAGGGGGGGCCCATCAAGGTTCGTTACGCCACTGACCAATGCTGTAAACTCCTGCGTCAGGATAAAAGATTACCCCTTGGAATGAAAAAGGAAAGAGAAAGAGACAACCATCTAGAGGCTGAATTGCACCAGGTTAAACAAGGAAACCTGGAAAAAATCAGGCTTCACGTCTAACCAATTTGTGAGATCCTGGACCAATATTTTATTTCGTAGAGCCTCGTTTTTCTTTTTCATTTCATTGTATTAATCTTTATTTCAGCAATTGCCATTCTTTTTAATTACATTTGGGAGCACCTTCAAGTGTACTATACACACTCCTGTGGTGTTTGATTTATTTGACTATTATGTTGCTCCATGTGTGAAAAGAATCGAGGCCGCATTTAGGTTTTGCATTCTAGTAGACTCGCCTCTTAGTTTACTTAGTTTATTATAATAATAATAATAATAATAATAATAATAATAATAATAAATAAATAGTAGACTCGCCTCTTAGTTTACTAATGGCACTTGCCATCAGGGAAGGGGGAACATGAATGTTTCCAAGTTCACATGTTAAACGGGCCCTTAGAGCCAAGCCAGACACTTGGCTCGGCTCTGTCTGGACTTGCCTAGTTAATGTGCTGTCTCTCCCACCTCTAAACTTAATTCAACAGCAGTGGTTGAGGTTAATATTGTTTCTTTAATCTCCCTCATCTTCCAATGTGCCAGTCAGTTCTTGATCGGGGCCCAAGTCAGACTAGTAAAGTGGCTGCATCATCACCAACTAAGGCTTATATCACTTCTGCTACTATACTGTCATCTAGTGGCTAAATTCAGAAACTGCAATTTACAGCACAAGCTTTGCTGCATAAACTATGCTTTGTTGCATGCACTAAGCATGGGGGGGTGGAGCTGCAACACTGTATCTGGAGGCTTAGAGGACTAATGCATCCACTGCAGGGGCCTGTGTTCGACCTCATGATGACAGGTTCAAATCCTGGCCAGTCCACTCAGCCTTTCATCCGTCTGAGGTCAATAAAATGAGTACCATTGAGCTGGGTAACAATAAACATCTGTTATTCAGTGCCTTGAGACCCACGGGTGAAGTGATCTTTACAAATACACGTCTTATGTTACGTTATGTATACAACAGCTGCATGGATTTACTTGATGACATCTAGTTATAGTTGTATCATCACTACTTACCCGCAATAAGACATCACTACTGTAATAGCTACTTTTAGCGGGCCACTGGAATTGTGCAGCAGCATAGGGACAAATTATGTGGCAGTGTTCACTAAATTATGGGACAAGAAAAAGCAAATAATACTGCACATTTTACCATAGTATTACCTCATTATATTGTCATTTTTACATATGTTAACACTGTTCGGGCAAAGGTTTAACCCCATTAGATCCAGTCTAACATCCAAAAACAGCAATAAGCAACAGAAATATGACCAGTCAACAGGGCTGTAAGTGGAATGAAAAAAGTGTGCGTGGGGGTCCCTCAAAGTGGTGGAGCCTATCTAATTAAGGGGGTGCTTTCATACATACACTAAAATTCCCATAGAGTGCCACCTTACCCGCATAGTTGCATAGACACACAACTGGCATACATGACCATTGTGAGCTTTGCAGAGAGGCCAAGGATTGGATGACCACATATTCTGAGCACCTTTTTTCCCCACTGACAGGCAATCAGAGACATTCGCACCGCCTTCAGCCACAACTCAGTTGAACCTCATTATAAACATGAGGATGCAACTCAGTTCAAATTATGCACAAAAGTAATATGCCGTATGAAAAAACATAACCAGTATCATGGAGAAAGCAAAGACTCACAAGGGTTGCAAGATTAAGTAAAGCATGTGAAGTATAAACAGGAAGGACATTGATTATCTTAAGGTTTCTAACACTAATTGTTCAGAAATCGATCAGTGTTTTTGCCTGAAGGACATGAATTCAGGCCCTGAAAGGGACCAGTTTCAATGTCCGTTTTAAATTACTACCGGGTCTGAGACCTGGAGGGACCCAGCCCACTTAAAGCTCTGCTAGTCAACCTTTGCAAAGGGCCTTATGCTGAGCAGCAATTCGCGTTGCTGCGTTTCTTTGAGCTAGAAACCATTTGGAGGGGGTGTTAAAATGTTCAGGGTATGCAGCATACGATGGATTATGTGCAAATGCGGGAAATCCATAAATACGCAAAAAACACCTTGCTCGCAAATCGCGTAATTTCAGTGCCCCTGCTATAAGGGTTTAGTGTTAAAAAGCACTTTTTCAAAATTAAATGGATGAATTCATGTTTAGATTCTCTTCATGTGAACTTTTTTTCTGATGGTCACAGTCCAGTCATAAACTGATAACGAAAGATATTGACACTTGGTGGAAGTCAAGATCGATGTCTGTGATTCTCTTTGCTTGATTTGGTTGGAAGGCTTCATTATTTCGGGATTTGTTGGGTTCATTCATTGACAAATGAAGATCTGGTGTGCTCAGACGCCAGCTGCCGGCAATGCAAGAGAGGCCACTCCCATCCACCTGCAGCCCCCCACGCTCTTCCTCCACCCCTGTTTTAAATAGACTTGGGGGAGGGTTTGGCGGGGGGAGCCGGGGTGTTGGTACGACACTCGCATGAGAAGGATTATTGTAATTGCAATTGCATTTATATAGCACATACTACTCCTGACGAGGCGTCAAGGCGCTTTTTCGACGAGTAGCACGTTACTCCGGAACCCAACAAGTATTAGTGGTGAATTAGAATAGGGAGATATCAACTTAAATTGAGAGGTGGACATGTGAGTTTGTTATTTGGATTGAAAAAGGAGAGTGGAGGCAAAGAATGAAGGGTTTGAATTTATATAGCACTTGCTACCCCTGGTGAGGACTCGAAGAACTTTTGAGCGGGTAGCACACTACTCCGGAACCCAAACAGGATTAGTGGGGAATTAGTATAGGTAGAAATTATATTAATTTGAGCGGTGGGCATGTTATTCTGTTAGTTGGATTGAAAAGGATAGCAGAGGGAAGCGTCTAGAAAGAGGTTTTTAATTTTTTTTTAAGGAATAAGGAAGTCCCTGGCAAAGTCCACAGATGGTTAGATGAGGTACTCGTTTAAAGCAGGATTTCGAAGATTTAATAAGGGAGTGTGAAGGATGTACAGCTACACGATGGGTTGTAGGGGGAGAAGGAGGAACAGGTGGGTCGGACAAGGGCAGGTGAGTGATGGAGAAGGAAAGAGGCAGGTAAACAAAGACAGGCCTGCCTGAAAGACTGGGTGAATTCATCACTGATCAAAAGAAAGAAACGCGAACAGGATGGCTTAATGTGAGAACAAACAGCTGAATTAACAAGAGGTCGGATACATTACTAAGGACATAGATGATTAACTGGTTCTGTGAGTGAACAGACAGGGGACCAGGCGAACTAGAGAGCTGAACGCATGGTAGAGTCGTGAATAAATCACAGATCAAGCGGTGCAGCGAGCCGCAGGTCATGTTAATGTGAAGGTAAGCTAATGGGAGTACGAAATACAGATGGATGGATAAATAAGTGCATCGATGGATACGCAGGAGGATTAATGGAGGGGTGAATAACCGATGGAACAAACTTGGGAATGAACGGGTGGACACAACGGGTGAATACACTGCTGCTTGGATAGAAGCGTTGAAGGGAGGACTGAGAGTGACTAGGTGGATAAAGGGTGCTTGAATAGTAAATGGAAGACTGGGACAAAATGATGGAGCGGAAGAGTTGCATAAGCGCTGGTCCTTGCACTGTGCACCGTTTAATTCTGCTTGGCTGCCGGCCTCTCCCGTACTCTGGCTGGGCTTGGGTTCCTCTGGAGGTGAACTCCCGGTCCAATGGGATAGAGGCGTTGGCGCTGGTCCCTGCGCCGCGCGGGGTTTACCTACTCCGACTGAGCACGGGTAGGCCCACTCCTCTCCCCGGCTCCATCGCCACAGGAATAGAGCAATGCCATAGATTCTTCTAGCATCTGTGGCCTCCCAGAGCGTTGCTGCTCTTTGAGAGTCAATATATCCTGAATTGAGTCTAATTCTGCCCTACTCTTAACACTAGCCCTACAGAGGTTCAAGTCTGTGGGTGGCGAACCTTCAAACAGGTGGGGCCAAAAATAACACCCAGTATTGCATTGGATGAGCAAAACAAGGCACAAAACATTTAGCGGATATTTTCATTTGGTTCACCTCCCAGAAAACATCACGGAAAAGTGAATTTTGCGAAACAATTTAAAAGATAAATTACCTGCCCGAAATTTTCAGACTTGAAGTACATCTGAAGCTATATTCCAATACTTACGACTTGCCAAAGCTTCCAGGAGATTTACTTCATTACAGCAACAAATCATGTCATTCTCTGGCTATGAGAAAAATATATACCAGAAAAATCACGTTTATCTGAAAACTGTGCCCTACATTCTTACTATTCTAGTTTATAGACTCAAAATGCATGTGCCAGAAAACACAGAGTAAAGATGCTGTCCAAACACTTTCCTATTGTAACAATATGAATGCTACACGTGACAGCCAACTATGGTGTTGCTCAAATACTCAAAAAAGAAAAAAGGGTCAATCCAGTAATCCTTGGAACGAGGGTGAACAGGGTGTGTGAAAAGGTTCTTTAGAGTCCTGAACAATATTTGTAAACATTTTTACGCAAGCCCCGCATCAATAAATTTTGGGAAATAAAATCAATCAGAAAATATATTTGAGCAAACATCCAGAGAATGGACGCAGTAAAAACTTACTGTGATCATAATGGATCAGTGCTCTGAAGAAAAATGGCGTAGTGAAAGTGAAACAAGTGACCAAATACAAATAAAGTGCAGAATGGAGGAAAAAAAACAACTGTAACTGACTTGCTCAAAATGTTTGCATATATTCCACAACTAGAAAAACAGCTCAAGAGACTCTGGTATATCACTTTGGTGTGACCTAAACAGTTGTCACATAGACTTTTCGATCCTGTAAAGAAACTAACTCAAGGGTCTTCTTCAGGACAGATGTTAGTAGCAACATCCTGTATACTATTTATGAATCAGTCCAACTAAAAATGGTAAAATCCATGACAACCAAAATTCTTGTCTTAGAGTTCAGTGTGCTGAGGAAAAGCTCTGCAGAACTGATGGGCCACAAATGATTTTGTGTTCTAATATTTATTGATACAGGAGTCCAATGACCTATTGTTTTTAATATTAATTACATACACCAGTCACAACCCAATACATTTTTAACAGGAAGTAGGCCTCAGCTGTTATGACGTTATCAAAGGCATCAGCAGCACAGTCACTACGTTATTGCTGGCAGCAGACATCTAAAGTTATCAGACTGGTGGGATATGCATCAGCTTTATGGGACTAACGAGCGACATGTGTGCTGCACGTATTTCAAAAAGGGGGTGGGGTCGCACACCACTCACTCACCAGCGGGATCGCCCCTAAGGACTATGGTCAGTGTAGTTTTGTATTCCGCGATGTATCTTTCTTCGCCATCCCTGGACACGTGTTTCGGGGTATTTACCCCTCATCAGCAGGGAATAGGCCATCTTCTTATCTTCTGGGGTTGCCGGTGGCTGCCAAATATTGCCAGGTCTAGTACCACACAGGCGCGCGGGTGCGGGGTCCCAGGCTCGTCAGCCCGCTTAAATATTTCAAAAAGGGGGTGGGGTCGCACACCACTCACTCACCAGCGGGATCGCCCCTAAGGACTATGGTCAGTGTCGTTTTGTATTCCGCGATGTATCTTTCTTCGCCATCCCTGGACACGTGTTTCGGGGTATTTACCCCTCATCAGCAGGGAATAGGCCATCTTCTTATCTTCTGGGGTTGCCGGTGGCTGCCAAATATTGCCAGGTCTAGTACCACACAGGCGCGCGGGTGCGGGGTCCCAGGCTCGTCAGCCCGCTTAAATATTTCAAAAAGGGGGTGGGGTCGCACACCACTCACTCACCAGCGGGATCGCCCCTAAGGACTATGGTCAGTGTAGTTTTGTATTCCGCGATGTATCTTTCTTCGCCATCCCTGGACACGTGTTTCGGGGTATTTACCCCTCATCAGCAGGGAATAGGCCATCTTCTTATCTTCTGGGGTTGCCGGTGGCTGCCAAATATTGCCAGGTCTAGTACCACACAGGCGCGCGGGTGCGGGGTCCCAGCAACTACACTGACCATAGTCCTTAGGGGCGATCACGCTGGTGAGTGAGTGGTGTGCGACCCCACCCCCTTTTGAAATGTTTAAGCGGGCTGACGAGCCTGGGACCCCGCACCCGCGCGCCTGTGTGGTACTAGACCTGGCAATATTTGGCAGCTACCGGCAACCCCAGAAGATAAGAAGATGGCCTATTCCCTGCTGATGAGGGGTAAATACCCCGAAACACGTGTCCAGGGATGGCGAAGAAAGATACATCGCGGAATACAAAACTACACTGACCATAGTCCTTAGGGGCGATCACGCTGGTGAGTGAGTGGTGTGCGACCCCACCCCCTTTTGAAATGTTTAAGCGGGTTGACAAGCCTGGGACCCCGCACCCGCGCGCCTGTGTGGTACTAGACCTGGCAATATTTGGCAGCCACCGGCAACCCCAGAAGATAAGAAGATGGCCTATTCCCTGCTGATGAGGGGTAAATACCCCGAAACACGTGTCCAGGGAGGGCGAAGAAAGATACATCGCAGAATACAAAACTACACTGACCATAGTCCTTAGGGGCGATCACGCTGGTGAGTGAGTGGTGTGCGACCCCACCCCCTTTTGAAATGTTTAAGCGGGCTGACGAGCCTGGGACCCCGCACCCGCGCGCCTGTGTGGTACTAGACCTGGCAATATTTGGCAGCCACCGGCAACCCCAGAAGATAAGAAGATGGCCTATTCCCTGCTGATGAGGGGTAAATACCCCGAAACACGTGTCCAGGGATAGCGAAGAAAGATATATCGCGGAATACAAAACTACACTGACCATAGTCCTTAGGGGCGATCACGCTGGTGAGTGAGTGGTGTGCGACCCCACCCCCTTTTGAAATGTTTAAGCGGGCTGACGAGCCTGGGACCCCGCGCGCCTGTGTGGTACTAGACCTGGCAATATTTGGCAGCCACCGGCAACCCCAGAAGATAAGAAGATGGCCTATTCCCTGCTGATGAGGGGTAAATACCCCGAAACACGTGTCCAGGGATGGCGAAGAAAGATACATCGCGGAATACAAAACTACACTGACCATAGTCCTTAGGGGCGATCACGCTGGTGAGTGAGTGGTGTGCGACCCCACCCCCTTTTGAAATGTTTAAGCGGGCTGACGAGCCTGGGACCCCGCGCGCCTGTGTGGTACTAGACCTGGCAATATTTGGCAGCCACCGGCAACCCCAGAAGATAAGAAGATGGCCTATTCCCTGCTGATGAGGGGTAAATACCCCGAAACACGTGTCCAGGGATGGCGAAGAAAGATACATCGCGGAATACAAAACTACACTGACCATAGTCCTTAGGGGCGATCACGCTGGTGAGTGAGTGGTGTGCGACCCCACCCCCTTTTGAAATGTTTAAGCGGGCTGACGAGCCTGGGACCCCGCACCCGCGCGCCTGTGTGGTACTAGACCTGGCAATATTTGGCAGCCACCGGCAACCCCAGAAGATAAGAAGATGGCCTATTCCCTGCTGATGAGGGGTAAATACCCCGAAACACGTGTCCAGGGATGGCGAAGAAAGATACATCGCGGAATACAAAACTACACTGACCATAGTCCTTAGGGGCGATCACGCTGGTGAGTGAGTGGTGTGCGACCCCACCCCCTTTTGAAATGTTTAAGCGGGCTGACGAGCCTGGGACCCCGCACCCACGCGCCTGTGTGGTACTAGACCTGGCAATATTTGGCAGCCACCGGCAACCCCAGAAGATAAGAAAATTGCCTATTCCCTGCTGATGAGGGGTAAATACCCCGAAACACGTGTCCAGGGATGGCGAAGAAAGATACATCGCGGAATACAAAACTACACTGACCATAGTCCTTAGGGGCGATCACGCTGGTGAGTGAGTGGTGTGCGACCCCACCCCCTTTTGAAATGTTTAAGCGGGCTGACGAGCCTGGGACCCCGCACCCGCGCACCTGTGTGGTACTAGACCTGGCAATATTTGGCAGCCACAGGCAACCCCAGAAGATAAGAAGATGGCCTATTCCCTGCTGATGAGGGGTAAATACCCCGAAACACGTGTCCAGGGATGGCGAAGAAAGATACATCGCGGAATACAAAACTACACTGACCATAGTCCTTAGGGGCGATCACGCTGGTGAGTGAGTGGTGTGCGACCCCACCCCCTTTTGAAATGTGTGCTGCACGGTTAGCCTTCTGACATATGTACATTTAGTAGAGTTAATAATTATCTATAAACATTAGGGGGAATCATGGAGGCATTCACAATGGCATTCTGAACTGATATATTTCAATCTGTTTAAACACAGTTTCACATGGAGGCAATAAATACCATTTGAAAGGTTCAATATACGAGCAAAGGCAAATCGAAATAATCTAAATCACATATTTATTCATAAATATTCAACATTTACAAAAGGTGCTATTTAAATCCAGGCAAGTTCTTTATACATTTCTTCACAGGCAAGTTATTCTACACGCAAAGTGCTTGGGTCAATTTAATAAGGCTGAATTGAGTACTCTTTTACAATGTTATCAAGATATTTAGTCTACCCTATTCCTTTATATGTCAGTTATACATGACCATGCTGGCATATTACTTGCCCATGCCTAAAATATTTACATTTTGACAATTGAAATAACTGGATGATAGTGTATGATCTGGATTGAAATGTTAGTAAAGGATTGAACAGCAAGAAAAAAGGCATGCTGCACTTTGATAACTAGGGCTCCCAGTTTATGGTATTTTTAAAAAAGATTTCTGTCTGTATTTATCCATATTTACTTTTTGGGCCTTTTTATCTGTATTTATCCATATTTATTTTGTGTTTTGCGTATAAATGTAATTGTAAAACTGTACATTTCCATATTTAGTTAAATGATAGACGCGCACTCATACTTTGATCTTTGTCGTGTTTTAGCTATTTAAGTCGCCAAATATTACATAACAGTACATCCACTGGCAAATATTATCACCATACCACAAATGTATATTGACACATGCAGTTATTTAAAGAAATGTCATCCTGTGCTTTAATTTCCCATGCTGTCCATCTGCTCAGCTGTTGGGCTATAATTCATGAAAAACAGCACGAAGAGTCACTTAAAAGAAGCCAATTTTCTGTATTATTCCACATTTAAAAATAAACACAGACAGAAAACACATTGTTTTCTGTCTGTAGTTATCTGTAAAAATCCATAAAAACGGAAAATAGGGAACCTCAATAATAACATAATCTCTCTGATGTCTTGGAAATTCAAGGGGCTTTTGGTTCAATTATGAGTGAATGGTATTTACATTGATTCTACTGGTAAGAGGGACGCATAATCAAGAAGAGTCCCTAAACATTGACAATTGCTATGCTTGGAGTACATAAACCATGGCTCCATGGGTTTCATTCATGCTTACGTGTGTGAAAATATTACACCTTCAATCTGTAAAAATCTTGTCACTGTGTATATAGAATAAAATGAAAACTTCATGAGTGAAGTAAAGTCACAAAACACACAATAAGGGTCCAATTTTGAATGTAAAACCTAAAATGGTTATATGTACATAAATTACAGTGATATGAATAAGCCAAATGTGCCTTTATGACACAAGAAAACATCTTTTTCAGACAATTACTAGCTATCCCACGGCGCACACCCTTACTTCCACTCACAATGGATTTGAACATACATCGCACTGATGATCATGCCACTTTGCGACCGCTGCTATATTGGGTACGCCTGTGGGCAACAGATGAATTAGCTAACTACAGAGATGCCCTAAAGGAAGTTATGAAAAAAAAAATACGACACGGCTGGCGTGGCTGAACCACATCCTGGATTGGTTTACGAAGCTCGGGTTATACCATTATTGGGCTGAGCCCGATTGTCTGACCCTGAACTGCAAAAAGCTGCTAAAAGAAAGATATTGGGAGTATCTCATCAGCTCCACGCTACGGAACCCGAGGGTAGGTGCCTTAACCCTTGAGTTTCTTAGTGTGAAAACAGTGAGCAGTTTTGAAGGTTTCATGGATGAGATTTTACCAACCTTAGCGAAATCCCTGTATCTAAAATTTCACTACGGCATACTGCAAATCAAGGCTAACACTGTTAAATGGGTGCGTAATGAGGATAATGTAGGGAAGAAAGTCCTGGCAAAATGTGATTTGTGCACCATGGGAACAAGGAAGGACGAGGCACACGTATTATTCCTCTGCTCTGCCTACACTCATTTAAGGAAGAAATGGATAAAACCTATCTGTCGCCTCCTGGGATTTAGACATCTCAGTGATGCCGAAAGAGTCTTTAGAAGCAAAACTACTCAATCCATTGTCTTTAGTGTAAGTAGATACCTTTTCTCTGTGGAGATAATACGAAGGAGACGGGGTCTCAGCCTCTGATAATATAGAGATATAGCTTAGTGCATTTGATGTAACGTAGTAGCTGAAAATCGGGTCCAGGGGACAAGAATTGGTGTCAGTATTGTTTACAATTTGTACAGGAAAGGGAAGTAATACTATGTATATTAAGTATGTTTTAAAATCTAATTTTTCCGCATATTCACCTTTTCTTGAATGCTACTGTTGCGGGTATTATAACTCTGTGCTCTGTTAAACATTGCTGGTGTGTGCACTCAGTCCCTAAAATGTGAGTGGCAAGACTGGTTTTGCCTATTTAACAGTGAGTGTGGCCATTGTCGGTGACATAGAAAAAACATCAGTGGCTTGGGAGTTAAATGGCATATGTGGGCTGCATTGTGCATGTACACCACCCACATTATATGACAAACATGTCTTTCAGGAGGACTACTGTGCTATGCCTGAGCTACAGTTTAAATGCACTGCAGTGACACATGACAGAGAAAAGTGTCTTTGCCATGTTGGAAAAGTATATTTATAGGTTCAAGTATATGGGTGGCGAACCTTCAAACAGGTGGGGCCTAAAATAACACCAAGTATTGCATTGGATGAGCAAAACAAGCCGCACAACATTTAGAGGATATTTTTATTTGGTTTGCTTCCCAGAAAACATCACGGAAAAGTGAATTTTGCGGAACAATTTAAAAGATAAATTACCTGCTCGAAATGTTCAGACTTGAAGTACATCTGAAGCTATATTCCTATACTCGCCACTTGCCAAAGCTTCCAGGAGATTTACTTCACTACAGCAACAATTCATGTCTTTCTCTGGCTATGACAAAACTGTATACAAGAAAAAGCAAAACAGACAAATATCTGTGCAACATAAAAATCATGTCTATCTGAAAAACTGTGCCCTTCATTCTTACTCTTCTATTTATAGACTCTCAAAATGCATGTAACAAAAAGCACAGTGTAAAGATGCTGCCCAAACACTTTCCTGTTGTTACAATTTGAGTGATGCACGTGTCAGCCAACTATGGTGTTGCTCAAATACACAAAAAAGAAAAAAGGGGCAATCCATTAATCATTGGAACCAAGGAGAATAGGTTGTATGAAAAGGTCCCTTAGAGTCCATAAAAATATTTGTGAACATTTTTAGGCAAGCCCAACATCAATACATTTTGAACACTAACTCATTTAATCAGAAAATATATTTCAGCAAACATCCAGAGAATGGACACAGTAAAAACGTACTGTGATTATAATGAATCAGTGCTCTGAAGAAAAATGTCGTAGTGAAAATGAAACAATGTGACCAAAAGCAAATAAAGTGCAGAATGAAGGAAAAAAAGCAACTGTAACAGTCTTACTCAAAATATTTGCAGATATTCCATAACTAGAAAAAGAACTCAAGAGACTGGTATATCACTTAGGTGTGACCTAAACAGTAGTCACATAGACGTTTCGATCCTGTAAAGAAATTAATTCAAGGGTCTTCTTCAGGACAGATGTTGATAGCAACATCCTGAATACTATTTATAGATCAGTCCAACCAAAAATGGTAAAATATATGACATCCAAAATACTTGTCTTAGAATTCAATGTGCTGAGAAAAAGCTCTGATCAAGATTACAGTTGGCTTTGCAGAACTGATGGACCACAAATGATTTTGTAATCTATCATTTATTTTTTTATAAATCTTTTTACTAACAGTCCTCGACATCATATAAAATATGGCACATTACAATGAAGTAAATATTTCAATTCAGACGCATCCAAAGTTAACAATGTCATAACATGTGGGACCAATCAAGGCAAAGGCATGTCTTCCGGGTCTGTGTGAAGTAGTGGGGTACAGATATTACCTCTGTAGCGGTTCCAGGGTCCCCATATCCGAGTCTATTTCTTGGGGCATCCCCAGGCCACATAGACTGTCTTTTCACTGAACATGCACCAGTCCATGTTGAACTTTCAATCTTTAAGCGCTGGAGGGGCGGCTGCACCCCAAGCCTGAGCTATGTTCCTTTTTGTGATAATAAAGCCAAGAGTATCCCATTTTGTTTGGCTTACATTCAAGTCAGTTGGTTCCCATATGTTGAAAAAACACCTTCGCGCCTCTGGGAGCAGGGAGACTCCCAGGACCTTCCCCACCACCCTATGGATCATGCTCCAGTAGGTCTAGACAAGTGAGCACTCCCAGATGATGTGAAGGAATGTGCCCAGCTAGCCACACCCCCTATGACAGTCTCCCGTGGGTGCCCTTCCCATCAACACCAGTCTAGGTCCCGTCATGTATATTCTGTGTAGTATTTTTAGCTGAACCATTCGTAGTCTAGCGGGGACAGCTACCACCCTGGGAGAGGACACAGCCTCCAGCCAGTCCTCGTCATCCAGCTCAATACAGTCCGCCGTCCATTTTTGTCAAAGCTGTGTGAGAGGGTCCTCCATGTTGTGTATTAGTTTATTATAAATAAGAGAGATTGATTTTTCTGGGAGATACCCATCTAATATCCTGCTTTCCAGTGGAGAGGATTCAGGGGGAAGAGCCCTTGGGAAAGGCAGAGTGCAGGGCATGCCAAATTTGTCTTTAACGAAAGTGGTCTGAGCCGGCTCGGTCATGTTGCTCCTGCAGAGAAATAAATGTTTTTATGTCCCCCTTTTCCCACATGTCCTGGACGCAGTAATTACCTATCATGTCCCACTTGTCGAAACCCTTTGTCTGCCATAGGTGTCCCAGCTTGGCGGAGTCCCACAGGGGGGCGGCCAATGTCAGTCTGCCCTACCAACAATATATGATTTATTGATACAGGAATTCAATGGCCTATTGTTTTTAATATCAATGAAATACACCAGTCACAGCATTATACTTTTTAAGCAGGCAGTAGGCCTCAACTGTTATGACGTTATCAAAGGCAACAGCAGCAGCCTTCTACAGTCACTATGTTATTGCAGGCAGCAGGCATCTAAAGTTATCAGATTGACGGTATATGCATAAGCTTTATGTGACCAACGAGCGACATGTGCTGCACTGTTAGCCTTCTTACATATGTTTGTTTAGTAGAGTTAATGTTTCACTATAAACAGTAGGGGGAATCATGGAGTCATGCACAATGTCCTATTACTTACCGGTAATCTTCATTACTCCGGGTCCCGTTGTCCTCGCCCCCCTCATACTACAAGTGAGATAATCTATCTCACTGACAGAAAAAAGAAAAGAAGGAATGCTGGTACAACCCCCCCTACTGGAAGTACATAACTGTACTCTACCCAGCATTCCTCCTGAACCACCAAGCCCCAGATGAGGGCCGGGAAGCCCGGGAGGGAGGGACGGATGCTATGAAGGGGACGAGGACAACGGGACCCGGAGTTACGAAGATTACCAATAAGTAATAGGACATTACCCCCAGGTCCCTCCAGTCCTCGCCCCTCTCATATTACAGGTGAGAATACCCAAGCAGCCACCAGCCATCATCACACAACAAACCACCAGGACATAGAGCCATAGCAAATCCAGCGATTTATTGAAAACAGCACCAAAGAAAAAGAAAAAGGGGACTCAGGAGCACACAGCCCGAAGCACCCCCAAACCAAAGTTAGCATCATCCCCCAGAGAATTCTGAATCCCATAATGCCAAACAAAGGTATTAGCAGAAGCCCAAGTGGCGGCCAAACAAATCTCAGTAAGGGACACACCACGAACCTCAGCCCAAGAAGCTGCCACCCCAAGTAGAACACCCCTAAACCCCAGCCGGAGGAGGGAAGCCCGAAAGGGAGTAGGCCAACATGAGGACTTGCTTTAACCAGCGACCAATGGAGGAAGTGGAACCCCTGCACTCCCTGGAGGCCACCCCAAAGGAACCAAACAAGGAGTCAGACTGCTAAAAAGGATGAGTACCGTCCACATAGATCCGTAACACACGGCAAACATCTAGCAAAAAACAGGGAAGTACACTCCCATCCACCTGATCCTCACACAGAGCAGGCAAGACCAGCTCCTGGGATCAATGGAACTGGGAAGGAACTTTGGGAACAGAGGACGAATCCAAACGAAGAACCACACCATCGTCAGAGAAGGAAAGAAAAGGCTCCAGAGCCATCAACGCCCCCAACTCCCCAAGGCGCCGAGCCGAAGTAATAGCCATAAAAAAAAACAACTTTAAAAGTGAGAACTTCAGATCAACGTCCTCCAAAAGCTCAAAAGACGCAGCAACCAAAGCCTTCAACACCAAAGGGAGTTCCCAAAGAGGGAAAAAAGGATGAACCACAGGACGTGAAATGGCAAAACTGCGCAACACATGAGAAACCAGGTGATACACATCTGGCAGGTTCCCCCAAGGGGAACGGAATGCCCGTATAGCCGCCCACTGGGCCCTCAAAGTGGAAACAGACAGACCCTTCTCAAACCCCTCCCAGAGAAACTGAAGAACATAAGGCAAAGGACAAACCAAAGGAGACAATGCCAGACCCAGACCCCAACGCTTGAAGTTCCCCCAGTGATGACCATAGGACTTAAGAGTAGACGGTTTCCGGGACCATCCACAGTATTAGGTGAAGGCTCTGACTCCCAGGAGATGATCTCTACACAGCCTGCTTACTGGCACACAGGGTGCCAACCCAGCCATCCCTTGAGACCCTCCGGGTAAGTAGTGCGCTATATAAATGCCTATGATTGATTGATTGATTGATCCCGGATGGCTACAAGATCAACCGGAGGGATCGCGTCAACCAAACCGGAGGAGGCGTCGCCATCATCCACAGAAACAGCATCTGCATCATGACCTACTCCGACGACACCCTCACCGCCGCCGAGCACCTTCACTTCCAGATACACACCGACCCCAAGACCACCCTCAGAGGCACCCTCGTCTACAGACCCCCGGGACCGCGCACACCATTCAACGAAGCCATCGCAGACTTCATCATCCCACACGCCCTAACCTCCTCAGACTACATCCTCCTAGGGGACCTCAACTTCCACCTGGAGAACAACAACGACAGCAACACCGCCACCCTGCTGGACAACCTCGCCAACCTCGGACTCAAGCAACTGGTGAACACCTCCACCCACTACGCCGGCCACACGCTTGACCCAATCTTCTCCTCCAGCAAGCACATCTCCTTCAGCCACTCCACTGGACTACACTGGACAGATCACAGCTGCTTCCACTTCACCTTCAGGAGAACCACGACCCACCACTACCCGCAACAGGTTCCCCGCAGAAGCTGGAGTAAGATCGTCGCCGACCAGCTCACCACCTCCCACAGCCAGAACCCTCCCACCTTTACGACGGGCCCCAACGAAGCAGCCCGCAACCTCACACAGTGGCTCGCCAACTGCGCCAATGACCTCGCACCACTGAAGAACCCTCCCAGCAGACCAGGCAGCAAGAAAGCCTCGTGGTTTACCAACGACCTCAAAAACTCCAAGAAAACCTGCTGCACCCTCAAGAAAGCCTAGCGCCACGACCAGACAACAGAAAACATGAGAGCCCGCAAGAACGCCACCCGCAAACACCACCAGCTGATTCGCACCACCAAAAGGACTACATTCAAAGAACGACTGGACAACAACACCCACAACAGCAAGGAACTCTTCAGCATTGTTAAAGAGCTCTCCAACCCCAGCGCCTGCAACAACGACATCACACCCTCGCAATACCTCTGCGACTCACTCGCATCGTTCTTTCACTGCAAGATCGCCGACATACACAACAGCTTCGGCCCACAGACCACGTACCCAACCACCGAACCAGCGCCCCCCATCACCACCCTCTGCACCTGGACCCCGGTCAGCACCGAAGACACCACCCGCATGATGAACACCATCCACTCCGGCTCCCCAACCGACCCCTGTCCACACCCCATCTTCAACAAAGCAGACTCCATCATCGCACCCCATCTCCGAGACATCATTAATTGCTCCTTCGCATCCGCCACCTTCCCGGAGACCTGGAAACATGCCGAGCTCAGCGCCCTCCTGAAGAAACCCACCGCGGACCCCACGGACCTCAAGAACTTCCGCCCCATCTCGCTCCTCCCTTTTCCTGCCAAAATCATCAAGATGACCGTCAACAAACAACTCTCCGCCTTCCTCGAGACGAACGGATCCCTCGACCCCCCGCAGTCCGGTTTCCGTGCAAATCACGGCACCGATACCGCCCACATCGCAGCCACCAACGACATCAGGTCCCTGCCGACAAAGTGGAAACAGCTGCCCTCATCCTCCTAGACCTCTCTGCAGCCTTCGACACCATATGCCACCGCACCCTAATAAAGCACCTCAGCAACACCGGAATCCAAGGAACGGCCGGAAGAACCCAGAGAGTCCGCCTCCCCTGTTCCGATCCGCGGCCACCGAAGTCATCTGCAGCGTTCCGCAAGGATCCTCACTCAGCCCCACCCTCTTCAACGTATACATTAGCCCCCTTGCAGCCATCGCACGCCAACACAACCTCAGCATCATCTCCTACGCTGACGACACCCAGCTGATACTCTCCCTCACCAACGACCCCACCACCGCCAGAGCCATCCTCCAGGAAGGAATGAAAGACGTCGCGGAACGGATGAGGCTCAGCCGTCTGAAACTGAACTCAGACAAGACGGAAGTCCTCATCCTGGTACCTTCCCCCTCTGCCTGGGACGACTCCTGGTGGCCCCCGGCCCTGGGCTCCGCCCCCAAGCCAACGGACCATGCACACAACCTGGGCTTCATCCTGGACTCCTCCCTCACGATGACCAAACAAGTCAACGCCGTCTGGTCATCCTGTTTCAACACCCTGCGCATGCTCCGAAAGATCTTCAGATGGATCCCCACCGAAACCAGGAAAGGGTCACCCAGGTCCTTGTCACCAGCCGCCTGGACTACGGAAACACCCTTTACGCGGGAACCACAGCCAAACTCCAGAAAAGACTCCAGAGCATACAGAACGCTTCTGCACGACTCATCCTGGACATCCCCCGTCATGGCCACATCTCTACCCATCTGAGAGACCTGCACTGGCTCCCCGTCAGCAAGAGGATCACGTTCAGACTCCTCACCCACGCACACAAGGCTCTCCACGACATGGGCCCCAAATACCTCAACAGCCACCTCACATTCTACACACCCACCCGCCAGCTCCGATCAGCCAGCCTCGCCCTCGCCACCGTCCCACGAATCCGCAGAACCACCGCCGGAGGAAGATCCTTCTCCTTCCTGGCGGCCAAGACATGGAACTCCCTCCCCACCCACCTTCGGCTGACTCAGGACCATCTCTCCTTCAGGAAACAACTCAAGACCTGGCTGTTCAAGCAGTAGCGCCTCCCCCTCCTCCCAGAGCCTTGAGACCCTAACGGGTGAGTAGCGCGCTTTACAAATTTCTGATTGATTGATTGATTGATTGATCAACTTCGGGTAATCTTTCTGCTGAGCACAGCGTGTTTGCATTGCTTCTGTCAGTTCTGATGAACTCCTGATCTTATCCCTCCCACTCGGGTTAGTTTTCTAAACAAATGGGAGTATCATCCCGCACACTAAAGTAAATGCAAACGATCATTTATTAATTATATGACAATGTAGTTTTCACTGTGTATCCCCCTCCGTTGGACTATTCCTTATTGGAGTTACCTAGCATAAGCCTTAAGCGCAAAGCAGCATTATTTACTGTTTAATGCAAAATGCAACATGCAATTCAGAATTGCACATGCGGTCTAGTTCGTTTTCTCTAAAGCATACAGCAATACGTTTAGTTTTTTCACATAATATTTCATATTAGTGCATACATGCACAAAGCTATTTCCCACATGTTTGTTTCAAGTGTACGTTAGTTCACTTACTACTTACTGTTAGTACTTATTATGGGTGTACTTAATTCGAGCAGGTTTCTTTTTTAAAACCCTGCTCCATCACATGTGTGGCTCTTTGGCTTTTGAAGAGTCATCAGGATATGAACTAATAGCAGCTTATCTTATTTAGACATTGCAAGAGGCATTGGTAAGCTCTCAGTTTTGGTATGCTTTATATTTTGGACCCACATAAGTGTTTTGCCTAAAGCTGTTACTCGGTACTCCAGAAAGGGTGACTAATAGCATAATACCTGCTGCCTTAATTGTTTTATGTAGAGGTATATACCACACTTCTACCATTTCTAAGATTTCTAAGCAATGTAGATGACATATGTTACTAATAGCCAATGTATGATATTAAATGTACTATCTAAAGAAGGCTGGAAGCCTTGGTCTGCCTTGCCATCATTCTAACTCAGGACCTCCAAAACACTGCACTTTTCAGTCCGCTGTTTTGATAATGCTGGCCAGGGCGGATGTTTTGTATTAGCCATAAAGTGGAAAAGGCTCCTAGTCTGCTAAACGAGAAAATGGCCAGGGGGAGGAGGGGTTGTGGTTCTAACATTACGTTCTGTTATGTTATGCTACATTATGTCCTGTTATATGTTATGCAAATTTGTCGAGTTTAGTCCCACCTCAGAGCATACCCTTGCCAAACCTAAGACCTAGCGGGGCTACTTGAAAAGCCAGACCTCCAGCTTCTTGTGGAATTTAGGAAATGTGAGGAGGAGGTGATAGAGCGCGCAGCGCTCATATGTAGTGGTGGGTCGTTCCATGTTTCATGAACAATGCCAGAGAAGGCTCTACCACCGGATATGTTTTTTAGGTCTCGCAGAGGCGTAGGCGGAGCAGCGAAGCTGCTGCCACGCCCTGTGAGAGATATTGTTCTAAAAAGGGTCCTCTAAGCCCCGCCCCTCCTTTCCATTGGGTAGTGTCAGCATTTAGGGTAAATTCTGACTTCCCATTGAAAAGGAGGGTTTTCAGTTGCCGCCCTGGCGTCTTTTTAGACAGCCCTTACGGACACCGTGGCCTGTTTTCCGGCTTTCGTGACTGTTCTTATCTGCTTGTTTATTTAACAAGCAGATAAGAAAAGTCTTGCAGGCATGGAGAGGGGAGGCGCAGGGGGCACGGGGAGTGCAGCTCTCCCCAGGGCAGGGCTCTCCCTCCCAGCGTCTGCCGACAGACACAGTAGCAGGGGAGAGTATCTCCCCCGCCCTCCCACCTTCAGCCTCTTCAGTTGTTAATGCTTCCTTTTCTTTTTATCCTAGAAGCAATTAGCTGTTATTCTGTTCCTCTCGTGAGAGAGGCGTGAAATGAATCCTCTCTCACGAGCCCCAACTTCCTCCCATTGACCCTGTGCAGGCCTGTGTGTCTGAAATTAGACCGAAACATGCCTACTTGCATCATCAGTAGAACTAGAAGACCAGACACCATTAGCACGCTGTGTGATATTGGCTTGGTCCCAGGGCCTCAGTTCTGTTATCTGCCAGTTTCAGAGATTTTAGGAACTGTGTGAACTCCACTTAATGTTGGTGCTAGACAAGGGCTGGTCTCCAACGCAGGTCTGGTCCAAGCTCAGGTTGACAGTACAGAGGAGAGCCGCCCCAGGTGCCCCCGGAGAAGCATAGCTAGGGTGTTGTGACCTCATCAGAAATCCCAGAACATGGCCCACCCCACAGACTCAGCCCAATACACAGGTAAGGGAAGAAAGCTCCACGAGTGGTGCACCTACTGCAGAGATCTGCATGGAACAGGATAAGCAGTGGTGTCATCATTCCACTGGACTCTCAACATACCTCCGTTGCTCGCCCCAGCCCCTCTGTCTTCCTGCTCCCCAGCTGAGTAGCTGGTGGAAGTGGAACAGCTGGTACACTCAGGGGAGGGGGCTTAGATGGAGAAGAGAAGGTAGGCCCCAGCTCTGCATCGGCGCCCTCCCCCGAGCAGACCTGCGCCGAGGCATAAATATGCATTTCTTATAATGGATCCAGTTAATTAGGGGTATTTAAGCGGCTGGAGCGTCATCTCCTGAGAATAATAACTGTCATTTCTGACTCACTGGGTGCGAGCAACAGAGGGAACCTGTCACACTTAACACATCCCGGCGCGGCTGATGCCCTTCCATGAGTGACGTAACCAAACTTAAGTGGTCCCCCCTGCAAAGCCCAGATCTTTGTACTGGGGTGAATGTATGACATTGTTCTGCGTTCTGTCCAATAATTGTTGTTTTTGCATTTGTCACCCCGAGTGGGACGGGTATGCTCAGACGTGAGTCCCATGCTCTCCACACCACTGGAGTCAAGTTATCCTGGCGGAAGACGGCTGATAGAGTCTCCATCCACCGCTTTGCTTACTCCACTAGCCCGATTTATCACCATAGTCATTTGTGCTGTTTTTTGTCCTCCCCCTCTCTTCTTTGTGTTCTTGAATATGTATAGATAACTTTCTGAAATCACAAAATGTATGTCATTGACTTTTTAATGATTGATATGTATTTTTTACAAATGAAATTCTAAAACAAAAATGAAGAAAATATTAAAATAAATCACAAACTAATTTTGAATATAAAAAGCATGGTTTGTTTCTATTAATTCTGTCTACATGTCACTTCAATTATCTAATTAGTTTATTTGTTTCCTTGGGTTTTTTGGCTTAGTTATTAAGCTCACTACTGTTTGTTCTTCTAAAAAATAGTTCGATTTACTCCCTACTAGTAGTGAATGCATTAGAAGTAGGGGTCCCCTTCTTTTCTAAATTGGAAGACGGCTGATAGCCAGAAACCGGTCCTAGGATTCTTGATTCCGGTCTAGGAAACACATGGCTTGGCAGTTCGGGCTGGACTGTACCCATGAGGCACAGGGTCAAGGCTGATTTGCATATGGCCATGTCTGAACTGGGGTGGGGTGGAGTGCAAAAAAACGATGGATTTAGGCCCAGATCTTTGTACTGGGGTGAATGTATGACATTCTTCTGCATTCTGTCCATCAATTGTTGTTTTTGCATTTGTCACCCCCCTGCAAGGTACATGGAGGGGCCACACTCCAGATTTAATCAGGAGCTCTCTGGCCAGAGTGCAGTGCTGAGGGGGTCCCCTGCAGCTCTCCCTCCCCTCACACTGCGGGGGTCTGTGTTACACCAGTGACCCCCATCCGAGCCACCTCTGGTGCCCCACTCTTGGGACCCACACCCAGCTCTGCCAAATCACCTCAGTCGTAAAGTGGCCCCTAAGAGTTCCTTTGAGTACCGACCCCAGCACTGATGGTTCACCCCAGACCTGTCCTGCAGCACCCCGTGCTATTCTAGAACCGAGGCTCATGTGTGGCTCTCTCAGGACCCCTCAATCCTGTCCTGCAGCACTTATTCTAGTACAGAGGGTCACGTGTAGCTCTTTCAGGACCCCTCAATCCTGACCCGCAGCACCCCATGCTATTCTGGTACCGATGCTCACGTGTGGCTCTCTCTGGACCCTTCAATCCTGACCCGCGGCACCCCTTGCTTTTCCAGTACTGAGGCTCACGTGTGGCTCTCTCAGGACCCCTCAATCCTGACCTGCAGCACCCCATGCTTTTCCAGTACCGAGGCTCACGTGTAGCTGTCTCGGGACCCCTCAATCCTGACCCACAGCACCCCGTGCTATTCCAGTACCGAGGCTCACGTGCGGCTCTCTCGGGACCCCTCAATTGTGACCCACAGCACCCAGTGCTATTCTAGTACCGAGGCTCACGTGCGGCTGTCTCGGGACCCCTCAATCCTGTCCTGCAGCACCCGTGCTATTCTAGTACCGAGGCTCCCATGCGGCTCTCTCTGGACCCCTCAATCCTGTCTTGCAGCACCCCGTGTTATTCTATTACCGAGACGCACGTGCGGCTCTCTCTGGACCCCTCAATCTTGTCTTGCAGCACCCCGTGCTATTCTAGTACCGAGGCTCATGTGCGGATCTCTCGGGACCCCTCAATCCTGACCCGCAGCACCCCGGGCTATTCTAGTACCGAGGTTCATGTGCGGCTCTCTCGGACCCCTCAATCCTGTCCTGCAGCACTCCGTGCTATTCTAGTACCGAGGCTCAAGTGCGGCTCTCTCGGGACCCCTCAATCCTGACCCGCAGCACCCTATGCTATTCTAGTACCAAGGCTCATGTGCTGCTCTCTCGGGACCCCTCAATCCTGACCTGCAACACTTATTCTAGTACAGAGGCTCACGTGCGGCTCTCTCGGGACCCCTCAAACCTGTCTTGCAGCACCCGTGCTATTCTAGTACTGGGGCTCACATGTGGCTCTCGCAGGAGCAGGCAGATCTTGACAGAGGGGGTGATGGAGAGGCGAGCCGTCTGCTCAGTCTGGAGAGAGAGGGGGGCATCTCCAGACATCCAGCGAGAACGCTAGGATGCTAATTCAACTATCCTGAGCCAGGGCCGTTTCTACCATTAGGCAGGACTAGGCGGCTGCCTAGGGCGGCAAAAGGGGAGGGCATCCCCTTGAACGGCTTCGACCTCGAAAGCGCTTTGGGTAGCGCCTTCTACAATTCGACGTGATGTCACGTTCGGCGCCACAGGCGAGGGTTGTCATGCCGTGCGCTTCACTATAAATATGCGACTTCCCATTTCGCTCTCGACCCGAGCAGAGCCGGACCTTTGTGTTCACACCCTGTCCTGTCCCCAGAGTGCCTGCCCACTTCTAGGAGCATCCGTTCTTCTGAGAGGTAACCTTCCTGCCTCACCGCCCCTGACTCTAAGCATCTACACCTCAGTTAAAACTTTCACAGTCCTGCCCACCCTGCTCCCCTGGATTGGCAGCGCCCTCTTCAACATGTTCACCAGTCAGCAGGGCCAACGCTTCCATAACGCGTGGTAAGGCTTTAAGGCACTGTAGGAGAGTAGGGTCTGCTATCCTATGGTCACCCCAATTTTTGCTTTTTGCTTCACTGGTTTTCGACTTACTGAGGCTGTGGGCCTGCTAATCAGACCCCAGCCTGCTGTTCTCTCTCTAAATTCATAATACATGTGCTATAGGTACACACCACAATTGGAAAATGGACTCCTTGTCAGCCCCTGTAACATGCACTATAGGTGCTCAGGGCATAGGTGCCACCAAGGCCTACCAGGGGCTGAAGCATAGCTTTTGCCACCCCTGGCTGGTTCTTAAATTGACACAACTGGCTGATCACTCAGCTGGGGCAAGTGGGTGTAATCACCCCTTGCTTAGATATAGTATACCTATATCTAAACCTATATCTGGACACATATAAACCTGTGAGCCACTCCGATGGAAGGCCTTATCAATCCTGGAGGCAGAGTGCGTGGTTTAATGTAAGATGGAGCTCTGGCATGAGCTGAGCCTGTCTGCAGCTGTCGGGAACAACTCCCTAAGCTGATCCGGGATAATGCCATACCATATACTCTTAAGTGCCTTATAATCCTCGCAGTTATATAGCAACTTTGGTTTGGCTTTATCAAAACCTGTCGTGTAAGGTGTCATACGATTTGGAATACTATCCCCTCGACAGTTCTGTTGACGGGGATAGCATTCCACCCCTCTAGAGGGAGAAGACATGTTACTTTACTGAAACGCGGTTAATTTTTAAAACAGCCTCAGATCCACAAAATGGATGCTTCTGCCACAGACACAAGTCTGGCCTCCTGCTGCCGACCAAAACTCAGCAGAGGAGGCCTGGAAAAAGGGTTTCCTGTTGCAGGGCGGTGTTACACCACCCCAGACAGGAGATAGTGGATTGTAGCAGGGAGGTTTGAAGAAACCAGACACTGCCTGGGGAGCACAAGGCTGCCCCTTGCATAATCCGGCCAAACCGGTTCTGGGGCACACCAGCCCCAGTCCCAGCGCGGCCTGGATCAAAGGGAAAGGGGTGTATCCACCCCTTCCTGGGTCCCACCCATAGGAGGGGACCTAGCAGGTAATCCAGCCCCCTAGATTGGTATAAGAATGGGAGCAGTGCCAAAGCACTCAGATTATCCTGACGAAACATTTGAAATGAAACTCTGGACCCTTCGACATCCTACTCAACGTAGAAGACTGAAGAATCTCCCTTGTGGTCAAGGAGTGACCACCCTGTGCAAACAGGCACCATCCAGCACCTCGACGTCTGCTTTGTTGCAGTTCCCACCGGAACTCGAGCGACAGAGATCAACGAGATCAAGCTTGCCTGCCTTCTTACAGCCCGATCCACTGTCCCTGCAGAGCTGAGACCCGTGGAGGCGACCGGAAGCGTGGGGCACGCCATCTTGAAAAGACCACGAGATGCTGACCGTGCAGCCCACGAGTGACCCTCGAAGCTGTACACCGGGGTTTGAAAAGCCCCAACCCTGAGCCACTCTTACACCGAAGCTCACCCCTCTACACTCGATGAGTGCTGCATGGGGCCCTTCTGCTTGCCTTGGCTCAACGCGTTGGCCCGGTCACTTGCCAGCTGGCTTGTTGCCCCTGTGCCAACGAAAACCTAAAACCGACTTGCGATTCTGGTTGCTCCAGACTTGCACCAGCTCCTCTGAAAAGGAGCACCCGCTCTGACCCTCCTGGTGCGAGTGAGAAGCAATTTTCCGGTCCTGCGTGGATTGCTCTTGCCAAGTGTTGATTGCTCCAATCTTGAAGCCGACTGCGCAGACGGTGAGAGCCTGCGTGGGACAGGTCGTGACCTGCTCATGGACATCGCAGATGCCTCAGAGCCTACGTGACAGCGGAGAGAAGTTCCTCGACAACCACCTGATTGCGCCCGACATTGCCTGGTTCCGTCCTGGTTCCACCTTGGTCACTGCTGAGTGACCCAGACTCTGTCCCCTCTGCTTTCAGGTACTTTTCTACTCTGATCCACCCTTGGATCACACCGGACACTTCTCCTTCACATCGCCTGCAGCATCTTCAGCTCCAAGCACCAAGAGCCTGCGTGTCAAAACCCGACGCCACTTCGACCCTATGCACCCGCTTCCTGTGGGTGAGGTAACATTGCAACGCCGGTGTTCCCACACTGGTACACACCTCTAGGGTCTGTGTTTAAAGTTTGGTTCCTCTAGGTTCAGCGGAAGTGTCCTTAAACTCTATTTGTGTAACTTTTACGCACCATTGACATTGCATTGGTGCAAGCCGCACTTTAAGTGCTGCACCCGAATCCCGTGGGCTTTTCCCGACTTCAGCATTGCTTGTCCCGACTGCTCCCAGCGATTCCCTAGGCCCTAGGCCTAACCACTGTTCGATTGGTATCTCTTATACCACTTTTTTAATATATGGTTTGAGTGGCCACCCGCCCTCATCCATAATTGTGCAACTTGTATGTTATACTGTGCTTTTGATTTAACGCTTGTGCCCCTTTGCTCATAAAGAGTACTGGGGATTAATTTAGAAATAAACACATATATTTTTATAATATATACTTGTGTGGTGTCCTTTCATTTGATATTACAGGACTGTGATTGGTAAAACAGCTCGCTTAACACGACCTCTTGAGTTAAGCCTTTAAGGCTGCTTAGTCTATGCTACCCTTAAGATAGCTTGTCTAATAAGGTTGACTTACAACCAGACACCATAAGGGATTGTTTGGACTGATACAAGGTGGTTCCAGAATTGGAAACATCATATATCAGGCCAACTTCTCACAGGCACTACTTAAAGGCGCTGGCAATTTACAAAAAAAAACCTGGAAGAGGCCTTTTTATCACTGTATGGAGAGCAGCCAAGCAGGCAAAATGCTGTTTTGCCTGCCATACAAATCCAGCCTGTGCGCCAGTCGATCCTGCCAGTTCTCGAGCGATCAGTCACTCTTTCTCTATGAACCTCCCTTTGAGCATTCCATTTGTACCAGCGACCCAACGCAGGGCTTTACTTACAGACTTCTCTTGTCCTTCTAAATAGAGCCTGTCCCCCACCCTTTGGTCTCCCCAGCCTCCTTTTTAACCTACTCATTAGGTCTCGTAGAGGCGTGGGCAGAGCAGCAAAGCTGCTGCCACGCCCTGCAAGAGATAGTGTTTCTAAAAAGGGTCCTGTAAGCCCCGCCCCTCCTTTCCATTGGGTAGCGTCAGCGTTCATGGTAAACGCAAGCTTCCCATTGGAAAGGAGGGTTTTCAGTTGCAACCCTGTCCGCTTTTAGACAGCCCCTACGGACACCGTGGCCTGTTTTCCAGCTTGTCGTGACTTTTCTTATCTGCTTGTTTATTTAAGAGCGGAGGCGCAGGGGGCACGAGGAGTGCAGCTCTCCCTCCCAGCATCTGCCGGCAGACACTGTAGCAGGGGAGAGTATCTCCCCCGCCCTCCCACCTTCAGCCTCTTCAGTTCTTAAGGCGTCCTTTACTTGTACTTTATTCCCTTTACTATCTATTGCTCTTAATCCCCCTCTTGTGAACGTTGACTTCGCTTGGTCTATGCTCTCTACTGTTCTCTGGTCCATGCTTTCTTTCGTGCCCGGGTCGCCCTCTCCGGTGTATGCTGCCTTCCATCCTCTGAGAGAATATGCTCTTTCCCTCTGGTCTGTGCTGTCCTCTCCCTCATGCTCAGCTGCCTGTCCGTTCTCGGACACACGGACGGTATTATTAGGTGTACGCGCGTTCTCAGGTACTTCCACCCCTCCATTATCACCAGGGAAGAGCAGCTATCCCTCGGGTTACACAGCCTCTTCCTCCAGTGGAACAGGCTCACAGCAGAGCAATCTCTCAGGTTACGCAGCCTCTTCCTCCAGTCTTACAGGCTCCCACAGCAGAGCTAACCCTCGGGTTTAACAGCCTTTTCCTCCAGTCTTAAAGGCTCACAGCAGAGCGATCTCTCAGGTTATGCAGCCTCTTCCTCCAGTCTTACAGGCTCCCACAGCAGTGCTATCTCTCGGTTTATACAGCCTCTTCCTCCAGTCTTACAGGCTCACAGCAGAGCGATCTCTCAGGTTATGCAGCCTCTTCCTCCAGTCTTACAGGCTCCCACAGCAGTGCTATCTCTCAGGTTACACAGCCTCTTCCTCCAGTCTTACAGGCTCCCACAGCAGAGCTAACCCTCGGGTTTAACAGCCTTTTCCTCCAGTCTTAAAGGCTCACAGCAGAGCGATCTCTCAGGTTATGCAGCCTCTTCCTCCAGTCTTACAGGCTCCCACAGCAGTGCTATCTCTCGGTTTATACAGCCTCTTCCTCCAGTCTTACAGGCTCACAGCAGAGCGATCTCTCAGGTTATGCAGCCTCTTCCTCCAGTCTTACAGGCTCCCACAGCAGTGCTATCTCTCGGTTTATACAGCCTCTTCCTCCAGTCTTACAGGCTCTCAGCAGAGCGATCTCTCAGGTTATGCAGCCTCTTCCTCCAGTCTTACAGGCTCCCACAGCAGTGCTATCTCTCAGGTTACACAGCCCCTTCCTCCAGTCTTACAGACTCACAGTAGAGCTATCTCTGAGGTTACACAGACTCTCCCTCCAGTCTTACAGGCTCCTCAAGCAGAGCTATCCCTCGAGTTACACAGCCTCTTCCGCCAGTCCTAGTCTCACAGGAGAGCTATCCCTCAAGTTACACAGCCTCTTCCTCTAGTCCTAGTCTAATAGCAGAGCTAGCCCTCAGGTTACACAGCCTCTTCCTCCAGTCCTAGTCTCACAGCAGAGCTATCCCTCATGTTACACAGCCTCTCCCTCCAGTCTTAGTCTCATAGCAGAGCTATCCCTCAAGTTACGCAGCCTCTTCCTCCAGTGGAGCAGGCATGCACAGCAGAGCTATCTCTTAGGTTACACAGCCTCTTCTTACAGGCTCCCACAGCAGAGCTATCCCTCGGGTTACACAGCCTCTTCCTCCAGTCTTACATGCTCCCACAGCAGAGCTATCCCTCGGGTTACACAGCCTCTTCCTCCAGTCTTAAAGGCTCCCACAGCAGAGATGTCTCTCAGGTTACACAGCCTCTTCCTCCAGTTGAGCAGGCATGCACAGCAGAGCTATCTCTCAGGTTACAGAGCCTCTTCTTACAGGCTTCCACAGCAGAGCTATCCTTTGAGTTACACAGCCTCTTCCTCCAGTCTTTCAGGCTCACAGCAGAGCAATCTCTCTGGTTACGCAGCCTCTTCCTCCAGTCTTACAGGCTGCCACAGCAGAGCTATCCCTCTGGTTACACAGCCTCTTCCTCCAGTCTTACAGCATCCCACAGCAGAGCTATCTCTCTGGTTACACAGCCTCTTCCTCCAGTATTACAGGCTCACAGCAGACCTATCCCTCGCGTTAGCAATTCTCTTCCTCCAGTCTTACAAGCTCACAGAAGAGGTATCTCTCGGGTTACACAGCCTCTTCCTCCAGTCTTACAGGCTCACAGCAGAGCTATCCCTCGGGTTCACAGCCTCTTCCTCCAGTCTTACAGGCTCCCACAACAGAGCTATCCCTTGGGTTACACAGCCTCTTCCTCCAGTCCTACAGACTCACAGCAGAGATATCTCTCAGGTTACACAGCCTCTTCCTCCATTCTTACAGGCTTCCACAGCAGAGCTATCCCTCAGGTTACACAGCCTCTTCCTCCAGTCTTACATGCTCGCACAGCAGAGCTATCTCTCAGGTTACACAGCCTCTTCCTGCAGTCTTACAGGCTCCACAGCAGAGCAATCTCTCAGGTTATGCAGCCTCTTCCTCCAGTCTTACAGGCTCCCACAGCAGTTCTACCCCTCAGGTTACACAGCCTCTTCCTCCAGACTTACAGGCTTGCACAGCAGAGCTATCTCTCAGGTTACACAGCCTCTTTCTCCAGTCTTACAGGCTCACAGCAGAACGATGTATCAGGTTATGCAGCCTCTTCCTCCAGTCTTACAGGCTCCTACAGCAGTGCTATCTCTCGGGTTACACAGCCTCTTCCTCCAGTCTTACAGGCTCACAGCAGAGGTATCTCTCGGGTTACAAAGCCTCTTCCTTCAGTCTTAAAGGCTCACAGCAGAGCTATCCCTCGGGTTACACAGCCTCTTCCTACAGTCTTACAGGCTCCCACAGCAGAACTATCCCTTGGGTTACACAGCCTCTTCCTCCAGTCTTACAGGCTCACAGCAGAGATATCTCTAAGGTTACACAGCCTCTTCCTCCATTCTTACAGGCTGCCACAGCAGAGCTATCTCTCAGGTTACACAGACTCTTCCTCCAGTCATTGCAGGTTCCCACAGCAAAGCTATCTCTCAGGTTACTCGTCCTCATTTCATGTAGTGGAGCAGGCATGCTCCTGGCCCAGCTCCCCTCTCCTGCCTTAGTCTCACAGCAGAGCTATCCCTCAGGTTACACAACACTTCTAATCTGTTAAATATATTTAGGTACTTCACATAATTCAAAACGCATTCTTTCATATATCCATCCCCGGAATCTGAGTGATTGGTGCTCTATGCTCTTTTGTGAATGTCATCAGTAACCTATACCCCCTCATTTATCTTAGTTGATCGTTGGAATGCACCCCACTTGATCGATAATCTTAAGCACATAGCCTTTATGCATTCAAAATACTGGTGCCCCCAAACCCCTCTAATTGTGCCTTGTATTCCTCTAAAAGAAGCATTTGCAATGCAATATGTCTCGCAGTTACGTGAGTTTAAACTATTGGCATTATAAATACCAATGCCCTTTACTTATGTTTTAAAAACAAAAATAAAAGGCATTGTCATTTGCAATGTTAATAGTCAATAGCAAATGCCTTTTATGTTTTACAGAAGATAAACAAAATAAAAAAACCAATGTAATTTACAATGTCAATAGCTCAAAATAATGTAATTGCAAGACCTATTGCATTGTAAATGCTTGTTAGTATGGGTGGGATGTGTGCACTAAGGAGTCCGGACAAGCGGAGATGTCTGGAAGGTTTGTGAAAGCAGTTATGATTGTTGGGGTTTGCTGTGCCAGTGTCATGTAGTGCCTTAAAATGTGAGTGGGGAGTTTGAATTGTGCTCATTTGTGTATAGAGAGCCAGTGGAGCTCCTTCAGGTGTTGAGTGATGTGAGTTTAACATGAGAGGTTGAGAGTGATTCTGGCTGATGAGTTCTGATTGGTCTTCAATCTTCTGGTGAGTTTCCAGATGATCCCTTAATAAAGAGTGTTTCTGTAGTCCGGCTTGATTGTGACAAGGGTGTGAATGACGGTTTTCTGATTGCTGAGTGGGAGTCATTTAAAAAACGTTCTTGGCATCTTCAGGGTATAGATGCATGAGGTGCTGGCAGCGTAGACTTGGGCTGTCATGTCAGGTTTGCTGTCAATGATGATCATGAGGTTGAGGGGAGGGCATTTATGTTTTAAGAGTGGATGACGCTGGCTAGAAGGATTATGTATGTGTTGAGTTCAGGAAAGAACTCCACAGATGAGGTTGGGGGGCGTCCAAGGTGTACGGTGCCAAGCTAGGGGTGGTAGGGTTAGCCAACCAGTGGCCCACAAGAGTTTGCTAGCCAACTTTGGTCACACCAGCTGCCACCAGTGGCACCAACAGACATCTGGAGGACAGCAACAGTTTGCTGCACCCAACGCTGAGGTTCAGGTTTAGAGCCAAGTGTGATACATATAAGGAATAATTAGAAAGTCGAATTTGTTAATAGGAATGGATATTTCATAGCACAGTGACAAACAATCTCCTGATCCCTCTGGGGGTCACTGCAATGTTCCCTCTCTTCAAAGTAATCCACGACTGTAGGTTCCACTTCTCCCAGCAATAAGTTGGAATTAAACATTTTGTATCTATTTTTGGTGTCACAATATTTAAAATTTGTAGATTCTAATAGATATTAAAATCGGATGTGTTGAGTTTAATTGTGAATGCATTGTAGTGCGTGGTCTTGAATGCATTGCGTTTAAGGTTATATGTCAGGGGAAGTAAGTGCTATAGAAATGCAATCAAAATACAATACAGAACTTACCGCCCGATTCATGAACCTAAATTGCGCTCGCAAGGGGCCGGATTCTGAAAATCCGGCCCTTTGCGAGAGCGATTTTTGCATTTGGGATTCAGCATCCCAAATGCAAAAATCGCTAATTGCGATGTCGCAAATGTGCGAGGAATTACATTTAAGGAATCTCTATTAGAGATTCCTTAAATGCAATTCAACATCCAATTTAAATTTGCGAATTCGCAATTTCTTGCCGCAATTTACCGCGAGGTCAGACCTCGCGGTAAATTGCGAAAACTCAGAAAAATGCATTTAAATGCATTTTTCTGAGTTGCATGTTACACACACACATGTCCTTTGGACATGTGTGTGTGCAACACCTGTGTGAAATTTCATTTGAGGGGTGCTACAGGGTGTCCTGTGGACACCCCTGGCACCCTTCAAATCGCAATCTTATTTGCGATTAGCTAATTGCTAATCGCAAATAAGGAATACTCCCCATTCATTCCTATGGGCCTTTTGGCCCATAGGAATGAATGGCGAGTTATTCCTTATTTGCGATTAGCAATTTGCTAATCGCAAATAAGGAATCAGTAGGAATCGCATTTTATTATGCGATTCCTACATGATTACCGTTTTGCGAGTCCTTAATAGCGAATCGCTATGATTCGCTATTAGGGGCTCGCAAAACGGCCTGTTGATGAATCAGGCTGTTAATTTGTTGAAGAAGAATTGCTGAAGCCCAAAGTTTTGCTTAAAGCCCCTGCCAGCATTACTGAAAGTCGAGGTGCAGAAAAAGCATGCTATGTAGTCTTGATTTCTTTCACCTTACATCATTTTAATCCATCACCATCCCAGCTTTCTCTTTAATCAGCGTTTTTTCTCTTTCTTTTTCTCCTTCTTTTCCCTTTTTGTGTTTTTCTCTCTCTTATTCTGCAACAAAGTTTGTTAAACAAGTACTGGCCTCCCAGAATGAGTGCTGGTGAGCCCCAACTGCACCCACTGGCTCAACTTAAGCACTGTTACAATAATATAAGGTGGGCAATGGGGGTCTGGCAGTGCTTAATTTGTAAAAAAGAAAAGACGTGCAGGTGCTGAAAATTTTGCCAAGGAGGCCACAGCTCACTTCTTCCTCCAGTGAGCCCCACTTTCAACACTCTCGCTGCCTCAGTCTCTATCTTCTAACCTTGATCTGTTGTCTGTCCCCTACGTCTTTGCTCTAAGAGTCTATCTTCTCACCTCTCTAATTGTTTTCTATCATCTTTGTCACACCTGGTGTGTTACCTTATTCCCTGCATTTCTGATTTGCCCTCTATTCATTCTACCCATGCCCTTTTTCCTCTTCACTTTTATCCATGCTCTGCTCTCTCTCCCCTCGATCTTGGCACTTAACGATCACTCTTGTAGCAGTGATTAGCTGTGTCTCTGTTTTATCATTTGTCTGTTTTTTTTCTTCTGTCCAGTCCTCTAGATCCTTTCTTTTTATCTTCTTTCTTCTTAATGCTCTCTTCTTCACATCATGGCTGCTTTCTCTTTGTATCTGATTTGCTCTCCTTTTCTTCTACTTAGCTCTGTCTTATCTCTCTCCTCTCCTGTTGTTTCTTTCTCCTCTTTAATCCTGCTCTCTCTCTCATCTATAACACTGCTGCTGCCTGTCACCTGTACATGTCTGTGCTATTTTGAACTCTGCGTTTTCCTGCTGTCTTTCCTAAAGAAGAGGAAGAAGAAATGTGTTTTACTTTCTTACCTACACAGAGTGCAAAAACAAAATGTACACCAAATGAAAATTCTTTTTTTGCATATATTAATCAGTGCAGTATAATTGGGCTATTTGAAGAATAGGTAGCTGCTCAAGCACATCACATGATGTCACTACTAGTGCTGCCATGAATTAGTAGGTCCAGGGAAGGCAACAGCATTGGCATCCACTGCTCAGCTTGCTGTGACCCTGCCTGCTACAGCACAGGCATTGTCCCCAGCCGTAATGCTGCCAATGCCGATAAGTATGGCTGTGGTGCCTACTGGACTCACGCGCGCTCAGCAATTACCATGCTGGAGTGCAGTGCACAGATTCTACAGGTGACGCCATGGTGCACAAACGTTGTGTTGGGCCACAGCCGCAACGGGCACGTTGAGGATAGCAGCAATGCAGGGCTGCATGATATGCTACTCTGGCTACACAGCAAGTGGAAAGTCCACACTTACTTTTGTTTATTCTTCCTCAAGAGCCCTCACTCCCAAGTTCCAAATGCGCTCTCGCAGCTTCCTTGCCTCAACTCCGTCTTGAGCCAGTCCCCAGCTACAATTATCCAATGGGAGACTTAGGCTTAGGCAGTGGCATGGTGCAGCAGACTCTGGGAATAGAATGCAAGACATAGTTTTCGCCGAGGACTTCTTGGATTTGTGATCGGCGAAATGACATCATCACTAACTTGGTGATACACCATCATGCCTGCCTGGACAAGCATATGCTGGCCTGTCAATGAACATTTACCAGCCAGAAACCATGTAATGTATGTTATTCTTTTTATTTTGAATTTGAACAATTAATATTGAGACCACCACCTGCTGGGTCAGAAATTGAAGCCCCGGCCCTGTGAAAAAAGTGCAGGTGCTGAGCACCTGAAAGCTCCTGCTCAAATTAGGTCGCTCTAGCTTGCCCACCTCATCACACACATCTCTTTTTCTACCTAACCTCGAGACGTAGGAGATGGATGGGTATTGTTTTGGCTTCAACTGCTCCCCCCACAGGGCTTGCCCGTTTATCTTACGCAACCCTAAAAAAAGGGAAATCGAGGCTTTGCAAAAACAAGCTACAGGAAGAAGAGAAGTGAGTCTAGTCTACCAAACACGTGTTTGTGGTGTCCCCATGGAGTGCCGAATTGTACTATTGCTCATGTACATTTATTGCCCGCTCGTGAGCTGGCGAGTTAGCAAGTGCGGCACGGAGTCCACGGAACCCTACACAAGGTTCAGGAAAGCCTAGGATGGAGGCCTGTCCTCTGCTCCAGAGTCTGGCATACTGAGAGTGGCGGGTGGCTGTGGAAGAAAGATGAACGGCAACTTTCACATCAATTGACATTTCACTCTGGGCCCTCCTACATGTACCCAGGTCAGGGCTGGAAAGTATGGGGGTCCCATCGTATCCCGGTCCCGTAGCTATTTCTGGACCCAAGGAAATAGCATGATTTTCTCTTGGGGACAGATTGTGACACCGGGACACAATTCACCTGTGCATGCACGTCGCGTCTGCACTCTCTTCAGAGCAGCAGCCTGCAGGCGGTAGGTGAGGTATATAGAGGTAGGGTGACCGGACGTCCAGGATCTCTCTGGACAGTTCAGGATTCAAGAGGACGGTCCTGGCCTCACTTTTCTTCATTTTCAATAACTGCCCCGGTTTTTGGGACAAAGGTCAAGTCATCATACTTCAAAGCAGAATTGAAACTGCTCTCATGTCAAAAGCTCGCCTCTAAGGTCTGAAGTGATTTCAGTTATCCGTTTCTTTCAGGCAGCACAGGAGGAGGTTGGCTGCATGCAGAGGAAGAGAGGGAGAGAGGGGAGGACGTCGCAAGGATGCAGATCCCGCCACATCTGAAACAGCTAAGGCTATATAAAGTAGTCTTCTAGATGTATGTGTGTACTGTATCTACGTATACAGCTATACATGCATGGATACATATAGATATAGATATAGATACATATATAATGTACATACACACATTTACAAAGCTACGAATAAATGGGACAGGCCAAACATAAAAGGCTTCAATCCTACTTCTATGTCTGACCTGTCCAGTTTTTGCTTCTCAAAATCTAGTCACCTTAGATAGGGGGAGAGGGGGTTATTTCCAACCAGGGCCAAAACAAAGGCCTGAATAAAAAGGTAATCAGCCTTTCTTTTGCACCCCTGTGCTGGGAGCTATCTGGAGCCTAACACCTATATTCCAATGCAACTAGGGAAACAAAGACACACAGATTATCACTTCACAAGTACTTTAGAGAAACTATGACTTGTAAGCAGGTTTTGGACTTTGTTTAACGTCTCATGTAAGAAATGTGCATGAAGTCTAAAGGATGTAACATGTATGTATGTGCATGAGTAATTACATAAATAATGATTTAAAGGCGCCTCCTGGTTTATTTTTATTTAATTCTTTTATAGCGCTACTCATCCCAGTGTAGGGTGTCAGAGTGCTTACATCATACATAGACACACTAAATCCTACAAGCGTGAAAATAAATGTACAGGAAATGCCACATAAGAAATGAGGGCTATAAATACGGTGTAGGAATTATAAGACCCTCAAAATTGCTGGACACACAAAGATCTCGGGAGGAGGTGTTTTAATCCCGTAAAATATTCAAATTCGTCTTCTTTGTGACCAGTTGGTAAAGTAGAACACATTTACTGTCACATATGGCCTTGTTGTCAATTACTTTGAGCAGTTTCTTTTAATGCATGCATATGTTGCATCTGTTGACTGTCAGACTCAGCTGTTCAAGCTCCGACCCTCCTGTCTCTACCTCCTTTCCTCTACCACACTTTGACCCCTAATTTATGGGTTCCCAGAGTAAATTATTTGCAATTCCACCACTGATTTGAGCTTTAGGAGACTCGTGGCCCAGGGAGGCTATTGGGGTAGCAGAAACCCAGTACGTTTAGGAACCAGAACTTCAGAAGAAGGGGCAAAACTAAAGTATGTAAAAACATCTCAGTCCATGTTATTTTGAACACCATTGTCATCTCAGTTTGTAACCAGCTATATGCACATCAGTCTTGACCCTGCTCCAATTACTGCAAGGCCAGGTCCTCCCTGGACCGAGACACAGGCTACTCTGGGCAGAAATCGAAAACCAGCAGGAGTTGTCCTTGATACTATGTTTTTGTGACTAACAAAAACAGCTCGATACTTTCTCCTTATGGGCTCAAGTGGACTGGCCTTCTAAACGGAAATGGGGAGGTCCCAAAACTTAAAGCGCCTTCCTACAGAAAGCATGGCCAGTCAAATGAGGCATCAGTCAAGTGTCAGACATGCCCAGAGAGGTTGATTAGGGAGGCACGTCCTGCTAAAAGGCCACTTCGCCGGTGCTGAGTTCGGTATGTGACAGTGACAGGCACAGGCTGGCACACCCGGAAACGCTGCTGGCCGTGGAGACAGTTAACGTCAAGGCAGCTTGTGGAGCCGGCCAGATGCCGGGCGTTGGGTGTCACATTATGAATGGCTTCTAGGTCGGAGTAAAGTAAACCTGTGACCGACATTACACACGTGGCTGACTCCTGACCTGCCCTCCGACACGTTAGAGCAACATCGCTCTAGCAGCTAACACGTATGTGACCTCGGCATTCATAGGCACAGTAGGTGACTTGTGTAACTGGCACAACATATGGAAAACATTCCATGTAAGGAAGGTCCTGTCGAGCGAAGTGCATCCCCTGTCCTGCAAACACACATAACACGTTCTAAGATAGCTTAGTGGGTTAATGTGGCTGCTGAACAGAACAGCGTGGGTTCTAAAAGCCCACGCAAGCTTCACTGTCACATATGATTATGTTTAACTTGGGTGATAATGAAAGTTTCCAGTTCACGCAGCGAAAGATGATTCAGCTGTTGGTCCGTGTTTTAGTAATTGACGACATTTTATTAGTATATGATGTGTTGTGCAAGCGCCAAGAGCGGTTGCATTATTAGATAATACATTATCTCTCAGATCACACGATAGGCGAACATGACTTTGACAATGAGGCTTTGCTACTTTTCGCTTCCGGCGGTAATCTACACCAGGAAGTTACAACAGGCCGTGCTCGCGCTCGTACCAAGGTCCAAGGAGTGGAGTGCGCCGCTTACCGAGGGCCTGGACTAAAAGGCGGCGGCCGCGGCCCAGTTTGAGTTAATCAGTTGTGAAACGCCTCGGTGTGAGTGGGGTTGGGCAGCCCACGCAGGGGCGGCTCTAGGATCATGGTGGCCCTGGGCAGGGAGCGTAGGTAGGAGCCCCGGGGGTCCGGGCGGGGCGGAGCGATGCAATGAGCTTTAAAAGAATCTCCCACCTAGATAAAGTCAGAAAATCGTGTGAAAACGCACACAGTAAGTGAAAATCAGATAGACCATGAGTGATGTTACTTGGTTTTAAAAGAAAGTTAGAGGACGACAGTGTACAGTAGACTCCAGGGTTCAGTAAGGTGGAAGTTTTGAAAATTGTGAATTTTTACAAATTTGGAACAATTGCGTTTGGGCACGATTAAAACATCAGTCCACTCAAGCAATTCTATCAAGCAAATGTAACCTGTACTTTACAGAATTTCAAGGCCAATGCAGATAAAAAAAAGATGTAAAGCAATCTCACACAGTAAGCAAGGGCATACTGAATGAATCAAATATTTCAGTGAGTTCATTTTTTTCGCTCTTCTGTCTGTTACTGTAACCCTTCGCATGTCAGTCCGTTTTTAGCCCATGATTAATAAATTAATGCAATGGTTGTCCATTGCACCAACCCTGAATTTCTTCCTAAGGTGGTCTCTCCATATCGTACTACAAGCGCCAAAGGCACACCCGGTGTGCCAGAACCGGCTGTCCTGGGCCTCTAAGCAGCACATCAGACCCGCCAACATCCACCACGTGCTTTTGTAGTGGCCCCTATAACTTGACTTTCACAAACAGAGCGCTTTAGGCAGAACACTGACGCCTCGTGTACACAACTTATCACTGAAGCCACGTAGTTGACACTGAACAGCACTCACCCTCCCCCACCACAGCAACAGCCCACAATTATAGTGTTTTTGTATTAGCAGACCAGGGGAAGGGGGGCATATTGCTTTGCTTGCATCACGGCCAATGACGGCCTGGCTGAGTCCCTTGACTGCACAACCGACACGTAACGGAAGCATGTTCGCCCAGAGGCACAAATACTCACAGTGTTCTTGTGCACATGGCATAGCGAGGAGCACAAAATGCAAGGTGAAACACGAAGTGATGACAGGAGGATGCTTGCTTTGGCAGTTGTGTTTGCAATGTACTTTTGACCACCAGATTTGTCAGGCCCTGACAGTACAACTCGTTTCAAGCAATCAAAGACAATCAAGCAATCAAAGACATTTGTAGAGCGCACTACTTACCCGGAGGGTCTCAAGGCGCTTGGGGGGGGGGGGTGCTGCTACTGCTCGAACAGCCAGGTCTTGAGCTTCTTCCTGAAGGAGAGGTGGTCTTGGGTCAGGCGCAGGTCGGGAGGGAGGGAGTTCCAGGTCTTGGCGGCCAGGTAGGAGAAGGACCTTCCCCCTGTTGTCATTCTTCGGATGCGGGGGACGGCGGCGAGGGCATGACTGGCTGATCGGAGATGGCGTTTGGGAGCGTAGAAGTTGATTCGGTTGTTGAGGTAGCTCGGGCCTTGATCGTGTAGGGCTTTGTGTGCGTGGGTGAGGAGACGGAAGGTGATTCTTTTGTTGACAGGGAGCCAATGGAGGTCTCTCAGATGTCCGGAGATGTGGCTGTGTCGTGGGATGTCGAGGATAAGTCTGGCTGAGGTGTTCTGGATCCGCTGGAGTCTCTTCTGGAGCTTGGCGGTGGTTCCGGCGTAGAGGGCGTTGCCGTAGTCCAGTCGGCTGGTGACGAGGGCCTGGGTGACCGTCTTCCTGGTCTCGGTGGGGATCCACCGGAAGATCTTCCGTAGCATGCGCAGGATGTTGAAGCATGACGAGGAGACGGCGTTGACTTGTCTGGTCATGGAGAGGGAGGAGTCCAGGATGAAGCCCAGGTTGTGTGCGTGGTCTGTCGGTTTGGGTGCGGTGCCCAGGGCGGGGGGCCACCAGGAGTCGTTCCAGGCGGAGGGCGAGGAGCCCAGGATGAGGACTTCCGTCTTGTCTGAGTTCAGTTTCAGGCGGCTGGTCGTCATCCACTCGGCTACGTCTTTCATCCCTTCGTGAAGGTCGGCTCTGGCGGCGGCAGGGTCGTTGGTCAGGGAGAGGATCAGCTGGGTGTCGTCCGCGTAGGAGATGATGTTGAGGTTGTGTTGGCGTGCGATGGCCGCGAGGGGGCTCATGTAGACGTTGAAGAGGGTGGGGCTCAGCGAGGATCCTTGAGGGACGCCGCAGAAGACTTCGGTGGCCTCTGACTTGTACGGTGGCAGACGGACTCTCTGTGTTCTTCCGTCGAGGAAGGAGATGATCCATTCCAGTGCCTTCTCCTGGATTCCGACGTTGCTGAGGCGCTGCACTAGGGTGCGGTGGCAGACAGTGTCGAATACTGCGGAGAGGTCTAGGAGGATGAGGGCCGCTGTTTCTCCGTTGTCCATCAGGGCTCGGATGTCATCGGTGGCAGCGATGAGGGCGGTCTCGGTGCTGTGGTTGGCTCGGAAGCCAGACTGTGAGCGGTCGAGGGATCCATTTGTCTCGAGGAAGGCGGTCAGCTGTTTGTTGACGGTCTTCTCGATGACTTTGGCTGGAAACGGGAGGAGCGAGATGGGGCGGTAATTCTTGAGTTCGGTGGGGTCCGCTGTAGGTTTCTTGAGTAGGGCGCTGAGTTCCGCGTGCTTCCAGCCCTCCGGGAAGGTGGCGGTGTCGAAGGAGGTGTTGATGATGTCCCGCAGGTGGGGTGCGATGACAGCGTCGGCCTTGTTGAAGACGTGGTGAGGGCAGGGGTCGGTTGGAGATCCGGAGTGGATGGAGTTCATCATGCGGACGGTGTCTTCGGTGCTGATCGGAGTCCAGGCGCGGAGGGTGGTGGTGGGGGGCGGTGGTTCGGTCGTGGCGTTCGTCGTTTGAGTGCTGAAGCTGTTGTGTATGTCCGCGATCTTGTTGTGGAAGTAGGAGGCGAGGGAGTTGCAGAGGTCTTGCGATGGGGTGATGTCGTTGTTTCCGGCGTTGGGGTTGGAGAGCTCTTTCACGATGTTGAAGAGTTCCTTGCAGTTGTGTGCGTTGTTGTCCAGCCGGTCCTTGAATGCAGTTTTCTTGGTGGCGCGGATCAGTTGGTGGTGCTTCCGGGTGGCAAGCTTGAGGGTGGTCATGTTGTCCGGTGTTGGTTCCCTTCTCCAGGCTTTCTCGAGGGCTCGGCAGTTCTTCTTGGAGCTCTTGAGTTCGTCGGTGAACCATGGGGCCTTCTTGCTGCCGGGTCTGCTGGGCGGGGTCCTCAGTGGGGCGAGTTCGTCCGCGCAGTTGCTGATCCACCTTGTGAGGTTGTCGGCTGCCTGGCTGGGGTTCGCTGAGCTGGCCGGAGGGTGCTGGCTCAGGGAAGCGGCGAGCTGGTCGGCTGTGATCTTGTTCCAGCTTCTTCGAGCAACCTGTTGCTGGTGGTGGTGGATCGTCGTTCTTTTGAAGGTGAAGTGGACGCAGCTGTGGTCCGTCCAGTGGAGTCCGGTGGCGTGGCTGAAGGCGATGTCTTTGCTGGATGAGAAGACGGCGTTGAGTGTGTGTCCGGCGAGGTGGGTGGGGGTGGACACCAGCTGCTTGAGACCGAGGTTGGCGAGGTTGTCGAGCAGGGTGATGGTGTTGCGGTCGTTGTTGTTCTCCAGGTGGAAGTTGATGTCCCCCAGGAGGATGTAGTCAGCGGAGGGGAGGGCATGCGGGCTGATGAAGTCGGCGATGTCCTCGCTGAATTGTGTGCGTGGTCCCGGGGGTCGGTAGATCAGGGTGCCTCTGAGGGAGGTTTTGGGGTACGTGTGGATCTGGAAGTGCAGGTGGTTGTCAGGGTGTCGTCGGTGTTGGTCTTGATGCGGATGGTGTCCCTGTAGATGATGGCGATGCCTCCTCCAGTCTGGTTGTCGCGGTCTCTTCGGGTGATCTTGTAGCCCTCTGGGATGGCGATGGCGATGTCGGGCGCTGAGGAGTCGTTCATCCAGGTTTCCGTGAGGAAGGCGACGTCAGGAGCCGTGGTGTCGAGGAGGTTCCAGAGTTCGATGGCGTGTCTGTGGACGGAGCGGGTGTTGAGGAGGATGCACTTCAGGTGGTTGCTGCTGCTGTTCGGCTTGGCGGGTGTTGGTGCGGGACAGGTCCGGATGCAGGTGAACTTGCAGGCGTGGCAGCTGAAGGGTCCGTGGGTTCGTCTCGGGGTGGCTCGGTAGCAACCCGGGATTCGGCCGGTGTTGAGTGCGTTGAGGGTGGCGGCGTCGTAGGTCCGGCGAATGGGCTGGTGTCTGCGGGTCCCAGGGGTCCTGGCACTAGGCGCGGTCCAGGCGCGGACGGGCGCAGACGGGCTTACCTTTGGCGCACGTTCGGCGCTCAATCGGTGCTCCCGCTGCGCGCGTCCGCTGCGCGGTCGCTCTGGGGGCGTCATAAGAAGGGAGCCGTGAGGGAGGGTCAGCTGGGAGGCGGGAGCGTCTTAGCCAATCGGCTGGCGGGGGGGCGGGTCTGCAGGCAGGCAGCGGTGGCGGGAAAACCGGGTGCGGGCTACTCTGGCGGCCCTGCGGTGGCTGGGGCGCCGGGAGCAGGCGTCGATGGTGATCGGGCGGCACAGGCAGCAGGAGGGCACAGGAGCACAGGCACAGGAGCAGGAGCAGGAGCAGGGATCGTGGGGCGACCAGGCCGGTGAGGGCGCAGTGGTTGCTCCTGAACGGGAGTAGAGGGTCCCCTTAAGAAGGGAGCCGTGAGGGAGGGTCAGCTGGGAGGCGGGAGCGTCTTAGCCAATCGGCTGGCGGGGGGGCGGGTCTGCAGGCAGGCAGCAGTGGCGGGAAAACCGGGTGCGGGCTACTCTGGCGGCCCTGCGGCGGCTGGGGCGCCGGGAGCAGGCGTCGATGGTGAGCGGGCGGCACAGGCAGCAGGAGGGCACAGGAGCACAGGCACAGGAGCAGGAGCAGGGATCGTGGGGCGACCAGGCCGGTGAGGGCGCAGTGGTTTCATGTTTTGTAGAATGAAAAGCTTTTCTCGAACGTCACTGAGGCACAGGGAATGGGTACCTTCTGGGCACCAGCAGTGCAAGCTTCCACTGTACACGCGTGCCCCAAACAGGTGTCACATGGGCATTAGAAGAGACGTCAGGCAACCTATCATGCGTGTGGCTTGCATTGGGTATGCACGCGTGCAAGGTGGGTGACTTGGGAAGGAGGATGTTGAGGGGGGAGAGGATGTGGCATAACGACCAGAGTTGCCGACTTTGGAACTGGGGAACTAGGTTCGAGTCTGGGTTTAACATCCTGTAATTCTCGGCAAATCACTGCATCTCCCCGTGCCCATAAAACTGCAAAAAAGAAATGTGAATTTGGCAGATCCTGTTCAAACCTTGCACTCCGATTTTGTAAAGCAATAGTGTGCAGCAATTTCACCATGGGGGCCGCCAACAAATTCCCTTGTTCAGGTGACTCAGCATCTACCAAGAACACAAGGTAGATGCTGAGTCACCTGAACAAGGGAATTTGTTGGCGGCCCCCATGGTAAAATTGCTACAGATAACAAGATAAATGCTAGATGAACACTATTTTATGAGAAACTGAATTGAAATTGCATTTATACAGTGCTTACTCCCTGACGTGGCATTGAACAGCATTGCTAGTTTCATAATAACATTATCATTCTTTATATGAATAATTAAAGCAGAGGTTTTTGCCACTTAACAAGAATGTTCAATTTCTTTGTACATGAATGGCTACTGATGCAGTTTTGAAATAAGATCAGCCTTCCATGATGGGCACGCCCATTTTATTTACTTCTCATTGGCAATAAAATATCAATCACAAATGTTTTAAATACAGGAGTACAATTATCCTCAAATGCCCATCAATTATTTACTCCCTTTGAGTTTTCTAGACAATATTAAAAAAATGATAGATAAGTGAATGAAAGAGGGAACTTAATATTTGACCATCTTGATTTTAGTCACATGGGTTCCTCTATTTCTGTAGCACTGCCACTGCTCTGACCCCTCTCACAGAATATCAAGAGCTGCCGTTTGACTGGCTGAGCCCTTCTCCACATTATTATTGTCAGGCTGTAGACAGGCCTCGTGGCGAAGCATGCCACAAACTGTGAAGGTTGTTTTTACAAGTATTCACTGTGACTAAACATACACTAGTGACAAGTCTAACCCCTGAGCACTGTAGATCAGCTTTGCTGTTTTGTGAGTTTGGAGAATCAAACAAGATGTTGAGTAAAGGGATGGGGGTATAGTGGATGAGACAGAAATCACCTAGAAATACCAGGGTTAATGAAGTGTCTGTGGGATGGGCAAGACTGAAATAGAGCAAAGTGAGGCACCAGAAACCTCATCCAACCCTTGAGGGGAGCATGCCAACCTGTGCAATGCGCGACTGCCCAGCTAGCTTTTCAGCATGCCAACCTTCCAGTGCCCATGTGGGCTGGGCAGCAAGGTGCCGTACAAAGATCTGTCCTCGACACAAGATGACCTACGACTGTCCACGAATGGTCTCCAGGACTGCCCAAATACAAGGTTTCATAGAAACATAATGCCCTTTGCTCATAGAAGCCCTGATTTGCGGCACTGATGGCCCCATCTGTTCTCAGAGAAAGCTAATGTGCAAACATGACGGCTCCTCAGATGCTTCGGTAGCAACCAATCGGATCCCGGCAGGTAAACTGCCAAATACAACACATTTGCATAATAACTCACTTATCCTTACCTGGGCTGCCTGGTGAACTGCAGTGCAGACTCGACCCCTGACTAGCTGTCACGGGTCGGTACTCGAGTAAGAGTAGACTCGTCTCTGCAGTCTGTCCGTGTCCGTCTAGCTCCAGGCGCTGGGAGTTGATGACACAGTGATGGCAGTCAGGCTTCCTCTTCCAGTACGTTCCGAGGACCACCACCACAGAATGCAGGCACCCGCCGACGGGGGAAGCAGTATGAGGTTGAGTCTGCGCAGACTCGAATCCTCGGCTTCCGGCGTCTGCCAGACCCGACGCCCTTGGTGAGAAACACCGCCACTGCCAATCAGGGACGAGAGCTGGAGGCCACCAAATCCCTGCCAGGGGCCGCCACGCAAATATTGTATCCATCCTCGTGGCGGCCCCTGGGGTTTGGTGGCCCTGTGCAGGTGCACAGCTTGCACATGCCTAAAGCCGGCCCTGCTCCCGGATCTAAACTTGCCTGAATTGGGCTTGACTGCATTAAAGCTAAATTACATGACACAGGCTTTAGGTGACTGGTTTATCTGCTTGCAGCGCGCCTTCAGCAGTCAGACTTACTTTACAGCTTGTTACTTAAAGACCACGGGGGTCAAACTGTGTCAGCTCATATGTCACAGTCTGAGCAGTATCAAAATAAGTGCTGGGATAATGGACACGAAAGCGCCGACCATGCTGAAAGTTCACGCAGCAGGACGAGGGGTAGCTGTTTTGCCTGTATATTAAAGGAAAGAATTTGGATAATGTATCTATAGCGGCGGCCATATGGTTTAGTGGAATTCAGATATTGCTGTCTACCGTACTGGCTGAGCTACAAGGCATGGCCATAGATACAGACTTAATGTAGCTTTTGAACAAACGCAAGGACCCATGCAAGCCACCTTTCCAGTATTTGGGTGTAACCCTACATGAGAACCTATCTTGGGACCCCCAAATAGCAAGATCCCGGCTAAAGCTGTCCCAATTGTCGGGGGCAATTTTGAAGGTTGCAAACACTTCTACTTTTAAACCCAATAGCCCGGCAGTAGAAATGTATAAAATCCAAGCTAAAGCGGCCGCTTCTTATGGTAGTGAGCTATGGGGGCATAAAGCAGGGACAGAACTTGTCAGTGTAGAAAATAATTTCCTCAGACGTCTCCTTGCCCTCCCCTGCTCCCCTTGAGACTAGATGTGGGTCTCCCCTCCATAGCCGAGGATCTGGAATTAAAGCCATTAAGATTTTGGCACAGGCTCTGGACCACAAGCGAGCTTACACACTATAGGCAAGACCTCATTCATGTAATGAACTTGAACCAGCGTGACAGAATTCCTTGGTTGGCCTTTATAAAGAAAGACCTACATCGCTTGAGACTCCCCGAGTTATGGGAGGTTCCTGAACAAGGCTGCCAAAGGGTCTCTCGTAAAAGACTGGTGGAAATATACAAGGAGAAAAGTTTAGCTACTCTGGTATCTGCACCCAATAATGGAATTTTAACTGGCCGATTCTTGGATTCCAAAAATTATTATCAATTTGAAGGTTTTATGGACATTCTTTTCCCCATTTTAGCACGAAAATTGTTTATCCAATGGAGGTTAGGCACCCTGCCTATCAAAACCTTTACCTGCAAATGGACAAAGAGGGATGATAAAATCTGTCCAGGGTGCAGTAATCATGATGAGGAGGAAATTCATGTTCTGTTTTTCTGCCCAGCTTACAATAGACCAAGGAATTACTGGCTGGTGCCATTATGTAGGAACTTGGGCATAAGGAGCCACCTGTACTCGTACAGAATATTGAAAACAAGTACTCTTCCCCACATAGTCTTTGCAGTTGCAAAATTCATAATGGCCATGTGGCAGATAAGGAAAAAACTACTAAAAGGCTGAGCATTGATATGAACTGTAATGTTACTACCACTCATGAATAGACTCCCAAGGAAATGAATTTTTATGAAATGTTTTTCACATAAGTGAATGTTTTTCAATGTTGAATGTTTTTATTGCATCTTTTATGGTCTAAAAGACCGAAATAAAGAATTTTTGGATTGGATTGGAAGCCACCTTTCGTGACGTCACTTCCTGTTGTGACATCACTTCCGGTGACAGCGTCCCCCCACTTCTTTTTTTAGGACTTGTGCCCTGCAAGTAGGAGAGACAATTATAATGAAAAACAGAATATTTGATGGAAGTTAGAACTCAGGCTTAACATGTATTGTATTGTCATTGCATTTATATAGTGCTTACTACCCCTGACGAGGCGTCAAAGCGCTTTTTTATCGAGTAGAACGCAAATCCGGGACCCACAGAGGATTAGTGTTGAATTAGTATAGTGAAACATGCAAGTACATTTTAAGTGGTGGATAGGTTAGTCAGTTAATTGGATTTGGAATGATAGCAGAAAACAGACAAAGGATTGTATTTATATAGCGCTAAATAGATAGACAAAGGTTTGTATTTATATAGCACTTGTTGATGCACGCTATTCAGAAAGCCTAGTAAGGATTAGTGATGAATTAATATGGTGAAATATGAAGTAATTTCAGCGGTGGATATTAGTCAGTTACTTGAAGTGAGAAGGATAGCTGAGGGATAAATGGGGAAGAAATATTTGCATTCATATAGCACTTGTTACCCTGGTGGGTGTTTAAGCGCTTTTCTGGTGAGTAGCACGCCCTCTGGAACCCATAAAGGATTACTGTTCAAATTTGTATAGTAAAAAAATAAGAAGTAATTTGAGTAGTGGATATGTTATTCAGTTATTTGGGTTTTATATTAGTATAGTTTAATATGGAATTTGAGAAGTGCACATGCTAGTCTGTTAATTTCGATTGAAAAGGATAGTGGAGGGATAAAAGAGTGAAGGATTTTTTTTTAGTTCTTAGCAGTAGGAGGAGGCTTTTGGATGAGTAAAAAGGAGTTTTGGAGGTGAGGACTCAGAGGGAAGAGTTTAGAAAGGTTTGTTTTAGGGGATCGGTATAGTAAAAGAGGTGTCAGATGATTCAAGGAGGGGTAGAGTAGGAGAGAGTCTAGAAAGGGTTATTTTGGCAATAATAGTAGTGGTATGGGGTTTGGGATAAATAAGAGAGTGGATGTAGAGGATATATTGATAGATGTATAGGATGAGAGATAGGGTAGTGCATTGGAAGGAGTAATAGAAGAAGTTTGAGATGAGTCAGAAGGTTGGGCTAGAAGATATATTGAGCAAAGTATAGGCTGAGAAATAGGGTAGTACATTGGAAATGCTAAATTAGAAGAAAGTGATAAATATATAGATCCATAATTACATTGAAAGTATATAGATACATAAAGGGGGTAAGTATATGTAGATAAAAGATATTGATAGAGGCACAGGATGAGAAATAGGGTAGTGCATTGGATATACTTTTTCAGGAGAAAAGTAACAGACACACAGATCCAAGTAAATGGAAGGTACATAGATGCACAATGGAAGTATGTACATGTAGACCAAAGATGATTTTTATTTATTTATTATTATTATTTTTTGTCTCTCAACAACATAATTATATTACATGTTTATACAAAGTAATACACAAAGATAGGTACATATCTATAGTGAAAAAGATTATTGTATACAGAGGGATATGCTGTCAATTTCTGTTTGCTTATGGTGCTTATGTGGGGAAGAGACAAATCTTGAGTAGTTTTCTGAAGATAAGGTGGTTGTCGGTGGACCATATGTTGGGGGGTAAAGAGTTCCATAGTTTGGCTGCTTGAACAGAGAAGGAAGTGCCACCCATGTTTTTTTCTTGTATGGTGGGATTTTGAGGCGAAATGCTCCTTTAGAGTGGAGGTCCCTTTGTTGAATGTGTTTGGTGGTTTTATTCCTGATGAAGAGTGGTCCCATTCCAGGTATTGCTTTGTGGGTGACACAAAGCAGCTTGAACGTGGATCTTCTGGCAACCGGTAATCAATGCAGGGCTTTCAAGGCAGGGGAGATGTGGCCTTGTGGTTTGATATGCAAGAGTAGTCTGGCAGCCGAGTTCTGAATCCGTTGTAGTCTTTTCATGGTCGTTAAAGGTGATCCGTGGTAGAGGCTATTGGCGTAATCGAGTTTGGACAGAGCAAGGGAGATGGTAGCTTGGACCTTGTGTGGAAATCCCAAATGAGGGAAAAGTTGTCGCAGTGTTTTTATTGTAGCAAAGCTTGATCTTGCTAGTTTATCTACTTGGGCATTCATCAACAGCTTGGAGTCCATGGTCATTCCAAGGTTTCTTACTTCCTTCGATACTTTGGGCAGTGATCCCTGTTCATCAGGCCATGCGGCAAGCGGTTTGTAATGTTTCCAATCGCCTCACGTGAGTATTTCAGCTTTGGAAGCATTCAATTTGAGATGGCTCCAGGTCATCCATTGATCCACGGCTCTGAGACAGCTGAAAATTGGTGATTTTCCAATGTCGTTGGGGCATTTCAGTTGAAGGAGTATTTGCATGTCATCTGCATAGTTATAGCACGTAAGGTGACATTTATTGGTCAGTACTGGTAATGACTTCATGTAGATGTTGAAAAGCATGGGCGAGATGATAGAACCTTGAGGGACCCCTGCTTTTGTGGAGTACGGTTTGGAAGAGAAAGGTGGGGTATGGATGACATTAGTTCTGTTTCGAAGGTAGGATGCAATCCAGTCTAGAGCAGGTCCCTTTATGCCGGCTTCATAGAGTCTTTGTTTCAGAGTGTCATGGTCAACCGTGTAAAAGGCAGCTGAGAGGTCCAAGAGGAGTAGCGCAGCAACCCCGTTGCGGTCAACTGTATTCTTTAGGTCATCCCAGATGGCAAGGAGGGCAGATTCAGTGCCTCTTCCCAGACGGAATCCTGTTTGGAAGTCTGAAAGTATGTCTTCTCTTCAATGAATTGTGACATCTGGCGAACGCTGCTCTTTCTATCAGTTTGCCCAGGAACGGTCCATTTGCAATGGGTCTGTAGTTGTCAGGGTTCAGCGGGTCCAAGTTTGTTTTCTTCAGTAAAGGGCGTATGTATGACTTATTGAGTTCTTCTGGAAATATTCCAGTAGTTAAGGAATCGTTGATGATTCTTCTTACTGGAGTGGCAGCAGAGGTTGTTAACCCCTTCGATGCTGGTGACGGAACCATTCCGTCATCAGACACAGTTGAGCTGTGCTGATGACGGAATGGTTCCGTCACGACCACACCCATTATCATTTGGGCCCAGCACAGGGGGAAAATATCAACAGCAGCGATGAGGTTAAAAGAATTGTCTTGAAAGTTTGTGGCGGACAGAGGTAAGAAGGGCTGCTGGCAGGCCTGCATGCTTTGAGCAACTCCATAAATTCATTGTGTGAGATGTGTTGGAAGAAAAGGAGAGACTTGATTAGAGCATTCTTGGATTGTTGTTTTGTACAAGGGTTAGTGCTGGTGCTTTGTTTCTGTTTTAAGTACGATTTCAACATGCCTGCTTTGTCTGTGTAATGATTTGCCACGTTGTCTGTGAAATCTTGAGTATCAGGATGAGTTCCTTCTAGGCAATTTGGTTTGCGAAAATCATTGAGTATTTTATAGAATTCTTTATTTGCACATTTAGCGTTTTGAATTCTGTCTGAATAGTACCTTTTCTTAGCTTTTTTGATAGCAGACTTGTATAATCTGTTAATTTTCTGTAGGTGAAGTTTGTCTTGTTTGACGTTTGTTTTGAGCCAGGTACGTTGCAGCTTTTTAAGTTGTTGTTTTATGTCTTTTATTTCTCCAAAGCGCTTTTTTTCTTTTGTTCTGTTGTGTGGTTTTGAGTGGTATCAGGATGTCAAAAGCTTCCTGTAGCCACTCATATAGATTTTGAACAGAATTTATGGTTTCCAGATTTGTACTGGATGTTGGTTGTGTTTCCAAGTGTTGCAAATTGAGTTTGTTCCACGGCTGATAGGTGTATGGATGTAAGGTAGTTTTAGGTGAGTCGCTTAGCGTTGTTTTATGTTGGAAAGCAAGGAAGTGGTGGTCTGACCATGTGACTGGAGTTATAGTTTGAAAGGTAACTAGTTCAGTATTAGCAAAAATGACATCTAGGATATGTCCAGCAGTGTGTGTCGGATTGTGGACAATCTGATGCAGGTACAATGCGTCTATGCCTGTGATTATAGTTTTTGGATGGGTCATATTGGGTTTATGAAACCAAATGTTAAGGTCACCCAGAACGCGTAGGTTGGAGTGTATTGTTATCAGGTTTGAAACTGTGTCTAGAAGTGCGTCTGGGAATGTTGCCTTGCTAGGTGGAGGTCTGTAAAGGAGCAGGAAGTTACAGGAGGAAGACGGTGTAGGATTGCATCTTGTTAGAAGAGCCTCACAATTCTTTATGGCGATCTTATCAATTTTAGTGATATGTATTGTTTGCCTGAATACAACAGCTAGACCACCTCCTTTTTTGGTTATACAATTTTGGGTGATTATTTATTTAGCCTAGGAATGGCTTCATGCAGGACTGGAGCCATATCTTCTCCCAACCATGATTCGGGTATGAATAGTATGTCTGGTTTTGCATCGGTGAGAAGGTCGTAGATGTGATGCTAGTTTTTAGAGAGGGATGGGGCATTTATTAGGAGACAGTTTAGTGATTGGCCTTTGGTGATAGTGGGACTTTGTTTGGTAGAAGAGTGATCAGTATTGTGTGGGTTTGTAGCAGGTGTGTTTTTAGTGCTGGTATTAGCTGTATTAGGATAGACATCGTGTAGCTGTTCTGTATCGTGTTCCTCGTCCAGCATGCTAAGAAGGCATTTTGATGGGTCTGCATGTGTATGTGTTGGAGATGGTGTTTGAGAGTGAGTTTTAGTGCTGTATTGCTTTTGTGGTGTAACAATGTTGTGAAGTAGACATGGGGAAGCAAAGTTGTGAGGTGTGGCATGTTGCTTATATTTTTTGCGTGTGTTTAAGGCGGAAGGTGTATGAGTCAGGGGAGGTGGTGCAGCATGTGGGTCATGTAGTAATGTTCTAAATTGTCCAACGGATGAGAGGCGGTTAGAAGAGAGGTGGTGTATTTCTTTATCTGTGTTAGGTGTGGTGGAAGAGGGAAAGCTTGGCATTGGAGTTTGTTCCTTTGTGTGGTTTGAAAGGTGGGTGTATGTTTGTATTTTGTGATGGTAAGTATTATGAGGTGTTGCGCTTTGAAGATCTTGTTCTGCTGGTGTGTCTGATAACCCGACCTTGACATTCCACAAAATCCTGCATTAACATTGCATCTCTTAGATGCTATAGCCCACCCCGGTGCCCCCTGTGCCCCCGCTTAACCGGGAAAAATGTTTTTTGCCAGCAGTAGGAGGCGGTGGGCGGCGACTGTGTTCATGCACCCTGGTGCTTTGCTCAGCTAGGACAATGTGGGCGGCTGCGACATGCTCTGGCTGCACATCGCAGTCATTGGGAGTTGGCGAGATCCTGCCTATGCTGGTCATAGAGTGATCCTGCCGTGGAGTGCAGATGCTGAGGCTTGGGGAGGTGAGTCCTGAACCCCTCCCTACACGCAAAGCTACGACGAGGTTGGCCTACCTCTCTCTGACCCCCGTAGGTAACCCCTAGAGCACTGCGGCGAGAGACACTGGGACTAGACGGGAGCATTGATATGCGCTGAGCCCTGTATGTTAGGGTACAGTAGGAGTACGGTACTTGCTGTGCCTGGTCTTGGTGGGCCTCCCTAGGGGCAATATTATTGCGCCACGCAGGGACTTAGAGGATCCCCCTCATTTGGTGGCAACTCCTGTGAACAGTATACAGTTGCGCAAAGAAACACTGCAATGGCATTATCGTTGGGCTTGCACGTCGCTGTGACTGCAGTCAGTAGATCTAAGCCAAAGAAGTGTGCTCGGAAGGCGGCAAGGACTACTCATCTCCATTTTTAACACAATCAACAATCAATGGACTCACAGAAGCCCTGAGGGTGGTTTGTGGAAGGGTCCAGTGGGTGGGATCCCAGCATCTGTGCGTCAACAGCCCCTCCTTGTGGAAAGTGAGTGGATAATTGGATTTGTGCTGGGTGCTATTGAAACACCTCCCCCCAACTAGTGTTTGCCCAAGCTAACACACTATACTGTGGGGCACTGTGCACAGGTGACATTTGGTGGAGGCAGCCAGCTGCCCAAAGAGACTTGAGGGGATGGGTAGAACAGATCAAATGAAATCAAAGCTGCACTTTGAAGCCTGCAGGTCCCCTACACAAAAATAACCAGACAGACTCGGAAACAGAGACCACGGAATCTTCCACAGATCCTAAGCTGAAGCAAATACTTACCGCTATGCAGCAAAGTCTAACGAAAATAGATGGTAAGTTATACCCCCTCACATTTAGGATGGACCGTATGACAGAACGTCTCGACAAGCATACTGAGTGACTGGATGTGGAGAGTGTCAAACTCAGAAGAAAGACTAGTGGAAGAATCTACAAAGGCCAAAAAGGTAGGCAAGCTCCTACGAAGCCTGCAACTCAAAGCTGAATACCTGGAGGCGTGCTCTATAAAGAACAATATCCGCATTGTTTGTGTGGCGGAATCCACCAACACTGAGAATATGGAGAGATATGTGGAGAACCTTCTTAGTACACTGCTGGGGAGTGACACATTCTCTGAACTGTTTGTCGTGGAATGAGCACATCGATCTTTGGCGTTGCGACCAGCCAGGGAGCTAGTCCACTGCTAATAATAGCGCAACTACTAAACTACAGGGACAGAGATGCAGCATTACGAAGAACGCAGGAAATGAAAAGTCTACAATATGAGAGCTCCAAACTCTCCTTTCAGACTTTACTCAGCAAGTCCAAGATGCTTGTTGTCTTGTTCTTCCGGCCAAGAGACAAATGTGGAACTGCACATGGCCGAAGGGAAGGCCCACTGCTTCACGGATCCAAAACAAGTGGCACATTTCATCAAACAGAGAGAAAAGGCCGGACTGCTGCGAAAAAATCTACTAGGCATCACGTGGTGGATGGAGACCCTCTACAAGACTTGGAAGCACAATAGCTCTCAACCCAACTTGCTGAAATAGACAGAACTAGGAGACCGCGAAGGGATATATGCTTGCACCGACGAGGTGTAGGCCACCACTCACGACCATTAATGGTATGAGCATTTCTGAGTAGTGCTTTCTCATTACACATCCAAATGAATAGAGGAGATACAGCGAAGGTTACTGGTAAGACGGTTCTGCTTGTTTCTCCGGGTGGTTGAGGGATTGCGCCTGTATACTATGAACTGTGTAGAGCCCTTTTGCTTATAAAGCCCTCTGCGGTGAGACTGTAACATGGGCGTTGCTATATATATATATGAGAAATAATTCAGTTATTGAGTGGGGCAGACATACTGTGCACATTTGGTTGGAGCTACTATATGCAAGTACAGTTACCTTTACGTGGTGTTATCAAAACTATCTGATACAAGGTCGGGGGAGCCTCTGGTCGAGTGACATCCACCCCCATGTGTTTACCACTGTCTCTATGTTGTGGGTTTTGGTTGTGCCTCATCATGGGCATACAAAGGAGGGTTTGGAGGGCCGATGTTCAGCCAAGCAGGGGTTTTATGCTTATGGCGTGGAAAGGACAGTTGTGGGTGTTCTGTTTTGTTTGTTATGGGAAAAAATAAGTGAAAATATTACTGGACTGTATTGAACTTGCGTACGCACACTCAAGCACCATACAGCAGGCTATGGGATATGACATAGAGGGACAACAAGCCACTACACAGGTATGATTTCTCACATGAAACATCAGGGGCCTTAGCAAGCACAGAATGGTCAGTAAGGCCATGGCGTATTTCAGGAGGCGCTCAGTACAAGTGGTGTTTCTTCAGGAAATGCACTTAGCGCACAATAGTGGCACACTATCATCACAGCATCTAAGAGGATGTTACTGGCTACGGGTTTTACTTCACATGCCCAGGGTGTCTTATTATGTGTAGATGGCAGATCCAAAATACAGATATCGGCGATACGCGTAGATACAGGAGGTAGGAATGGGTTGCAGTATTGGTAGGAATAAATGGTCTGAATTATGACGACCCGAAGTTTTATCACACACTCTGTTCATTCCTTTCTCAGTGGAGCACTTTGCCACAAATTGTGAGGGGGAAGTCTTTAATTGTATTCTGATCCTGTGTTGGATCAATCCAGGGGCCCTGGTAGCGGCGGTTTCTGTCTCAGCCAGCGCTATCAACGACATTATAGAAACACTAGATCTGGTAGACATATGGAGATATGGTAATCCCCAAAGTGCCAAATTCACATATTATTTGGCCGCACATGATACACACACGTATAGATTACTGGCTGAGTTCTAAACAGTTGATACTGCAAGTCTTGAGATATGAGTCACTGCTGCGCACCTATTGTGACCACTACCCGATAGTACTGTACTTATATTTCCAAGGGAAGAGGGCTGGTGAATTCACATGAAGGTTCCCCGTACACTCACTATTGGATCAGGTATTCAGGGCGGAATTGGCATCGGCAATATAAGACTTCTTCATCAACAATGCAGGTACAGTAAAGACTTTCGCTACAGACACATTTAAGGTCTTCATTAGGGGTGTTACAATTTCTAAGCACTCTGGGGTGTTAAGATCCCTATGAACAGTGGTCGCTGGTGACTTTTCAAAGTGGTGGGCGTAAAAGTTGCAGGCGAGTTTAACCTAGCAAGCCAGCGAAGCAGGCAAGCCCAACTGTTATAAAAGGGGGATGGAGTGCCTCCCTCGAGAAAAGTTTGAAAAAAAGAGGGGCCAATGTCACATTTTAAAGCTAATTTGGGTAAAGAAGTTGGTTTAAAAAAAAAGTGAGAAGGCATATAAAGCAATTCTGAAGACTTGAAATAAATAAAAAAAATTAAAGAGAACTACATTTCTTGTAGAATTAAATATTTCCCAGCAATACAAAGTCATTACAATGATGAGGTGAACACTCTTTCAGATCAGGAGGATTTTATGAACATAACCAAAACAAAGAAAACAGATGCACAGAAGCTTCAGGTGGCACCAGCAGTAGGGGGAGGCAGAAGAGTGGCTGTGGCACAGGGCTAAGGCAGACTGTCGCCTCCCGTCCTGTCAGAAACTTTCTCTGGGATCACAGCTATAATCCTTATGTTGGTTTTAGTATTTATATAGGACTTACTGTCAGTTGCGGCTGACATTACGGGCGGGTGGGGGGTGCAAATGGGGTCGTCGCGCCGCGGTGGGAATAGGGGGGAGGCGGGAGGGGTTTAAGGGAAACAAAATATATGAAGTAAAACTTACCGTCCCGAGACTACCGACTCCCGCCGTCCTGCGTTGAATTCCTGGCTGCAGCGCTCGTCATCAGGAAGGCAGCCTCCCTCCCCTCCACCAATCACAACGCTGCAATGGCAGCGTTGTGATTGGTGAGGCTGCTGCCCCACCCGGGTAATTTTCTCTATGTATGCTGCAGCATACATAGAGAACAGGGCGAGTGGGCGGTCCTGTTCGAGGGTAGGGGGGAGTGGCTTGCCCACTGTTGTGCATACTGCCTATTTGGGAGGCCCCAGGCTGCCCAAACAGTCAGTATGAACAACAGTGCGCAAGCCACTTCCCCCTGCCCTCGAACAGGACCGCCCACCCCCAACCAGGAACTTCTGCCTTCTCGCTCGGCGAGAAAGCAGGGGGGCGGCGCTCAAACGCCCCTATAGAGGAGCCGCCACTACCTATGAAGCAGACTCTCTCTCCTTGAAAGAGAGCTAAAGAAACTAGAGATAAGACACCAGAGCACTGAGGACAGTAACTTATTGGGGAAATTAAAACGAAAATACTAGATTTCTAGGATATAGCCAATAGCAAAGTGGTACACATGAGCAAATATGCCACCCCCACATATACGGAGAGGGGGAGTGCCCCAGGGTGACACTGGTGGTCCTCATGCTCCATGGACGAGACTCGGGTGGGACCTGGACATTAGTAGATGAAGATTGTTTCATGAGGAAATCCACATAGTGGAAAGATGTCATGGCTATTACTCGGATCTTTATAGGACAAGAATACTTCGGTTGAGGAAGCCATGAAAGATTATCTGGAACATATAGGCATGACATGGCTCACCAATGAATATAGGGAGCACTTGATGGCCCCATTATCTACATCTGAAATAAGGGAACCACTCACAGGCATGCAATCGGGTAAGGCCCCGGTCTCTGACAGCCTCGCTATCGCCTTTTATAAGGCCTATCAGGACCTTCTCAACCCACATTTGATCACTGTATTTGAGGAAATAGCAAAGGTGGGCAACATGCCGCCCTTTATGCACGAAGCAATGATTATCACTCTGCTAAAAACGGGCAAGGATCCAACGGAATGTGCTTTATATAGACTCCTCTTGCTACTGAATGTGGACACCAAGCTATACGCAAAAATATTGGCAAATAGGTTAGCTCCACTGGTGTGATAAAACAAGTACATTATGGGTTTGTCCCTGGGTGTAGTATTACTTCTAATGTCTGCACACTCTTTGGGGTCCTGCAGCTGATTAACACAGCGTTGAGGGCTGCCGCTGTCTTTCTGGAAGCTGAGAAAGCCTTTGACTTAGTCGAATGTGCATTTATGCATGTGGTGTTCCAACGTATAGGGGTAGTAGAGGTTTCCTTGAACCTAGTGGACGTACTATACTCAGACCCTATGGCCAGAGTCTGTGTTGGGAACTCTGTTTCTCTGCTGTTGGGGATCTCCAGGGGCACCAGGCAGGGAGGTCCCGTGTCACCTTGAATGTATGCCTTGATAGCGGAACCATTAGCAAGTGCAATAAGTGAATACCAAAGCCATAGAGGTATACGCATCCCAAATTATAATCTTATTATCTAGACATACACAGATGACACTCTAATATATATCCAAGACCCAGAGGAAAATCTTACTCCGGTCGTAGAGAGGTGGTATGCTTTGGAGCCCTCTCGAGACTCCGCATGAACTGGGAAAAGTCTGTTGTGTTCCTTCTCACTCCCGTAATGAAGCCAGTCCCTCTGGAGTTCGCTCTGAATTGGATGACAGATCCAGTCCAATACTTGGGCATACAGATTCACACAGACCCCACAAAAGTTATAAGAGAAAACTACGGGAAACCAGTGGCTAAACTTGAGACAGATGTTGATTATTGGCTTAAACTTCCAATCTTCCTAATGGGACGCATCGCCATTATGAAAATGGTAGTCCTTCCTAGATTCCTGTTTTTATTTCAGATTATCCCCATCCTATTGACGCGTGCCTTTTTCATTACATTAAGTTCAATTATGATCAAGCTCGCTTGGGCTGGGGAACACCACGAGCGAAATGGGAAACTCTCACCATTCCGTATGATATGAGAGGCCTCAATTCACCTGACCTCGAACTATATTGTAAAGTGGCGCAGAGCATTTGTGCGCACTACAGGATACTTGGCCAGCACGATTTACGACATCTGCATTTAAAAAGAGATGCTGCTACACCTGACACTATCCCCCAGATCCTATTCCCCCCGCCAAGAGACACCACAGTAGTTTTGATTCCTTGAATAGCACAGGGTACGTTTGGTGGAAACACTTGGAGGCTCAGGAGGGTTCTATATTGTACTCACCGCATACATTGATAGAATGGTGCACATGATTTTAAAAAAAGAGGGGTAACCGAAGCCCTAAAATCATTACAAATCATGATGATGGGCAACCTATTCACTGACAGGATGGTAAAAAATCGGGAAACTCTAAGCACAGAGGTGGCATCTCTTTCGATTATGACATGCTTTCACTACTTCAGGGTTCGTCACTCGTTACATGCAAACTTAGGAGATGAGAAGCTAGAACCCCAGACCATGCCGGCTCTCTCCTCCTTGATAAAAGAAAAAGTACCTCTCGATCTTGTCTGCAAGTTTTACTTCTTCGCACAAGAAGCTTGCAGGTCATCCATGACTAAGGCAAGAAAGCACTGGTAACAGGAATTGGGAATAATCATAGATGACAGAGATTGGGGGGAGAGGTGTGGCTCACTGGTTAGAGGCGGCAGACCCGAGTGCAGAGAACGGCCCGGGACAAGGGTTCGATTCCCGACGCGGCAGGGTCTTGGACCAGGATCAGCGGACTGATAATTCTCGCATCGGTGCCTACTCCGACCTGGGAGCACACTCGGCAACTCTGGGCATTAGCTTGCCTAATCTCCACAACGGCCCCACACAAACGCCGGGGATGCCTGGTTTCACCTTGGAGACCCCCAGGAGGGACTATCTCACAGGGAAAGCCAGGACGGGTTCCCCAGCGGTCTATAGCGCTACGAGGCCTCCGGGTAGCAGTGCGCTTTACAAGACACAACAATTTACAATTTACTGCTGAGCCATGATTAAGGATACCTCACAAAATGGCAGGCACAGCTGGGTCTGAACTGAGGTGGCGAAGTGAGCTAAAGAATGATGATGTATTCAACCCAGATCTGTGACTGGGGGTGAGTGTTTAAAAGGTGTCAGCGCTCCGTCCATCATCTCCTTGTGTTTGCTTTGTTTGCCCTTAGTTGACAGGGTATGCCCAGACGTGGATCCCTTGCTCACTTTGCCACTGGATTCATGTAGCCTGGCTGAAGAAGGGTGTTAACCAGAAACCGGTCCCAGGATGCATGTTTTTGGTTCACGGAAGACCTGGCTTGACAGTTTGGGCTGAACTGTTCCCATGAGGCACAGGGGCAAGACTGATTTGCATATAGCTGGGTCTGAACTGAGGTGGCGAAGTGAGCTAAAGAATGATGTTGGATTCAACCCAGATCTATGACTGGGGGTGAGTGTTTGAAAAGTTTCAGCGCTTCATTCATCATCTACTTGTGTTTGCTTTGTTCGCCCTTAGTTGTAAATTGTAAATTGATACTTGTATAGCGCACTATTCACCCGCAAGGGTCTCAAGGTGCTTGTACGAATACCGCTGTGGAACCCATCCTGGCTTTCCCTGTGAGGCTTAGCGTTGTGAGGGCCGTGGGGGCAAGCTATTGTGCAGAGTGGGACTCCATGATTGTAATAGGCACCAAGGCGAGAATTATCAGGTCCGTGGAATTTTGAGCCCAAGACCCACCGAGGTGGGGAATTGAACCCTGGTCCCGGGCTAGACCTCTGCATCAGGGTCTGCCGCTCTAATCATTGAGCCACACTTCTCAATGATGATCTTAGGGTATGCCAAGACGTGGGTCCCTCGCTCACTTTGCCACTGGATTCAAACTAGCCTGCATGATGAAGAGTGTTACACAGAAACCGGTCCCTGGATGCTTGTTTCCGGTTCAGAGAAGACATGGCTTGGCAGTTTGGGCTGGACTGTTCCCATGAGGCACAGGGTCTAGACTGGTGTGTATTTAGCTGGGTCTGAACTGAGGTGGCTAAGTGAGCTAAAGAATGATGATGGATTCAACCCAGATCAGTGACTTGGAGTGAGTGTCTGAAAAGTTTCAGCTCTCCGTCCATCATCTCCTTGTGTTTGCTAGGCACAGTTTAAATACATTATTAGGACATATTATACCCCTGAGAGGTGGCATGGATATGGGCTACAAGACTCAGCTGTACGCTCCAAATGCTCAGAACAGACAGACAATTTTATACATGTCGCCTGGTACTGTCCTGGGGTGTTCTAGAGAGCGGTCATTCAGGAACTAGACCACATAACCGGCGCCACACTAGAGATGAATCCATTCATGGCCCTATTAGGGTACACCCAACAGACAGAGAAAGCAGACCGCAAATTGATAGCTGTAGGGCTCTTATTAGCAAAAAGGTGAGTGGCGACGAGGTGGGCCATGGTTCCTGACGCCCACATTGAAGGATTGGCACAGCTATATGATTTACTGCAGTACCCAGTCTGAGGTATATAACGAATTGCTACCCCTGCAGAACCGACCCAAGAACATTTGGGAAACTTACCGTACATACTTGGTAGGAGAGAAACATGTGAGTCAGAAGGAGAAGCATCACAGGCTCAATCATCTATGACCGCAGTGTTGTGAAACTGTAAACTATGCTATAGTACACATGAACTCGGCTAATATGTATGTGATAGAAATAATCTAAATGTTGTACTAATTGATTATGCTGATGAGACTGCTGATAATAAATTGCACTACATACAACCATACTATGCGAAGGGGTCACCAGGATATGTGTTCATCATGCAAAAGTAATGTGAAATTGCAAAATATCTTTGTCAAATTGTACATGTGCGGAAAGGTTAAGCATGGAGCAGTCATTTAACCTATATGTCTAATTCACTGACAAAAAATGTAAATAAACAAATCCAGTATGAAAGGAACACTAACTAAACAATGTTTGTTCAAACTGTACCATTTGCCACAGCATTCTCCAAACCTTCTTTGGGAAAATAATGCTAAATGTTTTGTAAGCATTTTCAAAGCCCTATTAGGCTCGGCCAATGGATTTGGTCAAGTGTGTTTTAGAATACACCAAGTTTCACAGATAAGGAGGCGCTAGGGGGCGCACAGTGGAATGGCTGGATAGTATCAAAGCTGCGCCGGACGACCACGAGAATGCGTGATTTTCCTGCCTAAAACCGACAGGACCGTCCGCAGACCCCACCAGCGTGTATGGGAGAAAGCTGTGCACGATCTGAGAGATTGGCGGCACATGCGGTGCAGGTACAACAGAGCTCTTGGGGGAAAATCAGCGCTCGCCGGACGGACGCTATGGTCAAGTTGGCGGCCGGCTCCGGAGCGGCCGTGGAAGGGAGCCTGAAAGGACGGTGAGACGCCCGGTGCCTGCATGACACGAGACACCTGGCGGCGGGCCGGCGGTCGGAAGACGGCGCCTGTTCTGGACTGCATTGGCGCGGCTGGCGATCTTGCCCCAGTGTCGCATGGTCGCCGTTGGTGAGGACTGAGGCGGCACAAGATGGCGGCGCGCTGAGGCTTTTGCCGACTCCGACTCCGGCAGCGTTTGGCAAATTGGCAGCGCAGCTCGGGGATACTTTCCCACCGATACCGCTGCTATTATTGTGACCGGAGGTGTTGGGGCGGCCGCCTGCGGCAGGAGACGGGCTTCAAATGCGACAGGCAGAGACAGCGTGCACCGAGGAATGACTGCCGTGGAACCATGGGTGCTGGAGCGGGCAGTCCCGGCCTTTCGCGCGATCTGTCCCACATGTGTCACTAACATGAATCTGGGGAACTAGAACTGCGGCGTTGTTTGCTGGTGGTGCCACATCACGGGAGAGCGGGAGCGAGTCATTGATCTCCCAGGATATATTGGCAACACGGTATGTGCAGAGGGTAACCGGGTGTCTACACTGGGGATCATCCAGGTACCAACGGCTCCTAACGCGGCTGGCAGGGCGCAGTAACCATTGCGCATACGATCTGACTGCATGGGCTGGGATTTGCTGTGGACACCTGAGTCAGGGGAATGCAGCACACAGCCCTGCGCAGAGCGGGATTCAACAAAATATACCCCGACTCCCGGAAGCCCATGCAGTGCCCCTTGATGCGCGGTAGTGCTAGTGCTCACCACATGTTCAACTGGGGTCACAGTCGCGTATAACAACGCACGGATCTGTCGCGGTGCTGCAATCTGCCTCTGCATTGAGAACTGCTGCGCCAAGGTCCACGCCATATTCACCACTTGCCTACATCACGCATGAGGTAGACACGGAGACACACGGCGCGGGGGCTCTGAACCGACGGTGCCCTAGAAGATCACGAACCACCACTCAGGCAAAACGGCGACATCCGACAGAGTGACCAGATCGTCACTGCGGGCCACACAGGCGCCGCGCCCCCCCCGGGAGAAGATGGGAAAGCCAGATAAACAGCAGCAGAAGATTTCATTTTAAAGCAGGAAAACGCTTAAGCCCACGGAGCAGATGGCTGATGGGGACACACCGGCTGAGCTGGTGGCTAACACTAAAATGGAGAAAATACTGCTGGCTATACAGGCGAACCTACAAGACATTAATGGCAAGTTGGACAACTTAACATGCAGAATGGATGGCATGTCTGCAAAACTAGACAAACATGGTGAACGCCTGGAGACGGCTGAGAACAGAATATCCATGGTGGAGGACGAGTCCCGCGCGACTTCCTCTAGGTGCTCCGGCATGGAGCGCGTACTGGAGGTAATCAAGGCGAAGGAGGAGGAGTTGGAAGCGCGTTCTAGGCGCAACAATGTACGCATCGGGGGACTGCCGGAATCTACCAACACAGGCCGCATGGAGATCTACGTGGAACAGCTGTGCAAGGATATATTCGGGGAGGGAGCGCTGTCTCCGGTCTTCATCGTGGAGCGGGCGCACAGGTCCCTAGCCCCACGTCCACCACCGGGAGCTACACCGCGACCGATAGTGGCCAGGATACTGAATTACCGAGATAGAGACACTATACTGTGACTGGCTCGTGAGAAGGGCACGATTACCTACCAAGGTAACACACTCGAATTTTATCCGGATCATACCGTAGCAGTGCAACAAGCGAGGAAAGAATTCACGTCTGCAAAATCTAAACTTAGAGACCTCAACATCAACTACTCAATGCTATACCCGGCCAGATTGCGAGTATCTTGGGAAGGTAAACCAGTGATCTTGTCCACGCCAAAGGCCGCACAGGAATTTGTTAAGAAGGCAATGCAGCAATCTAAGACGTAGGCCCGAGAGGAACAGCAACGGGATCCGGACTGAAGATGATCGGCGTATGGAGTGGCTGTCCCCAGGGTCCGTGGTAAGAGGTTGACTACTTATTGCCTGAGCTACTGCTCACGGGACAGAGCAGGGCGGTGGCAGCGTTATATTACATCAGGGTTGTTGTCAGAGATCACGTCTGGTGAACGGAGATGACTGATTGGGAGTCACTGTGCCTTAAAACTAGAACATGAATGGTCTCTTGCTGACACGCACTGAGTGCCATGGTCTGACACTGCCTTATTGCCCCCACACATCTTTGATGTCAGGAGATAAGACATTTCTGACTATTGGCCGATCCGGATATTTGAACCGCATTGCATGCCTGGGGATGTCATGTTTATATAGCACATCTATCACACTGCAGGTTCGATGGAGGGGTTCAGAATACACTACACATGCTGAGGTCGACCCTTCTTTTGGGTCATTCTTACAACATCGTACCCCTGATGACGTTCTAAAACGCGAAGTCACCTCGTCATCAACCTCTAAGGCAGGAAATTGGGGGAGGATGGTTGGTACCGGTAGACCGGTGTGGGCTGGATCGTACATAACTGTTAATAGCACATTCCTGAATTGTATGATTGTTCCATGCATAGTACCATGCGTTGCGATCTGGGTGTTCCACTGTTGACATTCCTGTATTACATCAAGACGTTTATGTACTGCGGACGAGTCAGAGTTGGGTGGGCAAAGCAAACGTATGTGCATTGTCTGATATGTGAGTCGTCCACACTCATTCAGTTGGGTGTAGAGTTGTGCCCCAAGCGGACCTCCACAAGGGTTATCCCCGCATAAGTTGTTCTTGATATTTGGGGATGTTCACAGAGGGGAAGTGGCTTCGGCAGTTTTGGGTTGCTGGAGTGGGAGGGGGTAGGGGAAGTTGGGACATTGTTCATGTTATGAGACCAAAGCAGCTACTACATGTTTCTTTAATGGGGTGTGCGGGGCGGTGGGCTGGTCGGGAGCGTCTGCCTTCATCTGAGATGACAATGTTTAGCACTGTTTCTGATTGTGATTGGTTGACACAGATAATCCATTGGTTTACTGTATGGCCCGGGTAACTAGAGGCACTGGAAGAGCACATGTTAACTTCCTCACGTGGAATGTTCGAGGTTTCACGCAGCCGAAAAAAATACGACAGGTGTTTGCCTATTTGAATAGATGGGAAATTGATATTGCAGTGCTACAGGAGACACACATCGCGCCCAACACACACAAACACATAGGTGGCCGCTGGTCCTAGTCCTCATATATGGCCACCTACTCATCGTACTCCAGAGGGGTGATTACGCTAGTTCGCAGGGGGTTGAATTTCACAGTACATCAAGTCATTAGCGACCCTGGGGGTAGATATGTGATAGTGACTGGCATCCTACGTGGTCATAGACTGACACTTCTGAATGTTTATGGTCCAAACCTGGAGGCACCTGAATTTTTTCAGGAACTGTGGGGTCATTTGAGATCACTCGCAAATACGCATATTATATGTGGGGGGGACTGGAATGTGACCCTTGAGGAGGGGGTGGATCGCTCCGCACATTCTTCAGAACCTCACAAACACTCTAGGGCAAAACTACTACACATGCTTGCCGATTTGTCACTAACTGACATTTGGAGACACAGATTCCCCGATACCCCGGGGGCCACACACATTACGGCACTACACCACAGCTGGTCGCGTCTGGATTATTGGCTTGGCTCAGACAATATCACACTGTGGACACGAGAGTTACAGGTCCTGCCAAGGTCCTTGTCAGATCATAACCCTGTATTGCTAACTCTAACGATCCCTAACTATACCCCGCCTCCTTTCCATTGGCGATTTAACTCTCGTGCTCTAACCGATTTGATTTATGCAGATACCATAAACAAAGCAATCAAAGAATACTTTCAATTCAATAAACCTGTTGTTGAGGATCCTGGTATATTGTGGGAAGCATTCAAGGCCACATTGCGGGGTGTGTGCATGACCACCACGATAGGCATCTTAAAGGACATACGCAGGCAAATCACACGCTGCGAGAAGCGTATGAAGGAACTGGAGACGGCCTACGAGACGACTCAGGATATCACACTGTTGGGTGAGCTACGTAACTTACACTCCGAACACCAAACATTCATAGAAGACGAAATTAAATACCTGGACAAAAAACATGTAGCCAGATCTTATGGGGAAGGGGGCAGACCAGGCAGTGTACTGGCGGCCAAGATATGCGAGGGTAAAGGACACACAGCTATACTTCGCGTGAAATCCGAAGGGGGCACGATACACACGCACGCCACGGAAATATTACAATGCTTTGCGAACACGTATGAGGATCTATATAGATCACGTCCGGTAGCAGAGAAAGATGAGATTTTTCGATATCTTGAAAATGTGGCAATAGGTTGGCTATCGGATGGGCAGAGGGAATTCTTGGCGTCCCCCATCACGGTGGAGGAGGTAACTGAGGTGATTGGAACTCTCCCAAATGGGAAGGCACCGCGTCCCGATGGTTACACTAATGAATTTTATAAACAATATGTGGATATCCTTGCCCCCCACTTGGTGGAAATGTACGGCGCAGCTTTTGACAAGGCAGAACTACCCCCCACATTGGGTGAAGCGGTCATAATCGCTTTACTTAAACCTGCCAAAGATTCAGAACTGTGCGACTCTTATAGGCCGCTTTCTCTTATAAACACAGACTCCAAAATATTGGCGAAATTATTGGCGATACGGTTGAAGCCACTGATGACTAGCCTGGTTCTACCGGATCAGGCCGGGTTTATTCCTACACGCTCCACTTCTCACAATACCAGATCCCTGTTTGCCCTGTCGCACTACCTCCAACCATCTACTAGGGCGGTGGCAGTAATGCTGGATGCCGCCAAGGCTTTCGATTCTATTGAGTGGACCTACTTGATTGCTATTTTACAAAGAATGGGCTTCCCAAAGCGCTTCGTCCAGTGGGTATCCCTAATTTACACCAATCCATGCGCACGGGTTCGTATCAATGGGTACGTATCGGACCTATTCCACATACAGCGTGGTACCAGACAAGGGTGCCCGCTTTCACCTTTATTGTTCGCCTTAGCTCTCGAACCTCTAGCCTGTATCATTCGCCAAAATTATAAATCGTCGGCATTGCAGTTTCCGTCCAGACCATTACATATCTCTTTGTATGCGGATGATATGCTGCTGTACGTCCGTGACCCAAACACACATTTGAACCACATTTTACGCGAGTATATCAAGTTTGGCAGACATTCAGGGTTGGCCATAAACTGGTCCAAATCTTCCATTATTCCTCTAACGGACGCGACAACTCCTCAGGAAACTGACTACCCATTGGAGTGGCAATCAGAGCCAATACGATATTTGGGTGTACTGTACCATAGAGACCCCGAAGTGGTTATACGGTCCAACTATGGAGCAACCATTTCTAAATTGGAAGAAAAGATACACCGTTGGGTACAACTACCACTATCCTTAGCGGATCGTATAGCGATAGTGAAAATGAACATACTACCTAAACTACTGTATCTTTTTACTAACATACCGATCACTCCGCCCGGAGAAGTATTCCGCCATATAAAATCTCTTGTGTTAAAACTTATCTTGGCCGGCAAGCAAGCACGGGTGGACCTCCAAACACTAACACTTCCATACATTAGAGGTGGTTTCGGGGTGCCGGACTTCCTACTGTATTATCTATGCGCTCAGGCACAATATGCTGCATACTGGTACCACAACATACCGTACCTAACACACACTGCTATAGAGGAGGGGGATGTGTCACCGATACCGCTCACAGCGATCATTTCACATACCCGGCAGCCACTACATGCCCCAGATATTAACACCATTGACACGACCGTTAAGGCTTGGGGGAAATTAAGCCAGCTAGCCCATAAGACACCTTTATATGCACCTGCAATGCACTTACATTATCACCAGGCACTCTCGGTCATGGGTGAAAAAGTAGGCATGTCCCTCTTACAACAAGTGGGCCTTGTACGGATGGGTGATCTGTTTCAAGAGGGAAGGTTTGTAAACTTGGAAGACTTAACATATATCCACAACAAAACACCTCTGTTTGCCTTCACACATTACAGACTGAAGAGGGCAATGCAAGGACACTATCTAACATTCCCCACCGAACCTGATAGCCTGGAAACGCTGCAGATGCTCGTTACCACCCAAGACTTAACACACCTGGTGTCTAGACTGTACACCACAGCACAAGCAGAGATAACACACACCACTGACAGGGCCAAAGCACGGTGAGACGCAGTGCTGGTGGAACCGCTATCTGAGAAGGAATGGCAGCAGACTTGTGCACTGACGCAAATACTTACCCCTAATGGTAATCTAAGAATCATTCATTACAAGTTTGTGCATCAGGCATACTACACACCAGTGCGTATGCACAGGTTTGGCCTGCAAGACAACGACAGATGCAAAAGATGTAATGAAGAGGGCGCAGGGTTTATACATCTAGCGTGGTCCTGTCCCAAGATACATGATTATTGGACGGCAGTGATAGCAAAGGTGTCCGTGATGACAGAGGCAGAGCTGGAATGTACTATACGCACCTGCCTGCTTGGTGTTGTGCCACAACTTAAAGCTACCCGACGTAAGTTCTGTGTCATAGCTCTATTGCTCGCTAAGAGAGTGATAGCTAGGTGCTGGCACAGCAAGCAAGTGCCCAAGTTATCAGATTGGATGCGTGATATCACTAGCTGTAGGGACAAACTACAAACTTATGAGGAAGAACTGCCTGCAAAAACTAGGCCTAAAGACTTTTGGTGCTACTTCACTGACTATGTGCTAACACTAGATGAAGAAGTGAATTAATGCTTCATTAATTCGTACTGATGTGCGGAACCGGTTCACCCCCTCGGCCCTGTATGCCCCTAGCACTCCTTGCTTCGCTCTTATCGTTATGGTATGTTGTTAGGCATGTAATAGTCTCCTATTTTCTGTTCTACTGTTTGTTTTTCATTCACAGTTATGCATCTACAAAATCAAAAAACTGTGAGACCTCAAACACTGCGTTGATACGCCGGACCTATCGTTATTGCACTAAGAACTATATGTATACATCACTGACAAGTTTTGTGTTTTACTTTGCAGCCGGCCCCAGGGTTGTAGGCTCTTGGCTGTGTACACCTAACGAATGCTAATAAAGGTCTTAAAAAAAAAAAAAAGGTTCACAGATAATGCCAAACACCAGAAACATAAATTCGACATCCTGTCAGGTCTACTGGTGTAGTGCATTTAAAAAACGCTACATTTCATTAAGGGAGAGCAGCAGCCCCTGCATGCTATTCAGTCATGTAATGCTGAAATTATTCCTCCTGGCCCAGAGTGTTTTAAAATACACCGTTCAACCCATATTGTCCAGATAAATGGATCCCTCTTATCACGATTTGGCCCAGAACAGTGATAAGAGACCTGCAATATTTTTGACATTAGCCCTGAAGATGCCCCCTCCTACTACTCAGTATCTTAGCCCGCGAACCTTGGTGATTGGGTCTAGTTACGCTCCTAAAGGGCTGACTCTTCTCATCGCCGAAAACGCTTTTAAACATTTTTATCATTTTCCTTTGAAACCAATAAACTCTGCAGTCAAAAGTAACTTACTGCATACATTAAGTTACTTTATTGTTACAAGGGTAGTCTGGAAGGGAAGAAATCAATGACAAATCATACATTTCTTACACCAGAAACATCATTTACCACAGTGTGCTATCAGTTGCTGCTCAATTCTGGTTATATGTCATAGCATCCTATATTATTATACATGTTCTTGTTCTACCAGATAATTGGTGTCATTAAGGTAAATAGTCTTATTTTTCTCAACTCCCCCTCCATCTCTCCATTCAGGGTTTTGCTATTTCTATTACCTAAGATCTACTGGAGTCTGGGGGATCGGACAATTTCTGTATCATCTCAGCCCAGGTGGCTAAGGGCCTAATTTACTTTTTGATGGACGGTACTCCATACGTCGGGATGTTGGAGGACATTAGCTCCACCATCCTGATGGACTAAGGTCCATCAAATTTGGAGAAGACTGCCGGCCCAGGGGTCATCTCTGGTCAGAATTCTTTTTTTTACACTTAAAGGAACTGCCATCACAGCAGTACAAAAAGTTTAGTGGAAGGCCACCATCGGTTTTGACGGCTGTTCATCACACTCTTTTTTATTTTTTGTTTTTCAGAAACAAACTTCTAAACTGGGATTTTTTTTCTGAAAACAAAAAAACGAATGACCCCCACACCATAGAAGCTTTCTTTCAGGATGTAGGGGTCTTCTTTCCTTCCTCACTGCCAGACTTTTCGTGGAGGTGACAGATAGAAAAAAAACATTTTCCTGTCCATCCTAAATGGGGTGGGCGTGGTTAGATGGAGGGAAGTGGGCCAACAGAGGAAGTCCTCTATCAATGGAGGGCCAACACCAGAATATGTAATGTCCGCCCATTTCTAAATGAGGCGGGGAGGACCTAGGGTATGGCGGAGAAATTACTTTGTTGCATTTGCGACAGACTACCCTATCCAACAAACTCTAAATTGAGTCATAAACCTTTCACAGCTCTGTCATCTCTCCCAGCAATCCATTCTGTGAACTGCTGAAGATGTATAAGGGAAAGAAGCTAAGCCATCATCTTTGTAAATACAGACTTGAAAGAGAATGGCAGCTGGGTGTCTTTAACGCACACACACTTAGTACCAACATGTGACAAATATAAGTAATACAAATAATGCCAAATAAAGCAGCTAGGTACTCAGAGATGAATAAAAGCCACCAAACTCATCTTTAAAGAGGACAATGTCCATATATGAGAAGACTTACGAGAGGGACCCCACACACCATGAGGGCAGGGTACCACTAAACTCTTAACATTTTTCATTTAGGGTTTCCCGGTGTAAGGCAGATACTGTGTATGTATATATATATATATATAGGGGGAAGGACTATATATACACACTGTGACACATATTGGCGCCAACCAGATTGACAAAGGCTTCTTGCAAGCCAAAATGCGTCTCTCTTTTCTCATGGGTTTAAGGTGATCTGTGAGAATAAATAAATGCTGTATCCTGGCAGCCTAGAGTCTGTGCCTTCTTTCATCGATGCTTCTGTGGGAGCTGGATTTTGTTTTCATTCAAATGCAGCGCCATGCTTTTCACGGAACACCAGTCGTTTGTAGATCTATCCTTCGACCGCACGTGTTTAGAGGAAGTATGGAAGTGCTAGTCGGTGAGCCCCCAAATGGGCAGCCAGGAGGAGGAACAAGGATGGCAGCAGGGGGAGACCTGAGTCACACAACGGGCGGTTTTCGCTACAGCCAGCGCATAGGTATCTGTCTCACCAGCAAGAAATGCCTTGCCCAGAAATCTAGTGACATTTGGTGACTGACCACTGCGGACGCCTATGCCAACGCGGTGAGGTGTGTTCGGCGTACACATTGTTAAACATCGGTGTGAGAAGTTGGCCTGGCATATGATGTCCACTATTCTAGTGGGCCCCTTGCACCAGTCCAAACAACCCTTATTGATGATAGGTTTAAGACAACCTTTATTGAAAGCTATCCTAGTGGTAGCTATGGAGAGCAGCCTTTAGGCTAAGTCTTGACGGAGTGTAAAGCAGCTTGGTTTACCAGATTTTTATCCATCTCCATTCTTAGTTTTTTGATAGTGGCTTTATCTTCCTTTAACGCTGTTATTTCCGTTGCAGTTTCCGTTATTTTTTAAAGTAGCTCTTCCACTTCCTTCCTCGCATTTTTTTATGATGATTTTCATCATCCGTTTTGAACAGTCCATAATATTATTGCCCCACTCCTCCAACATTTCGTGCTTGGTATCAGGATGGTTAGGGAGAGTAAATACGCGGAGGCCTCTGGGCACCATATTGCATTCCACTTACTTTTCCAGCTTGATTATCTCCCATCCTTGTGATATTTCCTTTCTCATAAGTTTTTCTAATTTCAAGAAGAGTTGTTTTATTGTGGTAACATTCTGTTGTGTCGTCTTATCTCCTCCTTCTGCACTTGTTGTTTTTTTATCACTTCTCTGAAACATTGTTTCTGCCTTTGCTAATCTCCGCGTCGCTCTTTCTTCCATTTTGGTGTTTCAATTTTGCATATATTGTTTAATCACAGTTAAACCCCACTGTATGGTTATTGCACTTTCATTCCTTCTTATATTGGCAGTGGAAATACTCATAGGAACACTGATGCTTAAATATTGTGGATACAGGACTTTTCAATCACCCGTTTGCGCGACCTGTATAACTACCAAGAAAGGTTTGTGCGAAAATTATTATTCAATTTTCACTAATGCTGGGCTCTAATAGCCGTTTGTTCACGCATATTCCTCACACAGCTTTCATACACTCTTGTTTGCACTAAGTGATTCACCCGGGAGACTCCCGAATGTGTTCGCGTCCTCCGACTGAGCACGTCGACGCTCTACCAGGCTGTCCGTGAGGTGATGTCTTCCGTTCAGGATCTCAGGTTTGCTCGTAAGGGACCCTGTTGCAATATTAGTGTTCTTGTTTGCTTCGTGCCTCAATCCAAAGTTTTTGCAGGATCGGAAATGAAAGCCGGGTTCTCCTCTGTAATCATTTTACTCCTTCTCAACAATCCTCGTCCCAGAGGGAACTCTGTATGTCGGTGCCCGCTTTGGAGACCGGGACCGTGTCTCTGTTAATTGCATAAAAAAAGAATCATGCGGCACACTTCTTGGCAGTAAAGATGTTGGTTTATCCACAGGTCAAGCGCAAAACTGCTACGCGTTTCGAACTAACGTTCTTGATCACGGCAGTGTTCTACACTTGTCCTTTCTTACTTTCCACATTTTATACTCTCTCCCTTTTGTTTTCAGGGAGAAGCATTATGGGCCTTGTAGTTAAATCAATATAACTTTATTGTTTTTTGTTTGCAAATTATGCTAACTGGTAGTGTTTTTATGTGGGGGTATTTTTCTTAATGAATACTCACTAGCGCGTTGATCCTTTAGTAGGAAAATATAACGCTTAGAAAGAATTCACAGAACTACCGTGAAATTATGCCATTGATGCCATGACTATCATAAAGGCTCTTGTGAGTATTGTATGCTCATGTTTTAACTGTAACGTGTATATATATATATATATATATATATATATATATATATATATATATATATATATATATATATATATATATATATATATACTCCAACCTCCGTTTTCCTCCCGCAATCGCTCTCACTTCGATCGCGCTGGACACAGACACGGACCAAACTTGAGATGTTGGTTAGATTTTATTCAGCTGTCGCCATAACGTTTCGGCACAAAGCCTTGATCACATGACAGCATAACCACATTTTATGTGAGTATTTAAAGTGCACAGTGCTATTACGTAATTGGTCCATTTAAAAAACATTGACATAGTGGACAGACTTTTGATCACAGGCATATCGTACATATATATATTCAAGGTTCACGATAAGTAGTACATAACATTATTACGAGTACTATATATTGCCTTAACTTTGTAAGTACCTCAATTTTCTGAAGCAATGCCGGGTTGAATCCCTGATTATATTTACAACTTTTTTTATATACATTTCATTCTTTGTTTTTCACAATTGTAGGATAAATCCCTTAGTTGCAAAATGATACTCCAGTTCTAGGTCATAAGTCCTGCCCCATAAATGTGACCTTTTCCCCAACACGTGTAAAGGTGCTTTTATGTGCAAATATTAAAAAAGTTTTCATTTTGTCAGAGTAGGACTGAGCTTCTTAATCCAAATCCTATCCTTATTTCATTTCAATTCTAAAGCTGTTATTGTGTTCCACTCCTCTCCTATTAAGCATTTCTCATCATTGAATACTTTTCCAGCTACCCTTCGCTTTTGTTTCTTTGCAGGCATTAATCAATTTGACTACTTTGTTCACCATATATTATTATTTTCTGAGCATTAGCATTCCCATTCCACATATTTCAGTTATATAATCAGCCATTCTATCATATTGCAGATGTTTCCTATGCATCATTGTTGTCACTCACTACCCACTTTGGTTTGACCATTATATTGGAGAGTCGAGATATGACAACCCATTGTCAACTATAAAAACCCTGAATTCATCATAATATACAAAAATATATAACACTATAAGTGTCTTTCCTTTATATTATTTACATCCTAGCAATAATAATAAGCATCTTACAATTTCATCTATATACAATATATACACACAACAACAATTAATCTAGTTTTCACGACAATCAGTTACCTCAACTCATTCTCCCTTATATTTGTTTATTTGTGTAAACATGTGTAAAGATCCTCTGTCAGGTTCAAACCTCCCGGCTGTCTCCATTTTGCGTAATTTCGTTTCTCTGTTTCCTCCCCTCCTACTAGCTGTAATGGCGTCTACTACATAATATGTCAGTTCTTTGTTGTTACTTTGGTGTTGTGTTTCAAAGTGACGCACCACTGGGTAGGTATTATCTTGTGTGGTTATAGCCCTTAAGTGTTGCAAAATTCTTCTGTGTACGGGGAGCTTCGTGCTCCCCACATATTTTAATTTGCACGGGCACTCCAGGATGTATACGGCGTACTCCGTCTTACATGTTAGTACCTTAGTGATACGATGTTCCCGGTCACTAAATCCATCCTTATATACTTTCTTGCTGACAGCATGTGCACAGGCCTTACAGGTCTTACATTTGAAAAAGCCCTGATTATTCTTGTACCATGATGTGCTGTCAATTATCTGAGGACATGTCACTACCACTCTGTCTCTCATGTTAGGGGCCTTACTGAACGTTATGGATGCCTTTTTGGGGAGGTTCTGGCCTATAATAGGGTCTTTGCTAACTATTGGCCAATTTGTGTTTATTATTTTTCGCACTTCTCTATGCTGATTGCAGTAACCCATTATTACCCGGAACGGTTCTGCTGTTCAATTCAATTCAATTCAATTCAAATAAAGCTTTATTCGATTTTTGCAAGGAAAATCATAAAAGCACATGTGATACAGCATAAAATGAGTGCGAAGCTCAATCATAAAACATACAACATACAATTTTTAGAAAAAAGGTTTAAAATTTGAGTTTATGCAAATGATGGCTGTCGGGGAACAGAAGGCAGTTAGTTCATGGACGCTCTACACCTTACTGCAAATTTCAAAAAGCTAGTAGCTGCAATGATTGTAAGTTCATCTTCGAGCATGTATAGCTTGAGTAAGGCTGGCCTGCACTGTCTTAAGCCCCAGAGTTTAAAAAGTGGGAGAAGATGTTTCCTTCTACCCCAGTCATAAAATTTGCAGAATAAAATAACGTGAATGTTGGATTGCTTGGAAACATTGTCACAAGGACAGGCCACCAGGGTAGTCGACCAGTCATTTACGGTGGGAAATGTTAGTAGACGGAAGAGACAATCCGTCCTCATCCTTGTTAGCAACATTCTCGTATAGGTTGTAAGAATCGGGGAGAGATAAGGTGGGATGCCAGCATCATAAAGTAAGAGGTTGTGGTGAGCGATCGATGGTTTGTTACCTTCAAGATAAGAACGTCTGTCTGAAAGTAGACCTAAACAGCGAGCCTTGAGGTCCTTTTTAGAAATCGTTTGACACATTGTGGGGTTAATATACATATCAGCTAGATTCAATGAGGTTAGAAATTTCTGTACATAGGCGAGCCAGGGTGTTTTTCTTGAGTTAGTTAAGGCCATACAATCCTTGATTACGTCCTGGTTTAACACCGTTTTTTCCGAGGACCATACTTTATGCCATAGCAGAATTAGTGCGATTTTAATTGTGTCCGAGATATATACACGTGCTAGCTCATTATGGCAGACTGTGGTTGAAATGGATCGAGGAACGGCCAGCAAAAATCTTAAGAATGCATTCTCGCTGGTTTGGATCTCTCCACAGTCCGCCAGGCCCCAGATACCTGCTCCGTATGTTGCGGTAGAAACGCATTTGGCAGCAAATATGTCCAACAAAATCCTAACCGGTTTCCCACCTAGTTTAGTAGCAAATTTCTTCAAGGATCCAATTTGTCTGATAAAAGCCAAATTTCGGGTGTGTACGGCATTCTTCCATGTTCCTGTGCTGCTAAAGAGTATGCCCAGGTAAGTGAAGGTTTTCGTGAGGCTGATCTTGGTTGCATCAATGAACGTATTGCAGGAAGTGATCTTTTTATTACTGCAACACATTGTGAAAGTTTTACTTACATTGATCTTAAGGCCTCTCGAGCCCATAAAGGTAGAAAAGGCAGTCAACGCTTTTTGAAGCCCTAATTGGGTCCTAGACATGATAACAGCATCGTCCGCATACAAAAGAATTGGAACCGCAAGGCCATTTATTTTTGGATAGTCAACATCTAAATTGGCCAGGCAGTCGGCGAAGCTGTTAATGTACAAATTAAAAAGAAAGGGGGCAAGGATACAGCCCTGCCTGACCCCCTTTTTAATAGGGAACTTGCTCGTGCAGGCTCCATCTTTTCCGTAGCGAACCTTGGCCCCTGCTCCTCGATATAGTTCTTTTATGAAGGCTAAGATGTTAGCGTCAACGCCCATATTGATGAGGGTAGACCAGAGTAAGCTGTGGTTAAGGCAATCAAAAGCAGAGCTTAAGTCCACGAAAGTCATGTATATATTGCCCCTTTTTGCCAACACGTATTTGTCGATGATCAGAGCTAGATTTAAGCATTGTTCCACTGTCCCGAGACCAGAAACGAACCCATATTGAAATTTAGACAAAATGTTATTTTCCTGGGCCCATGTTTGTAATTGGTTCAACAGGACTCTCCCGGCCACCTTCATCATGGAGTCCAATAAGGAAATTGGTCTATAACATTTTGGGTCCGTTCTTTCACCTTTTTTAAAGATGGGTATTATGATCGCTTCTTGCCATGTTACAGGGAATCCTTTACGGGCATAAGAGTTGAGGACGTTTGTAAGAATAGGTGCCCATAGTTGAATGTTGTCTTTAAATAGATCTATAGGGATTCCATCTGGACCGGGAGCTTTGGCATTAGAACTTTCAAGGATGGCCAGTTCCACTTCTGAATAGTTAAAATAGATGGATAGTGGGAACGGCTCCGAGTTGTTGATTTGCGACTCATTACTCTCCATTGGTTGAGTTACGAGGTTAAGTGGTTCAATCTGGTCATCTAGTTTGTACAGTTCGGTAAAATGATTTATCCAAACTTCTTCCGTGATGGCAATTTCTATGCGGTCTGTTGATCTGTCGCTAAAAAAGGGGCGTTGACCTCCCTCCAGAAAGCCGTATTGTCTCTTAAGGTGCTAGCTTTCAACAGAGCTTCCCAGGCCGCAGTTTTCAGTTCCTTTTTTCTGTTTTTAATTGCCTGTTTGTAAGCGGCACGGGCGGATCTAATTTCCACCCGGTTTTTTTGAGATTTGTTAAGGGTGGCCTTCAGGATGTTATGAGTGTTTGAACACTCATGGTCAAACCAACCACGGCTCTTGGAAATATTGCTTTTGTCATAAGTTCTGGTCAAATTTTTTCTAATTTGCGAGGCGATTTGGTCAAAGGCGAGAATGATTTCTTGTGGATTGGGAGGGTGTTCTAAACAAGACCGAAAAAGATCGGGGACAGTTTTGATCAGGTTTTCAAGAAATTTCGAGGTGTCAATTTTAGCCCATTTTATAGTGTATCTGTTTCTTGATGAAAGAGAAATGGTATGTGAGAAAAGATTCTCTATATTGCTCCTAGACTTAGTTCCACTGGAGGGGGAATATATTTTGGCACTGATGGGATAGTGGTCGCTCAGGACCAGCTCCTCTCTATTAATTTCTAGGGCGTCGCCATGATGACTATGCGACAAGAGGAAGAAGTCTATTGTCGTGAGCGAACCCCTTCCATGAAATGTGGGTAGAAAGTCGGTCGGGGGCACTGTTAAATCGTTGAAAAAGCCCAGATCCCATTCATGTAATAGATTGTTCAGTTGGGATCCCATGGTTGAATGTTCAAAATGGGTAGTATGTTCTCCATTTGGGGCTCTTTGATCACAAACCCTGGTTCCACTGTGTGGGCATAGATGACAATTAAAATCGCCTAATATAATCAAGCGTCTGTCTAAGCAGGACCCTCCCGTACCCTTCTTTATGAGTTTGGAAAGAAACTCTATAAATTTTGATTGGTCGTCTCTCTGTACGCTGTTATATAGATTTATAATGAGAGAACTGACTGCCTCTTTCCCGGACATTTTGAAGGCCTGTAGTGAGCGACCAAAGGACTTTGAGCTGGAATCAGTTGGAGGGAGCTCAACGCGTTCTAATGCTACATTTAGTCTGTTTGAGACGTACAAGCAAAGACCTCCAGAGGGCCAACCTCTGCGTGACTGGATGGATGGGGTGAAGTGTGTGCTGTAGCCGTCCAGATTTATAGGTGTCAGGTCCCAACATTCCTGAAACGCTATGATGTCAAAGGTATTTATGTAGTTCAGGAAGGTTGGGTCCTTTACGTTATTTGAAAGACCGGCTATGTTCCAAGATAGAATTGAAATATATTGATCATCATCAGAATGCATTAAAGAGCAGTGTGGAAGATTTAAATCAGAGGTTGAGGGTAAAAGGGGAGCCTGAGAATCATCAGTTTGTGCGCTTCCCGGCCCAGAAGGGCCATGTAACGAGGCCATATTGGAGGAATCCACAGTGGGTTGGGCCGGAACAAGTTTCCCACGTTTGCTTGGAGATGTCCCTAAGCTATCGGGAGACGGGGGGGTTTTAAACTTGTTATTGGGAAGTAATTGGTTGTTTGATGGTCAATCAACCATTTCTAGGGTTGAAAAATAGTTACTAGTTGGTGCCCCTCTCCACCCCTCTGCATATGGTTGATCTCTTCTTGGGTTCCAAGGATAATGATCCCAGTCCCTCCTCCTATTACGCGTTTCGACTTGAGTCAAGCTCCAGCCTGGGGATTGGTCCCAACTTGGAGGAAAATCTTGTTCACGGGGAAACCTCGAGGGATAGAAGAAGGACAAACGATTAGTGTCTATACTTCCCTTTCTCTCCAAGGTTGACCAGGAACATATATAACTGACTGTCTCTGGGTTATCAAAATTGATAATAATACAGTCCCCCTTTATTCTTTTCCTTGTTTCCCCAATCCAAGGAACTCTTCGTACCACAGAGAGTCTACTTTTACAATGTGAGGGAAGGGGTCTATTAATCTGGAGCCACTGCATAACTTTATTTTTCAGTGACCAGGTGGATTCACTCATGTGTTCCTCCAGTTCTGGGACCCCCGTGAGAATCACAGTATAGGGGCTTGCCTCTGGAGGAAGGTGGACTGGCCTCTTTAAACTAACTGGTTTGCTGGGAGCATCAACAGCCTGTTGGGTAGCCGAGGGTTTAGGCGAAGGGGGCTTTTGATTTTGTTCTAGTGGGGTCAGCAGTTGTTACTGGCTTTCCATGTACTTGTTTGGTGGGGCCCTTGGTGTCTGTAGAAATCGCTTGTGTAATGGTTGGGGTTTTGGTTTTTTTTCCTGTGGGTAGGGGGGTTTTATGTGTTGTGGATTGGGGTGCAGGTTTCTGTACAGTGACTGCCTTAACATGATTGGCAGTTGTAGGGACTAGTGGAGCTAGGGTGGTGGTAGGTGGTTTAAGATGGCTAGTGTGGTTGATTAATCTAGCGATCTGCTTCTCGATGTTGTTTAAAGTTCGCTCTATTGGTAGTAGTTGGGATTTTATGAGATCCTTGATTATGTCTAACACTTGTGCGTTAAGCTCAGGGTAGTTAATATTGGCAGCATCATGACCCCTATGGGCGTCATCCAACGATGCAGCTAAAACAGAGGGGTCATCAACGTTAACAGGCAATGAATGACTTGCGTTATTTGTCGGTTCTGCTGTTGTTTTACCTACATTGCCCGTGTTCATTTGAGTGTTAGATATCTCAGCCGAGATATCTTTGCATCCAAGCAGTTCCATTCTGTCTTTAACCATTGATTTCTGGATTGCTTGTTTTATTGTAGTTTCATGGTACCCTCGTTCCAAAAATCTAAGGGTGCAGGAATCCTGAGCTTTTTTCAATTCATCTGGCTCACTACATAGTCTCCGGAGTCTTAGCATCTCACCATACGGAATACTCCGTATCAGATGGGCTGGGTGAGTGCTACTCGCATGTAGTATTGTGTTTCCTGCAGTAGATTTCCGGTATAACCTACTTTCCAATTTGTTGTTGTGGGTATATACCTCGATGTCTAGGAAGCGGACCTGTGTCTGGCTCATTGAGAACGTAAAAGTGATGTTAAGGTTGTTTTTGTTAATGTTCTCTATGAACATTTTCCGCCTCCACCCGTGTACCCCTCCACACAACAAACAAATCGTCGATAAAGCGGTACCACGCTACAATGTTTTCCTTCATCTCTTTTTCAAAGTTGGTTCTGAGGACCAGTTCTTCCCAAGCCCCCATGTGTAAACACGCAACACTTGGTGAAAAACTGCCCCCATTGCCACTCCCTGACGTTGTCTATATATGAGATTATTGAATATGAACACATTATGTTCCAAGCAGTAGGTTAACATTTTTATCAACATTGCATTATGCTCTTTGAACTCTTCAGTTCTCCTTGTTAAGTAATATTTGACAGCTTCTATACAGTCCAGATGTCTTATACTCGTATAGAGGGCACTTACATCCAATGCTAGCAACCAATCTCCCGGTTGCCAATCAATGTTGCTCATTTTGCACAGAAAATCACTTGAATCACGGACATATGAGTCCAGGGACTGCACATAAATCTGAAGAAAATGATCAATATATACCGAGGTATTCTCCAGAAGCCCCCCTATTGCATTGATGATTGGTCTACCCGGGGGGTTTTCTAGGTCTTTATGTACTTTAGGAATAAAGTATATGCTTCCTTTTCATACATTTCCTTTGTGAGTAAAACCACATTGCCTCCCTTATCGCTTGGTCGTACTATAATGTTTTTATCCTTGTTCAGTTTCGTTACCAAGTTCTCATAGTCCATTGTTTGTTGATTGTTCTTGTAGTGTCCTTTACTTATTCGTTTGTGTAACTCCTTGAGATCATTCGTTACATTTTCATGAAAAATGTCGATACCATCACGTGGCATAATGGGACAGAATGTTGATGGTGGTTTCAGTGATGTGAGTCCCGTCCCACCTTGTTTCTTACTTTGTGTACTTGACGTACTTGACACATGAGGCATAGGGTCCGCACCCTCTGTTTCCCATAGTTCAGCTAACTCTTGAGAGAGTGTCCGTGTTGTTCTTCTTGGTTTGTATTATCATTTGCTTTTCTGAGTTTGTGATATTTTTTCAGTTTCAGCTTTCTTATTGCCTTGTAAATATCAATCCGTGCTTTGGCATAATTAAGGTTTGTTTTTGGAGCAAATGAAAGTCCCAGTTTTAAAATATTTCCTCTTTGTTTGTCAGTGCCATAGTAGTAAGATTAATTATTGTTTTGTTCGGCGTGGTTATTGCTTCTTGGTCCACTTCCCCCGGCCTCTCCACGTGGGTTGATTCGCATTTCCTCCGCCGTCTCGCCCTCTGCCTTTTCCTTGCGTTGTAGTTCTTCCTCCTTCGTTGTAATTTTTTCGCATATATATACACGTTTCTGTGGAAATATTTGTTAAAAAACACCTTCTTTGAGGGCAACACAATTGGTTCGATCTCTCTCTTACAATTTTTCAAAAGCCATCTACGGAAAAGGACAATACATAATATTTCATATAAACCATGTAAAACAACAAAAATATCCTAAGGGGAATTTTGTCATATTTACCAAATACAAGAAGAGCAATCTCAACACTAGTTGATAATCAATTTCTTTGTGTTCAATGTTCTTATGTTCTTAATTCATAAGTCAACTGTTAACGTATTTTTGTGATTTCTGTAGGAAGGTGGATATCTGACTATGGTTACCCCCAACCTTTTGCCTGGTGTTTTGCTGGTTTTTCGACTTAGTTGGCCTGGGACCCTGCTATTCAGGGCCCCAGGCCTACTGCTCTCTCTGTGAAATGGATTCCATGTACCTTAGGTACATATTTAATTGGATACTGAGTCACCTTATCAGTCCCTGTACAGTGTACCTTAGGTACCCAGGGCATAGGTGTACCCAGAGCCTACCAGGGGCTGCAGCATGTATTATGCCACCCCTGGCTGGCCATCCAAATCTGACACAACTGGCTGCACGACAGCTGGGGCCAGGTGGTGTAATCACCCTTTGCTTTAGATATAGTATTCCTATATCTAACCCTAAAATGGACACATGCATTCCTATCAGTCACTCCTATGGCAGGCCCTATCAATCCTGAAGGCAGAGTGCTTGGAATTATGTGAGATGGTGCTCTGGCATGAGCTGAGCCCGTTTGTAGCTTGCGGAACCAAGTTCTAATAGCTGTTCCATGATAACGCGTACCATATACTCTTAAGTGCATTATAATCCTTGCGGTTATTTGCCAACTTTGGTATCGCTTTATCAAAACATGTCGAGTAAGGTGTCATACGAATTGGAATACTAACCCCTCGCCAATTCTGGTGACGGGGTTAGCATTCCACCCTTCTAGAGGGACACGACATGTATGTAACTGTGAACCCCGGTTAAAGTTAACTCGAGCCTCAGCATCACAAAATGGATGCTGCCACCACAGACGCAAGTCTGACCTCCTGCTGCTGGGAGTCCTTCCAGCGAGGAGAGCTTGGACAAAGGGTTTCCTGTCAGGGGCGGTGCTAGCACCATCCCAGACAGGGTTTTGTGTATCCCAGGTAGGCAGGGCTGAGAGGAAGGTGACTGCAAGTGGCACCCCGGTGCTCACTGTGCATATGCCGGCTTAAACCAGTTCCAGGGGCACACCAGCCCCTGAGCTGGGGAAAGTCCGGACAAGGGAGAGGGGTGTAACCACCCCCCTCCTGGTCCCACCCATGGGCAGGACCTAGTCGCGTGCCAGCCCCTTTCTTTAGTATAAAGGTAGGAGCGGGCCCCCTTCCCAAATTAGATAATTCTGAATCTTGACTACTTTCCATGAAAGAACTCTTGAACATTTCTGAAGACTCTCCCTTGTGGCTAAGGAGTAGCCACCCTGCACCAGCGGGCACCATCTAAGCACATGCGGTTTGCTGCACGTCCATCCTCCGGATCAAGACTGCCCAGCTCAGCGAGACCCGGATTCCCTGGCACCTCTGACCTCTACCTACATCATCAGCCCAGCTGAGATTCGTGGGTGTGACGAGACCTGAAGGGAACGGCCATCTTCAAAACTGCACGACGCTTATCCAGCACGACCACCGAGTGAGTGCTTTGGGGTTTGAGAATCCCTAACCCTGAGCAGCTCCAGCACCAAAGTCCAGCCACCCAGCATCCACAAGATCTGCGTGGGGCCCTTCTGCTCTTTGCTGCTCACCGCGTTGTCCGTCCACTTGCCTGCTGGCTTGTAGCCCTCCTGACGACGAACCACGACGATTGCATTGCTGGTCTGGTTGCTCCAGACTGGCCCTAGCTCCCCTCCAACAGAGGAGCACCCCAGACCCTCCTGGTCCACTCCAGACGCCATTTTGACTTCACCGCGTGGGCTTGCCTTTGCCAAGGCTTGTTGCTCCAATCCTGGTTTCAGCAGCGCCGACAGCAGACACCTTTGTGGGACAGCTCGCACCTCCATCCTGGTTGCCGACAACGCCTCCTGGTCCGAGAGATTGCAGAGTCCAGCGTCGCCCACTCACCTGGTCGAGGTGACTTCATCCGGTGCCATCCTGGTGCCCACCTAATCACTGGCTAGTGATTAAGAACTTAGTCCCCTCAGCTTTCAGGTCGTCTCCATCATCGATCCAGGCTTGGATCACTCCGGACATCATCACTGGTCGCCTGCCAGCAACTTCTTCTTTCAGGCTCCATAGACTGTAACGAGGATTCCCGATGTCTTTTGAACCCTATACAGCCGCAGCCCCTGGGCTAGGTAACCTGAGCATTTCGGTGCTCCAATGTAGGTTCACTATCTAAGTGTCCAGATCCTTTTTCGTTTTCAGCCTAACTAGTCGGATTCGTCCGATAACTGTAACTTTACGAGATACTAGTATCCATAGACTTTGTCCCGCATCCCGCGTGAGAGTGCACACTCTGCACCCGACCTCCCTAGGCCTCCTGCTCCTAACCTGAAGGTTCAGTAGTGTAGTCCTAGCGATCCTGAAGCCTCTGGATCTAGTTACTTACCTGCTAGTATTTCGCATTCCACTTTTGTAGCATATGGTTTTTCGTGCCCCTCGTGCATTTGTGTAAATTGTGCAACTTAAAGTATTTTCTTAAGAGTTTTGTTGTGTGCTTAGCTCCCTGACTCATAAAGAGATCAGGGTAGACTTGTTATAAATAAATATCCTTTTATTTTCATAACAACTTGTGTGGTGTCCTTTCACTTGGTGTTCAAGGGGTATATGTGATGGTATAACAGCTGGCTTAACACGCCCTCTAGAGTTTAGCCTAAAGACTGCTCTTGTCCACGCTACTAGGATAGCTGGTCTATAAGGTTGACTTACAACCAATCATCAATAAGGGTTGTTTGGAATGATACACAGTGATCACTAGAATAGTGAGCACTACATATCAGGCCAACTTCTCACATTGGTGAGCAGCTTTTGGGATTTGAGCTTGCTGTTGTTTTACCACACGTATCCTAAGAATATCATTTGAAAGATCACATAAGTACCAAGGTACATATAACTTAGCTTAGAATACTCTGAGTTCTACTGAACCAGCTGTTGTAGTTTAACAGGGCTTAGCACACCCTGACTACAACTCTTAGCAAGGGATCAGTAGGCAAACAAATAGTGTAGGTAAGTGCACCACTTACACCTCACTAGAAAAGCATGTCAGACAAAGGAGAGAACTCAGAGGCTCCCCTTATGTCAGTTGACCCTCCACAGGTCATGTCAAGATATGCAGCTCTTGGCTTCCAGGAGATGAGACAAGTGTGTACCTCCAGGAAGCTAAAACAGGGTTCTAACCCTACCATCCCATTTCTGATAGGTCCCTTAGAGGGAACCCTTGGGGACCCTGACCTCAACCTCAATGGAACAGTTAGTGAAGGAGAGGAAGAGGATCAGGAGTTGTCAGGGGATGAGGCAGACAAGGGTCAGGTAGAAGTCAGTAGACTCACCAGGACCAACTTAAGCAGGCATGAAAATGGACTTGGGGGACCCCCAGGCCCACTCTCAGGCAGGCTTAACTTTGGGAGTGGACGAGTTAGGTCTCTATCCAGAGGCTCTAACAGATCCATTCGTACCAATGGCTCTCAGACCTCTTCTCAAGAGGGATGACATCCCCTCAGAGAAGAGAGCATGAAGCAAAGATGAGGGAAGTCAATCTGAGGATTGAAAGGGAAGAACTTGCCCTGGCCAAAGAGAGACTTGCCTTTGCTAGATAGCAGAAATTGAGTGGGGCAGACCCCACTGGTGGCAGCATTCTCCCAAGAGAAAAAGACAGGAGTTTAGACACTAGACACCTGAGTAAGATAGTGCCCCCCTTTAAACAAGGGGATGACATCTACAAATGGATGACTGCTTTGGAGAGGGCCTGCACTGTCCAGTGCATCCCCCAGAGTCAGTGGGCAGCTATCTTGTGGCTCTCCTTTGAAGGCAAAGGTAGAGATAAGCTCCTCACTACTAGAGCTGAGGATGCTAACAATTACCAAGTCCTGAAGAATACACTGATTGATGGGTTTGGCTTAACAACTGAGCAGTACAGGTTGCTGTTCAGGGACACCCAGAAAACTCAGTCTCAGGATTGGGCTGACTTTGTTGATTGTGCCACTAAGGCTCTAGAAGGCTGGCTATTGGGTAGTAAAGTTACTGACTTCACAGGATTGTATAATCTTATTATGAGAGAGCAAGTCTTAAATAATTGTCAGAATCAGTTATTACACCAGCACCTGGTAGACTCTGATCTGACCTCTCCACAGGAATTGGGTAAGAGGGCAGACAAATGGGTCAGAACCAGGATTAGGCCTAAGAACCAGGGTGGTGACCTAAAGAAGGAATCAACCAAGCCTCAAGAGAAGGGTGGGAATAAATCTTCTGATCAAACCCCAGGGCCCCAAAAATCCTCTGAAAAGGGTGGGTCCCAAAATCCTCCCAATTCCCAAAAGAAACCTTATTGTCATACCTTCAAACAGGTGGGCCATTACAAAACTGACAGCAGTTGCCCAAGGGCCAACGACAATAAGGAGAACATACCCCCAAGTAAAACTTCCCAGCCTCCTGTTACTACTAGTAGTAATCCCCCAGGTGGTGGGAGTGCCCCCAAGAATCTGGGTGCATTTACTTTGGGAGTTCCTGGGGACTCTGGCCTAACCAGGTCCCCTGACTTAGATACTCTTGTCTGTGAGACTGGCATGGGGTTTGCCAACTTCACAGCTCGTCCCAACACTTTGGGCAAGTACAGACAGGAGCCCCTCATCAATGGTTCATAAGTTGAGGCCTACAGAGACACAGGGGCTAGCATCACCATGGTGACTGAGAGCCTAGTCCCCTCAAGGCAACTTATACCTGGAGCCACATACCAGGTAACCAACATTGATGGAGTGCAGAGAGATCATCCCATAGCAGTGGTCAATCTCAGCTGGGGAGGTGTCACTGGCCACAAGAGAGTGGCAGTGTCACCAAACTTGCCTGTAGATTGCCTACTGGGGAATGATTTAGAGATCTCAGCCTGGGCTGAGGTAGAACAAGAAACCCATTTTAAAATGGTAAACCTCCATGGTACGGTTAGTGGGGCAGTGATAGCCACAGCCCCAGTCCAAGATGTCCTCCCTGAACAGGTCACGAGGGCTGTGCCAGTCACAGCCCAATCTCAGACAGATTCCTTCCCTGAACAGGTTGGCAATGCTGTGATGGTCACAGCCCATACCCAAACTGAGTCCCTTCCTGAAAAGGTTGGTGGAGTTGTGATGGCCACAGCTCAAACTCAGACAGATAATAGTGTTGTGAAGCCTGAAACTATGGATCACTCCACTCAGACAGAGAGCATTGAGGAGGAAGAGAAATCTCCCTCCCACCAGACTTTAGGAAAGGATCAGCCTCCTCAGGGAACTGATCTTACCCCTTGTGAAGGAACTGCCCCAGAGGTAGTCAGGCCTAGCCTGGCAGAACCCCTGATGTCAGTGGACCCTTCCAAGGTGGGACCCAGTCTGGAGCAGGTAACCTGCCCCTCTCTACCCTGCCTCAGTAAGCCCAGGGCTGTAGAGGTCAGGGAGGCCAGTGGTGGACCCCAAAGGGCCCCCTGCCCAAAAGAACTCCCCAATCAGCAGATTAAGGGCACTGAAGCTAGCAAGCCTAGCCAAGTGAAAATAAAACAAACTCCTGAGGGATACCCCTTAAAATTAGCTAGGGACCTCCCCCAGATGGACACTGTTGGGCACAGCCAAACCTGAGGCCTAAAAACTCCAAACCTGACCTGTCCCTCCAGTAAGACAAACAGAGGGACTCAGCCTCCAGCTTTAGGTAGCCAGAGGTTGACCCTGAGAGCTCACAGCAACTCAGTCATGGAAAGAAAGGCACATATGGTGGATAGTGATAGGAGGAAGTTGAGCCCAAAATTAGTGGGGTCTCACTACAGTACTCCATCTCAGCACCAGCCTTTTACTTTGCCAAAACACACCACAGGTAAAGATTCCCTGTGGTGGAGACCCTCAGATACCCTTAGGGTGAGGGATTGCTTAGTGGACCATGAGATAGGAGGTAACCATGCCAGTGCATATACCACCTCATATGGCCACTCAGGCAATATAGGCTTACCTGGTCAAGGATAGCGTTATCTCCTTTCGTTTGGGGGGGGGGGGTTATGTAGGAAGGTGGATATCTGACTATGGTTACCCCCAACTTTTTGCCTGGTGTTTTGCTGGTTTTTCGACTTAGTTGACCTGGGACCCTGCTATTCAGGGCCCCAGGCCTACTGCTCTCTCTGTAAAATGGATTCCATGTACCATAGGTGCATATCTAATTGGATACTGAGTCACCTTATCAGTCCCTGTACAGTGTACCTTAGGTACCCAGGGCATAGGTGTACCCAGGGCCTACCAGGGGCTGCAGCATGTATTATGCCACCCCTGGCTGGCCATCCAAATATCCGTGCGAAAAAGAAGAAGGTCTAATGTCAACATTCAAAGGGTAAGGGAAAATGTACAGAAAGCACACAACTTAATTAAAAAAGGAGAAATGCATTTATTGTAGATATAGAAATAAAACAATCATATTAAAAACATTGCAAAAAACGATTCAAATAGTATCAACAGTTCTAAGAGTGACCTAATAATTCATTAATCATGTACATCTATCACATTTGCAAAAACTAATTTTTTTTAAAAAACCAAGACAACAGGCGAAATAGGACATAAATCACAATTATTGGAGGAATTTCATAAGAAAATCTGGTGGCGAACAATGTAAATCGACGCGCGTTTCGGTGTTACGGGGAACGCCTTCATCAGGAGCCACGAAAAAGCTGAAAAACATTAAAACCAGGGTTAAAAGACAACATAGTTATATTTCATATCCTTGACAAAACAGTGAGAAGCAATACTAAAAAGTGCTTTCATGACAGTAATCCCTACTTGTGTAGGTAAGGCATATATCTACACAAGGTACAAACTAGTAATTTAATATTTGAGCAGTGGTTAACAAGTAAAATATTCCAAGGTCGCAATGTAAGTCAACAAAGACCGGAGACAAGTTGGGATGGAGACAAAAAACTATGTGGTGACATATGATGTATAAAAAGGGTATGGTACTAGGTATGTCACCTGTAAGAGATAGAGAGTCCAAAGACAGCATATATTGTTGGACAGCGCTATCTAGATTGATATGACTTTGGAGGACAATGTCCAGGTGACAAAGTGGGTATCGCTATGGAGATATAGTATCTACCTAAATAACTAAATTCTTGTTCTAAAGTACCCAGATAGGAACGATCTACAGGATGTGCAACATCATATTGGAAGGTATAGAATTATTCTTACCTAAAACCTCTGATGGTATGTGTAACCGATTTCTCAGATAAATACAGAAAAACGATGCAATTCTTTTATTTTGCGTCTGTAATGAGGAGGAGATGTACGAAGGTATTTGTTATATTTCATCTCAAAAGATTATGGGCTGGCCATATGAGATAATGCCCATTAAATGTAGGTGTAAACAGAACCTATTGCTTACCGTTATTTAAAACACTTTTATGGATATAGTTAGTAAAAAGTAGTGTTTCACAGCCTTACAATCAGGATAATGTCTCTAAAATACAAAAAGAAAAGAAGTTCTGTTACTGTACTGGCTTCGGGTTTCTGAAAGAGGAACGGGCTACGAGTGGCAAGGTGAGATGGAATGTCAATCTTACCATAAGGCTGCTGGAGCATTCATGTCCCTTAAACAGAGGGAACCACAGGCTCGTATGTAGCCGCTTGAAGGTGGAAAAACCACAGTATGATGGGGTATTTCGTCAGTGGCGGTTGCTGGAAGACTGTCTGACAAAGTGGGGAAGCTCTAATTAGTCTAATTATACAGGCATTCTAAAATAACGTGTGCTCCAAATGTCACAACATGTCTTACCGTGAATGTCACGATCTAAATGTCTGCATATACACTTTCATTATGTCGAGAAGCTGCTGCTGATCCACAACCATTGGAGGGAGGCAATGCTTTGCTAATATTCTCCGCCCTAGATGGCAAGAAAAAGGCTACGTTTCAAACCGTGTTACTGGAACAATAACCTAGGTAAAAAAACACAGATACCGGGGGGGGGGAGGGATAAAGCGGGTTAGTATTCAATGCTGATAGATATTCAGGCTAGGTTAATAGGGAGTTTTACGGGAGAGACGGCTTACTTCAGTATCTTGCCGTGGAGAAAAGGGATTGCATTACGTGGCAAAAGCCCGTTAATATTAAATGCTGATGGATATTCAGGCTACGTTACTAGGAAGTATTGCGGGAGAGACGGCTTACATCAGTATCTTGCCGTGGAGAAAAAGGATAGCATTACATGGCAAAGGCACAACTCCAGTACGGACCTTGTGTCAAGTGAAAGGGGCACAAAGTATACAAACAGGGGAAAGGGGGGGGAAGGGGAAGGTTTCCCGCTAGATATTACGGGAGAGTACGCGAAAACTAACGCGGGACGTGACTTTAATGGTGATTATTACCGGGAATCAAGCAGTCGTCCGCGTGTGCAGCAACCAGGCGGGGGCCGTAGAACTATTCTCTGATGGCGACCCGTGGCCGTTGAAATACGACAAGAAACCGGCAGTATACACCTTGTTTCTGCAGATAAACAAGGGAAGGCAATAAGCAAAAGGGGGGACAAATCATGCTACATATTACGAAGTGATGAAAAGACGGAAGATATGGAGCGCGATGTTAGTTGCGGTTTAATTTCAGTTCTTACCGGGGATAAGGAAGTCTTCAATGTGTGCATCAACCTGTAGGCGCCGCGGAACTGATCTCAGCTGGCGTCCCACAGCCGTTGGGATAGGAAGTGAACACTGCAAAAGGGCAAGTCTTGCATTTAAATTCTGAGTAGCCCGGATGTGATTGATGACGCAAAGAAAGGTTGGCGTTTTTTTTAAAAAGTTTATTAAAGGGGAAGCATCCAAGCTAGAGGCTTCGAAGGAATATCTGTAGTAGCAAAGAGCTCCAGGTGGAGTATCTCTAGGTAACTTGTGAACTGATTAGTATATAGTAATTAGGTATTATCGGAAGTGGGTCAAAGGGAATATGTGCTACCAATATTCTAACGTTGGTAAGATGATAATGGGGAGAGCGGGAGCTCAAATGGAGTCATGAGCTCAAATGTAGTCATCAGAACTTTCCTTGTTCTTAGGGAAATATAACAATTTGATGGCCCATAGATAAAATGACAATATACAAAGATAGAAGATAATCATTCTTTTGAAGAAATTATGGTACATATATAGTAGATCATATCAAGGATGATCGATCTTGGGAAATTCTATACTCTTAATACCGCCAGTCAGTTTCATCCGTCTAGACTAGAGGGAACATTATAAGATTGCATTTTCCCAGGGGGTATCACTATTGAGTCCCCTTTTATGGGTATCAAGAACAAAAATCCAATAGACTTCTCTTTTTTTACGGATGGCGCATCCACCTTTGTTGTCCGGGGTTTTGATTTTTTCTAAGATGCGCCAGAGCAGATCTTCCACTTTATGGTCTGAGTCCAAGAAATGCTTTACTAATGGTGCTTGCAGTTTTTTAGTATTGATGGCTGATCTATGTTCTGTAAGTCGAGTATGGACGGACCTACAGGTTTCACCAACGTAGCCTAAGCCACACGGGCAGCTAATGAAATATACCACATTGGTGGTCTTGCAGTTCCATAGGTCAGTGGCTTTGGTATGGAAACCGTTGTGGGAAAAGGTATCTCCGCTGAGAATATTTTTGCACGATTTGCAGGAGGAGCAAGGGACTGTTCCTCGAACCGGAAGGTTGGTAAGTAATGATCGCTGCATCTGATTGTTATTTAATGTTTTAGTAGTAAATTTGGAATGGACAATCTTGTCCTTCAAATTCCTGTTTCTCCTATGGGCAAATAACGGCTTTGGAAGGGCAGCTGTGGAGGATGGATTGCAGTTCAAAATATGCCAATTGGCATTGATGATCTGCCTAACGCGTTCATTCATAGTTGAATGAGTTGTCACACACACGAGTTGTTCATTCACCTGTTTTTCTTTAGGGATCAAGAGAGCGTCTCGATCGAAGAATCGTGCTCGCTTGTATGAATTTCTTATCAATCTGTGTGGATATCCACGGTCCAAAAACTTTCTGCGCATTATAGCAGCTTGCCTGTCGAAATCAGCCAGGTTGGAGCAATTTCTACGGACTCTTAGAAATTGCGAGAAAGGAATTGCTTCTCTTTGACATTTGGGATGAAAACTACTAAAATGTAGTAGGGTGTTTCGGGCTGTAGTTTTAACAAAGAGATCTACTTCCAATTTTTTGTTCTTCACTCTGATTAGAAGATCTAGGAACTCGACCTGATATTCGTTGTAATGAGCAGTGAATTTCAAATTACTATCGGCCAAGTTGATCCACTCCAAAAACTCGAGCAGAGTTTCTTTCCCATTGGTCCAGATAAAGAAGATGTCATCTATGTATCTGGACCAATGGGAAATCGACTCAAAAAAGGGGGCAACCTCATTATCGATGAACTGCTCCTCGAAGCGAGACATGTATATGTTAGCTATGGAAGGGGCCACTGACGCTCCCATACTGACACCTCTAAGTTGACGGTAGATGTCATTTCCAAATTCAATGATATTCTCTGTCAAAACAATATACAAGCAATCTATTAGGAATTCCTTTGGGCTTCTAATTTCATGCTTCTCAATGAACCAATCAGTTGCTATGATGGCTTCGTCTATAGGGATGTTGCTGTAAAGGGCTTCAATGTCTAAAGTGACTAGTATATCTCTCCCCGGTATGATGTCCAGATTTTCTACTATATTTATCATATGGGAGGAGTCCTTTACGTATGATTTAATTTTTGGAATGTGAGGTCTTAAAAAGTAGTCCACAAATTTAGATAGGGATTCAGTAGGGGTGCCCAAGGTTGACACAATGGGTCTATATGGTGGGTTCTCTAAATTTTTGTGTATCTTCGGGAGACCGTAGATACACGCAGTCTTGGATTTGTTGTTATTCAAGAAATCGTAGTCTTTCTGGTTGATATCGCCAGTAGACAAAGCTACATCAGTCAATGTTCTAATTTTTTTACTGATGATATTAATCGGATTGCTAGTAATTTTGAGATAGGTGGAGCTGTCACTTAGCATTCTGTTCATGTTTTGCTCATAGTCTGTAGTGTTAAGGACAACGATGCCTCCACCTTTATCTGCACTCTTGATTGTCAAATCTTTATTATCCGAGAGTTCTTTGAGAGCTTGTGATTCTAGTTTAGTCATATTATATTTAGGTTTTGGGATGAATTTGAGGGTTCTTTCCAGTTTTTTAATAACTACTAGCTCAAAGGCTGCTACTTCTGGCCCTAGCTGATCTAAACTTGGGGTGAAGGTGGAGGGTAGGGAAATTTCATTTTGTCTTTGTTTGGTTAGATCATACAGATTATCGTCTTTATCTTGAAAAAACTTTCTCAGTCTTACTTTCCTAAAAAAAGCCACTATGTCTTTATAAAGTTCAAAAGAATTCACATACGCATGGGGAACGAATGAGAGACCTTTTGATAATAGGGCTTCACTGGAATCATCTAAAACTTTAGAGGATAAGTTAAAAATGGGAATCACATTCCCTGGCCCCAGTACTGTCTGTTTCGAGTTTCCCTTATGAACTGGGGTTCCTGTTGTTGATGTTGTGGGTGTTGGGCTTGTTGGTGTTGTGCTTGATGTTGGTGTTGTGCTTGATGCTGGTGTTGGTTCATTTGATAATTGCCTCTGGATTGTCCTTGGTTCTGAAATCTCACCCTGGGACGTCCTCGTCGAGGCCCCCTGTTCGATAAAAAAGGGCGTCGCTGAGGTCTGGAGTTGGCGTAGGAATTAAAACCGCCATCTGAATCAAAGTATGTATTGCTAGAACCCTCACCCTCTGAATCTGATGAGTCCGTAAAATTGTTTACTCTTTGTTGGGCATTCCTAGACTCATCAGTATAATGATTTTGTTGGTAAAAATCTTTATGTAAATAAGGGTATGCAACTTCCTCAGTGTAAAATCGCTTCTCCTTGTTAAGTTTATCTGTTTTACGCTTATTCAGGTAGTTGCTGAATGATTCTAGTTCTTGATTATACTCTTCTATTTTTTTGATGGCTTCATCTACTCCAGTGAGTTGTTTTAACTTCTCCTCTAAATCATCTATTTCTTTTTTTATGTCCAGGGCCAGTTCTTTAGATGTTGCCACTATCAATTTCATTAAATCACGGGAGCATCTGTTCGCTATGAAACTCCACTTTTCTAGGAATGTTCTGTGGTGTACGAAAAGGCCCGGTACATTGCGTACACGTAACCCACTGGGTATAATTCCTGTCTTAAGGTAAGCCAACATGAATTCCCCATGGGCTTCCATACGGATGAGTTTCCGTTTGAGATCTAGTAGTTGTCTACCTTCATCCTTACCTTTCGCTGATAGGGTAGTGTTACTGGCTGGGATTGTAGTACCTACTAAAGTGGCGAACTCTTCGTCCGTGAAGCCAAACGTTTTCATATTGGCCATGGCTGGGATAAAGGACAAAGAGGAGGGGGGAAAAGAAACAGAAAATTAACACACTGCTCAAATATTGTACAATAAATTTAATATAGTATCGATAATAACATCAAGAACGGATCAGCCCTGCACAGACAAGCTGTGGGAAAATCAATGTAACAATCAAGGACCCCCTGTTTCTAGAGAATAATCCGTAATCCAGGGAAATAATCAGTGCGAAAAAGAAGAAGGTCTAATGTCAACATTCAAAGGGTAAGGGAAAATGTACAGAAAGCACACAACTTAATTAAAAAAGGAGAAATGCATTTATTGTAGATATAGAAATAAAACAATCATATTAAAAACATTGCAAAAAACGATTCAAATAGTATCAACAGTTCTAAGAGTGACCTAATAATTCATTAATCATGTACATCTATCACATTTGCAAAAACTAATTTTTTTTTAAAAACCAAGACAACAGGCGAAATAGGACATAAATCACAATTATTGGAGGAATTTCATAAGAAAATCTGGTGGCGAACAATGTAAATCGACGCGCGTTTCGGTGTTACGGGGAACGCCTTCATCAGGAGCCACGAAAAAGCTGAAAAACATTAAAACCAGGGTTAAAAGACAACATAGTTATATTTCATATCCTTGACAAAACAGTAAGAAGCAATACTAAAAAGTGCTTTCATGACAGTAATCCCTACTTGTGTAGGTAAGGCATATATCTACACAAGGTACAAACTAGTAATTTAATATTTGAGCAGTGGTTAACAAGTAAAATATTCCAAGGTCGCAATGTAAGTCAACAAAGACCGGAGACAAGTTGGGATGGAGACAAAAAACTATGTGGTGACATATGATGTATAAAAAGGGTATGGAACTAGGTATGTCACCTGTAAGAGATAGAGAGTCCAAAGACAGCATATATTGTTGGACAGCGCTATCTAGATTGATATGACTTTGGAGAACAATGTCCAGGTGACAAAGTGGGTATCGCTATGGAGATATAGTATCTACCTAAATAACTAAATTCTTGTTCTAAAGTACCCAGATAGGAACGATCTACAGGATGTGCAACATCATATTGGAAGGTATAGAATTATTCTTACCTAAAACCTCTGATGGTATGTGTAACCGATTTCTCAGATAAATACAGAAAAACGATGCAATTCTTTTATTTTGCGTCTGTAATGAGGAGGAGATGTACGAAGGTATTTGTTATATTTCATCTCAAAAGATTATGGGCTGGCCATATGAGATAATGCCCATTAAATGTAGGTGTAAACAGAACCTATTGCTTACCGTTATTTAAAACACTTTTATGGATATAGTTAGTAAAAAGTAGTGTTTCACAGCCTTACAATCAGGATAATGTCTCTAAAATACAAAAAGAAAAGAAGTTCTGTTACTGTACTGGCTTCGGGTTTCTGAAAGAGGAACGGGCTACGAGTGTCAAGGTGAGATGGAATGTCAATCTTACCATAAGGCTGCTGGAGCATTCATGTCCCTTAAACAGAGGGAACCACAGGCTCGTATGTAGCCGCTTGAAGGTGGAAAAACCACAGTATGATGGGGTATTTCGTCAGTGGCGGTTGCTGGAAGACTGTCTGACAAAGTGGGGAAGCTCTAATTAGTCTAATTATACAGGCATTCTAAAATAACGTGTGCTCCAAATGTCACAACATGTCTTACCGTGAATGTCACGATCTAAATGTCTGCATATACACTTTCATTATGTCGAGAAGCTGCTGCTGATCCACAACCATTGGAGGGAGGCAATGCTTTGCTAATATTCTCCGCCCTAGATGGCAAGAAAAAGGCTACGTTTCAAACCGTGTTACTGGAACAATAACCTAGGTAAAAAAACACAGATACCGGGGGGGGGGGGGGGAATAAAGCGGGTTAGTATTCAATGCTGATAGATATTCAGGCTAGGTTAATAGGGAGTTTTACGGGAGAGACGGCTTACTTCAGTATCTTGCCGTGGAGAAAAGGGATTGCATTACGTGGCAAAAGCACGTTAATATTAAATGCTGATGGATATTCAGGCTACGTTACTAGGAAGTATTGCGGGAGAGACGGCTTACATCAGTATCTTGCCGTGGAGAAAAAGGATAGCATTACGTGGCAAAGGCACAACTCCAGTACGGACCTTGTGTCAAGTGAAAGGGGCACAAAGTATACAAACAGGGGAAAGGGGGGGGGAAGGGGAAGGTTTCCCGCTAGATATTACGGGAGAGTACGCGAAAACTAACGCGGGACGTGACTTTAATGGTGATTATTACCGGGAATCAAGCAGTCGTCCTACTGAATCCCTATCTAAATTTGTGGACTACTTTTTAAGACCTCACATTCCAAAAATTAAATCATACGTAAAGGACTCCTCCCATATGATAAATATAGTAGAAAATCTAGACATCATACCGGGGAGAGATATACTAGTCACTTTAGACATTGAAGCCCTTTACAGCAACATCCCTATAGACGAAGCCATCATAGCAACTGATTGGTTCATTGAGAAGCATGAAATTAGAAGCCCAAAGGAATTCCTAATAGATTGCTTGTATATTGTTTTGACAGAGAATATCATTGAATTTGGAAATGACATCTACCGTCAACTTAGAGGTGTCAGTATGGGAGCGTCAGTGGCCCCTTCCATAGCTAACATATACATGTCTCGCTTCGAGGAGCAGTTCATCGATAATGAGGTTGCCCCCTTTTTTGAGTCGATTTCCCATTGGTCCAGATACATAGATGACATCTTCTTTATCTGGACCAATGGGAAAGAAACTCTGCTCGAGTTTTTGGAGTGGATCAACTTGGCCGATAGTAATTTGAAATTCACTGCTCATTACAACGAATATCAGGTCGAGTTCCTAGATCTTCTAATCAGAGTGAAGAACAAAAAATTAGAAGTAGATCTCTTTGTTAAAACTACAGCCCGAAACACCCTACTACATTTTAGTAGTTTTCATCCCAAATGTCAAAGAGAAGCAATTCCTTTCTCGCAATTTCTAAGAGTCCGTAGAAATTGCTCCAACCTGGCTGATTTCGACAGGCAAGCTGCTATAATGCGCAGAAAGTTTTTGGACCGTGGATATCCACACAGATTGATAAGAAATTCATACAAGCGAGCACGATTCTTCGATCGAGACGCTCTCTTGATCCCTAAAGAAAAACAGGTGAATGAACAACTCGTGTGTGTGACAACTCATTCAACTATGAATGAACGCGTTAGGCAGATCATCAATGCCAATTGGCATATTTTGAACTGCAATCCATCCTCCACAGCTGCCCTTCCAAAGCCGTTATTTGCCCATAGGAGAAACAGGAATTTGAAGGACAAGATTGTCCATTCCAAATTTACTACTAAAACATTAAATAACAATCAGATGCAGCGATCATTACTTACCAACCTTCCGGTTCGAGGAACAGTCCCTTGCTCCTCCTGCAAATCGTGCAAAAATATTCTCAGCGGAGATACCTTTTCCCACAACGGTTTCCATACCAAAGCCACTGACCTATGGAACTGCAAGACCACCAATGTGGTATATTTCATTAGCTGCCCGTGTGGCTTAGGCTACGTTGGTGAAACCTGTAGGTCCGTCCATACTCGACTTACAGAACATAGATCAGCCATCAATACTAAAAAACTGCAAGCACCATTAGTAAAGCATTTCTTGGACTCAGACCATAAAGCGGAAGATCTGCTCTGGCGCATCTTAGAAAAAATCAAAACCCCGGACAACAAAGCTGGATGCGCCATCCGTAAAAAAAGAGAAGTCTATTGGATTTTTGTTCTTGATACCCATAAAAGGGGACTCAATAGTGATACCCCCTGGGAAAATGCAATCTTATAATGTTCCCTCTAGTCTAGACGGATGAAACTGACTGGCGGTATTAAGAGTATAGAATTTCCCAAGATCGATCATCCTTGATATGATCTACTATATATGTACCATAATTTCTTCAAAAGAATGATTATCTTCTATCTTGGTATATTGTCATTTTATCTATGGGCCATCAAATTGTTATATTTCCCTAAGAACAAGGAAAGTTCTGATGACTACATTTGAGCTCATGACTCCATTTGAGCTCCCGCTCTCCCCATTATCATCTTACCAACGTTAGAATATTGGTAGCACATATTCCCTTTGACCCACTTCCGATAATACCTAATTACTATATACTAATCAGTTCACAAGTTACCTGGAGATACTCCACCTGGAGCTCTTTGCTACTACAGATATTCCTTCGAAGCCTCTAGCTTGGATGCTTCCCCTTTAATAAACTTTTTAAAAAAAACGCCAACCTTTCTTTGCGTCATCAATCACATCCGGGCTACTCAGAATTTAAATGCAAGACTTGCCCTTTTGCAGTGTTCACTTCCTATCCCAACGGCTGTGGGACGCCAGCTGAGATCAGTTCCGCGGCGCCTACAGGTTGATGCACACGTTGAAGACTTCCTTATCCCCGGTAAGAACTGAAATTAAACCGCAACTAACATCGCGCTCCATATCTTCCGTCTTTTCATCACTTCGTAATATGTAGCATGATTTGTCCCCCCTTTTGCTTATTGCCTTCCCTTGTTTATCTGCAGAAACAAGGTGTATACTGCCGGTTTCTTGTCGTATTTCAACGGCCACGGGTCGCCATCAGAGAATAGTTCTACGGCCCCCGCCTGGTTGCTGCACACGCGGACGACTGCTTGATTCCCGGTAATAATCACCATTAAAGTCACGTACCGCGTTAGTTTTCGCGTACTCTCCCGTAATATCTAGCGGGAAACCTTCCCCTTCCCCCCCCCTTTCCCCTGTTTGTATACTTTGTGCCCCTTTCACTTGACACAAGGTCCGTACTGGAGTTGTGCCTTTGCCACGTAATGCTATCCTTTTTCTCCACGGCAAGATACTGATGTAAGCCGTCTCTCCCGCAATACTTCCTAGTAACGTAGCCTGAATATCCATCAGCATTTAATATTAACGTGCTTTTGCCACGTAATGCAATCCCTTTTCTCCACGGCAAGATACTGAAGTAAGCCGTCTCTCCCGTAAAACTCCCTATTAACCTAGCCTGAATATCTATCAGCATTGAATACTAACCCGCTTTATCCCTCCCCCCCCCCCCCCGGTATCTGTGTTTTTTTACCTAGGTTATTGTTCCAGTAACACGGTATGAAACGTAGCCTTTTTCTTGCCATCTAGGGCGGAGAATATTAGCAAAGCATTGCCTCCCTCCAATGGTTGTGGATCAGCAGCAGCTTCTCGACATAATGAAAGTGTATATGCAGACATTTAGATCGTGACATTCACGGTAAGACATGTTGTGACATTTGGAGCACACGTTATTTTAGAATGCCTGTATAATTAGACTAATTAGAGCTTCCCCACTTTGTCAGACAGTCTTCCAGCAACCGCCACTGACGAAATACCCCATCATACTGTGGTTTTTCCACCTTCAAGCGGCTACATACGAGCCTGTGGTTCCCTCTGTTTAAGGGACATGAATGCTCCAGCAGCCTTATGGTAAGATTGACATTCCATCTCACCTTGCCACTCGTAGCCCGTTCCTCTTTCAGAAACCCGAAGCCAGTACAGTAACAGAACTTCTTTTCTTTTTGTATTTTAGAGACATTATCCTGATTGTAAGGCTGTGAAACACTACTTTTTACTAACTATATCCATAAAAGTGTTTTAAATAACGGTAAGCAATAGGTTCTGTTTACACCTACATTTAATGGGCATTATCTCATATGGCCAGCCCATAATCTTTTGAGATGAAATATAACAAATACCTTCGTACATCTCCTCCTCATTACAGACGCAAAATAAAAGAATTGCATCGTTTTTCTGTATTTATCTGAGAAATCGGTTACACATACCATCAGAGGTTTTAGGTAAGAATAATTCTATACCTTCCAATATGATGTTGCACATCCTGTAGATCGTTCCTATCTGGGTACTTTAGAACAAGAATTTAGTTATTTAGGTAGATACTATATCTCCATAGCGATACCCACTTTGTCACCTGGACATTGTCCTCCAAAGTCATATCAATCTAGATAGCGCTGTCCAACAATATATGCTGTCTTTGGACTCTCTATCTCTTACAGGTGACATACCTAGTACCATACCCTTTTTATACATCATATGTCACCACATAGTTTTTTGTCTCCATCCCAACTTGTCTCCGGTCTTTGTTGACTTACATTGCGACCGTGGAATATTTTACTTGTTAACCACTGCTCAAATATTAAATTACTAGTTTGTACCTTGTGTAGATATATGCCTTACCTACACAAGTAGGGATTACTGTCATGAAAGCACTTTTTAGTATTGCTTCTTACTGTTTTGTCAAGGATATGAAATATAACTATGTTGTCTTTTAACCCTGGTTTTAATGTTTTTCAGCTTTTTCGTGGCTCCTGATGAAGGCGTTCCCCGTAACGCCGAAACGCGCGTCGATTTACATTGTTCGCCACCAGATTTTCTTATGAAATTCCTCCAATAATTGTGATTTATGTCCTATTTCGCCTGTTGTCTTGGTTTTTTAAAAAAAATTAGTTTTTGCAAATGTGATAGATGTACATGATTAATGAATTATTAGGTCACTCTTAGAACTGTTGATACTATTTGAATCGTTTTTTGCAATGTTTTTAATATGATTGTTTTATTTCTATATCTACAATAAATGCATTTCTCCTTTTTTAATTAAGTTGTGTGCTTTCTGTACATTTTCCCTTACCCTTTGAATGTTGACATTAGACCTTCTTCTTTTTCGCACTGATTATTTCCCTGGATTACGGATTATTCTCTAGAAACAGGGGGTCCTTGATTGTTACATTGGCCATCCAAATATGACACAACTGGCTGCACGACAGCTGGGGCAAGGTGGTGTAATCACCCTTTGCTTTAGATATAGTATTCCTATATCTAACCTTAAAATGGACACATGTATTCCTATCAGTCACTCCTATGGCAGGCCTTATCAATCCTGAAGGCAGAGTGCTTGGAATTATGTGAGATGGTGCTCTGGCATGAGCTGAGCCCGTTTGCAGCTTGCGGAACCAAGTCCAAATAGCTGTTCCATGATAACGCGTACCTTATACTCTTAAGTGCATTATAATCCTCGCGGTTATTTGCCAACTTTGGTATCGCTTTATCAAAACATGTCGAGTAAGGTGTCATACGAATTGGAATACTAACCCCTCGCCAATTCTGGCGACGGGGTTAGCATTCCACCCTTCTAGAGGGACACGACATGTATGTAACTGTGAACCCCGGTTAAAGTTAACTCCAGCCTCAGCATCACAAAATGGATGCTGCCACCACAGACGCAAGTCTGACCTCCTGCTGCTGGGAGTCTTTCCAGCGAGGAGAGCTTGGACAAAGGGTTTCCTGTCAGGGGCGGTGCTAGCACCATCCCAGACAGGGTTTTGTGTATCCCAGATAGGCAGGGCTGAGAGGAAGGTGACTGCAAGTGGCACCCTGGTGCTCACTGTGCATATGCCGGCTTAAACCAGTTCTAGGGGCACACCAGCCCCTGAGCTGGGGAAAGTCCGGACAAGGGAGAGGGGTGTAACCACCCCCCTCCTGGTCCCACCCATGGGCAGGACCTAGTCGCGTGCCAGCCCCTTTCTTTAGTATAAAGGTAGGAGCGGGCCCCCTTCCCAAATTAGATAATTCTGAATCTTGACTACTTTCCACGAAAGAACTCTTGAACATTTCTGAAGACTCTCCCTTGTGGCTAAGGAGTAGCCACCCTGCACCAGCGGGCACCATCTAAGCGCATGCGGTTTGCTGCACGTCCATCCTCCGGCTCAAGACTGCCCAGCTCGACGAGACCCAGATTCCCTGGCACCTCTGACCTCTACCTACATCATCAGCCCAGCTGAGATTCGTGGGTGTGACGAGACCTGAAGGGACCGGCCATCTTCAAAACTGCACGACGCTTATCCAGCACGACCGCCGAGGGAGCCTCGAGTGAGTGCTTTGGGGTTTGAGAAGCCCTAACCCTGAGCAGCTCCAGCACCGAAGTCCAGCCCCCCAGCATCCACAAGATCTGCGTGGGGCCCTTCTGCTCTTTGCTGCTCACCGCGTTGTCTGGCCACTTGCCTGCTGGCTTGTAGCCCTCCTGACGACCAACCACGACGATTGCATTGCTGGTCTGGTTGCTCCAGACTGTCCCTAGCTCCCCTCAAACAGAGGAGCACCCCGGACCCTCCTGGTCCACTCCAGACGCCATTTTGACTTCACCGCGTGGGCTTGCCTTTGCCAAGGCTTGTTGCTCCAATCCTGGTTTCAGCAGCGCCGACAGCAGAAACCTTTGTGGGACAGCTCGCACCTCCATCCTGGTTGCTGACAACGCCTCCTGGTCCGAGAGATTGCAGAGTCCAGCGTCGCCCACTCACCTGGTCGAGGTGACTTCATCCGGTGCCATCCTGGTGCCCACCTAATCACTGGCTAGTGATTAAGAACTGAGTCCCCTCTGCTTTCAGGTCGTCTCCATCATCGATCCAGGCTTGGATCACTCCGGACATCATCACTGGTCGCCTGCCAGCAACTTCTTCTTTCAGGCTCCATAGACTGTAACAAGGATTCCCGACGTCTTTTGAACCCTATACAGCCGCAGCCCCTGGGCTAGGTAACCTGAGCATTTCGGTGCTCCAACGTAGGTTCACTATCTAAGTGTCCAGATCCTTTTTCGTTTTCAGCCTAACTAGTCGGATTCGTCCGATAACTGTAACTTTACGAGATACTAGTATCCATAGACTTTGTCCCGCATCCCGCGTGAGAGTGCACACTCTGCACCCGACCTCCCTAGGCCTCCTGCTCCTAACCTGAAGGTTCAGTAGTGTAGTCCTAGCGATCCTGAAGCCTCTGGATCTAGTTACTTACCTGCTAGTATTTTGCATTCCACTTTTGTAGCATATGGTTTTTCGTGCCCCTCGTGCATTTGTGTAAATTGTGCAACTTAAAGTAATTTTCTTAAGAGTTTTGTTGTGTGCTTAGCTCCCTGACTCATAAAGAGATCAGGGTAGACTTGTTATAAATAAATATCCTTTTATTTTCATAACAACTTGTGTGGTGTCCTTTCACTTGGTGTTCAAGGGGTATATGTGATGGTATAACAGCTGGCTTAACACGCCCTCTAGAGTTTAGCCTAAAGACTCCTCTTGTCCACGCTACTAGGATAGCTGGTCTATAAGGTTGACTTACAACCAATCATCAATAAGGGTTGTTTGGAATGATACACAGTGATCACTAGAATAGTGAGCACTACATATCAGGCCAACTTCTCACATTGGTGAGCAGCGGTTGGGATTTGAGCTTGCTGTTGTTTTACCACACGTATCCTAAGAATATCATTTGAAAGATCACATAAGTACCAAGGTACATATAACTTAGCTTAGAATACTCTGAGTTCTACTGAACCAGCTGTTGTAGTTTAACAGGGCTTAGCACACCCTGACTACAACTCTTAGCAAGGGATCAGTAGGCAAACAAATAGTGTAGGTAAGTGCACCACTTACACCTCACTAGAAAAGCATGTCAGACAAAGGAGAGAACTCAGAGGCTCCCCTTATGTCAGTTGACCCTCCACAGGTCATGTCAAGATATGCAGCTCTTAGCTTCCAGGAGATGAGACAAGTGTGTACCTCCAGGAAGCTAAAACAGGGTTCTAACCCTACCATCCCATTTCTGATAGGTCCCTTAGAGGGAACCCTTGGGAACCCTGACCTCAACCTCAATGGAACAGTAAGTGAAGGAGAGGAAGAGGATCAGGAGTTGTCAGGGGATGAGGCAGACAAGGGTCAGGTAGAAGTCAGTAGACTCACCAGGACCAACTTAAGCAGGCATGAAAATGGACTTGGGGGACCCCCAGGCCCACTCTCAGGCAGGCCTAACTTTGGGAGTGGACGAGTTAGGTCTCTATCCAGAGGCTCTAACAGATCCATTCGTACCAATGGCTCTCAGACCTCTTCTCACAGAGGGATCACATCCCCTCAGAGAAGAGAGCATGAAGCAAAGATGAGGGAAGTCAATCTGAGGATTGAAAGGGAAGAACTTGCCCTGGCCAAAGAGACTTGCCTTTGCTAGAGAGCAGAAATTGAGTGGGGCAGACCCCACTGGTGGCAGCATTCTCCCAAGAGAAAAAGACAGGAGTTTAGACACTAGACACCTGAGTAAGATAGTGCCCCCCTTTAAACAAGGGGATGACATCTACAAATGGATGACTGCTTTGGAGAGGGCCTGCACTGTCCAGTGCATCCCCCAGAGTCAGTGGGCAGCTATCTTGTGGCTCTCCTTTGAAGGCAAAGGTAGAGATAAGCTCCTCACTACTAGAGCTGAGGATGCTAACAATTACCAAGTCCTGAAGAATACACTGATTGGTGGGTTTGGCTTAACAACTGAGCAGTACAGGTTGCTGTTCAGGGACACCCAGAAAACTCAGTCTCAGGACTGGGCTGACTTTGTTGATTGTGCCACTAAGGCTCTAGAAGGCTGGCTATTGGGTAGTAAAGTTACTGACTTCACAGGATTCTATAATCTTATTATGAGAGAGCAAGTCTTAAATAATTGTCAGAATCAGTTATTACACCAGCACCTGGTAGACTCTGATCTGACCTCTCCACAGGAATTGGGTAAGAGGGCAGACAAATGGGTCAGAACCAGGATTAGGCCTAAGAACCAGGGTGGTGACCAAAAGAAGGAATCAACCAAGCCTCAAGAGAAGGGTGGGAATAAATCTTCTGATCAAACCCCAGGGCCCCAAAAATCCTCTGAAAAGGGTGGGTCCCAAAATCCTCCCAATTCCCAAAAGAAACCTTATTGTCATACCTTCAAACAGGTGGGCCATTACAAAACTGACAGCAGTTGCCCAAGGGCCAACGGCAATAAGGAGAACATACCCCCAAGTAAAACTTCCCAGCCTCCTGTTACTACTAGTAGTAATCCCCCAGGTGGTGGGAGTGCCCCCAAGAATCTGGGTGCATTTACTTTGGGAGTTCCTGGGGACTCTGGCCTAACCAGGTCCTCTGACTTAGATACTCTTGTCTGTGAGACTGGCATGGGGTTTGCCAACTTCACAGCTTGTCCCAACACTTTGGGCAAGTACAGACAGGAGCCCCTCATCAATGGTTCATAAGTTGAGGCCTACAGAGACACAGGGGCTAGCATCACCATGGTGACTGAGAGCCTAGCCCCCTCAAGGCAACTTATACCTGGAGCCACATACCAGGTAACCAACATTGATGGAGTGCAGAGAGATCATCCCATAGCAGTGGTCAATCTCAGCTGGGGAGGTGTCACTGGCCACAAGAGATTGGCAGTGTCACCAAACTTGCCTGTAGATTGCCTACTGGGGAATGATTTAGAGATCTCAGCCTGGGCTGAGGTAGAACAAGAAACCCATTTTAAAATGGTAAACCTCCATGGTAAGGTTAGTGGGGCAGTGATAGCCACAGCCCCAGTCCAAGATGTCCTCCCTGAACAGGTCACGAGGGCTGTGCCAGTCACAGCCCAATCTCAGACAGATTCCTTCCCTGAACAGGTTGGCAATGCTGTGATGGTCACAGCCAATACCCAAACTGAGTGCCTTCCTGAAAAGGTTGGTGGAGTTGTGATGGCCATAGCTCAAACTCAGACAGATAATAGTGTTGTGAAGCCTGAAACTATGGATCACTCCACTCAGATAGAGAGCATTGAGGAGGAAAAGAAATCTCCCTCCCACCAGACTTTAGGAAAGGATCAGCCTCCTCATGGAACTGATCTTACCCCTTGTGAAGGAACTGCCCCAGAGGTAGTCAGGCCTAGCCTGGCAGAACCCCTGATGTCAGTGGACCCTTCCAAGGTGGGACCCAGTCTGGAGCAGGTAACCTGCCCCTCTCTACCCTGCCTCAGTCAGCCCAGGGCTGTAGAGGTCAGGGAGGCCAGTGGTGGACCCCAAAGGGCCCCCTGCCCAAAAGAACTCCCCAATCAGCAGATTAAGGGCACTGAAGCTAGCAAGCCTAGCCAAGTGAAAATAAAAATAACTCCTGAGGGATACCCCTTAAAATTAGCTAGGGACCTCCCCCAGATGGACACTGTTGGGCACAGCCAAACCTGGGGCCTAAAAACCCCAAACCTGACCTGTCCCTCCAGTAAGCCAAACAGAGGGACTCAGCCTCCAGCTTTAGGTAGCCAGAGGTTGACCCTGAGAGCTCACAGCAACTCAGTCATTGAAAGAAAGGCACATATGGTGGATAGTGATAGGAGGAAGTTGAGCCCAAAATTAGTGGGGTCTCACTACAGTACTCCATCTCAGCACCAGCCTTTTACTTTGCCAAAACACACCACAGGTAGAGATTCCCTGTGGTGGAGACCCTCAGATACCCTTAGGGTGAGGGATTGCTTAGTGGACCATGAGATAGGAGGTAAACATGCCAGTGCATATACCACCTCATATGGCCACTCAGGCAATATAGGCTTACCTGGTCAAGGATAGCCTTATCTCCTTTCGTTTGGGGGGGGGGGGTTATGTAGGAAGGTGGATATCTGACTATGGTTACCCCCAACTTTTTGCCTGGGTTTTTGCTGGTTTTTCGACTTAGTTGACCTGGGACCCTGCTATTCAGGGCCCCAGGCCTACTGCTCTCTCTGTAAAATGGATTCCATGTACCATAGGTACATATCTAATTGGATACTGAGTCACCTTATCAGTCCCTGTACAGTGTACCTTAGGTACCCAGGGCATAGGTGTACCCAGGGCCTACCAGGGGCTGTAGCATGTATTATGCCACCCCTGGCTGGCCATCCAAATATGACACAACTGGCTGCACGACAGCTGGGGCAAGGTGGTGTAATCACCCTTTGCTTTAGATATAGTATTCCTATATCTAACCCTAAAATGGACACATATGTTCCTATCAGTCACTCCTATGGCAGGCCTTATCAATCCTGAAGGCAGAGTGCTTGGAATTATGTGAGATGGTGCTCTGGCATGAGCTGAGCCCGTTTGCAGCTTGCCGAACCAAGTCCTAATAGCTGTTCCATGATAACGCGTACCTTATACTCTTAAGTGCATTATAATCCTCGCGGTTATTTGCCAACTTTGGTATCGCTTTATCAAAACATGTCGAGTAAGGTGTCATACGAATTGGAATACTAACCCCTCACCAATTCTGGCAACGGGGTTAGCATTCCACCCTTCTAGAGGGACACGACATGTATGTAACTGTGAACCCTTGTTAAAGTTAACTCGAGCCTCAGCATCACAAAATGGATGCTGCCACCACAGACGCAAGTCTGACCTCCTGCTGCTGGGAGTCTTTCCAGCGAGGAGAGCTTGGACAAAGGGTTTCCTGTCAGGGGCGGTGCTAGCACCATCCCAGACAGGGTTTTGTGTATCCCAGATAGGCAGGGCTGAGAGGAAGGTGACTGCAAGTGGCACCCCGGTGCTCACTGTGCATATGCCGGCTTAAACCAGTTCCAGGGGCACACCAGCCCCTGAGCTGGAGAAAGTCCGGACAAGGGAGAGGGGTGTAACCACCCCCCTCCTGGTCCCACCCATGGGCAGGACCTAGTCGCGTGCCAGCCCCTTTCTTTAGTATAAAGGTAGGAGCGGGCCCCCTTCCTAAATTAGATAATTCTGAATCTTGACTACTTTCCACGAAAGAACTCTTGAACATTTCTGAAGACTCTCCCTTGTGGCTAAGGAGTAGCCACCCTGCACCAGCGGGCACCATCTAAGCGCATGCGGTTTGCTGCACGTCCATCCTCCGGATCAAGACTGCCCACCTCGACGAGACCCAGATTCCCTGGCACCTCTGACCTCTACCTACATCATCAGCCCAGCTGAGATTCGTGGGTGTGACGAGACCTGAAGGGACCGGCCATCTTCAAAACTGCACGACGCTTATCCAGCACGACCGCCGAGGGATCCTCGAGTGAGTGCTTTGGGGTTTGAGAAGCCCTAACCCTGAGCAGCTCCAGCACCGAAGTCCAGCCCCCCAGCATCCACGAGATCTGCGTGGGGCCCTTCTGCTCTTTGCTGCTCACCGCGTTGTCTGGCCACTTGCCTGCTGGCTTGTAGCCCTCCTGACGACGAACCACGACGATTGCATTGCTGGTCTGGTTGCTCCAGACTGGCCCTAGCTCCCCTCAAACAGAGGAGCACCCCGGACCCTCCTGGTCCACTCCAGACGCCATTTTGACTTCACTGCGTGGGCTTGCCTTTGCCAAGGCTTGTTGCTCCAATCCTGGTTTCAGCAGCGCCGACAGCAGACACCTTCGTGGGACAGCTCGCACCTCCATCCTGGTTGCCGACAACGCCTCCTGATCCGAGAGATTGCAGAGTCCAGCGTCGCCCACTCACCTGGTCGAGGTGACTTCATCCGGTGCCATCCTGGTGCCCACCTAATCACTGGCTAGTGATTAAGAACTGAGTCCCCTCTGCTTTCAGGTCGTCTCCATCATCGATCCAGGCTTGGATCACTCCGGACATCATCACTGGTCGCCTGCCAGCAACTTCTTCTTTCAGGCTCCATAGACTGTAACGAGGATTCCCGACGTCTTTTGAACCCTATACAGCCGCAGCCCCTGGGCTAGGTAACCTGAGCATTTCGGTGCTCCAACGTAGGTTCACTATCTAAGTGTCCAGATCCTTTTTCGTTTTTAGCCTAACTAGTCGGATTCGTCCGATAACTGTAACTTTACGAGATACTAGTATCCATAGACTTTGTCCCGCATCCCGCGTGAGAGTGCACACTCTGCACCCGACCTCCCTAGGCCTCCTGCTCCTAACCTGAAGGTTCAGTAGTGTAGTCCTAGCGATCCTGAAGCCTCTGGATCTAGTTACTTACCTGCTAGTATTTCGCATTCCACTTTTGCAGCATATGGTTTTTCGTGCCCCTCGTGCATTTGTGTAAATTGTGCAACTTAAAGTATTTTCTTAAGAGTTTTGTTGTGTGCTTAGCTCCCTGACTCATAAAGAGATCAGGGTAGACTTGTTATAAATAAATATCCTTTTATTTTCATAACAACTTGTGTGGTGTCCTTTCACTTGGTGTTCAAGGGGTATATGTGATGGTATAACAGCTGGCTTAACACGCCCTCTAGAGTTTAGCCTAAAGACTGCTCTTGTCCACGCTACTAGGATAGCTGGTCTATAAGGTTGACTTACAACCAATCATCAATAAGGGTTGTTTGGAATGATACACAGTGATCACTAGAATAGTGAGCACTACATATCAGGCCAACTTCTCACAATTTCCCCCACACATTAGCCAACACGTGTTTTGTCCCTGGAAATTAGTTTTTCTTTAGTCTTCATCAGGGCTAGAACAGTAATTAATATAAAATGTAATCTTACTACAAGCTGATAAAAATAATGACTCCACCATAGTCCCTGTGGTTGAAACAATAGTACATAATGAAGTATAATTTGTAACAGACAAAGGGCCCGATGTAGGTAAATCTAATTTACCACTTCTAAAATACCGAATCATACCGATTCGGTATTTAAGAAGTGGTAAATTAGAGGGGGGGGGGGGAAATGTAGGTAATTCAGAATCTGTAAATACCGAATCGGTAAGATTCGGTATTTACCGATTCTATAAATACCGAATCGTTATCCCCCATTGATTCCTATGGGCCTTGAAGCCCATAGGAATCAATGTCAAGTCAAGTCAAGTTTAAATTTGTATAGCGCACTAATCACCCAGAGGGTCTCAAGGCGCTTGAGGGAGGGGGGGGGGGGGGGGGGGGGGGGGGGGGAACTTTACTTATCGAATATCCAAGTTTTTAGTTGTTTTCTGAAGGAGAGGTGGTTCTGTGTAAGGCGGAGGTGGGTGGGGGAGAATTTTAGGTCTTGGCCGCTAAGTAGGAGAAGGATCTTCCTCCCAAGGTGGATCTTTGGATGCGTGGAATTGCGGCGAGGGCTTGATTGGACGATCGTAGTAGGCGGGTAGGGGTGTAAAAGGACAGTCACGTGTTGAGGTATTCGGGTCCTGGGTCGTATAGGGCTTTGTGTGCATGGGTGAGGAGACGGAACGTTATTCTCTTGTTGACTGGGAGCCAGTGGAGGTCTTTCAGGTGACCGGAAATGTGAGCTTGGCGGGGGATGTCTAGGATGAGTCTGGCTGAGGCGTTTTGGATGCGTTGGAGTTTTTTCTGTAGTTTGGCTGTGGTTCCGGCGTAAAGGGTGTTTCCGTAGTCCAGTCGGCTTGTGACCAATGCATGGGTGACCATCTTTCTAGTTTCGGTGGGGATCCAACTGAAGATTTTTTTGAGCATACGTAGGATGTTGAAGCATGATGATGAGACGGCGTTGACTTGTCTGGTCATCGAGAGGGAGGAGTCCAGGATGAAGCCCAGGTTACGTGCGTGGTCCGTTGGTATGGGTGCGGTTCCCAGGGCCGGTGGCCACCATGAGTCGTCCCAGCCGGAGGGGGATGATCCTAAGATGAGGACTTCCGTTTTGTCCGAGTTCAGTCTTAAATGGCTGTTCTTCATCCACTCGGCTACTTCTTTCATCCCTTCGTGTAGGTTGGTTTTGCCGGTGTTTGGGTCTTTTGTGAGGGAGAGGATCAGCTGGGTGTCGTCTGCGTAGGAGATAATGTTAAGGTTGTGTTGGCGCGCGATGGATGCGAGGGGGCTCATGTATACGTTGAAGAGGGTGGGACTGAGTGAAGATCTTTGTGGTACGCCGCAGATGACTTCAGTGGCCTCTGATCTAAAAGGGGGGATGGCGGACTCTCTGGGTTCTTCCGGCGAGGAAAGAGATGATCCAGTCCAATGCTTTTCCTTGTATTCCGACGTTGCTGAGGCGTTGTATAAGGGTGCTATGACAGACTGTGTCGAAGGCTGCGGAGAGGTCAAGTAGGATGAGGGCGGCTGTTTCTCCGTTGTCCAGTAGAGTTCGAATGTCGTCTGTTGCTGCGATGAGGGCGGTCTCTGTGCTGTGTTTGGCTCGGAAGCCGGACTGTGAAGGGTCAAGGGATTTGTTGGATTCGAGGAAGGCGGCGAGTTGACTGTTGACGGCTTTCTCAATGACTTTGGCCGGGAATGGGAGGAGCGAAATGGGGCGGTAGTTCTTAAGTTCAGTGGGGTCATTTGGTAAATTCCGATTGTTGCAAGGGTGCAGGGGGTGTCACTTTGACACCCTCTAGCACCCCAATTCCGGACTTGTGTGCCATGTGGCACACAGACATGCCCTAAGGGCATGTCTGTGTGTCACATTGCACAGGTGTGCATGCACAGATGTGCATGCACACCTGTATTCGGTATTTTACCATCCAATAGGATTGGGTGGTAAAATACTGATTCTTAAAGCCCTGTGGCACTCTGACATGTGCCAGCTACATCTGCATTTACAAAATCGGTATTTTACCGAATCTGTATTTACCGATTTGGTAATTTTACTGAATCGGTAAATACAGAATCGGTAAAATACCGATTCTGTAAATGCATGCCCTACATCCGGAAACCGTAATACCGGTCGGAAACGGCCGAATTCGGCCGTTTCCGACCGGTATTAGGGCACCTACATCGGGCCCAAAGTAAGAACTGGAAATTCCCCAAAAAAGATATATGAGTAAATAAACATTCCTAATATGTGACCAAACTGACCGAATCACAATCACTGGTGAAGTAAACTCTCAAATGAATTGTGATAAAACAATTTTATGTTGAGATGGATTACTATAAATGAATATGATTATTATTTTACAGTCCTTACATTTGAGCTTGTTTGATTATTGAGTATAGGATTTGAGAAATGTTTCTATCTTCAGCGCTTTTGGGATCATTGTTGCTGTGATTGTATTTGGATGCCTCACACGCGTAGCGCCTCTGCTATCTATCTGCCTCCGTCAGCGCTATTGGGATCATTGTTGTTGTATTTGTGCCATTGATGCTGTATTTGTGTAGCGCTTCAGTTTTAATTGTGCTTACTGCTCACTCGCTATATCCTTGTTACTGTTACCCCTGTCTGCCTCCCCTCGGACCCTCCATTTTGTTGTTGTTGATCTCCCCAGGCCCTCCCCTCAGCCTCACTACCGCCTCCGAGCTGCTGACCCTCCCACGCTCCGCCCCCTCCACTGTCCATTAATGTCAGATGGTCCCACGCGCTACGGCCACGCCGAAGGTGCGCCAAAGGTAAGCCCGTCTACGCCCGTCCGCGCCTGGACCGCGCCCAGCGCCAGACCCCCTGACCCTCGCGCTGCCCAGCCCTCCCGCATTACCTACAATGCCGCCACCCTCCTAGCCCTTAACCCCGGTCGCGCCCCCAACTGCGTCCAAGCCGCCCCTGGACAAACCCATGGACCTTTCTCCTGCTACTCCTGCAAATTCAGCGGCACCGACAACATCTCCGCTACGACCACACCACTGACTCCCGACCCCAACCACCTACAATGCATCCTTCTCAACACCCGTTCAGTCCACAGGCACGCCATTGACCTATGGAATCTACTAGACACCATCTCTCCAGACGTCGCCTTCCTAACAGAAACATGGATGAACGCTTCCTCCGCCCCAGACATCACCATTGCCATCCCTGAAGACTATAAGATCACTCGCAAAGACCGTACCAGCCACACAGGAGGAGGAATCGCTATCGTCCATAAGAAATCAATCCGCATCTCAACCAGCTCTGACGCCAACCTCGCCAACTCCGAACACCTTCACTTCCAGATCCACATCGACCCCAAAACCACACTCAGAGGCACCCTCCTCTACAGACCACCAGGACCCCGCGCAAAATTCAGTGAAGACATCACGGACTTCATCACTCCACACGCGCTCCCCTCCAAAGAATACATCCTTCTGGGAGACCTCAACTTTCACCTTGAAAAGATCAACGACCGCAACACCACCACCCTCCTGGACAACCTCGCCAACCTCGGACTTAAACAACTGGTCACTTCCCCCACCCACATCGCAGGTCACACACTCGACCCCATCTTCACCTCCAGCAATCATGTCTCCTTCAGCCACACTACGGATCTCCTCTGGACTGACCACAGCTGCGTTCACTTCACCTACAACAAGACCAAACCCGCCAACCACCCCCAACCGACTCTGCAAAGAAACTGGAACAAAATCACCACCGACCAGATCTCCTCATCGCTCCTTCTAAACACCCCAGCCCACTCCTCGGACCCAAACCTAGCCACCGCCAACTTCACCCTATGGTTATTCAACACCGCCGACACCTTAGCACCACTGAAAAAACGTCAAAGCAAACCTGGCAACAAGAAGGCCTCATGGTTCAACGATGATCTTAAGAAGTCCAAGAAACTCTGCCGCACCCTTGAAAAAGCGTGGAAAAAAGACCCAACCACCAGCACCAAGGACGCCTTCAAAAACGCCACCCGCACTCACCACCAACTAATCCGAAAGGCCAAGAAAACAGCATTCAAGGATCGACTTGACAACAACGCCCACAACAGCAAAGAACTTTTCAACATCGTCAAGGAGTTTTCCAATCCCTCGGCCAACTCCAACGACATCACCCCCTCTCAAGCCCTCTGCGACTCCCTAGCCTCATTCTTCCACAACAAGATTGCAGACATCCACAACAGCTTCGACAACCAACCCGGAGCCCAACCCACCCAACCACATGCTGAACACTCTCCCCCCGCGAACACCCTTAACGACTGGAACCCAATCTCCACTGAGGACACCATCCGCCTGATGAACTCCATCCACTCAGGATCCCCCACAGACCCATGTCCTCACCACATCTTCAACAAAGCAGACTCCGTCATAGCACCGCACCTCCGAGACGTCATCAACTGCTCCTTCAACTCCGCCACCTTTCCGGAAAACTGGAAACACGCTGAACTCACCGCCCTTCTGAAAAAACCCACAGCGGACCCCACCGAACTCAAAAATTACCGCCCCATCTCGCTCCTTCCATTCCCGGCCAAAGTAATTGAGAAAGCTGTCAACAACCAGCTCGCCGCTTTCCTCGAAGCCAACAAATCCCTCGACTCCTCACAATCTGGCTTCCGAGCAAAACACAGCACTGAGACCGCCCTCATCGCAGCAACAGACGACATTCGAACTCTACTGGACAATGGAGACACAGTCGCCCTCATCCTCCTCGACCTCTCTGCAGCATTCGACACAGTCTGCCACAGCACCCTTTTACAACGCCTCAGAAACATCGGAATACAAGGAAAAGCACTTGAATGGATCACCTCGTTCCTCACCGGAAGAACCCAGAGAGTCCGCCTTCCACCATTCAAGTCCGAGGCCACCGAAGTCATCTGTGGCGTACCACAAGGATCCTCTCTCAGCCCCACCCTCTTCAACGTATACATGAGCCCCCTCGCGACCATCGCCCGCCAACACAACCTCAACATCATCTCTTACGCGGATGATACTCAACTGATCCTTTCTCTCACCAAAGACCCCAGCACCGCCAAAACTAACCTACACGAAGGAATGAAAGAAGTTGCTGAATGGATGAAACACAGCCGTCTGAAACTGAACTCAGATAAAACAGAAGTCCTCATCCTAGGTACATCCCCCTCTGCATGGGACGACTCTTGGTGGCCGGAAGCCCTTGGAAAAGCACCCATCCCAACAGACCACGCACGGAACCTAGGCGTTATCCTGGATTCTTCACTTTCAATGAACAGACCAGTCAGTGCCGTATCCTCATCTTGCTTCAACATTCTTCGCATGCTCAAAAAAACATTTCGATGGATCCCCACCGAAACCAGGAAAACAGTCACCCATGCTCTGGTCACGAGCCGACTGGACTACGGAAACACCCTCTACGCAGGCACTACCGCTAAACTCCAAAAGAAACTCCAACGAATCCAAAACGCCTCAGCCAGAATTATATTAGACATCCCACGCAACGAACACATCTCTGGTCACCTGAAAGACCTCCACTGGCTACCCGTCAATAAGAGAATCACTTTCCGACTGCTAACCCACGCACACAAATCACTCTACGACATCGGACCAGAATGCCTCAACTCAAGACTGTCCTTCTACACCCCCTCCCGCCAACTACGTTCCTCCAGCCAAGCCCTCGCCACTGTACCTCGCATCAACAAGACCACCATGGGAGGCAGATCCTTCTCTTACCTGGCTGCTAAAACATGGAACTCACTCCCACTCACCTTCGCCTTACCCAGAACCACCTAGCTTTCAGAAAACAACTTAAAACGTGGATATTTGACAAGTAATCCTCCCTCCCCCCCCTTAGCGCCTTGAGACCCTCTGGGTATGTAGTGCGCTTTATAAATTCTCTGACTTGACTTGACTTGACTTGAGTTGAGAAATCGCTACCGTCTGTTCACTTCTTAATTTGGGGTTTAATTTTCCTTTGATATTCCCTTAATTCTTTCATGACTCGTTTGGTGGGTGCCAATTGTTGATGGTGTGTCACATCATATATTTGTTTTACCACAACTAATTTGAGAGTTTACTTCACTAATGTTTGTAAATGTGAATCTATGCATTCAAAACAATCTAAGGCCACCAGTCCTTCCGGAATTAGGGGAATAATCTTCTGAATAATTTACATCTTAAATGGACATTCTGTAACGCTATCACTGGTTTGTGGCCTCCTGTCATCTTTAGTACCAAGAAATGATTGAATTAATATCTCTCTTTTGCTCCAGCAGTGGCACCAGCTAAATTGTTTTCATTACTATTAGTGAATATATGGTGGCTCTCTTTGCCTCCCTCTTGATGGAACTGGGAGGTATGACTACATATGATCACAGTCTCTGGAGGAAGAGACGATTACTTAATATGATAGCCCTCCCTGGCAAACTTAAGATCCAGGCATCTCAGGTGGACTGTTCCCATGTTAATCCGAATGTCTCTTTTTTTTGGTCTCCAACTGGCCACTCTTGGACATTTAAAGCATAGTCAGTAGAGCTGTGATCTACTGGGTGAAGAAAACGTCTCCTTCTACTCAAGCTGACATCTGAAATTCTTACCCTTCTGTCTTCTTGTGTTGGGACTTTGGGCCATAGAACTGCTGGAAGGTTGTCAAAAGAGTTTGTGGATGCTTGATTTGTTAGAGCTGAGGATTCTAAAGATTGACAAAAAGAAGAATGCTTCTTTTCTTTAAATAGCGGATGGAGCGCCTCTTCCAGCTCTGCCCCAAACAACTTAACCCCCTCTAAGGGCATTTACTAGGCTACATATTTCAGTCATGTATCTGTATGCCAGTCTCTCAACTACACATTCCTTCTCGCTGCGCCTGTTGCCCCTTCAGTCAGAGCAGATCCTTAAACAACCTAGAAGGAAATATCTGACAAGAATTCCACTTGTCTTTTCATAGCTTCAAGAAGGGCAAACACTCTGATCCCGCCTGAATAGCTTTGAAGAGTTCCTTAAAATAAGAAATCAAGGATTTCCTGGTTCAAGCCTCATAAATCCTCGTGCTCATGGAAAGATGGGTGCAGGTCTTCTTTAAAGCAGATTGAATCTTCTTATCCAATGCATCCGAAAATATTCTCTTCCACTATTAATATTCTTCTCACCAAGCAGGCCACCAAAGAATCAACATTCTGAGATATTCTTCTCCATATCCACAATAGGACAGAGTCTGGACATAAATATGGAAATGTTAATTCCACCCAGGTCTTGCCGCTCTCAAAGGATTACATCCACCACATGCTGGTGCAATGGAAACCCCAACAGAGGATATAGATAAAATTACCTTAGTACTGTATCTGATTATCAGAAGGGGGATTCTTCAACGGGGAAACCAATATTCTTGCATATTTTCAAATGGATCTTTTACAAAATCGCTTTATCTATACACTTTCCGCTTTGGTCTGAGGGAGGAGTCTCAAATTATTTTGCATCAAAATTTTAATCCTTACTAAGGGACCGATTACGATGGCGGGCGGAACACCGGCCGTACCACCATAGCAATGTGAAAAGGCCACCCCTATGGCTCGCGTCGGCACCACCGGTCCCATTACGATACACTGTGGGGAAAATACACCCGTCGCAGTCGGAATCCATGAAACACTACCGTGCATGTGAGGAAAATCAGAAACACCATCCACGGCGGTCCTATTCGCCGCGGCAAACTCACAAACCACCAATACAGCACCGGAATTTCCGCCAGTGCAATTATGATGGCACCACGGTGCCTGCGTAACAACCGCGTGTTACCGACCGCCGTGAATGTCAATAATGATGAATGTGAGCCACGGAGACCGGACCACCGCGGTCCAACTACGGCAGTATTTCGGAATTAGTAATGGCGGTCGAAGGCTATTACAGCACAAAACCTACTATTGTGGAAGTGCAACTGGCTCAGCCAATAGAAACAATTAACACATCCCATTGACAGATGCCCCTGGAACACATAAATTACAAATCCCAGCTCAACACCGACAACACACCTGACATGAATATACACCCGAAAACACACTCACATAGCTGAGCATAAAAGCAGGCCCTGCCTAATCCACATTCCCCATCAAAACTCCAGAAGCGAAGGGCCCTACCCCATCACACAAACAAAAGACAAACATCAACACATCACACAATCACAAACACACCCACAACCCACACATCATCATCACCACAACTGCCCTCACAACCACTCAGCACATCACACACTATGGCATAGAAAATGCCAAAATTCACTGATGGTGAGTTGTCAGTCATGGTGAATGAGAGCATAAGAGTAGAGCCATACATCTTAGGAAGCAAGGTACAACAGACATCAGCAGCCAGACAAAGTCAATTATGGCAAAGGATAGTGGACAGAGTCAATGCTGTAGGGAAAGTTCCATGCAACAGGAAGGAGATCAGGAAGAGGTGGAGTGACCTCAAGAGCAAGGTCAAGGAGAAGAGCAGCAAGAACCGTGAGCTGGCCAACCGTACTGGCAGTGGACCTCCCAACCCACCAAGAACATTCAACCCATGGGAAGAGAGTTGCACTGGAATTGAGGGTGGATTGGAGTCTGGTAAGTACCAACACAATACTGCCATAACACTGCAATGTAGCATCTTGCACAACTGTAAAGCAACTGTTCCTAGGCCCAAATCTCGTCATGTTCCAAACACTCCCCCCAAACATATCCCACAGATCCCACATCAACTCACTCTCATTCAGCACAAATGTACCTATCAGTATTTTAGTGGTGGCACATGTACAGGCAGCCTACACTACAACTCCCACCAGGCCCATTTGTACCACAGCTGAGTAGGATGTAGCACTACCTCAGAAGTATGTGGCAGCAATTCCATTTGTCCACCTTCACCAAACAGGTAGGTAGCCATCTTGCCTGGGAGGCCTGTTTGGGGGGAGGGAGGACTGTCCCAGCACTCCCGCCATGGCCCCTGTCCCACCCCTAAGCAGGATGTAGCACCCCCCCCCACCCACCCCGGAGCACTTGGTAGCCATTGCATCACCCTCATCAAACTTACAGGTGGGTAGCCATCTTGCCTGGGAGGGCTGTCTGGGTGGGAGGAGGCCTGTCCCAGCTCTCCCACCATGGCCCCTGCCCCACAGCCTACCAAGATGGAGCACTCCATCCCACCCCACGCAGGAGCACCTGGAAGCCATTGCACAGTTCACCTTCACCAAACAGGTAGATAGTCATCTTGCCTGGGATGGCTGTTTGGGGAGTGAGGCCTGCACTACTACTACCACCATGCCCCCTATCCCACCCTTAAGCTGGATGTAGCACTCCACCCCATCCAGAAGCACCTGGAAGTCATTGCACAGTTCACCATCACCAAACAGATAGATAGCCATCTTGCCTGGGAGGGCTGTTTTGGGGAGGGAGGCCTGTCCCAGCATTCCCACCATGGCCTCTGTCCCACAGCCTACCAAGATGGAGCACTCCCTCCCACCCCACCTAGGAGCACCTGGAAGCCATTGCACAGTTCACCTTCACCAAACAGGTAGGTAGCCATCTTGCCTGGGAGGGCTGTTTGGAGGGTGGGGGGCCTGCACTACTACTCCCACCATGCCCCCTGTCCCACCCCTAAGCAGGAGGTAGCACCCCACCCAGAAGCACTGGGGAGACATTGCACCACAACAAACAAACTAACAGGTAGGTAGCCATCTTCACAGGCAGGGTGTCTGTGGGTGGGAGACCTGCACTACTACTCCCACAATGGCCCCTGTTCCACAGCCTACCAAGATGGAGCATTCCCTCCCACCCCAACCAGAAGCACTTGGTAGCCGTTGCATCATCCTCATCAAACTTACAGGTAGGTGGCCATCTTGCCTGGGAGGGCTATCTTGTGTTGGGAGGCCTGCACTACAAATCCCACCAGGCCCCCTTGTCCCACAGCTGAGTAGGATGTATCACTACCTCAGAAGTATGTGGCAGCAATTGCATTTGTCCACCTTCACCAAACAGGTAGGTAGCCATATTGCCTGGGAGGCCTGCTGGGGGGGAGGGAGGCCTGTCCCAGCACTCCCACCATGGACCATGTCCCACCCCTAAGCAGGATGTAGCACCCCACCCCACCCTGAAGCACTTGGTAGCCATTGCATCACCCTTATCAAACTTGCAATTAGGTAGCCATCTTGGCTGGGAGGGCTGTCTGTGTGTGTGAGGGGGGGGGGGGAGACCTGTCCCAGCACTCCCACCATGGTCCCTGTCCCACAGCCTACCAAGATGGAGTACTCCATCCCACCCCACCCAGGAGCACCTGGAAGCCATTGCACAGTTGTGTATTGTGTAGTGTATTGCCATTTATATAGCGCACTACTTACCCGTAGGGTCCCAAGGCGCTTCGACCGCTGCAAAACCCTTCCTGGCTTCCCTGAGAGATGGTCCCTTAATGGGTATCTCCAGGGTGAGACCAGGCATCCCCGGCGGTCTGGTGGGGCCGTTAGCGAAGATGAGGCAAGCTAATGCCCAGAGTTGCCGAGTGTGATCGCTGATCAGAGTGGGCACCGAGGCGAGAGAATTATCGAGTCCACTGACCCTGGTCCAGAAACCTGCCGCGCCGGGAATCGAACCCTGGTCCCGGGCCGTCCTCTGCTCTCGGGTCTGCCGCCTCTAACCAGTGAGCCACACTACTACACAGTTCACCTTCACCAAACAGGTAGGTAGTCATCTTGCCTAGTAGGGCAGTTTGGAGGAGGGAGGCCTGCACTACTACTACCACTATGCCCCTGTCCAACCCCTAAGCTGGATGTAGCACCCCACCTCACCCAGAAGCACCTGGAAGCCATTGCACAGTTCACCTTCACCAAACAGGTAGGTAGCCATCTTGCCTGGGAGGGCTGTTTGGGGGAGGTAGGCCTGCCCCAGCACTCCCACCATGGCCTCTGTCCCACAGCAAAACGAAGATGGAGCACTCCCTCCCACCCAGGAGCACCTGGAAGCCATTGCACAGTTCACCTCCACCAAACAGGTAGGTAGCCATCTGTCTTGACAGGGTTTTTGGCTCTATTTAGCAGTAGTATAGACTTTAATCTTGCTCACATCTAGGATATGTATTCCTAGCTTATGTTGGCCCTTTTAAGCCCTTTTTTCCAGACCTAGAAGAGGATAGCTGCTTAATATGATGATAGATCCCTTATTCTTGACTCTAATCTGTCTATTGCCTATTGGCTTTGACATACTTGCTTATAGTAGAGGTTGGATCCTGTGGTCCTGACTTTATATTACACATTGGTATGGTTTATGTAGGTATTCTGACAGAGCTAAGGGGTATTTCATCCTTCTCAGGCCTATAAGGCTCAGAACTAGAGAGACTCCATCTTGATGGAGCTGAGAGGCTTGCAAAGTAAAGGTAATGTTTATAGTTAAAGCTGTTGTTCACTTGGAGAGAACCGGTCTGGGCCAGCCCTTATCGGTAGGCTGTATTATTCTCTGTGTGGAAGACACAACAAAAGGCCGGCCGGCTGGGTGTGTGTCCTTGGCGCGGAGTGGTGCAGGGATCTGATGGGCGGCAGGCTGATGGCTGGAACTTTCCATGAGGAAACAGCATTCTATATCAATGAAGTGCAGAGGCGGAGTCAGGGAATCGAGCTGGAGTGGTAGAAGAGTGAGGAGTTGTTGGAGTAGGAGAGAGAGAGTTCAAGCTAGAGAGAGCTGAGTTGAATTGGAGAAGCAGAGAGTGTTGGTAGAGTTGGAGGAGTGGAATTGCAAGAGGAGAAGAGACAGAAAATGCTTGGAACAGAGAGAAGACAAACAGACAGTCAGTGAGCTGGAACTGAAGGAAGCAGTCAGAAGCAGTTACTTATCAGGAGGAGTTGTGAATAGCTGGAGTCTGAAGTAATGCCTTTTAGAAGAGACTGAAGTAGAGGTTGGATTAACCTGTGGGAGCAGCTGGAGTTAATTGGACATTGGCACAGAAACCTTGAAACAGAGTGAACAAGCTAGTGGAATGAACGGTGATCAGAAATGCAGAAACCATTAGATTGAAGTTGGAATGTGGAGAGAGAGTCCGTGGGGGAGAGAAATCCAGTGCAAAGTGATCAGCGCAGAGGTGTATCCAAGAGTGCAGGAGAGAGAGAGAGTCTGAGATGAGCCAAGACACAGACGAGAGAGGAGCCCAGATGACAGCTAGAACAAGACTCCACGCTAATCAGGTGATATTGGTCCTGTCATATTAGTTTACTTTACACTTACATCTTAATCTTGTCTTTATTCCCTAGGCCATTCTATTGCTAATCCTTTTCCTTGCAGCGGTGTGTTCTATTTATAGTCTTTGTCAGTTATATGTGGATGTGTCTATTATAATACAGATCTGTGTATGTGTTTATATTGTTGTGATTAAAAGATAACCCCAGTTCTTAGTGAACTGACATGTGCCTTGTATTCTTGTTCAATCTGGGTAACTTTTCCCTTCTAGTTGGGCATTGTTTGCATGAACGGATGTGAAATCCCGATCAGGTAAGGAGTGATCAAGCAAATAGGAAGCGAGGGGACCTTTGATGCCAGGAGCAGAAGGCACATATTAGTAATTGGCTAACTCCTAATATTGTAGTAGCAAGCCCTTAGTGAATAGTGAGAGAGACTTCCCAACATATAGAGAGAAAACCATAGGTGTCCATAGGAAAGTGGTCGTCATTGGTAAGTGGCGTTAATGAGAGCGTTGGGGGGGAATACCAGCGTGGAGGTCTGCCAGATTGTGGACCGTGTGTAAATGAGAGCGTTGGGGGGGAATACCAGCATGGAGGTCTGCCAGATTGTGGACCGTTTGGAAAATGAGAGCACTGGGGCTGCAGACCCATGTGTGTAGAAACGCCAGATTGTGTGTCATATCTGCCCCAGGGTAGATTAGTCTAGGTCTGAGTGGCCGCGAGACTATAAGGTATGAGTGTGGTGTAGGGCATGGATATCCTTAGTAATCAGTGAGTATTCTTAGTATCCCTATAGATTTAGTGGTGTTTCTGATAATATGAGCTTGTATATTGCGAGTTCCCCATCCTCAGGTAGGTACCCAGGTGCCTGGATAGATGGTCCTGAGGAGGGATGTGGTTACGTTCTGGCTGGGTTAGAGGGGCCCCTAGGGGCTGATCCCATCTAAGCAGAAAATCCGGTCATTACATCTGGCGTAGTCGACTGTTTACGAATCCTGTGTGACCTGCCATGTGCTTGGAGAGTTTCCCATGTGTTGTGAGGGAGTGCCCTGATCGCCAGTTCCATCTTGTGTAGTCGTCCGTTTACGTCTCCTGTGTGTCCTGGCCATGTGCCTGGAGAGGTTCCCATGTGTTGTGAGGGAGTGCCCTGAGCGCCAGTTCCATCTGGTGTTGTTTTGCAGTTTATGTAGCCTGTGTGACCTATGGGCTTGAACAGTTGCAGTGTGAGGAGATTGCAGTACATCATGGCATTTGACTTACGCAGGGTGGAAGAAATGGTTTTCATTTTGGTGTTTGAACTGTCAGGGTTGAAGGATGACATTACATGAGGGAGCCAGTAACATCTTTGTGATGATCCACTTGTAGAAATATGTGTAAAAAATGCTTTTAAATTGCCCATTATATTGCTTGCTGCATCTGCTTATGCTGTGCAATGTGAAATGTGTTCAATGTAATATGATTTGTGGAGTTCTTTGTAAATTGCCCCTTGTAAATATGGCTTGTGAATAGCGCCATGTAATTGTGGCTTGTGAGGAGTATGTTCTCATTTTGACTTGCTGTGTTCCTTGTGAATTGCGCCTTGGCTGTATTACTTGTGAAGAGCTTGTCTTGTGAATATGGCTTGTGAATAGCGCCATGTGGTCATGGCTTGGACAGGGCATGTTATCATTACGTTAGGCAGGAGAGAGCTGGATCTCTTTCGGGTGCTTGGGGATAACGTTTTGAAGATGTGCGTACGTGTTATGAGAAAACATGGAGAGTTGTTATCTTGAATTTCCCATGTACTACGGTCATTGGGAATGATTTTGTTTGAGCTGCCAAAGGGTTAATATCTTGAATTGAGATGGCAGTATTTATTTTAACATGCTGTTTAACATGCATGGTTATTTGAGCTGACTATAAAAGTCAGTGAGTGTGTTGATGGTTGGTGATTTGATTTGACTTTTCTTGGTTTCTGAGTCTGCCTATGTGCTTTGTCAGCTTCTTGATGGAAAGGTAACATCTTGTGCTGAGCGTAGGGCTCTGTTCATTTAACATTCTTTTTGAATTGCGTCTACGAATTTGTGTGGGTTTGCCTTGGAGCTGATGTTTCGTGTGTCTGACTCTTGGAGGTCGGTAAGTTATAAATCAACCAGTCGGATTGAGATAAGGGTTTGCACGGAGAGAGCAGTGTTCTTTTAAATGTGCTACTTAATATGCATCCACAGACGTCTGGAGAATTATTTTTGAATGCATGATTTAAAATGAGTGAAATATTAGAAGATGGCCCAGTTGGTGTGCGCGCGCTACGGGGCTGTTTTCATAATTATTTCTTTGAGGGTTTTCCATCTAGAAAGGAATGTGCTGGCCGGTGTTTTGCAATGATCACAGGTTGAGAATAATCAATCTTGCCCAACAGTGCACAGTAACATGTGCTTTTAATTAGTGTCAGGCAACCGTGTGCTTTTAAAACAAATGTGTTCTCATTATTATTTTTCCCTGATGCAAGCTGAACCTTTTTTTTTTTTTCAAATGTAGTTGTTTAATGTGCAGCAGACCGGCATACGTAAGTTAACCCACTCAGTTGGAAAATAAATGGCTGTTTGATAATATATGAATTTGGCCCTTTTCCTAGGTTGAATTGAACGGCTTGCACGATAAATTATGCTGCAATGCAAGATTACATGTTGCCCCTGGTTGGAAAACATCAATGATGAAATGTGTTTGCATTTTATGTTGTTTTTTTCATAACCAATTTTTATTGAGCAGAAGAGTATCAAGAATGTGGTATCTTTACACACCAAGATCCCCACAACAGTATCAATGCAAAGATGATATACTCGGTAATCCATGAATCAAATGATGAAGCTCAGCTTTAAAGATGCCCTAACTGCCCACCCCAACCCCAACAACACCCCCACCCTTACCCAACACCCCCCCCCCACCACACATGTACAGAGGCAACATAAAGACGGTATACATAGAAGAAACAGGTATATTGCAACCAGGGCTTTGCCATTCGGGCCAGAAATGTCACTGCGATCAGGTGTCCTCCTCCTGTTCCGCTGGGGGTTCCAAGGACAGGCCGCGGTAGTCGGCCCACCGCATCCAGATTTTGAAATGTTTGCGCGGGCAACCCCGCGCCTCAAAGACTGGTTTCTCCAGGCCCATGAAGTAGTCCAGCCCAGCCTTCCATGCAGACAGGGGGGGAGCCCTCACAGATTTCCAGGCCCGAGCCAGGTCACGCTTGGCCATGACCAGGCCCAGCAACAGGTGGCGCTTATACATGTTACCCCCAACCCCTTCCATAATGTGCAGCAGGCCCAGTCGGTGGGTACGAGGAAGATCCCATCCCAGGACCTCAGCCAGGCAACTCCATACGCCCCTCCAGAATCCAGCCAGACGACCACACGACCACACCGTATGCAGCAGGGAGCCAGGCACCTCCCCACAACGCAGGCACTCCGAGGACGCAATCAATCCAGCCTTCCACAAGCGTTCACGTGTGTAATAGGCACGATGCAGGTATTTGAATTGTATCAGGCGGAGCCGAACCGCAACAGCGGTGCCACGCGGGGACTCCAGCGCCTCCCTCCAATCGTCCTCGTCCAGGGCGCCCACATCCACCTCCCACGCCTCCCGAAGGGAGCTGAGAGTGGAGGAGCAGTGTGTAACAAGGGACTGATAGATCCTAGAAACCTTTTTGTCTCCTAAGTCTCCCATAAACACTTTCGCCTCAATGGGGCTGAACTCGGGCAGGGAGTCGAGGCCGGCGATGCTCGGGGCTAGGGCATGCCTCAGCTGGAGGTAGCGGAAGAACTGGGAGTGAGGCATCTGGAACTCCGCACGGAGGTCCTCAAAGGACTTGAGGGTGGTACCCGATACGACCTGACCCAGTTGTGTAATTCCTATAGCCTCCCAGCCCTCAAACCCGGCCAAAGCCGCCAATTCCGGGAGCATGCCATTGTGCCACAGCGGCGTTTCAGCTGTCAGTTTGCCCCACCAACCCATTCGGCGCAGAGACTGCCGCCACACGGCAAAGACCACTTTAGTTACCGACGGCAACCCACGGCGTATACGGGCTGAATAGAGAATGGTGTGGAGCGTATGATCTCCCATGAGGTGTCTCTCTAGGGCATAGGCCGGGTCACTCCTATCTCCATACCACCAGTCATTGAGAACAAGCAGGTGTGACGCCTGATAGTAGGAAAGGAGGTCGGACGTGGCCAAGCCCCCACAGTATGTGGAGAGAAAGCACGTTCTCAGGGCCACCCTGGCTGCTCCGCCATCCCACAGGAAGCGGCTCAGCACCGAGTTCACCCGACAGAACCACTCCATGCCAATAGGGTGTGGAAAGTTCTGGAGTTGGTACAGCAGCCTCGGCAGCGCCACCATCTTAAAGATGGCCGACCTCCCAAAGATTGTAAGGGGCATCCTGGACCATGTTTTGACATCGGTCTGGACTCGGTCCCACACCGGTAAGACACTGCGTGTCCAGGCCACGGCTCGCGAGGTCGAGAGGAAGACGCCCAGATATTTCAGGCCGTCCGTCGCCACGCGCAAGTCGGCGGCCCAAGGGTCGGCAACCACTCCGCCATGCAGAATCCACAGGGTCGATTTAGACAAGTTAAGATGAAGCCCCGAAACCTCACCAAACCCCCGCATGATCTCCAAGACTCGGGGACCCGAGCGCCGCAAATCAGTAAGGAACAGGAGGACGTCGTCCGCATAGAGTGCAATCCTATCAGTTATGTTATCGTTCCAGACAAAGCCACGTAGGTGGGCATCCATTCGGACCCGCGCCGCCAGGGGCTCCATGGCCAGGGCGAACAAGTAGGGGGACAGTGGACAACCCTGTCGAGTACCACGTCCGATGTGGAAGCGCCCAGAGACCGCACCGGCGACACGGACCGACGCAGTGACATTGGTGTACAGGAGACGAACATAGGACAAGAAGACAGGCCCTAGATTGAGGCGGGCCAGCAAGGTGAACAAGTATGTCCAACTCACCGAGTCAAAGGCCCGGTCCATGTCCGCAAGAAGGAGAGCGGCCTGTTCATCCCTGGCTCCCATGGCGTCGATCGCTGCCTGTGCCCGCCGGATATTATGCCGGGTGGCCCTGCGCGGCATGAACCCGGCCTGATCAGGGTGGACCAGATCGGCGATGTGGGGTAGCAAGCGGTTCGCTAGGGCTTTCGCCAAAACCTTGGCCTCGATGTTGAGGAGGGAGATCGGCCTGTAGGAGTCGTGTCGGTCCGGCGCCCTGCCCGGCTTCAAAAAGACCACAATCTCGGCGTGGCGCCAGTCGGGTGGCAGCTCGCCCCGAGACCGCGCAGCCTCCAGGGCGTTGCGGAAGTGGGGTCCCAGTTGAACGTGGAACTTCTTATAAAATTCGGCGGGATAACCGCTCGGACCGGGCGCCTTCCCCGCGTTCAGCTGGCCAAGGGCCTCCCCAAGTTCCTCGGAAGTGAGTGGGGCCTCCAGGGCCGTTCTAGTCTCATCCGGGACTGCCTGTGGAAGCAGGTCATCCAAGTATGAGGCTATGTCGCTCTCCACCAGTGGGTCACGAGGAGCGTATTGTGCCGCGTAGTAGCGGGCAAAGCTTGCCGCCAGCAAACCCGGGTCGGACATGACCGACCCGTCCTCCGCCGCAAGGCCGGGTAGTTCTAGGGGTTGGAAGGTCGCCTGGCAAAGCTTATGTAACATGGTGCAGGACTTATCGCCCCACTGGTACACCCTGCTGCGCGTGGCGAGCCACGCCTGTCGGGCCTCCTCGTATAGGACCGAGGCATACGTCTGCTGGGCCTGCAAGAGCCGTCGCACAACGCCCTCGTCACCCCCGAGTCGGCTACGCTGCTCTAGGTCCTCCACTTGGGCCGCGGCGGTCACAATGGCCTCCCGACGCTCCCGCCGAGCGGCCGCACACCAAGCTATATCGATGCCCCGTATCGTTGGCTTTAGCGCCTCCCACACAACAATATTTACATCAAGGGGTGGTGAGGGACAGAGTCTCTGAATTAAACAGAATACTCTCACCCAGTCAAGAGATCAGGGCTAGATCCAACACCGTTTTTTAGCTCACTGCACCATCCCAGTTTCAGAACCTGACTGTATGCAAATTAGTCTGTTCCTGTCCCAGTGCATGATGGGAACAGGGCAAACCAAACTACAAAAGCCAATTCTTACACTGGGAAGGAAACAAGCTACCGGGGACCGGTTTCTGGCATTTCAGCCTCTTCGGCCCGGCTTGCTTGAATCCTGATGGTGCAATGAGCAAGGGACTCACATCTGAGTATACCCTTCCACGCTTAGGGTGGACAAAAATATTTACATCAAGGGGTGGTGAGGGACAGAGTCTCTGAATTAAACAGAATACTCTCACCCAGTCAAGAGATCAGGGCTAGATCCAACACCGTTTTTTAGCTCACTGCACCATCCCAGTTTCAGAACCTGACTGTATGCAAATTAGTCTGTTCCTGTCCCAGTGCATGATGGGAACAGGGCAAACCAAACTACAAAAGCCAATTCTTACACTGGGAAGGAAACAAGCTACCGGGGACCGGTTTCTGGCATTTCAGACACTCTGTTCATCACCACCCCCTTTTGTAAATCGATTTTGGCCACTATAGGTGTGGCAGGGTATACTCAGACATGAGTCCCTTTCTCACTGCTCCATCAGGATTCAAGCAAGCCGGGCCGAAGAGGCTGAAATGCCAGAAACCGGTCCCCGGTAGCTTGTCTCCTTTCTGGTAAAGAATTGGCTTGGTAGTTTAGTCTGCCCTGTTCCCATGATGCACTGGGCCAGGGACAGACTGATTTGCATATAGCCAGGTTCTGAGCTGGGATGGGGCAGTGAGATAAATAACGGTGATGGATCAAGCCCTGATCTTTGGACTGGGTAAGAGTGGTCTGCTCAATTCAGACACTCTGTTCATCACCACCCCCTTTTGTAAATCGATTTTGGCCACTATAGGTGTGGCAGGGTATACTCAGACATGAGTCCCTTTCTCACTGCTCCATCAGGATTCAAGCAAGCCGGGCCGAAGAGGCTGAAATGCCAGAAACCGGACCGCGGTAGCTTGTCTCCTTTCTGGTAAAGAATTGGCTTGGTAGTTTAGTCTGCCCTGTTCCCATGATGCACTGGGCCAGGGACAGACTGATTTGCATATAGCCAGGTTCTGAGCTGGGATGGGGCAGTGAGATAAATAACGGTGATGGATCAAGCCCTGATCTTTGGACTGGGTAAGAGTGGTCTGCTCAATTCAGACACTCTGTTCATCACCACCCCCTTTTGTAAATCGATTTTGGCCACTATAGGTGTGGCAGGGTATACTCAGACATGAGTCCCTTTCTCACTGCTCCATCAGGATTCAAGCAAGCCGGGCCGAAGAGGCTGAAATGCCAGAAACCGGTCACCGGTAGCTTGTCTCCTTTCTGGTAAAGAATTGGCTTGGTAGTTTAGTCTGCCCTGTTCCCATGATGCACTGGGCCAGGGACAGACTGATTTGCATATAGCCAGGTTCTGAGCTGGGATGGGGCAGTGAGATAAATAACGGTGATGGATCAAGCCCTGATCTTTGGACTGGGTAAGAGTGGTCTGCTCAATTCAGACACTCTGTTCATCACCACCCCCTTTTGTAAATCGATTTTGGCCACTATAGGTGTGGCAGGGTATACTCAGACATGAGTCCCTTTCTCACTGCTCCATCAGGATTCAAGCAAGCCGGGCCGAAGAGGCTGAAATGCCAGAAACCGGTCCCCGGTAGCTTGTCTCCTTTCTGGTAAAGAATTGGCTTGGTAGTTTAGTCTGCCCTGTTCCCATGATGCACTGGGCCAGGGACAGACTGATTTGCATATAGCCAGGTTCTGAGCTGGGATGGGGCAGTGAGATAAATAACGGTGATGGATCAAGCCCTGATCTTTGGACTGGGTAAGAGTGGTCTGCTCAATTCAGACACTCTGTTCATCACCACCCCCCTTTTGTAAATCGATTTTGGCCACTATAGGTGTGGCAGGGTATACTCAGACATGAGTCCCTTTCTCACTGCTCCATCAGGATTCAAGCAAGCCGGGCCGAAGAGGCTGAAATGCCAGAAACCGGTCCCCGGTAGCTTGTCTCCTTTCTGGTAAAGAATTGGCTTGGTAGTTTAGTCTGCCCTGTTCCCATGATGCACTGGGCCAGGGACAGACTGATTTGCATATAGCCAGGTTCTGAGCTGGGATGGGGCAGTGAGATAAATAACGGTGATGGATCAAGCCCTGATCTTTGGACTGGGTAAGAGTGGTCTGCTCAATTCAGACACTCTGTTCATCACCACCCCCTTTTGTAAATCGATTTTGGCCACTATAGGTGTGGCAGGGTATACTCAGACATGAGTCCCTTTCTCACTGCTCCATCAGGATTCAAGCAAGCCGGGCCGAAGAGGCTGAAATGCCAGAAACCGGTCCCCGGTAGCTTGTCTCCTTTCTGGTAAAGAATTGGCTTGGTAGTTTAGTCTGCCCTGTTCCCATGATGCACTGGGCCAGGGACAGACTGATTTGCATATAGCCAGGTTCTGAGCTGGGATGGGGCAGTGAGATAAATAACGGTGATGGATCAAGCCCTGATCTTTGGACTGGGTAAGAGTGGTCTGCTCAATTCAGACACTCTGTTCATCACCACCCCCTTTTGTAAATCGATTTTGGCCACTATAGGTGTGGCAGGGTATACTCAGACATGAGTCCCTTTCTCACTGCTCCATCAGGATTCAAGCAAGCCGGGCCGAAGAGGCTGAAATGCCAGAAACCGGTCCCCGGTAGCTTGTCTCCTTTCTGGTAAAGAATTGGCTTGGTAGTTTAGTCTGCCCTGTTCCCATGATGCACTGGGCCAGGGACAGACTGATTTGCATATAGCCAGGTTCTGAGCTGGGATGGGGCAGTGAGATAAATAACGGTGATGGATCAAGCCCTGATCTTTGGACTGGGTAAGAGTGGTCTGCTCAATTCAGACACTCTGTTCATCACCACCCCCTTTTGTAAATCCCACACAACAATGGCATCGACACCCCCCACCAAGTTCTCGCGCCAAAAATGATCTATCGCTTCGCGTATATGCGTCACGTATTCCGGCCGCTGTAGCTGCCAGGCGGACATGCGCCATCGAAATGGCTGCCGTTTAGAGGGGAGGGTCACGGTGGCCAGGACAGGGGAATGATCCGAGAGGCCCCTGGGGAGTATCGCGGCATCCCTGATACGGCTCAGACAGGCACCCGGTACAAACAAATAGTCGAGCCTAGAGAAGGACCCATGCACCGCCGATACATACGTGTAGGCCCGCACCTCGGGATGGAAATGCCGCCACACATCAATCCAGCCCAGACTACGCACAGTCGCACACAACCGGGTGGGAGCAGCCGCGGGGGGGGGTCAGACACCACACGCACTCGCCGCTGGCGGTCCAGGTTCACATCCATGACCTCATTCCAGTCACCCCCCACCATGGTCAGGACCTCGGGGATTTCGTCCCACAGCGCAAACAGCCGCTCAGACAATGCCCATTGCAGGGGGGGAGGGGCGTAAACACTTCTAAAAACCACCGGCTCGGAACCCAGCAGGCCTTGAATAAAGACAAACCTACCCTGGGGATCAATCCACTGTTTCTCATGCACATAGGCCACCCTACGATGTACCAATATGGCCACCCCCCGCGAACCCCTCGCAAATCCAGCATGGTAAACCTGTTGATAACCAAACCGTTGGAGGCTGAGGGCCTTGCAGCCCAGCATATGAGTCTCCTGGAGCAGGAGTACATCCACCATCTCCCTCTTCCCCCACCGCAGCACAGCCCCACGCTTGATCTTATCCAGAATACCCCGCACGTTCCATGTCACCACCCGCAGGGTTTTCGAAGGAGACATAAGCGCAGTATCAGCCATTGTCAATATACAGTCCAAAATCCGGCCCTCCCTCCCACCCTGGTGCAACCCGCAAACCGACAAAAAACAAAGCCTCAGACATGTGTGGACCCACCCCCCCAGCCCGCAAATTCAGCGCCCCCTTCCCAACCCGGAACCTCCCCAACAGGCACAATTCCAAAACTCCCCCCCACGCCCCACACCCACCACCCCAATACCTCAGAAAACATTGAAGTATCTGTCGCGGCATGAAGAGACCCGGGTCCCAAACAGAGGACCCAGGACCCACCATACCAATGGATCCCAACAACCCCACAATGACACACACACCACCCCCCCAACAACACTCACATCTGTGAGGGTCTGAGGCCCACAAATGGTACCCCCCAAGCCCCACTGCGTCCCCATTACAACAACTGAAGTCTTCACATGGGAACTGACCGGCACATCAAGGACAGAGTGAAACAGTCTCACCGGCCAAAGCAGGGCAGTTCAGTATGCAGCATACAAAGTGCGTGTAGACCCAGCAATGTTCAGCTGCCCGCGTCGGAGTGCTCCGAGTCCCGGGCACCACCCGACCGCGTCGCGCTGGCAGAGGCTGATCTCTTCTTGGAGCGAGACCTCCGATGGCGGCCCTTCCTGTTCGGGCGATCTGTCCGCTCCGGCGACGAACCCTGGGACATGCCTGGATCCAGCCCCGGCTGGGCATGGGGCCTGAGCCGCACCGCCTCATCTGTCCAGCGGAACACCTCCTCCGGCGAATCGAAGAAATGGGTCCGAGACTGATATATGACTCGCAGGCGAGCTGGATACAGAAGCGAGTATTGAAGCTTGAGGCCCCTAAGCTTAGCCTTGGCGTCCATGAAAGATTGCCGCTGTTGCTGAACCATCTTCGTGTAGTCCGGGAAAATCATGATATTATGATTCTCGAAGGCGAATGAGCCCTTGTTCCTTGCCTCCCGGAGGATAACATCTCGGTCATGGTAGTTCAGCAGGCGAACGATAACAGGCCGTGGGCGCTCGCCTTCCGGCGGCCGCTGGGTCAGAGCCCTGTGTGCCCTCTCAATCACGAAGCACGTAGACAGTGCCCCTTCGGGGAGCCAGCTCTCCAACCACCCGGACAGGAACCGCTCCATGTTGTCCTTCTCGCATCGTTCAGGAAAGCCGATGAAGCGGAGGTTGTTGCGCCGCGCACGCCCTTCTGCATCTTCCACGCGGGCCGCCAGCGTCTTTTGAATGCTCTCCACCTCCGCCAGCCGCTTCTTTAGGCCACTAATGTCCGCCTCGGTCTCCGTGATACGGGCCTCAGCCCCAGCAATCCGCTCCACCGCGTTGCGGAGGTCTTGGCGCAGGAGCGTGACATCCGCCCCCACCGCTCCAATCTTGGCATCGAGCGTGTCTCGGGACTGGGTGATGGCCGCCAGTAGAGCTGCATTGTCTGGCCCAGGGCCACCGCTGCCACCGGCCGCCCCGGCGCCACCACTCGGCCCGGTGAATTTGTCGATGGGGCCATGTTTAGGAGGGCCACCTCCCCTGTCCCTGGTCATGGCACACGCTAGGCAGGGCGGGCACCACCTCCGAACCTTCGGACACTGTCACAAGTCCCTAGCGGGACGGCCCAGATGAGGCCCCAGAGAGGAATGCGGGCCGGTCACAGTGATCGGGCGTCACGAAAATCGAGGTCCCGGCGTCACCTAGGCGGGACAGGCCGCACCCGCGCTCGTCCCCACGGGCAACTGTCCAAAGTACAGGTTGAAGAAGCTGTGGGTCCGTGGTCCGTGGTCTGTGGGCCGCCGCAGCAACGGGCCAGGCCAGGAGGGGCAGATCTGATGCCACTGCCGTCCGCCAGGTCGTCACCGGCCGCCTCGGGGCTCGGGGACCTCCGTCTCCAGACCGTCGCGGGGCCACGCCTCACCGCCTCCGCTCGTCGGTCACACAGGGAGAGAACCGATGGGTAGGACCCGATGGCACCGTCTCGATCCTTCAGACGATTGCAGTCAATGAGACGAGCCAAGGCCGGCGCGGCGGATGCCACCCGCACCCGCTAGATCGCGACCACCGCCAGGCGTCGCGAAACTCGAGGACCCCGGTCTCCGGCCGGCCACCAGGCCGCGCCTCGTCGCCGCCTCCCTCCGATCGCAGGAAGAGCAGAAATGCAGGATCGGCACACCAAAGTAGACAGGAGACCCCACCAGGTCGAAAGCAATCACTGGGTACCAACAGTGGGCTCGGGGGTCAGGATAAATGATCGAATTAAGTCCGGGCCGGCGGGAGCTCTACTAGGCTGCGACCGCCATCTTCGCCCGCCAAGCCACGCCCCCGCATTTTATGTTGTTTTAATATTATTTTCCCTTTCAACAGCTGCAAGCATATTGTGATTTCGTTTTTTATTTTTTGGATGGTAGTGTGTATAGTTAGGGTGGAGCAGAATATGTTGTTCTATTTTGACTAAAAATGATAACTATGACACACTACCATCTTAATACATTGCTATGTGTCCCTTACATTAGTTTAATTTGCATTTAGTTACAAGGCTCGCCTATGTACTTTGACAAGCTGTTGATAGAAAGGTAATACCTTGCACGGTAAAAGCAGTGTTCATTAAACATGCTGCCTGATATATATATGTGCAGAGAAATATTAAACCCAACAGTCCATGAGAATTCGTTTTTTCAAATGCAAAATGCATAGTCTTGTGTGCAGAAGCAAATTGCCCCTTTCTGTGTGTTGATCTGCATGCTAAATAAATGCCCATGTTTCAAATGTCTTGCCCTCTAGTTGAATTAATTAGACAAAAGTGTTTTTTAGAAAGTAGAGCTTTTAAGTAGCAGTACACTATACCAGAATTATTTTAAATTGCTTGCATATGACTGTGTTACAGATTACTTTACCACATTTGAATTTGCTTTCGTTAGTTAGAGAATCAGGCCTGGGAACAGCTTACAAAGAATGTGTTTGTCGACCTTGGCAGACCAGCTGATTTGTAAAGGGGGGGCTTTTTCCCTCTAGAGGCTCCGAACACTGCCTGTCTTGTTATGATTGGCCAACATCCAATTTTGTTCCGCGGACGGAATGTTTATGTAAGGGGGGGGGTCAACTCGCTCCTCCTGGCTGTCGGCGCAGACAGCTTCATTGCCTGCTGATAAGGGATCCTTGCACATGCAGAGTAGTTGGCAGACTCTTGGCCCTTGGAGTTCGTTAGATACAGTAGGCCTGGGTAGGCCTGGGTAGGCTTCCCTGATTAGAGACTAGAGATGCTTGGATCGAGTGCTTGGTAGCGCCTTCCCCTTTGCAATGAGATCAGCATTTGGCAGTGATTCAAATTACTTCACACTGTAGCCTGGCTTCTGCGTATTCTGAAGGGAGGGGCTGTCTCACAGAGGATTAGGGTATTACTAGGCCCTTCTGGCTGTGTATGTAAAAATTAGATTTTGCCCAAACAAATTTAAAAGTATATGATTTTAATTATTTTTTGACTTTAGAAGAATGTTTTTAATTAATTAAGTTGTTTTTTTTCGACAATGAAAAGCACTTGGGGTGCTTTTTAAATGGAAAATTTTATTCTGCAAGATTAATGATACTTGTTTTCTTGTCCTAGGTTGCTGGGTTGTGGTGTTCGGTGTGTGCGTCGGCCCACCCCCCTCCCACTCCCTTTATTATTTTAGTTTTTTATTTTCATGTTTTTATGTTAGTTTATTATTTTTGGAAGATGGAACCAGACCAGACCAGACCGGATTGGTGGTGGATCAACGGTGGAGGACGTGCTTCCTTAGTACCGGATGAAGATGCAGGGTGGTGACCTACACTGATATCCCAAAAATTGACTGTCCCAAAAATTGACTGCCTTGAGTCCCAAATTTCCCCTGTGCTGAACATTGACTGAGCTCGTCATGAGCATGGAAGGGGTTAATTATATTCTCCAATTGGCTGCCTCAGCGGTCAGGTTTAAACCCCAGATCATAACTTTGGATATATTTTTGACAAAGGCAATAGTATTCTACATGAACCCATTTTTATTGGATTTTGATAATGTTTCCCGCAAAAGGATTTTGTTATGCCATTACTTGGCCTGCATTATTCCCATGTTTTTCTTTGCAATCACTACGAACAGGCCCCACTTTTAAACAAAAAGAAATGTTTTCATGGTTTTGATGTTTATGTAGTACTATCTTTGCTTTTTAGGATGCAGTCACCTGCATCCTAAAAAACAGTTTTTGCCAATGAAGGATTGACAATTTTTAAATGGTGGTACACACATGTGTTCCACAGTGTGATGAAAACTAGGTGCTAACTGTTTTGTGCTTTTATGTATGCACCACTTTTAGATAAATTTTATATGCATAGTGCTACACCAGCTATTTTGTAGGAATGGGGTTGTCTTTATTTTCCTGTTATTACACTTTCTCTTTGATTGATCAAAGGGTGGTTACCCTAGACTTTAGGTTGTCCTGGGAGGTGTGTCTTTTAGTATGATTATGTCCTACATCTATTATTAATGTTTGCCCAGACCTTGAGAACAATTTGTCATGTTTATTTCTCAGATTTCACCAAATTTTTCCTTAAGTTGACCAATGTCAGTAGGCCTCATTTAGGCCCATTGTTATTTTTATTCCACAAACAAGCCCCTACGCCAATAGATTTCATGAGTTATCATTAGCTTAAGTTGACCAAAGTAGGTAGGCCTCATTTAGGCCCTTTGTTGTTTTATCATTAGAAGTTGAAACACATTTAGTTCTTAAGTTGTCCGAAGTAGGTAGGCCCCATTTAGGCCCCTTGCTGTTTTCATTCAACTATTAAGTCCCTACATCACTAGATTTCACCAGTTATCACTAGAAGTTGAGGCACATTTAGTTTGAGGATGCTTTGGTTAGTTTCTGTTGTTATCAGATCAAATCTTAGATATGTTTCAGCATTCAAGTCAAGGGTGCTTTGATTTGTTTTTAGTTGGTTGTTGGATTTGTATTCCCTACATTAAGTTTCAGGTGGAATTTCTTTAAGTGGTCATTCATTTTAGAGAGTTTGTTGGTTTTTGATTTGTTGATAGTTTGTGTTGATGTTTGTTTATATGGATGTTGTTGTTGTTAGATGTTCTCAAGATAAAGTCTAAGGGTGGAATGTCTTGACAGGGTTTTTGGCTCTATTTAGCAGTAGTATAGACTTTAATCTTGATCACATCTAGTATATGTATTCCTAGCTTATGTTGGCCCTTTTAAGCCCTTTTTTCCAGACCTAGAAGAGGATAGCTGCTTAATATGATGATAGATCCCTTATTCTTGACTCTAATCTGTCTATTGCCTATTGGCTTTGACATACTTGCTTATAGTAGAGGTTGGATCCTGTGGTCCTGACTTTATATTACACATTGGTATGGTTTATGTAGGTATTCTGACAGAGCTAAGGGGTATTTCATCCTTCTCAGGCCTATAAGGCTCAGAACTAGAGAGACTCCATCTTGATGGAGCTGAGAGGCTTGCAAAGTAAAGGTAATGTGTATAGTTAAAGCTGTTGTTCACTTGGAGAGAACCGGTCTGGGCCAGCCCTTATCGGTAGGCTGTATTATTCTCTGTGTGGAAGACACAACAAAAGGCCGGCCGGCTGGGTGTGTGTCCTTGGCGCGGAGTGGTGCAGGGATCTGATGGGCGGCAGGCTGATGGCTGGAACTTTCCATGAGGAAACAGCATTCTATATCAGTGAAGTGCAGAGGCGGAGTCAGGGAATCGAGCTGGAGTGGTAGAAGAGTGAGGAGCTGTTGGAGTAGGAGAGAGAGAGTTCAAGCTAGAGAGAGCTGAGTTGAATTGGAGAAGCAGAGAGTGTTGGTAGAGTTGGAGGAGTGGAATTGCAAGAGGAGAAGAGACAGAAAATGCTTGGAACAGAGAGAAGACAAACAGACAGTCAGTGAGCTGGAACTGAAGGAAGCAGTCAGAAGCAGTTACTTATCAGGAGGAGTTGTGAATAGCTGGAGTCTGAAGTAATGCCTTTTAGAAGAGACTGAAGTAGAGGTTGGATTAACCTGTGGGAGCAGCTGGAGTTAATTGGACATTGGCACAGAAACCTTGAAACAGAGTGAACAAGCTAGTGGAATGAACGGTGATCAGAAATGCAGAAACCATTAGATTGAAGTTGGAATGTGGAGAGAGAGTCCGTGGGGGAGAGAAATCCAGTGCAAAGTGATCAGCGCAGAGGTGTATCCAAGAGCGCAGGAGAGAGAGAGAGTCTGAGATGAGCCAAGACACAGACGAGAGAGGAGCCCAGATGACAGCTAGAACAAGACTCCACACTAATCAGGTGATATTGGTCCTGTCATATTAGTTTACTTTACACTTACATCTTAATCTTGTCTTTATTCCCTAGGCCATTCTATTGCTAATCCTTTTCCTTGCAGCGGTGTGTTCTATTTATAGTCTTTGCAGGGCCGTTTCTAGGTGTTTTGCCACCCTAGGCGAGAATTGAAAAATGCCGCCCCCTTCCTTTTACTACCATCACTCTCTCCCCCTGTCATCCCGGCTAGTTAATTTCATTTAAGTTAATTTATTCTTCAGCCCACCTCTCTTGGTTACCAAGTACTAGGGAGTGAATGCAACGAGTTAAGATGCTCTAACTAGCAGCCTAGTCTGCAAAAAAATCTAACACTTGGACGTGATTCCATATTAATTCATCACCAAATGCCCTCGCAAAACTGACTGGTGAAGACTGAAGGACGAACTTAAAGCACCCCCCAAAAATAAAATAGAAATAAAAGTGTCCAGTTAGGAGAAAGCAACTGTACTAGAAAGTTGTGGCAGTCCCGAAGAAGGATCGCTTTTTACGAGGCTACCAGGAGCCTAACGCCCCCGCCCGGTAGAAGCGCTACGACTTTTATGGTGGCCGTGCTGGACATCGCTGCTTTAAGGCCCTCTTTCAGAGTTCTTTACAGCCATTCCCATTTGCCATTACAAATGGTCACCGACATCTAGTTGGCGGAGGTGGTCTACACAGACTCTCCCAGCTACATTTATAGGAACCACATGTGTGGAGGCAGGATAATTGTGGACATTTTAAAACTAAATGCAGTAGCTTTATTATGAAAAGAAATGAAACTATTTATAGAAATGTCTTCTACTATTGGCTAGGCTGTGTTTGCTAATGTGATTAATGCAGGTGGAGGCAAGGGTGGAAATAAAGCATGACACTTCCCCTACTCTCCTAGAGCTCACTTGCCACCTACCCTGCCCCCTAGCCCACAGCCACTTACTGACGCCAGCAATTGTGCACGAACTTGCAGTATCTTAGAATCCCTGTCAAAGAGAATTATAGAGAACACAAGTGAGGTGCCAGTTCTCCTCACCACGGAAATGTAAATCGGTCGAAAATTCAGAAGATTTGATTATAAAAAAACAATCTTTCAAGAATAATGGGACCTGGCGAGAGGGTTAATGAAGATCCTGGCTGAAGTGCAATGCATTGAACCTCGGGGGCCTATAAAAAGTAAAAATCTACTATAGTGTGGTGGCAGAGAAAGTACAGAGAGTGCCAAGTAGTCAAACAAGCACCAAGGCGCCTGGATACGTGTGTGATCTGCTGCAAACCTCCCATATTTACCATTTTAAGTGGGAGTGCCTAATTAGAGCCAGTGGTTTCCTGTCCTCGGCACGGGCACTTAAATGTCAAAATACATAAAAAAGAGCATTGAAAATGCAATAGGTCTCACCTTTGATTAAGTTAAAGCCATTTGCTTTGCTAATGGTATTGTATAGCAAAGCAAATGGCTTTAACTTAATGAAAGGCGCAATCTATTGCATTTTTAATGCTTGTTTATTTTAAGAGGGAGAGTACTGGCACTTCTCAAGAGTGAGGTACAGGTACTCTGGTACAGAGTACCTGCTCTTCTATTTTCTCATTTCAAGCACTGCTCACAAGTCAAAGAAATTGCAACCTCAATTCCATACCTTGAATGGAAATGGTATTCAGGCCTAACACGGACCAAGCGTTTACGATACCAATGCTCAAGCTGCACATCCGACATGCAACACATTTTGGTGTTACTCCGCATTACCTCAGTTGCTATGCCTCCAGGTACAGGCCAATTCTGTAATTGTTCTCAAAATTTACTTCCAGTGAAGCCAGCCAGCATGGTGAGTCTGCGTTCTAGCCTCTTGTGGTGCCCCTTATCTTTTAGGAACATCGTATTTTCGTCGGCGATGTTACAATTACATAAAATCAATCAATTTCGAGAGAACAGGTACCCTAAGATAGTCCTACCAGTTCTTAAACACACGTCACTGTGTAAGCATAGTTTGTCCCGAGACATTAAAGAAGGAAAGGGATGAAACACGGATTGCGCCGTGTCCAATATGCTTTAAAACCACATGCACCAAATACTTTAAGATGCTTTTAAGTAAGAACCTCCCTCAATTCCTTATGCCCTTTTAAAGGTGTCTTTATATCATAGTCTTGTTCTGTCCATTGTCACTGCTGCTTTGCATACACAAACAAAAATATTTGGCTAAGGCTCCTTGCACTCAGGTCAAATCACCTTTAAAATGTGTATCACTTTCTAACCTGGATAAAGTAGTCGTTAAGCCTGATCAGTTATAACCCATGCTACAAGCTTATTGGGCTTTACAAAGGAAAATATTCATACACACTTTTCGAGACATTTCCGCGTAAAGTGAAGTGCTAGAGAATGTCCCATTTGTTATAATTTCAAACAGGAAAAACTGTGTGTGTGTGGGGGGGGGGTGACTTTCTCATCTTTCCCTTGGCGCCTCGAAATTCTGTGACCCGGGGATAGTGCTCAAAGCATTAAGCAGCTATCACGCACGTTTTGGTCTGTTGTCGCCCACTGATGCACCATATTTTAACCCAGCCTCTCATGGTGGCTTGCCCCTGCACACTGACCGAGTAAGAGAAACTGTAGCTGTAGGCACTTGAAAAACAAAAGCGCACACGCCTGGTTGCCTGCTAGCTAGGGTTTAAAATAAACGAATTTATCTGGCCTTCCACTTTACCCCATTACATCCATTCGCCCGTGTGTTATACAATGTATAGTCTGGGTAAATATGACTTCCATAGGAAGCCTCTTATCGTCAATAACCTGATTGAAATGTGGCTATTCACTGCAGTGATGGTGCAACAGGAGTTACTAAAGTGATTATTAGCCGCTGTGTGGTGGCGTCACCCAGGGCAAGGCTGGCCTCCCTTCGTTTCCACAGACCTGGGCATGGCAGCTGGCAGTCTCACCAGAGACGGGGGTGGCTCTGTGCCTGCACTGACTCCCTCCTCTCCCGCCGGAGCAGGCCTCTGCAGCCCCACGCTGAGGTGAGATAAAGACGGGCAGACTTTGACTCGTGCTGAGCTGCTCTCAGCGTGACGAAGAGGTGCATGCAGTCCCCAGTGATGTAGGCTGCGCACCAGCCAACACGAGCAGACCTGTTTGCGCCTTAGGGGATCTCCTCACCTGTAGTCTGGGTGTCCTGTCCAGTGCGTCATTGCCTTGGGGGACGGATGAGCGGTGCAGGAGACAACGAGGCGAGCACAGAGCTCCTACGAGAGCGGGCACGCACGGCTCCCGCCTGTGGCGCCGAACGTGACGTCACGCAACCTCACGTCACGTTGAATATTAGATGGCGCTAATGAGCTTTCAAGGTCGAAAAAAGTTCACTCAAGGGGCAGCGCCGTTTCTATCATTAGGCAAGACTTGGCGGCCATTCACTCAAGGGGATTTCCAAATTCCTGGTTTTTGCCGCCCTCCCTTTTTTGCCGCCCTAGGCAGCCGCCTAGTCTTGCCTAATGGGAGAAATGGCCCTGAGTCTTTGTCAGTTATATGTGGATGTGTCTATTATAATACAGATCTGTGTATGTGTTTATATTGTTGTGATTAAAAGATAACCCCAGTTCTTAGTGAACTGACATGTGCCTTGTATTCTTGTTCAATCTGGGTAACTTTTCCCTTCTAGTTGGGCATTGTTTGCATGAACGGATGTGAAATCCCGATCAGGTAAGGAGTGATCAAGCAAATAGGAAGCGAGGGGACCTTTGATGCCAGGAGCAGAAGGCACATATTAGTAATTGGCTAACTCCTAATATTGTAGTAGCAAGCCCTTAGTGAATAGTGAGAGAGACTTCCCAACATATAGAGAGAAAACCATAGGTGTCCATAGGAAAGTGGTTGTCATTGGTAAGTGGCGTTAATGAGAGCGTTGGGGGGGAATACCAGCATGGAGGTCTGCCAGATTGTGGACCGTGTGTAAATGAGAGCGTTGGGGGGGAATACCAGCGTGGAGGTCTGCCAGATTGTGGACCGTTTGGAAAATGAGAGCACTGGGGCTGCAGACCCATGTGTGTAGACACGCCAGATTGTGTGTCATATCTGCTCCAGGGTAGATTAGTCTGGGTCTGAGTGGCTGCGAGACTATAAGGTATGAGTGTGGTGTAGGGCATGGATATCCTTAGTAATCAGTGAGTATTCTTAGTATCCCTATAGATTTAGTGGTGTTTCTGATAATATGAGCTTGTATATTGCGAGTTCCCCATCCTCAGGTAGGTACCCAGGTGCCTGGATAGATGGTCCTGAGGAGGGATGTGGTTACGTTCTGGCTGGGTTAGAGGGGCCCCTAGGGGCTGATCCCATCTAAGCAGAAAATCCGGTCATTACACCATCTTGCCTGGTAGGGCTATTTTGGGGAAGGGAGGCCTGTCCCAGTACTCCCACCAGGGCCCCTGTCCCACAGCCTACCAAGATGGAGCACTCCCTCCCACCCCACCCAGAAGCACCTGGAAGCCATTGCACAGTTCACCTTCACCAAACAGATAGGTAACCATCTTGCCTGGGAGGGCTGTTTGGGGGGAGGGAGGCCTGCACTACCACTCCCACCATGCACCCTGTCCCACCCCTAAGCAGGAAGTAGCACCCCACCCAGAAGCTCTTGGGAGACATTGCACCACACCAAACGAACTAACAGGTAGGTAGCCATCTTCACAGGCAGGGTGTCTGTGGGTGGGAGGCCTGCACTACTACTCCCACTTTGGCCCCTGTCCCACAGCCTACCAAGATGGAGCACTCCCTCCCACCCCATCCAGAAGCACTTGGTAGCCGTTGTATCACCCTCATCAAACTTACATGTAGGTGGCCATCTTGCACTTACAGGTAGGTGGCCATCTTGCCTGGGAGGGCTATCTTGTGTTGGGAGGCCTGCACTACAAATCCCACCAGGCCCCCTTGTCCCACAGCTGAGTAGGACATAGCACTCCCCACACCACCAAGCATGGGGAACTTCTCACATTGCTATAGTGAAACTTACAGGTAGGTAGTAACCATGTGCAGCATGTTCAGCTTTTCCAAATGCATGTTTCCACATGCCCACAACAGCAATACAAATCATGTACATGATGACTTGTCTGTGTTGTCAAACCGTGTGTACAGTGCACCAAGTCAAAATTCACAACAGACACCATGGAATAGTAAGGTATGTACCTCAACATCATGTCATGGTGCACGGTCTTCTTGCAGATATGCAAAGCCATGCCATTGTCAATCATCTGTTTCATCAGTGTAACATCAACATTGTGGCGTGCAACTCAATGTCCATATGACCTCTATCCAACAGGAGAACGACAACACCCTACACAGGATGATGACAACATGCAGAGCCAGTCCCCGCCAACACAACGTGAGCACTCAGCTGCAGATTAACTCATATTCTCCGACCTGGAATCTGAAGCTGGCCCCTCTGGTGTGCCAAGGAATAACATGGCTCAAGCCCTCACCGCCACCACCACCACGGCAACAACAACTGGCCTGAAACCTGCCACCACAACCTGTGTGGCATCCACCACCATACTCTCAACCACAGCTGCAACTTTGCTGACCCCTGCCACCACAACCTGTGTGGCATCCACCACCATACTCTCAACCACGGCTGCAACTGTGCTGACCCTGCCACCATGACCTGTGTGGCCTCCAACAACCCCATCACCACTACTGACTGTAATAATCGCCCTGCCACGGTGGTTACCAACACCACCGCGCATTCACATCATGGCAGGGAGAGTGTGCCAGTGCGTCATGGGACAATGCCACAGCGACATGACAGGAGGGCAGGTGGGAGGAGACATGGTACAGAGACACAGGAGGACAGTGACCCTGAATCCTTGGCCACCATTGCAAGAGTCCTTGGTTCCTACCAGGAGAATCATGGAGTAATGTGCCAGCTTGCAGAAGACATGCATTGGCCAACTGGTGGACATTGTTGGACAGCTAGTGGGTGTGCTGAGGAACAGGCTCCCAGGCACAAGTGCAGGTCAACACGCCATCCAGTGGCATGCCTGCCAGGCAGATCAATGAAATAGACACAGGGAGGGCTGTGCAGGAGGAGAAGGAGTCCCCAGACACCACTGACCCTGGAGCAAGTGCAGCCCCTGCCAAACGCACCAGGGGCCGTCCGAGAATCCTCAGGGGAGGATCTGGTGGCAGGCCACCATACCAACGCCACAGACGGAGCCAGCCATGATGCTACCTTGCTATTCCCCCTTGCATGGACACTGTAGACTCTGTTAGGCCACGTTGCCAAGTTGATGGCCTGAGTCTGTTGGACTGTGTGACTCTAGCTTTGTGTACACTACTACATTCATCTTATCCACCATGACAGACAAAACAAGGAATATACTCCTCACAATTGTGTACATATTCACTTCACTTGCACACATCTTCTCTTTCAAGAAACACCCATCACATACCTATGTCTGTGTCAGCGCCATGTTTATTTACGTAGGTACAATGACAAATCAGTATCCACGTAACACCAGCAGTGAATGTGAAGAGGCCTTGACAGTGTGAAAGAACCTGGAAAGACAGTAGAGATTTACATTTAGTACTCATGTAATGCCATTGCAGCTGAAACACATCAATAGTCATCAATGGTACTTAGACAAGCACACATCACAATGCACATTAAACTCAATATACACATGAAGTACCTGGAGACAAATACCAAGTGCAACACACATCAGCCATCATATCACACGCAACAACAGCTAGCCGTCAAGAACATCAATGCCTTCACACTGACATCCAAGCCAACACATGATCTCCCTGTCCTACCAAGTCACTTACATTCAAGGGAAGAAGTTGGCAATTAGCTGTTGACGCAGGTCAACACCTTCCTCTTCACCACTATCCTCATCACTGGAAGTGAAGTATGTGGGTTTGCAGGAGGGGGGATCTGCTGCTCCTCCTCCTCATCCAGGATGAGTGGAATGGCTTTGCGCACGGCAAGGTTGTGGAGCATGCAGCATGCCACTACTATCCGGCACACCTTCTGTGGGGATTACAACAGTGCACGACCACTTTTGTCCAAGCACCGGAATCGGGACTTCAGCAGGCCGAAGGTGCGCTTAATCACACGGCATGTCCTACCATGTGCCTCGTTGTAGTTGACTTCACCCGGGGTTCCTGGATTCCTTATTGGGCTCAGCAGCCAAGGCCGGTTGGGATATGCTGAGTCACCTAGGTGTGGCATAAGTAGAGAAAGTTACTGATACAAAAAGTGTTAGAGAACAACATGTCACACACAGCACACTACTTGACTCAGTCTACTCACCTACAAGCCATGAACGCTCTGAATGCAGTCCTGCCATCAACCGTGGTACCACGCTGCTCCGCAGGATGTAGGAGTCATGGGCAGAGCCGGCAAATCTCGCACACACATGGCTGATGTTCAAATCAGCTTGGCACACCTCCTGCACATTTATTGAATGGTAGTGCTTCCTGTTCCTATACACCTGCTCACGTGCCTGTGGTGGTACAAGGCCAATGTGTGTGCATTCAATGGACCCCACTACATGAGGAATTCGGCCAAGTGCATAAAAACCAGCCTTCACAGCTGGCAAATCTTGTCTACTTGGGAATCTAATGTAATGGTCCTTGTACAGCATCATTGCCAACACAACCTCCCACAGCACCATGCTGAATGTGCATTGCGCCATACCACCAGCAATGCCAATCATGTATTGCAAAGTGCCTGTAGCAAAAGAATGCAGTGCTGCCATGAGCTTCACTGTTGGGAACAGGGCAGTTGGATATGACCGTTGAGGTGTCAGATGGGGCTCCAACTAAGCACACAGCTCTTGCAGTGTTGTGCGATCAAGACAGAACTTCCTGATGACGTCCACATCCTCCATGTCTTCCAGCACTGTGAAAGGACGGTGCACATTTGGTCGTCGCCTACATGACAAGGAAGAGGAATAATGTTAACCTGATAACGCTATGACATGTGTCAAACATATCACATATTGACTTATGCGGCACAAACAATTAAGGCACTTCAACCGTCCATGAATGCACAACTCCAATGCAGGTACACATTGAACATTGTCGGGTTACATCATGTCATTTTGCACATACTGACTAAGTCTAAAACACATTAGGACATCGTGAATGGCACACCAGTGCATCTTGTGTACCAAGCCCTATGAGTGGGTGACACAGCAGATGTATGATCCAGCTACACTGCTGGTGGACATGTAGCTGCGTTGCCTGCCACACCTTGCTGATCAATATGCCCAGACCACCAGTGTTCATCACAATGTAAACAGAGTGTGTAAGCAGACCACATGTACTACATCATTCATATATGTGTGAACATCAAAATTCCAGCAGTATTTTTCCATGCAATCATGTGTGTGGACTGATTGTTCCTCTCTACATTGTACCATATGACAGGAGCAAGAGATGTACATGCACACACATTTTATGGCTGACAGTGGTAAGTGCATGTCAAGGCCTTTCACTTTGTGCACACACATGAATGTGTAGGTATCAGTGAGTTGTCTGTCACATAAGAATTCATATTGAGATTCACGTGCAAGAAGACGCTGTGCTGCCATCTTGATCAGGAATAAAGTTGCTGACTCACATTGCTAGTGCATACAGTGTTTATATGTGCAGTAGGCATGCACCGCATCCGCGGGTCAGTGCATTGGACATACTTGTACGATGCAACCATGGGCGTCTACAGAAATGTTTCCGGGGGGGGGGACATTTTTAACTTCATCATCATCCCCCTTGCACCTTTCTCTCCTCTGCCTTGCACCCTTCTCCCCACTGCCTTGCACCCTTCTCCTCTCTGCCTTGCACCATTCTCCCCACTGCCTTGTTCCCTTCGCCTCTCTACCTTGCACCCTTCTCCTCTCTGCCTTGCACTCTTCTCCCCACTGCCTTGCACCCTTCTCCTCTCTGCCTTGCACCATTCTCCCCACTGCCTTGCACTTTTCTCCTCTCTGCCTGACCCTTCTCCCCACTGCCTTGCACCCTTCTCCTCTTTACCTTGCAACCTTCTCCTCTCTGCCGTGCACCCTTCTCCTCTCTGCCTTGCACCCTTCTCCCCATTGCCTTGCACCATTCTCCTCTCTATCTTGCACCCTTCTCCTCTCTGCCTTGCACCCTTCTCCCCACTGGCATGGACCCTTCTCCTCTGCCTTGCACCCTTCTCTCCACTTGCTTTTACCCTTCTCCTCTCTATCTTGCACCCTTCGCTTCTCTGCCTTGCACCCTTATCCCCACTGCCTTGCACCCTTCTCCTCTATGCCTTGCACCCTTCTCCCCACTGCCTTGCACCCTTCTCTTCTCTACCTTGCACCATCCTCCCCTCTGCCTTACCCTTCTCCCCACTGCCTTGCACCCTTCTCCTCTTTACCTTGCACCCTTCTCCTCTCTGCCTTGCACCCTTCTCCCCACTGCCTTGCACCCTTCTCCTCTCTGCCTTGCACCCTTCTCCCCATTGCCTTGCTCCCTTCTCCCCACTGCCTTGCACCCTTCTCCTCTCGGCCTTGCACCGTTCTCCCCACTGCCTTGCACCCTTCTCCTCTCTGCCTTGCACCCTTCTCCCCACTGGCATGCACCCTTCTCCTCTCTGCCTTGCACCCTTCTCTCCACTTGCTTGCACCCTTCTCCTCTCTATCTTGCACCCTTTGCTTCTCTGCCTTGCACCCTTCTCCCCACTGCCTTGCACCCTTCTCTTCTCTACCTTGCACCATCCTCCCCTCTGCCTCACCCTTCTCCCCACTGCCTTGCACCCTTCTCCTCTCTACCTTGCACCCTTCTCCTCTCTGCCTTGCACCCTTCTCCCCACTGCCCTGCACTCTTCTCCTCTCTGCCTTGCACCCTTCTCCCCACTGGCTTGCACCTTTCTCCTCTCTGCCTTGCACCCTTCTCCCCACTGCCTTGCACCCTTCTCCTCTCTACCTTGCACCATTCTCCTCTCTGCCTTGCACCCTTCTCCTCTCTGCCTTGCACCCTTCTCCTCTCTGCCTTGCACCCTTCTCCCCACTGCCTTGCACCCTTCTCCTCTATGCCTTGCACCCTTCTCCCCACTGCCTTGCACCCTTCTCCTCTCTACCTTGTACCATTCTCCTCTCAGCCTTGCACCCTTCTCGGCCATCCCATTGCACCCTTTCCACCCAATGGAGGGGGCTGCCACCTGGAACAATAGCACAATTTCAAAAGCATGATGGACTAGGGCTGGCCCTGACTGGCCCACACCGGACGCACTGGCGATCCAGGGAGGGGGCAAGTGCCCACCCCCTGCAGGCGCCCATGGATGCAACATAGCGGTAGCGACCGCCTGGCCTCCGCGGTGTGACACCGCCAATGCCATTGCAGCCAATGGCAGCCGGGATCGTGGTGGTGTGATGCAACATTTGAAAACCGCGGTAGGCGTGCTCCGCATCCGCGGGTCAGCTCATTGGACATACTTGTAAGATGCAACATAGCGGTAGCGACCGCCTGGCCTCCGCCGTGTGACACCGCCAATGCCATTACAGCCAATGGCAGCCGCGATCGCGGTGGTGTGATGCAACATTTGAAAACCGAGGTAGGCGTGCTCCGCATCCGCGAGACAGCTCATTGGACATAATCGTAAGATGCAACTTAGCGGTAGCGACCGCCTGGCCTCCGTGGTGTGACATCGCCATTGCCATTGCAGCCAATGGCAGCAGCGATCACAGTGGTGCGATGCAACATTTGAAAACTGCGGTAGGCGTGCTCCGCATCCGCGGGTCAGCTTATGGGGCATACTTAAAAGATGCCAGCCAGCCAGCCGAATTACAGTAGCTGGCTATCACTGTAACAACCCCAGGGGCCTATAAATGTCTGTAATAGCCCAACAGATCTCACGTGCCTTCAGACACTGCTGACTGCCATTACTCCACAGCAGCGATTGTTTCCCAGATACCTGGATACTTTGATGTCGAGGACGCAGAAAGTCAGGGCCAGTCCCTTCACCACGGAGGAGCTTGAGGTTCTGGTGGACGAGGTCCTTGGACAGTATGGCCGGCTTTTTGGTGCGCCAGGTGTACTGGTAAGTGTGACTAAATACAAGTGTGATACAGCTCAGGATGTCACCTTGATGGTCCTGTGCACTAGTCTGTGTCTGTGAGTGCAAGTTCATGTGCAGGCATCCATTTAGTTATCATTGCATGCACCGTACATGGAGCGTATGTATTGCACTGGCACACGTGCTGAGGAGGTAACTTGACCATTAAATCAATGGGGTATCACCCACAGAATCAAAGGACCTGGGTATAAATGATATAAAGAAAGGTGGTCCTTGACATTAATTAAAACGAGACCTATATGAGTATCACTTATGTCTTGGAGATGCGATTAAATCTGCATACATTGATTCAAGCAAAGGGGGGGGAGATATATTGGACTTAGTATTATTTATAAGCACATTGAATGCAATGAAAAAACAGTACCCAAAAATAGCAATTTAACCTGAAACAAGAATGATAGATTATATCCACACTCTGGGTTCTTGTTATACCAAGATTTACATATTTATTTACATCTTCATAAAACAATTATGAATATAATTATAAACGGCGCAAAAGACTATCAGAGTATAGTCAGTGGAAAAGAAAAGGGGGTGCTCTCGTGATTTGGAGGAGGAAGGAAAGGAAAGATAGCAATTATAATATACAATTGTAATATTTACACAACAAAAGCGGGAAATTTCCGCTGTCATATAAGCCTGTCCACATCGATTAAAAAAGGGGAATGAAATTAGACTGGGGGAGGTACAGGCAAACAAATGGAAAACCGTCGACGTTTCGACCCTGGTGCTCCTGGGGTATTTAGGACCTCGGCTGCGGGTCTTCTTCAGGACAATAACGGTGGGATTGGAGGTAGGGGGGGGAGTGGAACTGGGTATAGCTTGCAAGATGGTCTTGGCCGTGATCCAGCAGGTAGTCTGGATCGAACAACAATGATGCTGGTCAAGGTGGACCTCCGTCTGAGCTTCTAAGAGGCAGGTCACCTGTCTATTATATTGGTGGTGGTTGGGGTGTAGCTGCTCAGTTCTACGCACAGTGTTGTACTCGGCCTATTCGATTCGGTAAGGCCACTAGTGCAGACGGATGGAAAATCCTACCGGTCCCTCGCGGGCAATCCGGTGGTAGTGGCCCTTTAAAACGCCTGTGGAAGATGGTGATGTGTGATACCGAAGTTGCCTCTTGAATTTGTATTTAGAGGTCTGATAGCGGGCCACTAATGATGACTGGGCACTCACTTCCAATTTCCGTGAGTGAGGGCAGTGTAAGGTACCGAAGTTACCTCGAAAATGTTATTTCGAAGGGCTAGATTCCGCGGAGCGTTTCAACCGGCATGTAGTCAGTTCGGGACCGCGCACGGGCTGAACAAACGAGGAGGTAACTTGGACACCTATGCTACTATTTGTGCACTACAGCATTGAATATGTTGTTGTGAAATTGTTGTGTTGGGAAACCTGTCCCCAGGCCGCCCCCCCACGCCACTTGGCTCCTCCTGACCCCGAGATTGTGCCCCCGGCGCCCGCGGCTCGCACCTGGTCTTGACACTCCTACCTCCTGTTCTGCATCTCGCTGCCACTGATATTCTTGTCTCTGAACTTGTACACTGTATCTGTATTCTGATTTCTTGGTCTCCCCTGTAGCTCGAACCTCGTTTTACTCTGCCCTCTGTGCCCCGCCCACCCCCGCCTCCCGCACCTCTGCTGCCACTGGTATTCTGTCTCTGGTTTGTTTACTTGTATTTGTGCCCTGATTTTATGGTTTCCCTTGTCATTCGTACTTCGTGTTTGCTCTGCCCTCTGTGCCCCCCCGCTCCCCGCTTCCCGCCCCCGCTCCCCCACGGCCCGCCCCCTTTTTCCTTCTGTACCCCCTGCCACTGCCCATTGGCCACCGCGCTCCCGCCTCCCAGCTGCTCCTCCCTCCCACTTGGCCTCTTATGGAGGCCGCACGGCGCAGGTGAGTGCGACCTGTCCCGAGGCCGCCCCCCCATGCCGCTCGGCTCCTCCTGACCCCGAGATTGTGCCCCCGGCACCGCCGGCTCGCACCTGGTCTTGACGCTCCTGCCTCCTGTTCTGCACCTCGCTGCCACTGATATTCTTGTCTCTGAACTTGTATACTGTATCTGTGTTCTGATTTCTTGGTCTCCCCTGTAGCTCGAACCTCGTTTTACTCTGCCCTCTGTGCCCCGGCCGGCCCCCGCCTCCCGCACCTCTGCTGCCACTGGTATTCTGTCTCTGGTTTGTTTACTTGTATTTGTGCCCTGATTTTGTGGTTTCCCTTGTCATTCATACTTCGTGTTTGCTCTGCCCTCTGTGCCCCCCGCTCCCCACTTTCCGCCGCTGCTCCCCGCGGCCCCGCCTCCTTTTTCCTTCTATACCCCCTGCCACTGCCCTTTGGCCACCCTGCTCCCGCCTCCCAGCTGCTCCTCCCTCCCACTTCGCCTCTTATGGAGGCCGCACGGCGGCCGCGACACTGGCGCGCCGAAGGCGTGCCAAAGGCAAGCCCGTCTGTGCCCGCCACGCCTGGACCGCGCCCAGCGCCAGAACCCCTGGACCCCGCGGGAGCCAGCCCACTCGATGGAGATACGATGCCGCCACCCTCCACGCACTCAACACCGGCCGACAGTCAGCCTGCTACAAAGCCACCCCGAAACGCACCCACGGAGCCTTCACCTGCCATGCCTGCAAATTCAGCTGCACCCGGTCCGGCTCCACGCCCACCAGAACAGACGCCAACAACAACCACCTCAAGTGCATCTTGCTCAACACCCACTCCATCCACAAACACGCCATCGAACTCTGGGACCTCCTTGACACTACAGCACCAGACATCACCTTCCTCACGGAAACCTGGATAAACGCCTCCTCAGCCCCCGACATCACCATAGCTATCCCGGACGGCTACAAGATCATCCGGAGAGACCGCGTCAACCAAACCGGAGGTGGCATCACCATTGCCCACTGAAACACCATCTGCATCACGACCGACACCAACGACACCCTCTCCGCCGCAGAGCACCTCCACTTCCAGATACACACCGACCCCAAGACCACCCTTAGAGGCACCCTCATCTACAGACCCCCGGGACCACGAGCACAGTTCAGCGAAGCCATCGCAGACTTCATCAGCCCACTCGCTCTCACCTCCTCCGACTACATCCTGCTTGGGGACCTCAACTTCCACCTGGAGAACAACAAGGACAAAAACACCACCTCCCTGCTAGAAAACCTAGCCAACCTTGGACTCAAGCAACTGGTCAATACCCCCACCCACCGAGCCGGCCACACACTCGACCCCGTCTTCTCCTCCAGCAACCACATCTCCTTGAGCCACGCCACCGAACTCCACTGGACCGATCACAGCTGCGTCCACTTCAACTTCAGGAAAGCAACGACCCACCCCCGCCCGCAACATGCCCCCCGAAGATGCTGGTGCAAGATCACCACCGACCAGCTCACCACCTCCCTGAGCCAAAACCCTCCCACCAACACCACGGACCCCAACTAGGCAGCCCGCAACCTCACACAGTGGATCACCGACTGCGCCGATGCCCTTTCTCCAATGAAGAACCCTCCAAGCAACCCCGACAGCAAGAAAGTTGTATGGTTCGCCAAAGACCTCAAAGTCTTCAAGAAATCCTGCTGCGCCCTCGAGAAAGCCTGGCGCCACAACCAGTCAACGGAAAACACGACAGCCCTCAAGCACGCCATCCGCGAACACCACCAGCTGATCCGCACCACCAAAAGGTTATCTTTCAGAGAACGCCTAGACGACAACACCCACAACAGCAAGGAATTCTTCAAAATCGTGAAAGAGCTCTCCATCCCCAATGCCAGCAACAACGACATTCCGCCATCACAAGACCTCTGCAACTCCCTCGCCACTTTCTTCAACCGAAAGATCACCGACATCCACGATAGCTTCGGCGCTCAGAACACGTACCCGGCCACCGAACCGATGCCCCCCCACCACCACCCTACACACCTGGACACCTATCAGCACGACAGACACCATCTGCACGATGAACACTATCCACTCGGGCTCCCCAGCCGACCCCTGCCCACACCACATCTTCAACAAAGCCGACTCCATCATTGCACCCCAACTCCGGGACATCATCAACAACTCTTTCGCTGTCAAACCGCGCCCCAAAGAGGCAGGGAGCCACAACACCCTCTCCGTTTGCTGAGCAAGGCCGAACAGTAGCAGACCTCCGAGGTTCAGGATTACAACTACAATTCCTGGCATGCCGAGAATCGCGTCACGCAAGAGACGCCGAACCCGTCGTAAACCCGGAAATAAAGACCGCGCTAGAACCATCGGCGGCGCCGATAATTCAGAATATTCCTAAGGTGTAGGCGGTAAGCTGTGGATGCGGTAAGCCCTCGGATCTTTGTTTCCTTGTGCCCAGGATCTTTCAGACGGCTCTTCGTGAGCACCAGACTCTCAAACACGCAGTTAGCGCGTGTTATGGACTCCCCTGGTTTCTCTCGGCTGAGAGAGTTGTTACTGTTTGAGCCCTTCAGACGAACATTGATAACCCGGACCGGGGATTGCTTCTTTTTCCATTACAAGGCGCAGTTGTGCTGCGTTGCCCTGAGGGTATATCGAAAGCCGGATTTACCAGACATATTGACTATTTAACATAGAAATAGAGGCTTACAGGCTTCTATCATGCAGACAACGTTAAGAAAGAATTAACCCTGTTTGCTTTATATGTTTTCTCCACAACCCTGTTTATCTCTCTTTCAAGCAGGAGAAACGAGTGAGGGGTATCAAGTTGGAGGGATTATGTTACTGCTGTGTGTGCATCCATGAGATGGTATGTGTGGAGCATTATGAGCATATAGCGTAGTTGTTATTTGAAGCAGGGTTTCATGCACATTCTTTTGTTTCTTATACAGTTAAGCAGAATCCCTGGTACCGCCTCGAGTCTCTTCTCCTTGTACTAGTCCTTGTTATTTTCCTTTAGAGGTATGAGGAAGTGTACGTAGTAAATGCCTTGTGTTTAATTAGGAGGAGTGTTAGAGTAAGGTGGGTACGGGGGGGATTTATTCTAATAGCTTGTTCTTTGTCATTGCAGATCTCCCTCCCCGCTGTCCCCTTCCTTTCCCTCCCCGGTGAAACTGCCTTAATGGTCTGTGTTCTCATCAAGACATTGGGGTAGTTCTTCGGGGGAAGGTGTGGGTCTTTCAGCACAGCTCCGAAGAGACATAGGCGGAGCCTGACATTCGCATCCGCCACCTTCCCGGAGAGCTGGAAACATGCAGAGATCAGCGCCCTCTGAAGAAACCCACCGCTGACCCCACGGACCTCAAGAACTTCCGCCCCATCTCGCTCCTCCCCTTCCCCACTAAAGTCATCGAAAAAATGGTCAACAAGCAGCTGACCGCCTTCCTCGAGACAAACGGCTCCCTCGACCCATCACAGTCCGGATTCCGAGCGAACCACAGCACCGAGACCGCCCTCATCGCAGCCACCGATGACATCAGGACCCAAGCTGGACAACGGGGAAACTGCGGCCCTCATCCTCCTCGACCTATCGGCCGCATTCGACGCGGTCTGCCACCGCACCCTGACCACCCGCCTCCACCACGCCGGGATCCAAGGAAAGGCCCTGGAATGGATCACCTCCTTCCTCTCCGACAGAACCCAAAGAGTCTGTCTCCCGCCCTTCCGCACAGAAGTCACCAAGATCATCTGCGGCGTACCCCAAGGCTCCTTGCTCAGCCCCACCTTCTTCAATGTCTACATGAGCCCCCTCGCAGCCATCGCACGCAAGCACAACCTCAATATCATCTCCTACGCAGACGACACCCAACTGATCCTCTCCCTCACCAACGACCCCGCCACCGCCAAAGCCAGCTTCCAGGACGGAATGAAAGATGTCACGGAATGGATGAAGCTCAGCCGTCTGAAACTGAACTTAGACAAGACGGAAGTCCTCATCCTCGGCCCATCCATCTCCGCCTGGGACGACTCCGGGTGGCCCCAGGCTCTGGGCACCCCCCCCAAGCCCACGGACCACGCACGCAACCTGGGCTTCATCCTTGACTCCTCCCTCATGATGACCAGGCAAGTCAATGCCGTTACATCCTCCTGCTTCAACACCCTCTGCATGCTTCGCAAGATCTTCTGCTGGATCCCCACTGGAACCAGGAAGACGGTCACCCGGTCCCTCATCACCAGCCGCCTGGACTACGGGAACACCCTCTACGCTGGGACCACGGCCAAACTACAGAAAAGACTCCAGTGCATACAGAACGCATCTGCACGACTCGTCCTGGACGTCCCACGAAACAATCACATCTCGGCCCACCTGAAGGACCTGCACTGGCTCCCCGTCAGCAAGAGGATTACGTTCAGACTCCTAACCCACGCTCACAAAGCTCTCCACGACCTGGGCGCCGAATACCTCAACAACTGCCTCACGTTCTACACGCCTACCCGCCAGCTCACCTCCGCCAGCCACGCCCTTGCCACCGTCTCACGGATCCGCAGATCCACCACCGGAGGAAATCCTTCACCTACCTAGCGGCCAAGACCTGGAACACCCTCCCCACCCACCTACGACCCTACGACTAACCCAGGACCATCTCTCCTTCAGGAAGCACCTCTAGACCTGGCTCTTCAAGCAGTAACCCCCCCCCCCCGCTCCCTCCTCCCAGCGCCTTGGGACCCTCACGGGTGAGTAGCGCGCTCTATAAATGTTCTGATTGATTGATTGAAATTAGCTATTGTGAATCCGGGTCACACTGACATGTAATGCATTGTAATGTAAATGATGTTTGTAGCCTCATTAGGCAACATAGCTGACAGAGTAGAGGGTAGGGAGTGCCTTGCATTTTACAAAGCTGGCACATGGAGGAATCTTGCTTACATACAGTCCAAGTCAGGAGTCACTCTGACTGTACCATGTGATGTAATTGCCCACTCACACCTGTCAAACTCACTAGTGGATGTACATATGTAGACTGTATTGGGCCAATGGATGATGTGTCTTGTGAAATGCTATAGGGCATGAGGTTTAGGTGTGCAGCATGTTCCACAGTCCCATGCATGAACGTTACCCAGTTCTGTAATTTGCTACTCCACACACATATTACCCATAGAGCCATCATAGGACTGAGTATTGCACAATACAGGTATTGACTTTGTGATGAGGGCATGATGAATATGTTAAAAAATGCGTCACACACGAGGCAGTGAGGCATCACCATGCCAAGGGCATTGGGGTGTGGGGGAGTGGTTGACACAGTCATTCAGGTACAACACATCTCTTGCACTGTTACATATGTTGCTCACTAACAGACTGTGTCACCGATTGATACCTACTACACATAGCTTTCAGTGCTGCCATTGTGCCTGGGTAGGTGATGGGCTTGTCCTGTATCATACGTACATATGTATGTAGTGATGGCATGCAAATGTACAAAGTGTTATGCTGTATGTCCTCTGATTAGGATGTTGAGTTTTAGTGTTGCATGCATTTCCGTTCTCATGTACTCACACACGTTGTGAATGCACACAGGGTGTCTGATACTTCCTTTTCTTGTCTCCCATGCCTGCAGTTGAAGGTCAACCAATGTAAGGCCGCATGGAAGGACATTGCACGGAAGGTGCGGGCCCTCGGTGTATCCAACAAATGGCACACACACTGCCATAAGAGGTGGGACGACATCTCCCATCTCAGCAAGACCATGGGAGAGATGACATTGGGGCTGGCACCTCGCACAGGCAGGCTTGCGCGACGGACCTTGACTCCTATTATGTCCCGCATCTTGGCTGTGACACAGCCAGAACTGTATGGACGTCTGAGGGACCATCAGCAGGATATATGTGGTGAGTATTCTGAGAAGGGTGATGTGAGGAATTGTGGGTTAGTCGGGACAGACCTACCGGGACGTCATACTGGGGAGTGTTGCCACATCGGGCTGCACCGCAAACCTGGGACTTCCAGACACTACCACAACCATGCTCCTCTCGTTTGCAGCAAACCGCCGGTGTCGGCCCTGACCCGGAAGCAATCAACGAGGACACCGGAAACACCTCCCAAGGACCAATCAAGGGAGGTGTACCAGAAGAGGAGAGGTAAGAGACGTGTAGCGCGTTGGAGACAGGAAGTACGCCAAAAGAAGACGGACCCTGTGCGTGGCACGCCGAAGACGCGGGACCCGAGAGGAAGACACGGGATCCGAGAAAGAAGACACGGGACCCGAACCTGAAACCGGAGAACCAGACGAGAGCTGGTGTGAAGATTGGTGGTGTCTGGAGGATGCTGGGGAGCGGCCGCAACTCTGGAGAATTGTGGGGGAGTTGGTGAGTGGTAGCGGCTCTGGGGAAGGATGGGTGTGGGAAGCAGGTGGTGGAACCGGGGTGGGTTGCAGATAAGGGAGAGGTCCGCATATAAAGAGGGGACAGCCGAAAGCATTGTGACGCTACTTTTGCCTCAGGTAGAAGCATATGGATGTGTTTGTGTCTGAATCACCTCAAAGCACTATTACCCAAATCCTTAAGCACTGAATAACCAAACCCCTCACTATCTCGACAGCAGGATACTGTAGGCACTAAATACATCCCCTTCACTATCCCACTAGCAGGAAACCAAGAGTTGTACCTACACGACAAAGGTGTGGTGACGGTTTTTCTCAGACTTTATTGAAACAATTCCTTATCTCACAGCTTACTCTTCTTCTTCCCCTCCTATGAGCCTTCTGGGAGATCACCCTTCCACCAAGCAAGAGGAACAAGACCAACCCTCCGGGGGATCCCTGTCAAGCTCAGAGTCTTCCAAGAACTCTTCAGACGAAGAGCCGGAAGAAAAACCTCAGATAACTTCTGTCACTTCTAATATTGAAAATAAAAATCCACCTTTATGCCACTTAATAAAGCCTCCTCGCCTGTTTATCAAACCCGCCCTCCCACAGGTGACTCCGTGTGTGACTGACTGACTGCATGAATGGCATCCGCCAGTCACTTCTGTTGTAGTTGATGTGTCAATTCCGATTAGATTAATACTCAGTGGCCTATGTGTGGAGTACAGGAGTCTTGTTACTTCCATGGTTGTGAATCCACATGTTTAAGGTACAATGGCACTTGATGTTGCGTCATGACGTGCGATAATTACATGTTGTGCATTGGGTGTGTTAACAACATCAGCAGGCAGTCTACAGTAGTGTGCAACATGTAAGTGTGCATTTCAAGATCTGTCCCTTGCAGCACTTTGAAATGGTGTGACCTACACATCTGTCAACAACTTGCAAAGGTTTTTGTGATTCCTTGCACTATTTGAGATGCATTATTAGCTCTGGTAGAATGTAAGACGCAATTCCAAGTATTAGTGTTGTCTCCTTACAGTGACTGCATATGTGACAGGGGCAACAGGCTGTGTTGTATGCCTCAATCACATACAGGCACGTGGGTTTTCCTACAAGGATGTCCATGTTGGGTTCATAGGGAGCACGGCCCGGATGTTTGCCTGTGTGTACGTCACATGGGACCTTGCTCTGTACCTACCATGTTGTTCCAAACGCACACTGCACAGGGTACATGAAAAACTGGTAACTAGGTATAGGTTCAGGCGCACAACTTAGATGTGAAGGCAAAGTATTTTGAAATATAATTACCGACTGATCCTAAGGGAGAGGAATAGGTTACTACTCTATCCCACAAAACCCAAAATAAATTCTGGGTACATCAATATTCACAACGAAATTCTCCCTGAGCTCTACAAAAGTATAAATTGAACATTACATATATTCAAGTAACACAGAAATTATGTATAAGTGCAGAAGCAGTCCAAGTAATCTTTTCTTCTTTTTGCAAAGTAAAAAAGTTCATGTAATAAATTTTCAATTGTAGAACACAAAACTCAGATATCCAGCTTGAAGAGTATATCCAGAAGTAATTTAATAATTATCCTCCAAACGACATCCTTGGCAGCCAACACGTGTTTCGTCATATGCTATATACATGCATCCGTGACTTCATCAGGGCTGCAACACAGAAAAGTAAGTACACAGTATCAATAAGTTTCAAGCATAATCGTCAAGGTATGTCACCTCCACCAATAGAACTAAACCAATAAAGAAGCTAGAAGAAAAGGATTTAGAGTCACCCTAAGTGAATGTTAGTATACGGAGTGAGTAGAATTAATAAAATGTTGCTTAACAAAAGAAATATCATCTGTGAATCAGAGAGCCCGATATACCATTGTATTAAAGAATGAATTTCAAATTACCTCAAAAAAAAGAAATTTTTCATATGTAATGATAATAGAAGTAGTCAATGCAAATCCGAGTCTGTAACAAAAGGATACCGGCTTGGTCAACATCTCCAAAATTAACTAAAATCCAAATATACCATCACACAATTAACAAATATCCTCCTAATATCCAAAAGTGATCTGTTTAAGTTTTATCACCAGGTTTCCACAAATACACTAATAAACTATCCCAACAGCACCTAACGCTATTAATATACCTAACTCATCAAAAAGGTATCATAAATACTCACATCCGACAATATACTCTATATTCAGTAATATAGCCATTATTTGGTCATCATATCGCCATTTTTAGACCAAAAGAAATTAATATATATCTTTCTCCTCAAGGTGTGTAGTACCCAAAATCTGCAATAGGTAAAATGTAACCTTGTTTTAGTCAATCTGACGACATCGCAGCGTTTTCTGTCCTATACTTAAACTATCGATAAATGTTACCTCACCTCCTGGGTCTAGTAATATAAACTCGTCCCACAAGTTGAGTCCACGATAAGCTCAATCAAAAAGGTAACGGTTCTAAAAGTAAAAGATATACATGTGTCCCAATTAAAATCCAATTGGTAATGTATTTCTATATTGGGACTGTTGGAAATAGTATACACGTTATCTCACCTGCATAACGTAGGCTCCACTGTCACCATTTGCGACAACACGAGTACGCGTATCTGCAGTAAAAGAACAAAGCAAGTAGTCATTATACATAACCGCATCAAATACTGTGATCAATTCTCGAGGTTCCCGAGCATGAAACAATTTCTTACCAGTCTCGAGGCACGCCGTATCCCGCAATCTCGAACTGGCCTTTTACGCGGGCGCCATCTTTTTATTTTGCCGACAATAGCCAAATATACATGGGCGCCATCTTGTAAGGTGTTCATATCAACTAAAAACTTGATTAACCTTATCTACACCAACTATAATTCATACTGAAACCTAACTGAGATAGTTATAACGATTAAACGTTTCCACAGAACACAGTTATGTCAACAATCCACTAAATGAGCGATAAACCGCAATCCCGAACTGGTGTTTCACTCGGGCATCATCATTAAATTTTACCGATACTAACCAAATATACACTGGCGCCTTAACAATATAGGTGAATTTAAATAAGCCATACTTGCTGTATGATTAACACACTATATGTACAAAAATAAATAAAATTATAACGACATGCTCTCTTCTATCAGGCTCGAACCGGCAACCTCTGTATTCATATGTAGAAATGAAAACGTTAACCTCTGTCTATACCCTACTTGTTCATGAAAGTTAAAGTAAATAATACTTATAGCTCACAATTATCAATTATCGATAATAAATGCTTATTAAAACCAATATCAGCATCCAAATTCCTCACCTCAAATTCAACATTCAATTAATATAGCCCAAAGCTGAAGTTAGAAAGGGATGAAATCAAAGGAAAGGGATATCAGTGGGAAATGAAGTTTATGAGTATATGGAAATACAGTACTATATTGTTACCATTATATCATTCAAATATACAGTATCACAGGAAGTGGTCAATACATTTTTGCCATAACAACTCAATATCTATGAAAAGATGAGTATGTAGAAATTCAATACTATACTATTACCCATCAAGTATGCAGTTTCAGAAGAGGTTAGCAATACACTTTTACCATAACAATTTGGTATCTAATAATAAATAATAATATATCCTCTCACTACGAAATCTATCAAGAGGATATTATTCTCACAGTCATCAGAAAATAAACATAGCTGACAATTTTACCAACCAAACAATTCACATTTGTAACAAAAATTACTAATTAGTGCAACACAATTTCATCAATCTCCCAGAAAATATTGAAACTCTGGATTCAAACCATCTTCCACAGCTCTTAGTTTCATGATCCTTTTGGCCTCAGTACGTCTTAACTTAAGTACTCTATTACCTCACCTTCTATCCATCACAACATGTCCAATTCCATGATAGAAAAATGTATGCTTCTTTTGTTCGTTACAATTTTGGACCAGGTGTGCTGAAATGGGATATCTTGTATCACCATTTTTAAGTGCTCGAAAATGCTCCATCATTCTATCTCTCAGTCGTCTTATGGTGCTACCCACATAGATTTTTTTGCAGGTGCAAACGATGACATATACAACATATGTTGTCTCACAATTAATAAACGATTTAATACTGTGCAGCCCTGTATCACTGTATTCAAACTCCTTGATCTTTTTGATTGCCCATCAACACGAGCTGCATTTACCACAATAATAGAACCCAATAGGAGGGTTACCTAACCAGTTTTCCTTAGACATCTGTCTCGGGTAGCTGGGGCTAACTATATTAGCCAATGTAACACCTTTCCTAAATGTCAGAGATGGTCTCTCTGTAAGAAAGGGTAAAATATCTTTGTCATTCTTAAGGAGATGGCAGTATTTCTCCAGGATCGCAAACAGTACCAAAACTGGTAACTAGTCTGATTTTCTGGGGTCGTGAATCATTCACCATTTCATTTCTTGGTTTCAGTGTATCTTCTCTTTTTAGTTTCGTTCCCTTTGTTATTGCTCGATCAATAGTTCTTTTGTCATAACCTCTATTCCTGAATCTGCATGCCATATCATGTAAGTTAGTTTCAAAATCCTGATCTTGTGAACGATTCCTTCGGGCTCTGAGCATTTCCCCGAATGGAATTGAGTTAACTTGGCTTTCGGGGTGGCAACTGTCAGCATGTAAAAGTGCATTGCAGCTCGTGTCTTTAAGAAACATGTGGCTACATAATTTGTCCCCCTCTTCAAATAATTCAATATCCAAAAAGGTCAGGTGATTTGTGTCATAATGCGTTGTAAATTACATATTAACTTCATTGGTATTAAGGTGATCAAAGAAAGTGTGAAGTTCCACTGTGGTCCCTCTCCAAATTAAGAGGCAATCGTCAATAAAACGCCCCCAATAATAAATATGACCGGTCCATTTCTTGCCTCTCGGGCCCCAGAACCATTCCGCCTCAAACCACCCCATAAAGAGGTTGGCAAAGGATGGAGCAAATCTGGAGCCCATCGCTGTACCAAGCTTCTGTCTGTACCAATTATTCTCGAATAAAAAAATATTATTCTCCAGTACAATCTGAGTCATTTCCATGATCATGGTAGTATGTTCAAAATATTCAGCAGGTCTTTTATTCAAAAAGCTCTCCATAGCTTTCATACCCAATTTGTGATCAATATTGGAGTATAAGGAGACCACATCCAATGTCGCCAAAATCATGTCAGGTTCCCACATAAAATCATTCATTAGATTCAGTACATGTTTAGTGTCCTCAATATGTGAAGGAAGGTTCTGAACATATGGCCTTATGTACAAATCAATAAATTGGGACAGTTTCTCTGTTGGCCCACCAATACCCGAAATGATGGGTCTGCCGGGTGGTTTCTGGCGATTTTTATGTATTCTGGGCAAGCTATACAAACATGGGGCCCTGGGGAACTCCACACGTAGATACATATGTTCATTGTGATCAAGTAAACAGGGTGCTGTGAAACATGGTGTGGTCATTATGTACTTTGGTGTTGTGCATGCATAGGTTCTTTGTGTCTCTGCACCGTACTAAACCTATGTCCATTGCAGAATCTACTGAATGCACAGGAGGCAATGAGACGGACACCAGTGCTTAAGCGTCTGGCATGCATGAGTCACAAGAGGTCACAGACACAGAGGTGTCCAGCGCCTCGGAGGGGGACAGGAGTGTCCATGAGGAATCACGCCCAGAGAGCCCAACATCTGCATCCGATGACTCGAGTGCGGAGTCCGCAACAATGGTGGCCACAGGGAGTGACAATGCAGAATCTACATCCACACACATCGGCCAGTGCCCACCATCCCGCCTACTACCACTAGTGCATTCCGTGCACGCAGGGCTGTCAAGGATAGAGTCGCATTCCCCTCAGGCACTGCTGCCCCTGCCCCAGTGTCCCCTGCTGCCCTAAGTGTTGAGGCAGTAGATCTCTTGCGGCAGTTGTGTGTGGGGCAGACAGCTCTACTAAATGCATACCAGGATCAGGACAAGAAGTTGTGACAAGTTCTGGCATTAATGGAGGGTATTCATTTGGACGTGGGTGGGCTACACAGGACTCTCCAGGGTGTGTCCTCAGCCGTGACTGCTGGCATTCAGCTGTCCCGGCCTCAAAGTCCGGCTCCTGTACTTTCAACAACCACCCTGCCAGTGGCAACACCTGTGGAGAGTGTAGACACAACAGACCCCTCAGGCGCCAAGTTGGTGAGACGCAGCCCACGACAGCACCACCCCAAGCGTGACAGACCACAAACACCAGCCCCTAAACTGGACACAGGCAGAGAGGGAGACAAAGAAACAAGCTCTTCAGATGAGACTCTGGGGCATCAGGCAAAGAAGCAGGCCTCTAGCTCACGTTCCAAAAGATCACACCCAGCACAGGACCCTCCCATCCAGAAAACTGCTGCTAAAGACACAAAGTCAGTTGCCATTCCTGCTGTTGTGCAGGTGTGAGGGAAGGCAAAGCAACAACAGGTCCCTAAGACACCCTCACCACAAACCTCCACTCCCACCAACACCCCTGTGAAGGGTAGTCAGGAGAGCAATGTGCGTGGAGCAACAGGACTACAGGGGATGGGGAGAAAAAGTCAGGCCAACACCAAGGATAAAACCAAATCTGTCAAATCCCCACAGGGACACATGCCTCCACCTGTAACACCTTTGTCAGAGGGTGTATCTGTTGTGCTCATATCACTTCCCAGTCAGCCCAAGACATTTCTGAAATATCGCATCCCTAAGAAGTGTAGAATCAGCCCTCCACATTCTCCCTCACCCACCCTGTCTCACAGCAGCTTATGCACACCTCCACGTGCCACCATGCCACCCAGGCCATTCAGCCCTCTGCATGGCATAGCCACTACTGCCTCTGCCTCTGCTAGTACTCAGTCATCTAGGTCAGGTCCTACCACTGGGCTGGACACTCTGCCACCTCAAAGTCTAGAAGCCAGGCAGGTCTGATGCCAAATGCGTCCCACATTCCCATCTATCCCACAGCTTTGCCTGGACTGAGCTCTGGTATCACCGTAGCATTTGGATCCACATGTCAGTGCACTGTGTGGCAGATTCACTGTGTACATTCTCATGAACATATGTGCATTGTTTGAACTATGGACTGGGCAATGTAATTTCCTTTGTTGGCAATATGATGGCTATCATGTTATTTTGCAAAAAAAAGTGTTACTCCTGTTGTACACTTCATTGGTGCACTTGCTGGACTAAACAGTTTTATGGGTGTGTATGGCTCAACGGGCAACATGCGCTGCATGGCACTTCCACATTGATATTTCATAGGTTAAGTTTGTAACAGTTTGACTGACGTAACACTCACTTTAGTTAGGATCAACTTTGTGGCTTGGGAGTGCAATTATGCTTGTTTGTGTTGATGTACTCTTACACTCATCATATCACCCTGAGATTCCTTCTATTGTACACATGTGATGTTAGGAGGATATGCCACTACCAAGGTGTATTATACACACAGTGTAATATTCGGGGTGACCATGGTTGGTGTTATCTATGTGATGGCTTTGGATGTGTGAATAGTAATGGGTGTGTTGTTATCTTGTGTAGGCTTGTCTGCATACTCACATTGGGTATATTTGTATGTACACACTTGAGTAGTCAGACTGTGTGCTTGGCCTGCCCTTGTCAGTGTTGTTGATGTATATGTGGCACATAATGTGCAAAATAGATACATGTATGATCCTGGTATGCATTGCCTGTTTGTTTATTTGGTCTGACAAGTGCCTCTAATTGTTTGCAGATGTATGATTTTGATGTTGTGCAGTGTGTCCTTGCACTCATTATGGATACATTCATGTTTCTGCTGTCAGTTGAGTGTGTGACTGCAAAGTGTGAGTTGTGTATTGTTGTTGAGGCTCGTGTGTCATGTAATCGTCTGCTACTTGTGCTGTCCTACTCAGCCAGACTGACATGTTGGTGGATTTTACACCTACCTTGCTGTGACTTGTCTGGTTTCCTTTGCTGGTGCAGTGTTTGCTGTGTGTATTCATGGCATCCCATATGTCTGGTTATGATGTGTGCACTTTGTGCATGACAGGTTGGTGTGTTTTTGGATGTACAATCATCATCTGTGCAATCCTGTACACCACTTCGGCCTCACGTGTTCCACCCCATGCCTTCACAATGTGTGACCCTCACCAGCACATCATGGTGTGGAGTGTTGCTGTGAGTAGCTGCTGGGTGTACTGGTCCTATGTGCCACTCACAACACCTTAACATGCATATGGGTGCATTGTAAGGTACCTGCTTGCAGGCATGGTTGCACATGTGCAGTGCATCTCTTTCTACGGCACATTGCTCTGGTGAAGTTGTATGCATACGTGTTTTGCTTTGTTGTTCCGCTGTGGTTTTGGTCACTGCTGTATGTGTGTTTGAAGAGCTACAGTTGCACTGGCCGTGTGTGTTGTGATGTGTGTAGTGTGATGACTTGTATTGTGTATCCACATGCTGGGGCAATCAGAGATGTGTGATTGTGTTTTGTTTTTTTGGTTGCCAGACTGCTTATTGGGCATGCAGTGCTGTCAGTGTTTTGTATCCCCTATGTTTGCTGCCACATCAGGCACATCAATTGGTATTCATGTATTTGTGATGGTCACATGTCAGTATGTGCTTTTGCTCAAAGCTGTGTGTCTGATCCACACAGTTTGGACTTATTTTGCAGATGCATTGTGTGGTGTATTGACAATTACCTTTGACTCTGCCTGTCATGTGGGTCAACAACGATTACCTGTGTGGCACCTGTATGCTGGTGGACTATGGTCCCTGACACTCACCTTGCCACTATCAGAGAGGGGGAGTGACACAAGTTCAAGTTCCAAAATTTGTATAACGCACTACTCACCCAGAGGGTCTCAAGGCGCTTGAGGGAGGGAGGTGATTTACTTATTGAATATCCAGGTTTTTAGTTGCTTTCTGACAGAGAGGTAGTTCTGAGTGAGGCGGAGGTGGGTGGGGAGAGAGTTCCAGGTTTTGGCCGCTAAGTAGGAGAAGGATCTTCCTCCCATGGTGGATCTGTGGATGCGCGGAATTGCGGCGAGGGCTTGATTGGACGATCGTAGTTGGCGGGAGGGGGTGTAGAAGGATAGACGCGTGTTGAGGCATTCGGGTCCTAGGTCGTAGAGGGCTTTGTGAGTGTGGGTAGGGAGACGGAACGTTATTCTCTTGTTGACAGGGAGCCAATGGAGGTCTTTCAGGTGGCCAGAAATGTGAGCATACCGAGGGATGTCCAATATGAGTCTGGCTGAGGCGTTTTGGATGCGTTGGAGTTTTTTCTGTAGTTTGGCTGTGGTTCCGGCGTAAAGGGTGTTGCCGTAATCCAATCGGCTTGTGACCAGTGGGTGGGTGACCGTCTTTCTTGTTTCCGTGGGGATCCAACGGAAGATTTTTTTGAGCATTCGTAGGATGTTGAAGCAAGATGATGAGACGGCGTTGACTTGTCTGGTCATCGAGAGGGAGGAGTCCAGGATGAAGCCCAGGTTACGTGCGTGGTCCGTAGGTATGGGTGCGGTTCCGAGGGCCGGTGGCCACCATGAGTCGTCCCAGGCAGAGGGGAATGGCCCTAAGATGAGGACTTCTGTTTTGTCCGAGTTTAGTTTTAAACAGCTGTTCTTCATCCACTCGGCTACTTCTTTCATTCCTTCGTGTAAGTTGGTTTTGGCAGTGTTTGGGTCTTTGGTTAGGGAGAGGATCAGCTGGGTGTCGTCTGCGTAGGAGATGATGTTGAGGTTGTGTTGGCGTGCGATGGAAGTGAGGGGACTCATGTATACGTTGAAGAGGGTGGGACTGAGTGATGATCCTTGTGGTACGCCGCAGATGACTTCGGTGGCTTCTGATTTGAAAGGGGGGAGGCGGACTCTCTGGGTTCTTCCGGTGAGGAACGATATGATCCAGTCCAATGCCTTTCTTTGTACTCCGATGCCGCTGAGGCGTTGTATGAGGGTGCTATGACAGACTGTGTCGAAGGCTGCGGAGAGGTCAAGTAAGATGAGAGCAACTGTTTCTCCGTTGTCCAGAAGTGTTCGGATGTCATCTGTTGCTGCGATGAGGGCGGTTTCGGTGCTGTGTTTGGCTCGGAAGCCGGATTGAGAGGAGTCGAGGGATTTGTTGGATTCGAGGAAGGCGGCGAGCTGACTGTTGACGGCTTTCTCGATGACTTTGGCGGGGAATGGGAGGAGCGAGATGGGGCGGTAGTTCTTAAGTTTGGTTGGGTCAGCCGTGGGTTTCTTCAGAAGGGCGCTGAGTTCGGCATGTTTCCAGTTTTCCGGGAAGGTGGCGGAGTTGAGGGAGCAGTTGATGATGTCTCGGAGATGGGGTGCGATGATGGAGTCTGCTTTGTTGAAGATGTGGTGGGGACATGGGTCGGTTGGCGATCCTGAGTGGATGGCCTGAGTGGATGGAATTCATCAGGCGGATGGTGTCTTCAGTGGTGATTGGGTTCCAGGCGCAAAGGTTGTTAGAGGGGGGTTTTGGTTCGGAGGTGGGTGGAGTGGGCTGGTTTTCGGACTGGTTTTGGAAGCTGTTATGTATTTCGGCGATTTTGTTGTGGAAGAATGATGATAGAGAGTCGAAGAGGTCTTGGGAGGGGGTGATGTCGTTAGTGCCTGCGGAGGGGTTAGTGAATTCCTTGACGATGTTGAATAGTTCCTTGCTGTTTTGGGCATTGTTGTCAAGTCGATCCTTGATTGCTGATTTCTTGGTGGATCGGATCAGTTGGTGGTGTTTGCGGGTGGCGTTCTTGAAGGTGGCTAGGTTGTCAGTGGTAGGGTTTTTTCTCCAGGTTTTCTCGAGAATCCGACAGAACTTCTTGGATTTCTTAAGGTCATCGTTGAACCAGGGGTTTTTTTTGTTACCTTGCTTGATTAGATGGTTTTTCAAGGGTGCTAGTTCGTCTGCGCTGTGGGTGATCCATTGTGTGAGGTTGGTGGCTGCTATGTTTGGGCCCAATGAATTGGCAGGGTGTTTTGTTGAAGCGACGTGAAGAGCTGGTCGGTGGTGATTTTGTTCCAGTTTCTTCGGGGAATAGGTTGTGGGGGGTTATGGGTCGTGGATTTTTGTAGTGGAAGTGAACGCAGCTGTGGTCCGTCCAATGGAGAGCTGTGGTGTGGTCGAAGGAGATGTGCTTGCTGGAGGTGAAGATAGGGTCAAGCGTGTGTCCGGCAGAGTGGGTGGGGGTGTCAACGAGTTGTTTGAGTCCGAGATTGGCCAGGTTGTCCAGAAGGGCGGTGGTGTTCTTGTCGTTTTTCTTATCCAGGTGGAAGTTGAGGTCTCCCAGTAGAATGTAGTTCTCGGATGGGAGGGCGTGTGGGCTGATGAAGTCAGCGATGTCTTCACTGAATTGTGAGCGGGGTCCTGGGGGGTCTGTAGATGAGGGTGCCTCTGAGTGTGGTTTTGGGGTCGGTGTGAATCTGGAAGTGAAGGTGTTCGGCGGTAGCGAGGTTATCGTCGGAGCTGGTCGTGATGCGGATGGTGTTCTTATGGACGATGGCAATGCCTCCTCCTGTTTGGTTGATGCAGTCCTTTCGGATGATCTTGTAGGTGTCCGGGATGGCTATGGCGATGTCGGGGGCTGATGAGGCGTTCATCCATGTTTCTGTAAGGAAGGCGACGTTCGGCGTTGCCACTATCAGGGAAGGGGGCTGACACCAGGGGTACCTGTATGCTGGTGGGATTTGGGCCCTGACACTCACCTTGCCACTATCAGGGAGGGGGGCTGACACCCGGGGGCACATGTGTGGCACATGTATGCTGGTGGGCTTTGGGCCCTGACACTCACCTTGCCACTATCAGGGAGGGGGGCTGACACCAGGGGTAACTGTATGCTGGTGGGCTTTGGGCCCAGACACTCACCTTGCCACTATCAGGGAGGGGGGCTGTATGCTGGTTGGCTTTGGGCCCTGACACTCACCTTGCCACTATCGGGGAGGGGGGCTGACACCAGGGGCACATGTGTGGCACCTGTATGCTGGTGGGCTTTGGGCCCTGACACTCACCTTGCCACTATCAGGGAGGGGGGCTGATACCAGGGGCACCTGTATCCTGGTGGGCTTTGGGCCCTGACACTCACCTTGCCACTATCAGGGAGGGGGGATGACACCAGGGGCACATGTGTGACACCTGTATACTGGTGAGCTTTGGGCCCTGACACTCACCATGCCACTATCAGGGAGTGGGGCTGACACCAGGGGCACATGTGTGGCACCAGTATGCTGGTGGGATTTGGGCCCTGACACTCACATTTCCACTATCGGGGGGGGGCGCTGACACCAGGGGCACATGTGTGGCACCTGTATGCTGGTGGGCTTTGGGCCCTGACACTCACCTTGCCACTATCAGGGAGGGAGGCTGACACCAGGGGCACATGTATGCTGGTGGGCTTTGGGCCCTGACACTCACCTTGCCACTGTCGGGGATGGGGGCTGACACCAGGGGCACATGTGTGGCAAGTCAATACAGGTGTTGGTTTGCCACATTACACCTATGACCTGGTTGCCAGACATCACTTTCTATGATTGTCAGATGGGCACACATTTGTATGTGGTGCAGGTTGTGATGGTAGTTCCTGTGATTGTATCAGGAAATGACCGCTGCTACAAATGGGGGCACGCTATTTAGTTTGGGCCCTGGTCCCACTCAATTCTTACCCCCTCACTGACACTGCGCATGTGTGGCGCTGGCGATGCCTACTGGGTTGTGTGGATGTTTTCCCGCTTCCTCACCGCTGCAGTGACGTGACGGGGAGATGGCGGTGCTTACTTTGTTGATGGATGGTACGGGTGCATAGCAGTGTGTTCACGACTAGCGGAGCCTTGCAATGATACTGGTGAATATGGTCCTGTGCCCACCAGGATGTCTGGAGTGGACAGGAAGACATTTGCTGGTCAGGTGTTGTGTGTTGATGTTGTCTGCGGATGTGTGTCTTTGACATATCTGCGGCATTGTGCACGGCGGCGGAGTCTTTGTTGATGGTGGATCAGGAACAGCAGCGGTAGGGCCTGTAGGGCAGGATCCATTGTGGTAGCGACCACGTGGAGCACTCTGGGATTCCCGTTTGGCTCCGCTGTGTTGCTTTCGCCGTTTTTCGATGGGTGGTTTCTCCGTTGCGGTCCGATGACGTATTTGAGGCATTGTAATTTGTACGGTGGTCTCACGTCATTCCACCTGGCGGTCTTTCTCTATTGGCTACGTCCCTCCCTCGTCGCTGTACTAAACTACTGGCGGAACTGGATTTTACACGTAGGACGGAAATTGGCCTTTGTCTGCCCATCGTAATGTGGCGGTCGGGGATTCGCAGTTGTGGTTGGCAAAACTACACCCGCCAGGCCGGCAAATGGCCACACCGGCCCGGCCGTGGCGGACCGCCCACTATCGTGATCGGCCCCTAAGATCTTCAATTTGATTGAGGATTTCTGTTTGGGAACAGGATGATGTTACATTGAAGACATGGGCTCCCAAATAATCTGTCCTATCCTGTCCTCAAAGCTATCATCAGTATTTCTTCCTGCCCTCTTTGACTGTTTCTAAAGAGGCAAAGGAAATGTGAATTTTAGAGAGGAAGAGTCCTCAAAATGATGCTTTCCTTTTGTTTTTTACATTTTCACATTGTACCACACTATGTTAACAGGGAAGAGCACTATCTATCCTGTGTGCTATTCACAAATAAAGAAAACTATAGTGCGTTCTTTGATAAACAAACGAAAACTCTTTGTAGGACATTTAGTAAGAGTAAAAATGGATAATGTAGGCAAATAATGACCATTTACAGGGTAGTTTAAAGTTACTGCTAGTAGCTGTGCACATGTAGGTGGAAAGCTCTGCCACCACGGTGGAGATCTCCCTGTGGTAAGGTATTGGGGAAATTACTACATTGTATTTTTCTTTAAAACAATATGTAAACTATTTTAATGCAAATAATAACAATAAATTAAAGTTAAATATTTGTTTTGAACCTAAAACAAAATAAAATGCTGCTGCAAATTAACTCAGCCAGCAAATGATAATGTAAATTTATTAATTTAACAATTACATTTTTTTTAAACAAATCCTACCCACTAACAATTTATTTTGGTAATTGGTAAATTGTTTAACATTGTGTTAAAAAGGTTTAATTAACTTAAATATTTTATTTTTTCAAATAAATGTTTAAACATTTCATTTTTAAAAATGACATTTATTATTAACTTTTAAAATAAAATATATTAAATGTCGAAATAATTTATTTTAACATTAATTCCTATGGTATACTCCTTTATTTCTCTGCCTCTTCTTTTTTATGGGAGTGCGTGGCAGTATCTGTGAACGAAAACCAAAAGAACCATTATAGCCCAGGCTTGTTAATTTAGGTCACTGTACAGAGGACAAGCTTTGGCATAAGAATGACTACAAGCTTGCCTTTCCACCGGAGTATCCATGATGCAGGAGTTCTGCATTACCTATATTACCGAACAGTAAGCACCAAGTAGGTGCTGGGGATATATATATATATATATATATATATATATATATATATATATATATATATATATATATATATATATATATATATATATATATATTACCTACTGGCAATAGCCAGTAGGTATATATAGTTAGGATTAATTCCCTATGGGATTTCTGAAAATTCTATGTCTAATAACTTTGGCGTTTGAGGACGGAATCGGCTGAAATTTTCAGGAAAATGGCACATTTTGTTTCTGAGCAGCCCCTGAAAATTTGGTAGAGTTTCGTCAAGGGGGGGCTGAGAAAAAAGGGGGGTCCCAAAACGCGTTTTTCCCATTCATTTTTCCATAGGGCGGTTGGACTCACTTTTAGCTCGAACGGCTGAATGGATTTGCACGAAACTTGGCAAAATTGTAGGGACTGTTAGCCCGATGTGCCTTTGCTAGGTCTCAATATATGTGCTCCAGTAGTTTTTGAGAAATTAACGTTCAAACCAAGATATATATCTGTAACAGCGCTCTGGGCAGCGATCCGGTCCGCTTACTTTTCGCGAAACGGAACTTTGCGCGCAGAAAGCTGATTGGCTCTCCGGTGTCTGTCAACATTCTAAACAGTCCGGAGCGGCCGCCATCTTATCTCTCGGTAGGATCGAGAGAGAAGAGGTGAAAAACGAAGGGGGAATTTATTGAAAGGGTGCAAGGTATACCCCTCTTGACCCCCTAGGATTGTTGTTGGGGTTATTAAAGGGTCCCGTGGGGAAAATAAAAAAAAAAAGATTTTTCACGGTAGAAGCGTTTCCCGGGCCGCGAACTGGGCCGCAAACTGGTAGCGAAACGGGAATTCGCCATTTTGTACTTCGTTTTAATTGTTTAGAGACAAAAATTATCGCCGCACATCGGCCACAATGCATGAATATCGTTGAAAAGTCAGCGATATTCATGCATTATCCAGCAAATGCTCTTAGCCATGTTATCCACCTTCCATTGGATAACAGAAAGCTGATTGGCTCTCCGGTGTCTGTCAACATTCTAAATAGTCCGGAGCGGCCGCCATCTTATCTCTCGGTAGGATCGAGAGAGAAGAAGAGGTGAAAAACAAAGGGGGAATTTATTGAAAGGGGGCAAGGTATACCCCTCTTGACCCCCTAGGAATGTTGTTGGGGTTATTAAAGGGTCCCGTGGGGAAAATAAAAAAAAATATATTTTTCACGGTAGAAGCGCTTCACGGGCCGCGAACTGGGCCGCAAACTGGTAGCGAAACGGGAATTCGCCATTTTGTGCTTCGTTTTAATTGTTTAGAGACAAAAATTATCGCCGCACATCGGCCACAATGCATGAATATCGCTGAAAAGTCAGCGATATTCATGCATTATCCAGCAAATGCTCTTAGCCATGTTATCCACCTTCCATTGGATAACAGAAAGCTGATTGGCTCTCCGGTGTCTGTCAACATTCTAAATAGTCCGGAGCGGCCGCCATCTTATCTCTCGGTAGGATCGAGAGAGAAGAAGAGGTGAAAAACGAAGGGGGAATTTATTGAAAGGGGGCAAGGTATACCCCTCTTGACCCCTAGGAATGTTGTTGGGGTTATTAAAGGGTCCCGTGGGGAAAATAAAAAAAAATTTATTTTTCACGGTAGAAGCGCTTCACGGGCCGCGAACTGGGCCGCAAACTGGTAGCGAAACGGGAATTCGCCATTTTGTGCTTCGTTTTAATTGTTTAGAGACAAAAATTATCGCCGCACATCGGCCACAATGCATGAATATCGCTGAAAAGTCAGCGATATTCATGCATTATCCAGCAAATGCTCTTAGCCATGTTATCCACCTTCCATTGGATAACATGGCTAAAAACCGCTCTGTGCGTGAGCTTTTTTTTTTTTGCTGCGTGACGTTTGTTAACGTTCGATTCGATGGAAATCAGGAAGTGTTGAACACCATTTTGTCACTGCGAGTAAATATTTTGTTATAAATTAATCCTTATTGATAAACATTGTCTGCGCCATCTTGCGTTTTTGTCCAATGCCACAATTTTGTCGTGCACAGCAGCCATTTTAGATGCCTTGACCAGGGCCACTCTCTGCACGCCGTCGATTCTCAGCATGGCTCCCCACCCTCGCACGCATCTCCCCCACGCAATGGTCACCCCCGCTCTCTCTCTCATGCATGGGCCATATACTTCCCCCATCTGCGCTGCTCTTCTCTGAGAATCACACCCTGTGCCCGTTCGACACCTCCCTTTCACCCTATTCACTACCGCACCCTCTGACACTTCTCTTCCTCTGTGTCCGATTGTCCAGGCCGGACCTAGGCTATCACCTAGCCCTGCGGATGTAGTGTATGGCTCCAGCTGTAGAGTATCCAGACATGCCAACCCTCCCGATTCAGGTGTGAGACTACTGATTTCAGTGCTAGTCTTTCGTTTCCCGATTCCTGCAAGGAAAAACCCGGGGGCATATTTCCAACAACTAGCGGTAATTTTTGTCTCTAACTTGTTTAGAGACAATAATTATCGCCGCACTTCGGCGAATTTTATCGCACATAAACCTTGCTATTAGCAAGGTTTATCGCAAATGCGATAAAAAACGGCCGCAATGCATGAATATCGCTGAAAAGTCAGCGATATTCATGCATTAGTCAGCAAATGCTCTTAGCCATGTTATCCACTTCCCATTGAACAAGCGCATGGTCTTTTAAAGATTTGTGAAGTACTCGGGGCGGCGGTGTGTGTGTGTCCTCTTTCAGGAGCGGGCGGGGGGGCACTGGCAGCAATTTGCAGGCCAGGCAGTGTTCAACACGTGCATCACCCTTTCTCTGCCTGCTATTGCGCTCCATGCTTCGGAAAGGTAAGAAAAAGAACGTGCATTTGAGTTTGAAATGTCCGATCTTGTAGCAGTACACTTGCAAAGCCCACACATGACAATAACCCGATTCAAGGCCCCATTCACCCGATTTTTAAAAAAAATATAGTACTCCAAGACAGTTACATTTTAAAACTTTATTAATATTTAAATATAACGAACGCAACAAAAACTGTAAATATATTTAACCATTTTTTGAAATTAACCAGAACTATAACGATAACAACAACAACAACAATAATATAACTTTTATGCCTAAATTACGCAAACATTTAGCTAATCTGCTAAAGGGGGGAGTCGCCATTTCTTTACAATAATCAATAATGAAAAATCCACATCAATAGGGTTGCCCGTTTTGTCGATGCAGCACTATAGTGCAATATACACAGCACCTGGGGTGTCAAGAGTGAACAGGTCTTTCTTTGTTCCTTAAGATGTTATCTCCGAGAATGCTGATGCATTGGTGTCTGTACACTTCTTTGTCAATTCTGTCAAGATGATAACTGCTTTATAAACAGACGATATCTTTGTTTCATCATTAGTGTTAAGTGTGTCTGAAACTACAGTGCCCTTCAGTTTTTTTTTCTTCAGGCTCTACAGAGTTTTGTGTGTTGTTCTTTTGAGCGACAATTATTCCAGAGGTTTCAGGTTCACTTGTTTTGTTCTGCAGTGAGTTAACAGCTTTAGAGAGTTCATGTTTATTTGCTATGTCCTGCTGTTCGTGAACTGCTTCAGAGACGTCAGCCTCATTTTTTATGTTTCAGTAGATCCTGGACCTGCCCGGCCGCGCCCAAAATGGCGCCGGTGTAAATGGGACTCGTAACTGCTTGTTCTGTACTGGTTGCCCAACTTTGATATCACGAGATACATATGCAGTTTTGAAGCACATGGCGGAGGCTTGTCTGCTGTAGTGGGGCGCCCCTTTATCGTTTCAGTCGCCATTCCGCCCGCTTTTGCTACACTGTGCCTCATCCGCCATTCAGCTGTTTACCGCCCGCTCTTACGGCTACAGCGTCTCGCTCACCATGTAGTTGAGTTGCTCCCACTCTTGCGGTGCAGCGGTAGGCGGCTTCCACAGGACTCTTAAAATGGCGGCCGGCTCTTCGGATTTGGGCCTGGTCCAGTAAAATGGCCCTGGGACACCTTGGAACTCGGACGCTTGTCTGCCAGGGCTTGGGTTCCATTCTCGAAAGCGTCCCCTCAGCCTTGAAGATTGTACAAAAGTCTTGGGCGCCCTCGACTCCCGCAGGCTTCCGGTGGGGAGCGGCTGCCATGATTGCTTGCGGAATGGCCACGACGGAGCTACGAGATGGTGGTGCTCTCATGGTGACGCCAGCTTCAGTCTGAAACATCCAGAAACAAGGTGGGGCTTTCATCGTTTGGGAAAAAAAAAGTTTTAATCCAATGAAAAGTGTTATTTTTAGGTCACATGACCTAGTCTTACATAATTAGGAAAAGAAAAGTAAAATGAACCAATGAAAAGTTTTATTAACAAGTCACATGACCTGTTATGCTTACGTTACGCGCTGCGCGGCGCGCTCTGGATCGTTTCCGGGAAGCTGCGCCTTGCGCACCGGAGCACATCCGGGTGCGCTAACGCGTCGCGTCATATGACGCATTACGCGACAATGCAGGTGCAGAATATAGTCAAAATGTCTCCACCAACCAGCGGTCGGAATTCCACCGCTTTCAGCAGTCCAAAAAGTTTGGTCAAATCTTAAGAGCGGGAGCAACTCAACTACATGGTGAGCGAGACGTTGTAGTCGCAAGAGCGAGCGGTAAACAGCTGAATGGCGGAAGAGGCACAGAGTACCAAAAGCGGGCGGAATGGCAACTAAAACGGTAAAGGGGCGCCCTACGACAGCGTGTCTTCAGGTGAAACGGATTGTGGGACAAGGTCCAGAATGAAAGATTCTTCAAAAGGGAAAAAATTCCGCCGGACCCCGGGAGCCGGCCACCTATGCCGGGGGCGATCTCAGGCCTCACCAGGGCAACACGACTTGGGGAGGGGGCAGGAGCCAAGCGCCCCCTCTCAGTCCGCGCCATCTCACCGCTCCTCGGGAGCCTCCGTCAAGCGGTTTAGGGAGGCACCGTATCACATTGTTTTCCAATGCAGTCAGGTCCACAAATGGACCCCACTACTTTGAATAGTGAAGCTGCAGCAGGTGCAAATAAGGTTTAAACAGTGTTACAAGAACTGCTTAGAACTCTGAAGTATGGCACTCAATAACCAGGACTTATGCCATTTATGTAAGGCAGTGACATGGAAGCAACTCAGGGACAAAAAGCATGAACGAACATTCACGTATGAAAATCTTATTTGGAGAAGGGGTAGAATCCAAACGCCCCCTGCCAGTTCGCGCCACTACACTGTATGTGGAAAATCTGAAGCCATCATTCTACAAACTCTCAACGCTTGTTATCAGTGCATGACTTTCATGCTCGATCGATTGAGCTAGCCGGATCGGGCAATAAAAAGTATAAAATAGTTATGTAAATAGTTATTTAATAAAATGTTTTATTCTGTTTCTTTGGTGGTGTGTTGTGTATATTTATAATATTTGCATAGGGTTTGCCGTTATTTTGGGCGGTGTGGGTGGCGGAGTCGAGCTGTTTTGCAGCCCTCATGGTGTGGAGCTCAATTCATTTCACTATTTTCGTATTTCTCATGAAGGGTTATTCCTAATGTTTGTATTTTACCGAGGTTAAAAAGAGATCGAATTAGTGGTCTACTGATTTTGCTCGATTACTTTTATTTTTTTACACGATTTTTCACTATCTGCAAAGACTAAACAGAGTATTGCGACTTTGTGCTTGTTTGTAAATAGAGAATGATCCAAAGAGAACCAATTGTAAAACAGTAAATGCTTGGATAATAATCAATCAAATGGAGAGACAAGCAGGTACGACGGATTACAACAGGGGTAAAGGTCTGCGTTAACTACCCTTCACTATCTGCAAGGAGAGAGTACTACTAAGAGAAAAGAGGGGAGGGGGGGGCAGCGTTCAAAGCACATCAGCGTGCATAAACACGAAAACGTTTTTACCTATCACGTACTTGACATTTGACAGCTTTTGATGTTTGCTATTAAAAAACCATTGAAATTCACAGAAAAAACCATAGGTTATACTCCATATATAGTTAGGAATTTGCATTTACAAAACCTTGAAAATTCAATGAAAAAACCATTGGTTTTAGGCCATATATAGTTAGGGATTTGCATTTACAAAACCTTATTTTACTCACACAAAACCATTGAAATTCCATATATAGTTATAAGCGCTAACTATATATCGCGCACCCGCAATCCACTGCTGATGATGTCACATATTACATCATTCATGACATGGTTAGTGACATCACTGATGACATCACTGATGACATCTCAAATGACATCACTGATGACATCACTGATAACATCTCATTTGACATGACTGATCACATCACTGATGATATCATTCATGGGATAATACCATGAACCTCTTCAGACTCTAATATAACCTTAGATACAATCAGTGTAAACAGACAGTCACTCATCCATGGAGTTACTCACACACCTAGTCAGTTATGCCAAAAATCAATCACACCTCCATTTTCTCAACTATACAGTTATACACACCTTACTTATTCAAACATATACTAACACATATTTACTTTACTCTCTTATACAATCTCTGATACATGTTCACAATGATCCATACAGCCACTCACACATTCACTAGCTCTTATGCACAGTTATTTATAGATGTCAACTCTCACATGTATTGTGTTTTACATATGTACTTAATATGACATGTAGCACTGAGATATCCATTCACTCACTAATACACTCATGCACAGTCAACCGCCCATACAGCTGTTTCCACATGCAGTTTTGAATCTATACATATAGTGAATCAACTACTCACACATCTATGTACAGAGTCACACACCTCCTAGCCACCCATACACACACACTCAGTTTCCCATACAAATACTTGGACAACCAATCAATAACCCATACAGTTACTCATATAGCTACTGATCAACATATGCAGCAGTTTGTAGAACAACAGATATAATGATGCACAAATTAAAACAGTTTAGTCACTAACCCATGCACTCAGTGAGACACATTTAATCACTCACTCATACAGTCAGTCTTGCACCTACTAAATCCTTCATCCAGACACTTATACATCCACTCATTCTTCAATATGTAAGACATGTTTTAACTTTACAGAAACATACAGTCACTGGATGTTGTCATCAGTGATGTCATCAGTGATGTCACTAACCATGTCATGAATGATGTAATATGTGACATCATCAGCAGTGGATTGCGGGTGCGCGATATATAGTTAGCGCTTATAACTATATATGGAATTTCAATGGTTTTGTGTGAGTAAAATAAGGTTTTGTAAATGCAAATCCCTAACTATATATGGCCTAAAACCAATGGTTTTTTCATTGAATATATATATATATATATATATATATATATATATATATATATATATATATATATATATATATATATATATATATATATATATATATATATATATATATATATATATATATATATATATATATATATATATATATATATATGTGAAAGCTCTCTCCCTCCCGGTCCCGGGTGGAAATAAAGACAGCAAACACGGGAATTCTCGCTGGTAGCAACTTTACTCGCACAGACGCGTTTCGGAAGCCACGCTTCCTTCCTCAATGTTTGTTACACCACAACGCGCGATCAGGCGCCATTTTATTTCAAAATACACAAACAACTCACGTTCGTAAGTATAGAGAGGGGACTGACGCGTGAGCGCCATCTTGCTAGTGCAAATAATTCTACAGTAGCATGACTGAAATTAAACAACACATTCTTTTAGTGGTTGCTAATGTTCATAAAAATCTTTTTAAAAAACCTCATACATTTACAGCGAGGAATTTACAACGTAATATTGCCGTGGATCGGCAAGTAACCCTCTCATTGATACGGTGGGCAATGGACTGTAATCTCGCCGTGGATCGGCTTGTGGCAACACGAAGGTTGCCATTTGAGTTTCCACTGGCCTCGTATACAAATTTATACCAATCAGTGTTGAATGATTAATTCCAAAATATTAAAAAGTTGCAAAATATTGAACAATAATCCAGAAATTACCAAAAATACCGAAAAAATTGAAAAAATTGTCAGGTACGTGGTGCAGTATTAGTAAAAAACTCTCAGTTCATTCTAAAGCACCTAATAACCATTAGTCACAGAAAGACACACATTACAGAAACCATTATCATTTAGCTGTGATTACTTTCATGTCCATACTTGAGATACTGCATTGCTGGCATTTAGCTCCCTAAATGCACAGTCAGTTCCTCCCCACTGTTCAATCCCAAGGGGGCCTTTGTTTGGCAGTCTATAATATAACGGGATTCTAACCTACAAAGTTTTTGTAGTTTGTCCCCTCACCTTATGTTGTCAGAGATTGCGTCCAGGCAAAAATACTGTAACAGATTCCTATCGCTCTTGTGTTTAATGGAAAAATGTCTTGCGACAGGGTATGTGAAATCTCTGTTTACTATGGCCCGCATGTGTTCTAAAATGCGCAATTTTACCGGGTTTATAGTACTGCCTATATACCTAAGCCCGCAAGGGCAGAGGAGGCAATAGACTGCAAATGGCGAAGTGCAGGTAAGGAATTGATTGATTTTCTTTTTGTTTCTACAACCCACGATTTCGTAAGAATAAACCCTTTTACTGTTGGCGCAGGCCTTGCATCGACCACATGGGAAGAACCCTTTTGCATCTTTTAATTTCCCTGTGCGTGTGGGGATTGGTGACAGGTGACTATGTACCAAAGTGTCCCTCAGCGAACGCGCTCTTCTGAAAGTTATTAAGGGATTTACAGGTATATCACTCCCAATGATATTGTCTTTTTGCAATATGTGCCAATGTCTTTTCAGGATGTTCCTCAGTTGTTGGCAGTCTTTAGAGTATGATGTAATCATCCTGAATTTTTCTATGTCAGTAGTGGGTTTATGTTTCTTGACAAACAAAGTCTGTCTGGGTTGTGTCCTTACTCTGTCTAAGGTATTGCATAACATTTGCTTGTTGTACCCCCTGGCCTCAAATCTATCAATACTTTCCTGTGCTGCCAGCTCAAAGTCATCATTGGTGGAACAGTTACGTTTCAACCGTAGAAGCTCACCATACGGTATACTCTTGATGAGTTTCTGGGGATGATTGCTTGACGCATGTAACGTGCTATTTCCAGCTGTTGGCTTCCTATAAAGGGAAGTTTGAATGCTGTTATCAATCACTTCAATCTTTAGGTCTAGGTATACCGCCTCCCTCATACTTGCATGACCAGTGAAAATAAGGTTGCAGTTGTTATCATTCAACACTTTAACATATTGCCAGGCTGTCTCTACCGAACCATTCCAGACTATACACAAATCGTCAATGTAACGATACCATGAGACGATACAGTTCGACCACTGTTCTCTCTCGGGGCCCCAGGCCTCCTGCTCCTCCCACCAGCCCACGAATAAATTCGCGTAGCTGGGGGCGAAGCAGGAACCCATGGCGGTGCCGGAGAGCTTTTGGAATTAATCATTCAACACTGATTGGTATAAATTTGTATACAAGGCCAGTGGAAACTCAAATGGCAACCTTCGTGTTGCCACAAGCCGATCCACGGCGAGATTACAGTCCATTGCCCACCGTATCAATGAGAGGGTTACTTGCCGATCCACGGCAATATTACGTTGTAAATTCCTCGCTGTAAATGTATGAGTTTTTTTTTTTAAATGTTTATGAACATTAGCAACCACTAAAAGAATGTGTTGTTTAATTTCAGTCATGCTACTGTAGAATTATTTGCACTAGCAAGATGGCGCTCACGCGTCAGTCCCCTCTCTATACTTACCAACGTGAGTTGTTTGTGTATTTTGAAATAAAATGGCGCCTGATCGCGCGTTGTGGTGTAACAAACATTGAGGAAGGAAGCGTGGCTTCCGAAACGCGTCTGTGCGAGTAAAGTTGCTACCAGCGAGAATTCCCGTGTGTGCTGTCTTTATTTCCACCCGGGACCGGGAGGGAGAGAGCTTTCACATTTTAAGCGCGAAGCTCCGACGCGCTTGGACTAGCACCCGCTGCAAGAGTGCCCCGAACTTTGGAGCAGTGAGCCTGGATATATATATATGTGTGTATATATATATATATATATATATATATATATATATATATATATATATATATATATATATATATATATATGTGTGTGTGTATATATATATATATAATTTTAAACAACAAAAAAAGAGAGAGATCTGAACTGGTCAAGCCCACGGGTACCAGAAATGTGGAGCAAAAAGATAAATGGGTAGTATTGATCACAGTCACTCTAGTTGAGTGGGATCACAGTCACTCTATTTGAGTAGGAAAGCCCTCACACACCGACCTAGTCAGTGTCATGCTTCATCATCGGGCCCCACCGAAGAGACCGAGTGTCTCTTCGGTGTGCTGCGACGCCAGAAAGACTGCGGAGCTGGTTGTGTGGGGAGGATGTGTTGTGAAGATTCTCAAATTAAAAGTGACTAACAGGGTATCAAAAAAACTTTAATAAGTGATCCCTAAGACACGTGTAAGTGGTATATGTGTCTGAATTTAATAGCCAAGGTTATTAGGGTTTAGTTTAAATTCAGCTAAATACCACAAATTTATTAAAATCAGTCAACATGTTTCTGCCTTCAGTGTGGTATATATTCACCATGGCATTCTTCAGGACTATAACCCCGGCGGTATGGACACTCTAATAGTCCACCCTGACCTGGGGACGTGAAAGTGAAAAAGAAAAGTGAAAAAAGTGCTTGAAAATTGGGAGAGCAATTTGCTCAATCCAAAAAACCCCAAAATTAGGGGTGTATCAGCACTTTAAAAATGGGCGCTACTTGCACCATGGGTCTCGGGAGGGGGGTTGGAGCGCGCTTGGCACATCGCCCTCAGCGCTCTCAGCCCGCTTTTAAACCTGTTGCAACCCTCTAGACCGGACCCCGACGAGGGTTGCAACAGGTTTAAAAGCGGGCTGAGAGCGCTGAGGGCGATGTGCCAAGCGCGCTCCAACCCCCCTCCCGAGACCCATGGTGCAAGTAGCGCCCATTTTTAAAGTGCTGATACACCCCTAATTTTGGGGTTTTTTGGATTGAGCAAATTGCTCTCCCAATTTTCAAGCACTTTTTTCACTTTTCTTTTTCACTTTCACGTCCCCAGGTCAGGGTGGACTATTAGAGTGTCCATACCGCCGGGGTTATAGTCCTGAAGAATGCCATGGTGAATATATACCACACTGAAGGCAGAAACATGTTGACTGATTTTAATAAATTTGTGGTATTTAGCTGAATTTAAACTAAACCCTAATAACCTTGGCTATTAAATTCAGACACATATACCACTTACACGTGTCTTAGGGATCACTTATTAAAGTTTTTTTGATACCCTGTTAGTCACTTTTAATTTGAGAATCTTCACAACACATCCTCCCCACACAACCAGCTCCGCAGTCTTTCTGGCGTCGCAGCACACCGAAGAGACACTCGGTCTCTTCGGTGGGGCCCGATGATGAAGCATGACACTGACTAGGTCGGTGTGTGAGGGCTTTCCTACTCAAATAGAGTGACTGTGATCCCACTCAACTAGAGTGACTGTGATCAATACTACCCATTTATCTTTTTGCTCCACATTTCTGGTACCCGTGGGCTTGACCAGTTCAGATCTCTCTCTTTTTTTGTTGTTTAACATTTAACCGGGGACTAAGAGAGTGTCTTTGAAATCTCCCTACCTCTCCCTTTGTTGATACCTATATATATATATATATATATATATATATATATATATATATATACACATACATATATATATATATATATATATATATATATATATATATATATATATATATATGTATATGATCAAGATCGCGGCAACACGGCCGAAGCGCGTCATGCTGATCTTCACAAAATAAAAAGCACCTAATAAACTCTTAGCACGTTGTGGTCCGTACCTGATTGTCCGAGGAGCTGGAGTGACGGGATTGTGGTATTATACATATATATATATATATATATATATATATATATATATATATATATATATATATATTTACAAAGTCCGCTCTGGCGTGCTGCCTGCGGCCCCAAGGGAGGTGGCACCAATGCCGGCCGAGCACGCCGGTAAGCACAATTCCAAAAGTTCCAAAGTAACAGTGCTCTCAGCTCGCATAACAAAGGCAACTCCACTGCTTCTCCAAGGGTGTTTATTCACCTAACAACATGTTTCGGCTGCGGACAGCCTTGTTCACGTTAGGTTGTTGTCAGTTTCAACCACTGATAAAGTATCGGTGAGAAAACAAAGAAACAGGACTTCCACAACAGGACCATAGCTTAAAGGTAAAAGCTTGGAAACACTTATATTCTGTACTCAAGGTTCATTAGGAAAGCCCAACAGAGTGTCCCTGCATGTTTTACAAATTAATCACAGTAAAATAAGCAGTAAAACAAACCACATAATTTTCTGAAAATATTCTGAAAAAATATATATATATGTACTCCTGTATTATGTATGCATACAATAGCGGAGCAAACATATATTTCACAGTGCTTGGTTCAGCGGGCAGTAAGAAAGTTTTGCATACATATACGTAAATGTGAGAAACGTTCAAATAAGCCGCCATGATTGTAGTTTGCACACTCGGCACAGGCGGCACAGAAAGAATTAGCATGCAAGCTCATGACTACAGGTCACGTTGAAAAAGACCGCCATGATTGTAGTTAGTGCAGATGGCGCAGACGGCACAGAACTGAATAGTACTGTGCGTCTCAATAGGGGGCATGCCGATCATTCTACAAGCTTGCCAGTTCTGCAGTAAATAAGGTGTAGATTACCTTAATTACCCACTATTCTATGTCTGTAAAATACAACTTAAAATTTCATACCTCCCAAAGTAGACGGAGTTAGGCACAAAGCAGTGTACCGAACAATTCATGTCAAATACATGAGCATCGCTCGACAAATCACATCTGGAGTGCAGGGCTTGTGTCACCAATAACTACTCAGTGACACTATATAAGTCTAACTGTAGACAGGTCCAAATTCAGAAGTTTAAAGTCCAAATCAAAAAGTTGCCCCCACATCGAGGCTTACTGTGCTCTTGAGAAACTGACGTGCTGACAAAGGAGTGAGTGGCCGGGCTCGTGAAAGTGGTCAATTAATTTCCAAATAACAGGAAACCTCAGGTAAGTGAAGTGGTGACGAGATCCGGTACTGGGTGCCAATCTATAAAAAACATGAGAGAACAAAGATCAGGACTCAACATGTTGGTTAAAAACTCACTAAGAGCATCAATACGAGAATAAACAGTGCAATCATACATGGAAGGGAGTGAGAGAGGAGGAAATACAGAGTATAAACAAGCATGTATAATCCTAACACAATGCAACAACAGGGCAAGAGAATGAACATTACAGGTTTGAATCATTCCCTGAGTTGTACTGCAAGCTCCTCATCCTGATTCAGTCCTCCTGGAGCCTTACTCTGAAACTCTATGATGTACTTAGACTCTTTTTGTCTTAGTTTCAAAGTCCTGTCTCCTCCCCGGGGATTTCTTTCCATTTGTTCTAACACATGGAAACTCATCTGAGCTGGATTAGAGAAATGTTTCTCAGCAAAATGTCTTGCTACAGGGTATTTTTCATTTTTGTTGGAAATTGCCCGGTAGTGTTCAAGGACACGGTTTTTGGCCTGTTTGGTACTGCTGCCTATGTACCACAGGCCACAAAGACATACGATGACATAGATGACGAAAGTTGTGCTGCAGGTCAAAAATTGTTTGAGTTCCTTTCTTATCCCATTGTACTCCACAATTTTCTTGTGGGTACTGAATCTGCACGCTTTGCAGTGACCACAGGGAAAGAAACCAACCAACCCCAGGTTTTGTACCTTAGGGTAGATCGTGATGTCATTTTTCACCACCATATCGCGTATGGATCTGCCCTTCCTGTATGTTATCAGGGGTCTATTGGAGATGTCATTGCCGATCACACTATCGGCAGTGAGAATGTTCCAATTCTGGGATATGATTTTCTGAATTTGCTTAGATTCAGTATTGTACGTGAGAATGAGACGGGTATGTTCATCCTCGCATGACACACTGGGGGCCTTTTCTTCTAGAGTGGCAGACCTGGAAATCTCATCCGCCTGGGATTTGGCCTTTCTTATCACCCAAGCTGGATAGCCTCTGTCTTTAAATCTGGATATCATTTCGAGGCGGACTTGTTCATACTCCTCATTCGTGCTGCAGTTCCTTTTTGCCCTGAGCAGTTCACCAAACGGAATACTCCACTTGAGAGTCTCCGGATGGATGCTCAGAGCATGAAGGACACTGTTCCCCGCAGTCGACTCTCTGAAAAGACAGGTTTGTAATTGGCCTCTAGTCACCTCAACTTTCACATCAAGGTATTCTGCCATGGTGCTACTGATGTTACTGGTGAGTATGATATTCAGATTATTTACATTGAGATTTCTAACAAAATCTTGTGCCATTTCCAAAGACCCCCTCCAAATCACGAAGAGGTCGTCAATGTAACGCTACCACGTGTTGACAAATTGCCAATATTTTGAGAGGTTAGGGTCAGAGCGGATGCTTTGCTCCCAGTGCCCCAAAAAGAGGTTCGCAAAACTGGGAGCAAAGCATGAACCCATCGCCGTTCCAGTGGTCTGTCTGTACAGGACCCCGTCAAAGAGAAAATAGTTGTTACAGAGACAGTATGACATCATGTCTACCAGCATTTTGCTGTGTTCTCTAAAACGAAGTGGACGTCCTGCTAAGAAACTCGCACAAGCTGCCAAACCTTGTTTGTGGTCAATGATGGTATACAAGGATTGTACGTCCAAGGTAATGAGAAGGTTGTTACCTTCCCATTGCACAGTAGATAGTTTTTTGAGAAAATCTTTAGTGTCTTTAATATAGCTGGGAAGATTGTGTACCTAGTTGTTATGGCCGGGTTTTCTGATTAGATGGGATCAGCCCCTAGGGGCCCCTCCAACCCAGCCAGAACGTAACCACATCCCTCCTCAGGACCATCTATCCAGGCACCTGGGTACCTACCTGAGGATGGGGAACTCGCAATATACAAGCTCATATTATCAGAAACACCACTAAATCTATAGGGATACTAAGAATACTCACTGATTACTAAGGATATCCATGCCCTACACCACACTCATACCTTATAGTCTCGCGGCCACTCAGACCCAGACTAATCTACCCTGGGGCAGATATGACACACAATCTGGCGTGTCTACACATGTGGGTCTGCAGCCCCAGTGCTCTCCCTTTTTTCCAAACGGTTTACAATCCGGCAAACCTACACGCTGGTCTCCCCCCCAGCGCTCTCACTTACACAAGCCACAATCCTGTGGGTATCCGCGTTGGTAATCCACCCCAACGCTCTCACTAACGCCGTATATCAACGACGACCACATTCCTATGAACACCTTCAGTTATATGTTGGGAAGTCTCTCTCTCTCTCTATTTACTAAGGGCCTGCTACTACAATATTAGGAGTTAGCCAATTAATATAATGTACCTCTTATTCTTGGCATCAAAGGTTTACTCGCTCCCAATTTATATGATCACCACTTACCTGATTGGGGTTACTCATCCATTCACATAAACAACAACCACCTAGGACCTACATTTACCAAGATTGAACAAGAGTACAAGGCACATGTCAGTTCACTAATAAACTGGGGTTGGTTTTTAATCACAACAATATAGATACATACACAGATCTGTATTATAATTGACACATGTAACTGACAAAGACTATAGATAGAACACACCGCTGCAAGGAAAAGGATTAGCAATACAAAAGCCTAGGGAATAAAGATAAGATTAAGATGTAAGTGTGAAGTAAACTAATATGACAGGAGCGCTTTCACCTGATTAGTGTGAAGTCTTGTTCTAGCTGTCATCTGGGCTCCTCTCGCGTCTGTGTCTTGGCTCATCTCAGGCTCTCTCTCTCTCCTGCACTCTTGGATACACCTCTGCGTTGATCACTTTGCACTGGACTTCTCTCCCCCACGGACTCTCTCTCCACATTCCAACTTCAATCTAATAGTTTCGGCCGTTCTGATACTGTTCATTTCACTAGCTTGTTCACTCTGTTTCAAGGTTTCTGTACCAATGTCCAATTAACTCCAGCTGCTCCCACAGGTTAATCCACGATCTCTACTTCAGATTCTTCTAAAAAGGCATTACTTCAGACTCCAGCTATTCACACCTCCTCCTGATAAGTAACTGCTTCTGACTGCTTCCTTCAGTTCCAGCTCACTGACTGTCTGTTTGTCAACTCAGCTCTCTCTAGCTTGAACTCTCTCTCTCTCCTACTCCAACAGCTCCTCACTCTTCTACCACTCCAGCTCGACTCTCCTTCGCTCCGCCAACTCCACTCGACTGCCTGACTCCGCCTCTGCACTTCACTGATATAGAATGCTGTTTCCTCATGGAAAGTTCCAGCCATCAGCCTGCCGCCCATCAGATCCCTGCACCACTCCGCATCTAGGACACACACCCAGCCGGCCGGCCTTTTGTTGTGTCTTCCACACAGAGAATAATACAGCCTACCGATAAGGGCTGGCCCAGACCGGTTCTCTCCAAGTGAAAAACAGCTTTAACTATAAACTTTACCTTTACCCTGAAAAGCCTCTCAGCTTCATCAACATGGAGTCCCTCTAGTTCTAGGCCTGTAGGCCTGAAAGGGATGAAATACCCCTTAGCTCTGTCAGAATACCTACATAAACCATACTAATGTGTCTACTATAAGCAAGTATGTCAAAGCCAATAGGCAATAGACAGATTAGAGTCAAGAATAAGGGATCTATCATCATATTAAGCAGCTATCCTCTTCTAGGTCTGGAAGAAAGGGCTTAAAAGGGCCAACACAAGCTAAGAATACCTATCCTAGATGTGAGCAAGATTAAAGTCTATATCACTGCTAAATAGAGCCAAAAACCCTGCCATTACACTAGTCCCTTAGGAAAAAGTCAACATATTTGGATGTGTGTTCCGAGACACAGCCTCTTGAAGACACAATGGGTCTGCCCGGTGGATCCACTGCATTTTTGTGGAGCTTGGGGAGTAGATACAACACCGGCAGTATGGGATGATCGTTCTTAAAATACCTAAATTCTTCCCACTCCAAGATACCCTGGTCTTTTCATTGAATAAGTTTGTCCCAAATTGTCAAAATACTGTTGTTGTAGAGATCATAGGTGGTAGTGGTGTAATATTTACCATCGCCTAATTGTCTCAAGGCTTCTTTGGTATAGGCCTCTCGATCCAAAATAACTATGTTACCTCCCTTGTCGGCGGGACGCACCACTACTGATTTGTCCTCCATGAGAGAGATAAGTACCTTTCTTTGTTGTTATATATATAATATGCTTAGCATGCAGTGTGTGTGCACCTATACAGTCTATAAGGAGTGGTATCAGTGAGTTAGAAAAAAAGCCATGGGGTATGACTTGACCCTTACAAAGGCAGGTACATAAACACCTACACTTTCTTCTTCTCTGTTTTAACCATACCGACTAGAGACCAGCATAAACAACAGCGTAGCTACTAGGCAGGTTTTTTTTATTTTTCCTTTCCAGATAAGACCCTCCCACTCCATACACCTATAAGTGCTCCTACGTAATTTGTAGCTCACGGCATGCTCAGTTCTTCAGCAGAACAGGATGGACCCAATGATGAAGAATGCCACCAAGAGGTAAGCCTGGTGGGTGAGGGTTATATAAGGGGTTATATAAGAAAACATAGCGTTTGACTTTATCTTGTAGAGGGTTAGTCCACACATAGTATGATGGGGTCCTTTTGGTTTTGATTCATATTAGTAGGAAGATGAGCCTCTCTGGCTTTTTCCTTGTTCTCCCTCTTAATTTGGAAGTATCTGTGAACGGCCACGAGACCATACTCCTGAGGAAGAACAACCAGGCATGTGGGTGCGAAACTACTGCTGCCGCCCGGCCCCCGGGATGTGGGCCTGCAGGCTGTGTACATGAGATGTTGATGAACCAGACTGTGGCACTATGAATGATACTGAATATGTGCAACTATTGGCCTGTGTAAAGTGTGTTTACAATAAAAATTACTTAAAAAAAAAAAAATAAGCGGTGCTTGACTTACTCCAATTCTGGTATGGAGTATATCTACATCAGTTTTGACAGCTTTAGTGCTGAAATAAGTTTAGGTGTGTATTTTTTTAACAGCAATGGCTTTACTCTTGCTGGGGGGGTGTCTGTATTAGCATGTCCCTCCCTAAACCCACCACTTATATTTCCCTATACCCCTCCTATTTCGAAGTAAGTATTTCCCATGTTCAGCCACTACCCCTTGTCCGTCCTATATTTAATATTAATTTGTAAACCTATATGTACAGAGATCTCCACCACTGTGGAGGAGATCTCTGAACAGAAAAGATAGGAGAGGCAGAGGTCTTCACTTGTACGTTTGTGAATTGCAGTATAAGTATATGAATAGTACTACTTTAGTTATGACTAAATGCAAGTCACCATAGTGATAACATAACAGCGTATCTGTTACCCTGTTGATACTAAAATGAGGGTGAAGTCAGACATATGAAGTAACTGTGCAGTTTTGTTGGAAGGTGAGATCAGGGAAAAGAGGGGGACCCCTGCCAAATGATGGTAAGTGACAGGTATGCTGACAGTGTAGTATTCAAAAGAGCAATACCCTGGAATAATAAAGACCCTGGCTGTCTCCTTCATTATGTACAAACAACGTGTCAAGAAAAAGTGAAAAGAATACACAATACCTAACTAAGCGCTCGAAGTATTTGTTTAATACTGTCTGATGTTCAAGTAAAGCGCTCTACATAGCTGCCAAGTTTTCAGATTGCTTATGTGTGACATTTCCATGGTTTCAATGTACTTATGAGTGACATTCAACTGCCAATTGTGTGACACTAAGAGGGACACTTAATCGTTAGTAAAGCAAAGCAATGAAGCTCATGAAAATATAAATTCTGATATGTACCACATTTTGACGAATAAAAAGCTCCAAAAAGATCACGAAACTGCTGCAAAACTCCTGAAATAGAAAGTCACTTCCCTATTTTAAAATAATGACTTGCATATTTATAGTGCTTTTGGTTGCCGAATGGGACATCCAAGCACTATAAATACACAACTCCTTATTCACCAATGCTCCAAACAGGATTCAATTCTGCTTTGTTCAGATTACACACACACACACACTCACCCTCACCGAGAGAAAGACAGACACATACACCACTGCAGTGATGCATTAACCAATGTAAAAGAGTGCATTTTCCACAAATGTTATTTTAGATGAAATTGCCTTTACATATTATATACATATAGCAAAATTAATTGTTTCATGTTTAACACTAAATCTCTTTGCATATTTTGTGGTGGCCTATGTATACTGTGTGCAATACAGTTCTAAAATTATTTGCAAATGCATTGTGCTTTCAGTCATAGTCTGGGACTATGAATACACAAATCAGTATCAGCCACTGCACCAACGAGGATTAAATTATGTTCCTCTCTGGTTACTTAATCAAAGACATCAACAGTAATTGTATTAACTGAGGCTTCATAATGTAAATGTTCTGCTCACTACTTTACTTGCATTTATATTTCCTTTTTGAAGGGTGTACTCTGTAATTTGAAATGTAGTTGCTTTAATTTGGAATACTAACAAAAATAGCGACAGAATTGTTTTGTTTGCAGGCAGGGCTTTAAGTGGTAGGAAAAAACTAGGGGGTCTCTCAAATGGGCGTGCCCAATGTAATTAAGGGCGTGGCTTAAAAAACACCTAAGCTGGAAATCTGTTCTTAGCATAGCGTGCCACCCGACTTGTATTTTGCTGTTTCTGTCATTGCATCCAGATATATTATACAACAAGTAACATCATAACTACAGCAAGTCAGGACTATTGGCTTTGTTAATGGTTGTTAGTTGCATAAGATAAATAAGCAGCAACAATAGCTTCGTTGTATATAAGATTGAAAATGCTTCAGTTCTGAAATTAGACTGTGAAAGAACTAAAACGAGTCTCTTTTAAGTTACATTAAAGGCTTTGAGCAGTGGTACTGCTGAACAGTTCAGATTATTATTTCTACCCTGAGGCTGAGAGTAAAAATGGAGAGTCTGTTAAGGACCCGTTTCAGCACCTGCATTTAGGAACTGCCAGCAAGTAAGGACCCTGCCCATTTAAAGCCCTGGTGACACCACGACAATGTTGCTGCTCCTGCATTTAAAAAAGAGAAGGGAAATCCAGAGAGAAAATGTACTCTCTTTAAAGGATTTCTCTTCCCCTACAACGCTCACCTGGCATGACGAAATGCTGTAACTTCTCCACTAGTGAGAAGTGAGCAGTGTGAGCATGCGCACATGATGTGCCTGCGGTCACTGCAGTCATGAAAAAAACAGACCGCCTATGCCAGGGCACAAAACAGAGCCCGATAGATACCAGTTTCGAGACCCCTTTTAAACAAGCATTTACAATGCAATGGTTTCGCCTTTGGAAAAGTTAGAGCTATTGGCATTGCTCACGACATTTTTTTTTTTTACTTATAAATAAATGGCATTGTTATTTACATTGCCAACAGCCCACACAGCCCACACAGCTCTCACAGCCCACACAGCTCTCACAGCCCACACAGCCCTCACAGCTCTCACAGCCCACACAGCCCTCGCAGCCCACACAGCTCTCACAGCCCACACAGCTCTCACAGCCACACAGCCCTCACAGCTCTCACAGCCCACACAGCTCTCACAGCCCACACAGCTCTCACAGCCCACACAGCCCTCACAGCTCTCACAGCCCACACAGCTCACAGCCCACACAGCTCACAGCCCTCACAGCCCACACAGCCCACACAGCCCTCACAGCCCACACAGCCCTCACAGCTCTCACAGCCCACACAGCCCACACAGCCCTCACAGCTCTCACATCCCACACAGCTCACAGCCCACACAGCTCACACAGCTCACACAGCTCTCACAGCCCACACAGCTCACAGCCCACACAGCCCTCACAGATCTCACAGCCCTCACAGCCCTCACAGCTCACACAGCTCTCACAGCCCACAGCTCTCACAGCCCACACAGCTCTCACAGGCCACACAGCTCTCACAGCCCACACAGCTCTCACAGCCCACACAGCTCTCACAGCCCACACAGCTCTCATAGCCCACACTATGCTGCTGTCTCTAAGAGAAGCACTTCCCAAATTCAAAACAGATCTCAGTTTCAGAGATTCATTCCCCAAATGCAACTAAAGACATGTGCTTTCCCAAGGAAATATACTGCAAAAATAAAACAAGCATTTACAAGTGGGGCCGGAGACACGGACAGCGGGAGGGGGGGGCAGGAACGGGCACAGGCACAATCAAAAGGCAGAAGGCAAGAAAAAACAAAACAAAGTTGTATCTGTTATTTTGGTGCAGGCTAGAACCCACTTGCATGAGCTAGCTGCACAAAGGCGGAGTCTCATTTCAGGCCTGGAGGGACTCCCTGCACAGGGAGGGAGACTGGGGACAGGCCTGAAGGGACTCACTGCACACAGAGGGAGACTGAGGACAGGCCTGGAGGGACTCACTGCACACAGAGGGAGATTGAGGACAAGCATGGGGGGGGGGACTCACTGCACACAGAGGGAGACTGAGGACAAGTCTTGAGGGACTCACTGCACAGAGAGGGAGACTGAGGACAAGTCTTGAGGGACTCACTGCGTCAATCTTTTTGGTGCCCCCCATATGTCCTCCTCCTTGGATCCCCTCACTATCACCTGGGCAAAAGTGCCCCTCCTCCTTTCTCCATAGGCCTCTCTCACATACATTTCATTTGCTTTAAAGCCTGGTAAAGGCTAGATTTACTGTTCCTCTTAGGTATCCACATAAAATACAGATCTGTTCTTTGCAGCAGGAACATTAACCCTCTGTGCTACTTTATGGCAGCCAAAACTGCCTCAAGCCTCCCTGTGGTAAGTGCCCCCCCCCCACCCTTCAAGGTCAGCACCAAGTGCAACCCCACTGGTAGCACCTCCCTAAAGCCGGCCCTGACCTAATTACAAGTGCATAACATCCTAAATCATTCCTAAAATCTGCCAGAATTGTGCCGAAGTACCCGTCATACAAACTGTAAATCAGGAGCTTTGTCCCTCCCCAGCCTCCTCTGCTCTCTATGTTTTCCTTTGTCTGGTTCCCACTCACTGTTTCTTTCTATGTTCTTCCTCCACTCTCCATAACTTGTTTCCTGTTCAGAGCTTCTCTTGCTCATCTCTTGACTTGGCCACTACTATGCTACCAGACACCCTATCCCATGCCCCCCATGCTCCTGACATCCCTCCCCCTCGCACAAGATTGGGAGGCAAATAGAAATAGGATCTGCTGATCAGTGAGGACACACACCCCCTACTTCCGCCTACCCTGACTGGACCACATACCATGCAGATCTCAAATAGCACCACCACCACACCTTCAGGTTAAGAAGGCGGAGCAGGGCGCATGACATTGTGTGTATGTGTGTGAGTGTGCATGTATGAGTTGTCATGTATGTGCGTGTGAAGCATGGGTTTGTGTGTGCGAGTATGAGTTTCTGTGTGAAAGGAACTGGAAAACATGTAGTGAATCCCAGGCATAATATTGGCCTTGACTTGCTTTGATCGTGATGATGATCGAAATGATGCCAGACACCCCTTGGCATGATGGGAACCCGCCATGCTACAGAAATCCTTGACATTATAGTCGCCCAGCAAGAGTGATCCTGTCTGGAATAACTGCGGTGCATCTCCAGTTACCCTTGGATACTTTGCCTCTGCTTGGCATTATTCAAATTAAAATTTCGTTTGTTTAGAAAAAAATCTTCCACTTAAGGCAAGATCTTAGGCAGAGTGGAGATAGGGGGGGGAGTGGTAGTAGTGTGCCCCCTCCACAATATACTGCAGAGCAGAGTAAAGGATGGATTATCAAGAGGACTCCCTCAGCCTCGCCTTATTCAGCATAACTCAACACTAAAAGCACATGGTGACCTCAGGATATTGTGACCCTCATGTTTTATATGTAGGTAGAAGATCCGGGCAACTCCACAAGATTAGGGCGCAATGCTTAACAACCTTGAAGACACGAGGGCAGGCAGTGTGCGCACGGGAAGGGTAAACAGACAAAGAGGTGATGCAGAATATATGTAGTTTAACTTCCAGCCATTTGTACAAACACGTTCGGAACCACAAGAGCAGCAAACACCAATGTGGTGCAAGTGGCTTTTGCAAATGGAGCAAATCATGCCCACCACTAGCAGAAATTGTCTGCCTATATCATGACACGTGATCTGATTCCTCATGCCATCGAGATGCAAAATAAGAAATAAATCAATGAATGCACAGTGCATATGTGGATTATTTGAGCTCGCTTGTTTGCTTGTCTTTTTGAGCATGCCCTTAGCACCAGATACCCCCTGGGGGCATGTACGTGTTCACAGTACAGGAGAAGGCAATTTGTGTTCAGCCCCAAACAGGCACTATTGCTAAAACTGGAGCAAATGCTATTAAATCGTCCTGCAGATCTGTTAATGCCATCTACTACTAAAATATATACTTGTTTAGAGGACATTTCAGCCAATCCGGCGGTAAAGCAAACGTGTAAAGTTATAACTAAGCCTACAAATAAGGCATTTCCCAAAAACCAAGTACAGCTGAGAATATGCCACAAACATTAATAAAATGACTGAAAAATGCACTGCATGCACAACATAGAATGAATAAAAGCATGCATATGCTTTGCAAGCTGAAAAAAGCAATGTATTTGAATGTGCAAGCACAGAGTTCCAGAAACCAAACGAAAATATTACGTAGAATAAGATCCTTCACCATGAAATTAACAGCGGTATCCCTGCATTGGCCATCACATCTGGACAAACAGGAGGAAGCAGCCAAACGACACGCATCCACATAGGAACATGCTCTCTCTGACAAAATGTTACGAAGTTGGCCCCAAAAACGTATGCCGGTGCGGGAATACGGTCCATATTACCAGCTAACGTTCATGAGTATTCCCTAAAAGGTTAGGAAGAGTACGGGCTGCGTCTTACCTGCCCCGCTGAACTGGCTGCTCCCGAGGGTAGTGGGTCTTGTTTTCCCACTGTTGACAGGCGGGGAAAACATCTGTAAAACCCCAAATAACACGTTTTTAAAAGTTATGCAAACCTCAGTTAAAGGCAGAGTTAAGCGTTCACTTAAAATGTAGATTCGTGAATTAATTGTGGGGGGACATTTTTTTTTTAAGTTTAAAAAAAATGTGCGATTCCCCCAATCCTCATGAGATTATCAACAGACTGAGGAATGCCCTCGACATCTCTTGCCATGACGATGCTGCGCCATCAGAAACAAAGTGTGCCCACAGTGAGCATAACCCAACAGGAACACCATGACGTTCAATGTTTTCTTTACAGGTGTCTATATTTAGTATAATGATTATGCAGGAAAATACGCATACGCTGCCACACTTAATGACATAAAATTAAATATGTTCATGTGTTGCTGCAAAACGGGGTCATGTTATAAACGTAAACACAGGTATGACAGGCAGCCCTTATATGCCGCTGCGTTATTTGAGACATTTACACCAGTAAAATACATTTATTGTGCTCAGCCTTCTAAACAGAGGCGCCTCAGCTGCAGACTGCCTTCGTGCCTGCTAGATTTGGTCGGTTTTAAGCACTTGCATGAAAACAGCATGAAAACAGAAAGAAAAAAATAACGATACATCGCTTCAAGCACCTTAAGAAGTGAGAAGGCGCTATATAATTTTCAATACAATAAAAAGGGTGATTTAACACAAGCTAGCCAATGAGATTATTTTATCTTGGGGTCAGACGGTCCTCCCCCAGCCCTCCCTTCTAAACCGATTGACCCCGGCAGTGCTAAAGGCATTAAAGTGTTGCAGTCTAGACATGAGAGGGGAGGCCGAGGCAGGCCCCGCCGGGGTGCTCGCTTTACCATGCAGGAGAAGCCATAAGCAGAAGACCTCGAAGAAGGATAGCGTACCGCACTGAAGTCCAGCAGGTCACTCAACTCCTTGTCCGTCCCGATGGCGGCCATCCGCTGCTGCTGGGAGTTCATGTCAGCCACTCCGCGAGAACCCTGCACACAGCAAGCGAGAGGGGGACACTTAGTGAGCTCGCGGGCACCGCCTGCGCACTGCAGCTCAACACAGACTGAGGCACCGGCGACACACCCCCCACCCGGCCCCAGCGGGCTCTGCACGCGGCGGCGGCACAGGGGGGCACTCACCCGCGCTGCCATCCTGCGCCTCTCGTTCCTTCCGCCTATGCCCGCACAGCCACTTTAATGCATCCGCCACCCCATTCCATTCCCCAGCTGCAACCAGGCGCACGGGGAGGGGGGGCACAACGCACCTCATAGCTTCCACTCACAACACAGCCATAGGGGGCGGCTGATCATTCATCTTCTTACCGGCTTCTCTCTTCTCAGGCTGGTGGCGGGGACGGAGGCTGCGACGGCGGTCTTCTTCTGGAGCCTCCAAGGCTCCCTCGCACTCCGGTCCCGAGGACCCGCCTTCAACCAGGCGAGCCGCGGGCACTTCCGGGTCGTGCTGCTGAGGGCAGCCAGTAGCAGCGCGGACCTGAGGACGGAGAGGCGGCACTTCCGGGTCGCACTAGGCAGCGGCCCGGCAACGAATTCAATGCCCCTGGGCTGCGGCGGTGATTTTCGAGGGGCAATGCCGGGTGGGCACCGGCTGATTTAAAATCACAATAAATCGAGGTGGGCACTCGATATTAGGGCGGCAATGTCCCCTGCAGGGTGGGCACCTGCTAGGGGACTTTCAGATCGGCACAAACAAGTCCAAGGGGGGCGGGGAGGCACACGGAGGGGGGAGGGAATGGACAGAGCATCTGAAATCACTTTCAGTGAAAGGGGAGGGAAAGGGAAAAAACGAAACTCCGCCCATGGAAAAAATCTCGGGAACGCCCCCGAATCTGGTCTGGCCTTGACGGACAGATCTCTGTTCCAATGGCTAGCCTCCATTTATGGAGCTAGCCAATGGAACAGAGGGGCGTATTCAAGTCCCCCTTACTGAAGACTAGAGATTTCTCCTGGAGGCGGAGCTAACGCTCCGTGCCCCAGGCGAAACCTAAAAACTGCCAGTGCTCAGCACCAGTGAGACCCGGCTCACTTACAGCCTGATTCATCAAGCCGAAATCGGCTCGCAAAGGGCCAGATTCTGAGAAAAGACTACTGGGAAAAGCAATACAGGAAATATTTGATAGCCTGCCTGAGTATGAAAGCCCACTAGGAGTTTTCATACCATTAAACAAATTCCAGGAAGCGATTAAAAGACTTTCTCTCTGAGGAAAGTAATGTCATGGTAGGGAAGCACAAGTTTGCATTAAGGAAACAAGAAGGAGGAGAGACAATTGAGGAATATATCGCTAGTTTGCGCGTTTGGCAAAAGACTGTGAATTTGAGGTTATGACTGACATTTATATAAGGGACCAATTAGTATTTTATTGTTATTCAAAGAAAGTACTGGAAAGGTTGCTTGCATGTAGGAACCCTACCTTACAAGAAGTAATTGATATCGCGAAGGGTGTTGAGAGATCGCTAATATCTACGAAAGAATTGTCATGCACAAATAGTAATTCTAATGTGTTTTACTTACAGGAAAGAAAGAAATATGAAAATAGAAACTATAAAAGGAGTAAGAATAACAAGAAGGTAAAAATGTAAGCTGTTTTAGATGTGGATCACAGGAACACTTGGCAGATTATAAAGCATGCCCCGCTCTGGGAAAGAAATGTTTTAAATGCAAAAAATGTGGACACTATACAACTTTATATAAAACGAAAAAGTTAATAAGTAATGTTGCAGTCAATGCATTAAGTGAGTTAGAAGAGGAAATGTGCGCGAATATAGTACTGTCTACAGTTGTTGATGGGAAAATAAAAGGACCTATAGGGAAAGTGATGATAGGTGAAGTTGAGTTGCAGTTCACTGCTGACTCGGGTTCGCCAATAACAATAATATCAGACACGCTATTTAAAGAAAAATGGCATGATGTCAAATTGTATGAAACAGATGTAAACCCAAAGACATTTGGGGAATTCGATATTGACATGGTTGGCTATTTCAATGATACTCTCATGTTTAAGGGAAGAGCAATTGATACCAAAATATATGTGGCAGAACGTGGTCGCAATTTGGTGGGATGGAAAGATCTGGCTAAGCTGGGAGTGGTATTAAAACCTGGGGCAGATGAACCCATAATTCTTGAAGAGGAATATGCAAGTTCAATTAATGTTTAAGACAATTGCGAAAGTTTAAAGTAGTTATTAGAGAGTTTCAAGGATATTTAAAAAAATGAAATAGGTTGTGTAAAAGGATTTGAGCGTGGAATAAAACTAAAAGAGGGAGTGATACCTGTGATACATAAGGTAAGATCAGTACCACTGTCTGTAAAACAGGAGTGAAGAAATGTACTAGACAAATTATGTAACAAAGGGGTCATTGAAACGACAGATGCATCAGAGTGGGTGTCGGCAGTTGTAGTCTCTAAAAAGAACAAATCTGGAGAAATAAGACTATATGTTGACCTCAGATCACTCAATAAAAATATCCTGATCAATTGCCATCCACCTAAGATCCAGGAAATACTAAAAATCCACTGCAGGTTCAAAATACTTTTCATTAATAGACTTGAGATTGGCATATCACCAGGTATGTTTGACTGAGGAATCCAGGAAATTGACAACATTTATTACTTCCTTCGGGCATTCAGGTACATCAGGTAACCTTTCGAACTAGCGTCCGCATCCAGCGTTTCTAAAAAATTAATGGACATTCTCTTCGGTGACATCAAAGGTGTCAAAGCATTTCAAGACGACATCTTGATACAATGAAAGGATGAAAAAGAACATTTGGAAATGTTGAGGAAGGTGCTAAAAATATTGAAGGAAAAAGGAATGACCGTTTCAAAAGACAAGTGTAAATTCATGGGAAATGAGATTGAGTATTTAGGACATGTTTTTTTTTTTTAACCTTTATTTGCAGTACATGTAGTTACAGGTATGGGCCTACAACCATCCCCGCCGGCCGCTAAACACAGCTGGAGTAAAGCAAGCACTATACGTAATTATAGCAGTTCAAGACCCGGGATAAGAAAATAACAGTGCGTAGCTTGTAATCATACACAACAGCTGAAAATCAGGATTCGAGAGGTTCATTTTTCAAATATGAAACTAAGGAAGTGTCGCACAATCGTACACAGTCCCACAATAATGTGCAAATCAGGATATCTGCAAACAATAGTGATATGAAGGAGTCATCGGGGGCAAGATATTCAAAGCAGGAGAAAGGTAGGCACAGCCCCATCGGGTAGCAAGTCTAACCCCCGCCCCTCAACACCAAACATACCGCAAAGAACATGAGTGACGACGAATTTGCACCTGAGACTTGGGGGCCAGTACTAGTCAAAGTTTTTAATGCTGCTGTTCGCTATACTTTTCCGTGCACCTGGTCTGAATCCATAATAGTTCCGATTCATAAGAAAGGGGACCGAGGAAACGCTAAAAACTACCGGCCAATCTCATTGCTGGATTCGTCCGTCAAGATTATGAGCCGTGTACTCCTCGTCCGATTAGAAGAGTGGGCAGAGTCTAATCAGATAATGACAGACTGTCAATATGGGTTCAGGAAAGGAAGAGGCTGCATTGAACAATGCTTAAACCTGGAACTCCTGATAGGGAAATACACCCGAGCTAAAAATGGTTCACTCTACCTCTGTTTCGCTGATTTGAGCAGCGCCTTTGACCTGGTGGATCACGCCATACTATGGACTACCTTGCTAGAAAGGGGAGCACCTACAGAAATTATATATTTTCTGGCCCGTTTATACGAGAGGCTTAGCTCGAGCGTCCGTTATGGGCCATCGGGCGAATGCACAGACAAATTCAGGGTCAGGAGAGGTATTAGACAAGGGTGTGTTTTGGCACCCTTGCTTTTCACTCTGTTTATTAATGAAATAGACTCGATCTTAAAGAAGTCACCAGCGGACGCCCCTAGAGTAAACACAAGTACCATCCCCGTGTTACTCTATGCGGACGACGCTGTGTTGCTCTCTAGGACCCCTCGGGGTCTACAGCTTTTGATGGATAAATTTGTGGCCTTTATTGATAAGAGAAAGCTGGTCATTAATAAGAGTAAGACCTATGTGATGGAGTGTGGAGCTAGTAAAGTCAAAACTAAAAAGTCCTTTAGGTATCTCATCGATGGCCAAGAGGTGCAGTGCGTGGAAAATTTCTGCTACCTGGGGGTTAACTTTTCCAAAAATGGCAGCTGGGACATCGAGCACAAGGTGGTGCGCGACAAAATGACCAGGAGTGCCAATGGAATATTTGCTTTCGCAAGTAAATTAGGTAGTAGAAGACCTAAAGCAATGCTAAAGATCTTTGAAGCTAGGTGTCTCTCTGCTGCCCTCTACGGAGCAGGGGTATGGGGGGTTTCCAGGGCAGAATCTTTACAGGTAGAAGAGAATATATTTCTGAAAAAATTATTGTGTCTCCCGACCTCTACTGCTAATAATTTGGTCCATAAAGAATTAGGACTATGTCATCTAAATGATCTATTATTATTGAGACCTTTGATGTTGTGGCGTTCGGTCTGGATGAAAGACGAAACCTCATTTAATAGGGCCATCATCGAGGATTGTCTTCATCTAGACTATTTTCTCAAAATCCCATGGATTAAATACATAATTGAATCCTTCTCTAATGTGTTCGGGTTTAACGTTACATTAGATCACTGTTCTGCTTCGGATCTCTCTAAAGAGAGTCTGAAATCAATTTTCCTAAATCATTGTGCAGAAAGACGGGCCACGGATGATCTCAAACTTTCCACCTGTGTACGTTATAACCATTTGAATGAATTCGTGGGCCTACATCCTTACCTCGTCCAGGTAACTAAAGGGCAACACCGGTTTGTTCTCACCAGGATGAGGATGGGTACGGTCCACCTATTGGTTGCATTCCCTGAGATTAAAACGCGCCCCACAGGTCCATGTCGGTGCGACAACATTTCAGAACAAAGCACAGAGCACTTTCTACTTACTTGTAACTTGTATAGTGAATGTCGTAAATTCTTTTTAAAACCTTTATTTATCAAATTTGGAGCTAGAACTGTTAAAGCGGCAATGAAATTACTTTTTAACTTGCACCATCCTGACATCTGTTTTTATACGGCCAGTTATCTACTTAGGGCCATCAGCTATAGGAAAAGCATGATTTTTTTAAAAATATAAACTTTTTATATAACATTTTTATTCATTGAAAAATCTTTTTAAATGCGTTACTTGATTTATTATATGTACCATACTGTATTTTCTTTCTCAGCGGATTGCGATTGTCTCGAATATTTTTAACATGTTTTATTGTATGTATGTACTTTTATGGACATGATTTACATGTTTCCGAATAAAGTTTATTGAATTGAATTGAGTGACGACGACACTAAAAAGAAAGAAAGACTAAAGGGCCATAGAAACAAATATCGATCAAAACCCCACCCCACAACCCGCACCCTGCACACCCGCAGAAGGCCATGGCCTACCCCCCCAGCCGCGTGCCTGTCGCCCTAATAGAGACCCGAAATATAGAAAGACAGAGAAAGAAAGCGAAGAAAGTAAGCGGAGGAGGGCCCTCATCGTGCCGCCCGGCCCCGCCCTTCACCCCTACACAACGGAAATCCCAGGATGGAAGTAATACTGTACTGGAGAATGACAAACCCCGAGCATAAGCACGATGAAACATCAATCGAACATACCCACTGCACCGTCTGTCAATAATATTACCAATAGACCATTAACACATCATCCCTGACCCTGTCTGGCAGTGGCCCCGCCAGAAGTCCTCTCGTTAATCAATTTAAAGCACAATCCCGAGGGTCCAAACAGTATGAGGGAGTCCAGCTGGGGCGCAGCCATGGAAGAGCACAACAATCCAAGCCCATCAAAGTACAAACAGTAAAGATCCGACAATATCAATGCCGGTCCCGGGAGCCTCCCGAAGCTCACAAACAACAACGCCATCAAGGAAAGGAAAGTCACACAGTCCAGCCACCGCTGCGACATGACCAGGCCAGTCCAAGAGGATAAAACAGCACTCCACCCCCAGCCGCAAGCCGGACAAGTGTCCCAAGGAGACATCCAGACGAGCAATCAAGTCGGCCCGCTCGGGCACGGGAGCCCGATCCTCGGGCGGCCCCCGGTGCCCCCGCGGAGCCGAAACTTCCTCCATGGGCTCAGCAGCAAGTTCACCGGCAGTGCTGTGGAATCGGGGCGTGGCCGCCAAGGACGGCGAAACAGCAATGGCGTCCATTATTCCGCCCAAGTCTCGAGCATAGCAAAGCATAGTCTCGTGCAAAACTGTTAAGGCAGCTATCACGTCTCGGGAAATGAACTCCTTTGTGTGTTGCGAGCCTCCCGGCCCCATCTGTACATCAGCCGTCCAACTTGGACTCGGGTCGTAAAGGAGGGCACCAGCCGCCATCTTGATCCAGCAGGCTGCGCCCCTCTTCCACACTCAGGGAATCGGCCTCACCACGGGGGCGCCACGGAATGCGTATCCAGGGCAAACAAACAGTGGGGCAGGCCCCAGAAAGGAGAGCCACCAAAAGGCTAAAGTCCCGGCCGGGCCCCGGGAGTCGCCTGCCAATATCGGGGGCAGACCTTGGTTATGCCCGGGCAACAAAGTTTGGGGAGGGGGGCAGGAGTCAAGCGCCCCTCCGATCCAGTGACACCCCACTGCTCCTCAAGGGTCGCCGACAAGCGGACCAGGTCTTCACCGCAAGAAGCGGTCTTTCACGTCAACGGCACCCACCGGCAGGCCCCTTATCGTCAGCAACGGCCGTTGATGCTACCGCCGCAGCCGGAGGCCCCGCCGAGGCAACGCCCCGGTCCCATCACTGCGTAGGCCGCGGAGCAGACGGGGACAGTTCTCAGGATCCGCTGCACACCGGAGCTCCGGGAACAAATGGTAGGTGGTAGTTTTCCTTCTCCTAGCAAAGTACGCCTTCACGGCTCAAGATAGACGTGTGGGGCGAAAGGGCTTGCGGAGCCGAGCGACTATGCGGCCATTTCGAAATATTTAGGACATGTTTTAATATCTGAAGGAATTAAACCTAAAAATTATCTGGTGAAAGCCATAAGGGATGACCCAAAACCAAACGATAAGGAAACTCTAAAGTCATTTGTGGGGCTAAGCGAATATCATTCAAAGTTCATACCAGGATACGCAAAGTAGAACCTTTAAGAAAACTTGTCTTGTGTATTGGTTTCACCTTTGCACTGTGTTAAGTTGGCATGTGTTAGTTAGAGTTTTAAACGCCATTTTTCCATTCCTGCTGCCTCTGCAGATGACACATTTTGTTATTAATGCTTTTTGACTAGTTAGGTATTTTGCTTTACACGGGAATAACTGGTTTGCTTATAATATCAGTCTTGCTTGGTAAGCTATGTCTGTACAGTGAGTACCGAGGCCTTCAAGGTTATCTCAACACAGCGCTTATTGTTTGGATTGATCAGCGCACAGAGTAGACATAATATGGATGCAGCTGTGGCCAAGTTTGTTCTCAGGCGCAAATGATATTGCACTGCGCAAGGCCGGAGACACACACTTGATGAATATCCGTATGCAGAGTGTTGGTGTAGGAGATGATGTGATCAATTTCCACTGAACCTAAAGGTACGGGCCCGCCCTTCTAAACCCAAAGAGACCTTTTGTAGGTATAATATAATATACTAGCTGGGGAAGGTAAACTGAGGTTCTATTAAGACCTGTTTCCTTTAGCATTTTAACATGCTTTCTTCCTTTGTATTTTATGGAATAGTAACTTTGTTTTTAACCTCGATCTTCATAATATGTTTGCTTATATTAGCTAAGACACTGTGTTCGAGAACACTGCATTAGAAATAAACATTTCAAACTCGCACGTGTCCTCTTTGACTTCTCGTTCTGGATTGATATGTTAGTATAACGAAAGAGTGTTAATGTGATCCACGTTTCCTGAGGTGTTCTAAGTCCATGTTCTGGGTTGTCTAAATCATTGGGGTTTTGTAAGTACCAATGAGACACTGATTGCTAGTCTGGTAAGGGATCTTGGATACTAAGGTGAGTTTTGGCACACCCTAATTCACTGAGGTTCTAAGTCTCTATGCACAGTTCTGTATAGGAGCAGAAATCCCTGCTACAAACTGTTGTGGAAAAATGTGAGATGTCAATGGCATGAAGAGCAGAATATTGCTTTTCAAACCATCAAAAAAGACATTGCGGAGGCGCCTGCTCTAAAACCATTTGACCCAAATCTAAAAAAACTTCATAACGGTTTATGCAATCGCTAAAGGGATCGGTGCTATATTTTGCCAAAAACATGGACTAACAGAAAATACAGTTGCCTTTATTTCTAGAAGGTTAAGTGATGCTGATGTAAGTTACAGGACCATAGAGTGTGAAACGCTAGCATGCCTATGGGCTGTGGAAAAATTAAGAACTTTCTTGTGGGGGAAGGAATTCGAAATAGTCACAGACCATAAACAGTTAATATATATGATGGATGGATGTGGACGTGGAAATGGGAAAGAAAGTTCAAGACTAATAAGATTGTTATCAAAACTACAAGAATATAAATGTAAAATACATCACATAAAAGGAGGTCAAACCAGCAGGGCGGATTGTTTGTCACGGTTACCAGTGAGTGATTACGAGGAAGGTGTCCTGGATGACACAGAATGTGTGGTAGCTTATGCTGATGCCACAATCTTGTATAATGGGTCAATCACAGAGAAAGAATGGTTAAATAATCAAAAGGAAGACACTATACTGGAAAAGGTATTAGAGTATTAAACCACAAAATAGCCTCCAATCAGTAACCTTTAAACAGAATTACGGTGTTTTCAACAAATTAGTGATGAACTAACTATTGAAAACGGATTCCTTAAAAGGCATGACCTTTTCATACCACCCAAAATGTTGAGGAAAAAACGTATACAGCTTGCTCACAAGGGCCACCCGGGAAGCACTGCTACAAAAAAAATTTTGAAGGCATACTATTGGTGGCCAGGCATGAGCAATGATGTAAATATTTACATAGATAAATGTGAACAATGCTTGAAAGCAGATAAACATTGGAGAGTAAGTAAAGTAGAAGTACAAATGGTCGAAGTGCCAAGTTGACCATGGTCAAAAGTCGCAATAGACTTTGCAGGACTGTTTAATGTTTTACCTAGTGATTGCAAATTCTTAATAGTACTATCCGATTCTATGTCAGGAAGCGGAGGCGAGGATTTTGCTAGTCCTTTCTCCATTTTATTGGACAGCAAGTTAGAAGTAAGAAAAAAACAATAAACCATGGACTACCCAAACCAACATGGCAGCGGTAGTCATGGTAACATATCAACCAATCAGAGTCCAACAGTTAGCATATAGGGAGTCCCAGCTGTTAGTCCTTCCTCTTTCTCCATTGCTGCCTCGGCAAGATAAGTCACGTTTTACTTCAGCTTGATCTTTGTCGTGGCAGTTTTGATTTTGAGTGTAGACAGCTTTGTTTGGTTATCTTTTGACTAGAATTTGACTTTGCCTTTGTTGTAGGCTGTGTTATTGTGTGTTTAACGCGGTAGGCTTTCAGCCCGAGCGTTTCTTCTTCGCGCGTGCGCGGTCTTGGTGTCGGCTTCTGACGCCGACCAGCTGTTCTCCTCAGCGCTCTTCGCGCTTGAGTAGAAACGCGCTGAGGCTTTGCGCTTCATTTGTTTTTTGCCTCTTCCCTCACACTGACGCCGTTTTTCGACGGCAAGAATTATCTTCTGACTGAATTTTTATAAATTTCAATTTTATTTCAGTCAGAACTTTTGTATTTCAGGCTTTTTCGTTTGTGTTAGCCTGTGTGGTACCTGTGTGAAGGGTTTCCCCTTATATATAGTTGGGGTGTTTGTGTATGGGTACCAGTTTTTCTGCTAAAATGCAGTCCGGTCCTTCTACTGTTGAGGTGGTGGCTCCTAATGATCAGCCACAACTGACCCCTTCGCACCCTCCTGCAGAGGTAGACAGGCTTCTCTCTTCTGCGATAGCTCAAGCTCTGGCACCTCTGCAGGACAGTGTAAATAGACTGTCAGCCCAAGTTTTCAAGAATGATACAGGTGTTTTTGGGGACAGTGGGGCAGGGCCCAGTGGTGTTCCATGTGCTCTACCACGTACGGCCAGGAAGCGTGACGCAGGGCACCTGGAGGGCTTCAGTAAATTATCTGAGGTCTTTCGTAAGAGTGCGCGCACGCTTAGAAGCGCACCCTACCGGGGGGACGACTCGCCCGGAGAGACTGGTGGTTTTGCCACCCAGGACCTTGACCCGGAGGAAGGGTTCCCCATCGAGGGAGATGATGAGGAGGACGAGTACGTAGATGAGGATGAGGACGCTTCCTCAGAGGATTTTTCTGATGTGAGCAGGTCTTGGCGCCCAAAGGCCAGTGCTCCTAGTCTTACGGAGAGTGATCTTGTGCCTCCTAATATGTTTGACCCATCTACTATTGTAAGACCCAGGTCATCGGAGTGGTTTCCTGAGCAGTCTACAGCTGATTATGTTGCAGCTAAGCTTTGACAGCCTTTACCTCAGGATGTTCGCCTTCGCCTGCGTTCTGAGTGCCCACGCCCTTCCCTTCCCTTTAGAGTGGCATGCACCCCTGAGATTGATCCCAAGTTGTGTACCTTCTTCGCTAAATATATCAAGGACCCTAAAAAGGGTATAGATAAGTCATGGAAAGCCTGTCAGGATAAGCTCTTGGATGTCGTGGGCCCTCTGACTAAAATAATTGAAGTGGCCCAACGTTCTAAAGAGTCGGGCTTACCGATGTCGGTTGATGACGTTGCTGGTTGGTCGCAACGGGCAATGTGCCTTCTTGGCAATGCCAATTACGCGCTTTCGGCGGAACGTCGACGATCCTTGCTTCTTAAGATTGATCCAAAGCTAGGAGAGTAGTCGTCTTCTGAGGCGGGCCCAATTGCGCAGGGTGCTTTGTTTGGAGACCCCTTTGTGAAGGAGTTGGGGAAGTTTGTTGCAACCTTTTCTGCTCTGGACAAAGCTCAGGCTTCTATGAAAAGATTTTTTCCCAAAAAGGTTTTTGGCGGGGCCGGCAGAGGCAGGGGTCGCTCTTCCGGCCGTCAGGTCCAGCAAGGCCCCAATAGAGGCGAATCCAGAAGAAATAACGGCTGGAATAATGGACGACAGGGTACCTTTTACCCTTCCAGAGGAGGCAGAGGCCAAGGCAGAGGACGTGGTGGAAACCAGTCCAACTCCAGAGGATTTAATGGTAAGATTTCGTATCATCTCTCTGGTTCAAATGGGGGGAAGGTTAGCGTTGTTTCCCCAGGCCTGGTCGTCGATAACTTCAGATCTTTGGGTTCTAGAGACTGTTCAGGGGTTTCACATCGAATTTTACGGTTCCCCCGTTCAACTCTCTCGTCCTCGCCCTCTAGTTTTTTCTGTCACAGAACAAGAACGTATAGATTTAGAGGTTCGGGCGATGTTACAAAAAGGCGCCATCATCCCCTTGGTGCTTCACCCAAATGGCTTCCTCAGCAACATCTTCCTTGTGGAAAAGAAGGGCAAGGGGTTTAGACCGGTAATCAACCTCCGCTCCTTCAACGATTGGCTGATTTACAGACACTTCAAGATGGAGGGCATCCATCTTTTGAGAGACCTTCTGTTGCAGAACGATTGGTTGGTTCGCTTGGATCTGAAAGATGCTTATCTTTCGGTTCCAATCTTTCCTCCTCATTGTCGATTCCTCCAGTTTCTGTGGAAGAATCAGGTTTACGAATTTCGTTCGCTCCCCTTTGGTCTTTCCTCAGCACCTTGGTGCTTTACCAAACTCCTGCGTCCGGTGGTAGAACATCTCCGTACCCTGGGGATTCGTCTAATTGTTTACCTGGACGACATTCTTTTAATGAGTCAGTCCAAGGATCTCCTTCTTCACCATCTTCAGGTTACAATAACCCTTCTTCAGTCTCTGGGCTTCATCATCAATGCCCAGAAGTCGGATCTCATTCCTCGTCAGGAAATGACTTTCCTTGGCTTTCTGATCATAACTACAGATGCGACGCTTCATCTTCCTTCCGAAAAGATCTCCAAGATCAAGAAGGAGATTCGCAAGGTTCTCCGGCGGGATCGAATATCCCTCCGCCAATTGGCCAGGATTGTGGGCTTACTGTCTTCGTCGATCCAGGCCATTTTTCCAGGCCCTCTTCATTACAGGGCTCTTCAGAGACTGAAAGCGTTTCATCTTCGCAAGGGCCTCACTTACTCGGAACTGATTTCCTTAAATCTGGAAGCCCGATCGGAACTTCTTTGGTGGTTAGATCACATGGATGCTTGGAACGGGAAGGCGATTTTCGGTTCCCGTTCGGATCTTGTGATCGAGTCAGATGCCAGTCGCCAGGGTTGGGGTGCCCGTTGCGGCTCCCTCTCGGTGGGCGGCAGGTGGACGGAGGAGGAACTTCACCTCCACATCAATTGTTTGGAGCTCCTTGCGGGCTCGTTCGCAATCCGCTCCTTCACCTCGACCAGGGTTTCGTGTTGTGTTCTTCTTCGGATGGACAACACGACTGCTGTCAGGTACATCAATCGGTTGGGCGGCACTCATTCCAAGGTCCTAGCGGATCTGGCGAAAGACTTCTGGAACTATTGCCTTCTTCGCCAGATCTCTGTCACGGCGGAGTATCTCCCAGGCGATCTGAACACGGTAGCGGATTGGCAGTCCAGGAATTTTCGAGATGCCAGCGACTGGAGGCTGGATCCTTCAGTATTCCAGAGAATTTCGGACCTTTGGGGTTTTCCAGTGATGGACTTATTTGCGTCCAGGTGGAACGCCCACCTTCCCCGCTTCTACAGCTGGAAACCGGATCCGGGTGCGGAAGCAGTGGATGCCTTCCTACAGGACTGGTCCCAGTTTCCAGCTTATGCGTTTCCTCCCTTCCTTTTCATTCAAAGGGTGGCGGCTCAGGTTCGCAGACAGAGAGCTTCTCTGATTCTGATCACGCCAATCTGGAAAGCTCAATGCTGGTTCCCTTCTCTTCTGGAGCTGTCCTGGGACAAACCTCTTCGGCTACCGTCGTTCGACCACATTCTGACGGATCCCTTGGGTCACCCGCATCCTCTGGTTCTCCAGGGCCATCTACGTCTCATGGCATGGAGGATTTCAGGGGACGTTGGTCTTGTGACTCGCTTTCGAGAGATGCTGAGCTCCTCATACGAGGAGCCTGGGCCCCTAACACCACTAAACGTTATAGATCAGCATGGAACAGATGGGTTCGTTGGTGTGTGGCAAAGCACCTGGATCCCATGGGCTCCTCTGTCACTGACGTGATTAACTTCCTCGCTGATCTTTTCAAAAAGAAATTGGCATACAGCACCATTAACTCTTTCAGGTCAGCAATCTCTGCTGGGCATGCCCTTGTTGATGGCTCTCCGGTTGGTGAGCACCCTTGGGTTTGTAAACTCCTTAAAGGTATTCGCCTTTCGCGCCCCCCAGAGCCCCGTTATTCGGGATTATGGGATGTTAATGTGGTCTTGAATTTTCTAAAGTCCTGGCAGGATAATCAGTACCTTTCCCGCAAGGAACTTTCGGCCAAATTAGAGATTCCTCTCTGCCTGATTTCATGTAAGCGTGCTTCAGATGTTCGTGTACTGGATATCTCAGCCAGGGTTTTTACCCCAGAAGGGGTTACGTTTACTGTTTCAAGAAGAACTAAATGTAATACCAGGTCAGTAACTTATCCGGCTTTCCCAGATTCGCCAACGCTCTGTGTTGTTCGTTGCCTTAAGACATATGATGATGTTACTCTTGAGCTCCGCCCTCCGGGCGAGAGACAATTGCTTATTGCGGTTAAGAAACCTTTCAAGGCAGTTTCCTCTCCCACCATTGCCAGATGGGTCTGGTGGGTTTTGTCAGAAGCTGGAATTAACATCACTGACTTTAGGGCTCATTCCACTAGAGGTGCAATGGCTTCCAAGGCTGTACAGGTTGGTGGACGCCTGGAAGATATCATGAATGCAGCGGATTGGTCCTCGGATTCGACTTTCAAAAAGTTCTACTTTAAGCCAATCCATGAGGCTGCATCGTTGGTGGTGAGTAAGCTTTGAACAAGCAAAATCCTCGCCTCCGCTTCCTGACATAGAATGAGAAATTTCCTAGTTACCACAAAGGAAAGTTTCAATTCTATTAAGGAGGCGGAGGCGAGGATTTTCCCACCCAGGCTTTATCGAGCCTTTCCTCCCGAGATTGGACTATGATGATTTTACTTCGTCTAAGGGAAGTATCTTTTTCCTATGTATTAATGTTCTTATTGATAAACTGTGCAATGATGTTTAATTTCTCTTTGCAATTCGTTCTTTTTACTCCATTGCAATGTTCTTGAATTGTTCGACATTGTTCTGGACGAGATATTATTATTATTGTTTCTCTTCCCTAGGCTCCGATCAAAAAGCGGACTAGTGGATGGATGACTTCTTTCCTGCGGCAGCACCCAAGAAAGAGGAAGGACTAACAGCTGGGACTCCCTATATGCTAACTGTTGGACTCTGATTGGTTGATATGTTACCATGACTACCGCTGCCATGTTGGTTTGGGTAGTCCATGGTTTATTGTTTTTTTCTTACTTCTAACTTGCTGTCCAATAAAATGGAGAAAGGACTAGCAAAATCCTCGCCTCCGCCTCCTTAATAGAATTGAAACTTTCCTTTGTGGTAACTAGGAAATTTCTCATTACTATTCTAAGTGGGTGCATTATGAGTTTGTACATGCTATAGCTACTGAATCTGTGATACAATATATAAAGAAAATCTTTGCACTTGAAGGGCAACCAAAAATGTTAGTTTCTGACAACAGAACTCAAATAGTATCTAAACAAATGACAAACTTTTGGAAAATGTATGCGAGGTGTATCTGATGGATCCTGCGCGGTTAAAGGTCATATACCAGGGGAGGATCCGTCTCAGGGAAGGGGGAGGGCTGTTATAATTGCTGTGCACTTTGGGGGTACGAGAGTAGTTTGGATGAGGGTTTTCTTTTTCTTTTCAGGGCCTGGTTTCTTTCTGGAATTGATGTCTATACAAAATGGGATGCATTAGGATAGCTTCTATCAATATTTGCGGGTTAAACGATCCAGTGAAAAGGCACAGGGTAGGAGAAGATGTCCGCTTCTTGAAGGAAGATATTATCTGCCTCCAAGAGACGCACATCGAAGCCAGTCGTAACAAACTTTTGGAAATTGAGGGGGTTTCAATTAATTTCCTGGACCAAGCTGGAAGCAAGGACAAAAGGAGTTGCAGTACTGGCACGTCGGGGTTGGCTAATATTGTTTGTTCCTCTGCTGATGGGTATGGTAGGTGGGTTATTATATCCATGGCTATGACTAATAGACAACCTACTCTCAGATCAACAATAGATAAGTGGGTTAACATTATTAGTGAGATGTGTTCTCCTTAAGTTAGGAATAATAATGCATAACCCAAGTGCACAATGGGGATAAGATCTTAAAACATACATTCCCTTTTATTTTTGATATCAGACCACTTCATCAAAGTAAAGAAGGTGAAGATTGGCACAACGGGAACATCGTACCTTGGTCAAAAGCTTTCTGTGAAATAAACATAAACAGGTTAGTAAAGTTGGTCATGGTAGAAACACGATGGTGAATATAGACCCTTAGTTTGCAAAAATAATAAGTGCTGCAATTAATGTGAATTTTCTAGATCATAAGAAAAAGATGACCATTCTTTCACATTGACGGTGGCTCCTCCGTGTACACGTAGGCTCTCTTCAATTGAATGTGAAGGTAAAACCCCGTACCTAAACGTACAATACCGGTTTTTTTAGGAACATGAAAACATGGGCAAAATCACTAAATTAGTATTCTGTGTTTATTTTTAAACAGCCCATGATACACTTTTGAAAGCAATTCAAGCTTAAAGGAAAGGAAAATTTAAAGCCTTGTCCGTATTAAACCAGGTAACTTCTAATAATGTTCACATGCACAATGATACAGATGGATAGCTCACTAAATCCATGGATTGTATAGACAACAATGCCTGTGAGAGTCCAGTAACAAAGCTATAAATGAACTGTGTGCTTTTCTGATCAAGAAATGTTGTGTCTAGGGGTTGTAGATAAGAAACCTATATAATAATATTAGCTGTGTAACTTTTGAGCAAGGCAGTAGGAACGTAAGGTTGTTGGTTATTACATATACATGAGATCATATAGTAAAATGTATTTTTTAATTTTATAGATACTGAGTGAATATTTTACAAAAGTCCTGAAGAAGGTGTGAAGAATTAGAAATACACCGAAACGCCGCGTTGACTGTTTTGTTCTACTATATAGTAATTGTATCACCACCTTTGTGGTTTTTAATCTCACTGTTTTTTATTATGTGTAGACTGTAACCCATACTGGGAGGTAATAAATTGTTTTAACCTTGGTGCAACCAACAAATTTTGACCTGTGGAGTATATATTTTATATATTTTTTACTGCTGTGTGAATGTTCAGTCCTTGCCTGCTTGAATAGGTTACTATGAGTCAATTTTCATAAGGATAATCACTCATATATCTCCTACCCCGTCCAGAACTATTCTGTTTGGCCACACTAGCCTACAATTGTTCAAACAGGGATTCTTGTTTTCTGTTACAAAGACCCCCTTCCCTGCTATAGACATCAGGGGTACCTCCTTCTGTTTAATTCTACTTTAAGCCAATCCATGAGGCTGCATCGTTGGTGGTGAGTAAGCTTTGAACAAGCAAAATCCTCGCCTCCGCTTCCTGACATAGAATGAGAAATTTCCTAGTTACCACAAAGGAAAGTTTCAATTCTATTAAGGAGGCGGAGGCAAGGATTTTCCCACCCAAGCTTTATCGAGCCTTTCCTCCCGAGACTGGACTATGATGATTTTACTTCGTCTAAGGGAAGTATCTTTTTCCTATGTATTAATGTTCTCATTGATAAACTGTGCAATGATGTTTAATTTCTCTTTGCAATTCGTTCTTTTTACTCCATTGCAATGTTCTTGAATTGTTCGACATTGTTCTGGACGAGATATTATTATTATTGTTTCTCTTCCCTAGGCTCCGATCAAAAAGCGGACTAGTGGATGGATGACTTCTTTCCTGCGGCAGCACCCAAGAAAGAGGAAGGACTAACAGCTGGGACTCCCTATATGCTAACTGTTGGACTCTGATTGGTTGATATGTTACCATGACTACCGCTGCCATGTTGGTTTGGGTAGTCCATGGTTTATTGTTTTTTTCTTACTTCTAACTTGCTGTCCAATAAAATGGAGAAAGGACTAGCAAAATCCTCGCCTCCGCCTCCTTAATAGAATTGAAACTTTCCTTTGTGGTAACTAGGAAATTTCTCATTACTATTCTAAGTGGGTGCATTATGAGTTTGTACATGCTATAGCTACTGAATCTGTGATACAATATATAAAGAAAATCTTTGCACTTGAAGGGCAACCAAAAATGTTAGTTTCTGACAACAGAACTCAAATAGTATCTAAACAAATGACAAACTTTTGGAAAATGTATGCAAGGTGTATCTGATGGATCCTGCGCGGTTAAAGGTCATATACCAGGGGAGGATCCATCTCAGGGAAGGGGGAGGGCTGTTATAATTGCTGTGCACTTTGGGGGTACGAGAGTAGTTTGGATGAGGGTTTTCTTTTTCTTTTGAGGGCCTGGTTTCTTTCTGGAATTGATGTCTATACAAAATGGGATGCATTAGGATAGCTTCTATCAATATTTGCGGGTTAAACGATCCAGTGAAAAGGCACAGGGTAGGAGAAGATGTCCGCTTCTTGAAGGAAGATATTATCTGCCTCCAAGAGACGCACATCGAAGCCAGTCGTAACAAACTTTTGGAAATTGAGGGGGTTTCAATTAATTTCCTGGACCAAGCTGGAAGCAAGGACAAAAAGAGTTGCAGTACTGGCACGTCGGGGTTGGCTAATATTGTTTGTTCCTCTGCTGGTGGGTATGGTAGGTGGGTTATTATACAATGCAATATTCAGAATAGTATGTTTACACTCTGTTCTATCTATGGCCCTATATTAGATGATCCCAAACTTTATAACTGGCTAAGTCTAGAGCTGGTTGGTAATCCCTCCCCGGTTATACTATGTGGTGATTTCAAAATCAATATAGCTAGAGGAGTGGCTAATCACCCAGAAATTTGGTATTCAGGGTGGAAGACCAAAGTTTTTGAATCTCTGGTTCAAATTAACCCCTTCGATGCTTGTGACGGAACCATTCCATCATCAGTCACGGTTGAGCTGTGCCGATGACGGAATGGTTCCGTCACGACCACACCCTGTTATGGAATGACCAGCACCGGGGGAAATCGGGGCAGCACGCAAGGTGTTAAAGAGTTACACGGCCTGGTTGATATGTGGGCTCAAGCTATGGGTAACAACCCTGGATTCACCTATTTCTCTGCACCACATAGAACTCATTCCAGATTAGATTATTTTCTTATCTCTCAATGCTTGATACAGGGTGCCAAAATATCTAAATACCCCAGAGTAATGTCCGATCATAACCCGCTTGTACTAGAGGTTAATATTCAAGTTAGGAAAAAACAAGATAGTTGGACTTTCAATCGGGGTTTGCTAATAGATAAAGTATATACAGAATACATGGCGATGTGGATAACTAGATTTTTAAAAGAAAATATTTGTAGCACTGATATTCAAAATGTTTGGGATACCCTTAAAGCCGGGATTAGGGGGGAGACTACGCGGTATGGGTGGGAGATTCAGAAAAAAGAGAAAGAAAAGATGCTGGGGATATATAAAGTACTTGAAGATGCTGAGAGTAATCTGGTCAAGGTTTTATCGGTGGGTGGAGAGGCTGAAATAGCTCAAACCAGGATTACAATTACAAGATCCGCCATAACCGAAATTTCCTTAGCAAAATCTGCAGGCAAATATTTAGCCTGGTGATCTACATTATATGAGAGTAATGTAAGGGCCGGCCATATGTTAGCAATAAGGATTAAGGAAAACTAGCTGCTTCACGGATTACAAATATAATTGACCCGGATGTTGGTATGGTCACCGAGGAAGAGGCAATCTTACTGGCCTTTCAGAAATGTTATCAAAAGCTCTATTCAGAAGATCTTAGGGAAAATGATGAGACACAGGTGGTGATACAAAGGTATCTTAGCAAAATTGAAGCTGATTTACTGTCACTTGAAGATCAGGATATGCTCGACGCTCTGATTAATCCGGGAGAACTTTCTCTCACTATAGATTCCCTCCCATCTGGAAAAGCTGTGGGTCCATATGTTCTACCCGGTGAATTTTTTAAGCTGTTTCAACTCCAGCTCATACCCATTATGTTGGAGATGTTCAGAGCTGTTCGGAGCGGGGGTAAACCCCCGGAATCCTGGCGGATGGCTAAGATGGCTAAGATTGTTATGTTTTTTAAAGAAAGGTAAGATAGCGACAGATACCGGTTCATATAGACCTACCACGCTCATTAACAGTGATATAAAAAATTCTTTATAGATGTTCGCTAACAGGCTGGCTTTGGATATTAAAAGAATTGTCTCTTCTCAACAACATGGCTTTGTTCCAGGGCGAGAAACTATTGATCACATACGTCGATTAATCACTTTGTTCAATTACACCAAGGCTACAGGAGACCCTATGGCTTTAATTCTGCTAGACGCGAAAAAAGCTTTTGATGGGTCTCTTGGCCTTTTTTATGGGCCACTCTGTAGCATTATGGTCTCGGGGAAAAATGTATTCGAACTATTCAGAGCATGTATCAACAGCCTATTGCCAAGGTGTCAACAATGGGGGTTCCATTGGGGATAATAAAAATATCGCGAGGAACAAGACAGGGGTGCCCATGTTCCCCCTTGTTATTTGCCATCTATATTGATCCCTTACTCAGGAAGATACTTGATGACCCGTAATTCTACCTGTGCAGGCTAAGGGCGGAGACGTTAAAATTTTAGGTTATGCTAATGATTTAGCTATTTTGACTTGTTCTCTTCAGCCGGCCGTACTTGAAATTAATATCCTAACCTCACAGTTTGGCAAGATCTCTGGCTATCCTTTAAATGAGGGTAAAACTCAAATAATTTGTAATGACAAAATTAATGTAATGGACCAGTGGATAGTAGAACACGCCAAATACTTAGGTGTAGATATTAACTCCAAACCTGAAGAAATTGTGGAGCTCAATCTTAAGCCTTTAATACAAAAACTAGGCGCGGACGCCCGTCAAATGAATAACTTACATTTGACACTGGCAGATGTAATGTTGTCAAAAGGATATTCCTCCCCAAAATGTTATATTGCTTTAGGACATTTCCTTTGTGGATAGATAAATCGTGGTTTAAAAAATTGGATCAGATAGTATCAGGGTTTCTATGGGCTGGGAAACGTTCAAGAAGGGCCCTTAAATTTATGACTCTACCTAGAGATAGGGGAGAGTGGGCAGTACCTAATTTTCAAATATACTATTGGTCTATTATCTTGAAACAAATAGGTGAATTATTGGATGGAGGGAACTCTGATACCTTGGATAAATCGATATATCATTTAATTTATGGGGCAGAGGCTAGGGGACTTTTTTTTGCGTCATTTAGATTTGCTTATTTTAAAAGGGTGAAATTTAAGGTTTTACTAAGTGCCTATAGGGTTTGGACGGCCGTCCGTAAATTGTTTGGAATTGGGCGGTTTCATGTATACTCTCCCTTTACAAGGAACACTTTATTCCCAGAAATATTTCGGGATGCCTATTTTAAGGAGTGGGTAGACAAGGGGGTTCAGTGTATAAGGGATATTATACCTGATACTAACATGATGACCTTTGAGGCCATTAAACAGAAATATGGAATTGAGAATAAACATTTTTTTTTATATTTACAGATTAAGGACTTTCTCTGTAAAAGAACTGTCAATTGGACAAACATCCCGCTAATCGATTTGATTATTGGGGGTCAATCATCAATATCATCTTCATATAAACTTGTAAATGAGGAAAGGAAAGATGACTTAGCTAACCATTTTCACAGGTGGCAATCGGCTTTACAAGCTGGACAAGGCGAGTGTGAAGATTCTCTCTTGTATAGCCAAACAGCGTGTATATCTGCTAACTTACAGGTACAATGTTTTAAGACTTGGCTAAATCTTTATATAACTCCTGCTCGAATTTCTAAATGGGGGGGGAACCTGTGGGATAAATTGCTCACGATGTGGGCTGCTCGGCCCCGGACAGTATGCATTAGTTTGCCACATGCCCTAGTTTGTTCCAATTGCTTAGTAAAATTTAACTGCGCTTAGAACAGGTTTTGGGATATTCTGTATTGCTGACCCCTCAGGTTATTATGTTAGGAGTTTCCAACCAAAGCATGGTTGAACCAGACCGTAAGATGGTATTTGTAGCAATGGCTGTACTGCGGCTTTGCTTAGCCACGGTGTGGCTGGACCCGACCCTTCCTTCGATTCATGTATGGTTTAGTAAATTTTTATTTGTGTACCTTTGGGAGATTTCTGTGTATACGAGAAGAGGAAATAGGTTTCAGAGGGAGGGAGAAAAAATATGTAGATCTCTAACTAATTGGTTGAACCAGGAAGAATATTGAATTTGATTGGGCTTATGTACTTATTTACTTAGTCATTCATTTGTTTTTCGATTCTATGCTTTCCTTTGTTACCTTAGGGGATCCACCAGGGGGAGTGGGGGGTGGGTGGGTGGTATGTAATGAAAAATAGGACCTAAGGCATAGTTGTTTAATGTTCGCTTTTTTCTCCTTTTCTGTTATATCGTTACTATGTCTGACGTCCTAATAAAGATAATTTAAAAAAAATAATAATAAGGAAATTGTAGGTATTAGACAAGAAAAAACGCCATTGTATAGTCCTAAGAGTAATGGGCAGGTGGAGAGAATTAAATGGTTCTTAAAGGAAGGTGTTCAGTTAGCGATTGCATCTAATTTGCCCATTAAAGAATACTTAAGAGAAAAGGTTAGCTATAACAACACCACAAATGAGACTACTAAACATACACCTTTCTATTTGATGAGGGGGAGAGTATGTAATACTGAGCTCACACCAAGATGTAATGAATGGTATGAAAATGACACGGGTACTGAAACAATAAATGATGAAGTAAGCAAAGTCAGGGAAAAGATAGTTGCCAAGCAGAAGATAACAAAAAGATATACAGACATGACGATTAAGGCAAAAGAGAAGGTAATAGAAAAAGGAGATTGGGTTATAGTGAAACAAAACGTACAAAGTAGCAAAGGGAGAGGCAGTTTTTACCAATCCTGTTTGTGTAGAAGAGGTATCGAAAGGAGCTGTTTTCCTGGGAAAAAGGGAATGGCAAAGCAAAGATGATGTAGTAAAGTTAAAAAGTGGTCAGGAAAAATCATAATGAAAGGAAGTTCAAGACTAAGTGAAAGTAGTAATGACAGCATGTCAGAATTTGAGGAAATTTTGTCCGGTAACCAAAGTTTTTATGACATGAATGAAAGCCTAAATTCGTTAGCTATTGAGACAGACAATACTGTCAACAATAGTACAGACAATACTTTTATTGAGGATATGAATAGTACTCGTGATCAGGGCAGATCGTACGAAAAGGATGAGTGTAGTGATCTGCAAAGTGAAAATCTCAAGATTACAGGTGCCAGGGGGCGTGGTCTGGCCACAAAGGAAGAAGGCCGCCTGATGAGAGAGCTCTGCTACGGGAAAAATTCCTGTCAGGAGCTGCACAGCTCTTCGCGCATATGTGACTGTGAGGAGAGAGGATTTTGGCCCCAATGTGGCAGCGGTTTCATTTGGTCTATTTTCCGCGGCCAAATGGATAATTCTACGGCCTCCTTCTCCTCACCAGGTACTTGACTGAAGCTCTGGATGGTGGCCTGGGCACTACAGTGAAGCACTGGCCATTGCACTGTAGTAACGCCGCCTCTGACGCTCGCGCGCGTAAGCCTTGATAGCGCGCTTTGGAGCTCTGAGGAGAAACTATGTTGCATTTTGTTTCTATGCATGGTGTTTTTTCTCACAACCGCAAGACAAATCTTTTCCCTGCTATATTAAGGCGCTGTTTATTCTGCACATAACCCACACTTGACACTGGCTTCTGTCTTTTGTGTGGTAGTGGAATTTTTATTTTACCACAGTTGAAACGCTGCTCTTAGTGCATATCTGCGTGGGATATGATACAGCATTCCTGAGTTTTATGCAAACAAATGTGCTGCTTTGCTTCTTTGCTGAGATTCTGTTGAGTATGCTGGCACTTTCTTCATTGGTTACATGAAGAGTTAGTGGGCTTTCTCTACAATAGACATCAGGATGCTTCAAACCTCCTAGCCTATATTACTGATGTTTCAATTGTTATATGCTGGCATCTTTTATGGTATGTACTTATCCGCTAGATGACTTATACATTGTCAGGACTTTACTTCATTCCTTTGATGATGCTCTAATTTTCTGCGCAAGTCAAATTTACCATATCTCTCTAAAGTCAATTATTTGTTATGCTCTGACAGCGTTGTGCAGATTCAATGAACAAGTTTTCGAGAAGTTAGCACAGTTGCAATGTCTTCATACAAAAATGGCAACCGAACTTTTAAACCAGCCACTTTTGCAGAAACGGTCTTGCAGCCACGTAATGTTTCTATGAGAGATCCAGTCTCCCCTCCTTCTGGTTCATTACTACCAGCCTCAAATGACCTCTCAGAAATCACTTTCAATCGTATCTTGCAAGAGGTTTAATCAATAAGTAATCATTTAACTGGCATAGGTGCTAACATCCTTTCACTTACGTCAGAGACCAAATCTATGAGCAGGGGCAGTGGGTGAAATTTCAAAGTGGTGAGGCGAAAAGTGATTTGCATACAGCACCATAGCGAGCGAGCGCAGCGAGCGAGCCCGAACCCCAAAAGGGGTGTTTGGGGGGATGACACCCCCCCCCCCCCCCCCCCCCCAAGAAAATCTTGAAAAAAAAGAAGAAAAATCGTGCATTTTCAAGCAAATTTGAGAAAGCAGGAAGGTTAATAAAGCAATTGTGAAAGTGCAGTTATTACATTAATAGATGGCATAACATAGGTAGCTGCTTATTCAGTATAACCACAGAGCTTCATATATTTCGTCCTATTACGCTCAGGTGCTGAATTCAGACTATAAGACTTTCATGAAAATCTCAGCTCTAAGAGTAGAAGAAGTTGCACAGCAGTTGGGAAACAGCCTTCACAAAGCATTAGGAAAATGAGAGGCAATTACTTGAAAGCAAACTGAAAGCAATGCATCAAGTAGTAACTTAAAACAATGCATCCAGCAAAACAGTGCATGCAGTCAAGCATACAAAAGTAAACTAAAGCAAGTGTGAACCTGTGAACCTTCACTTTGAAAGCAGGGTACTAGTCAACAGGCCAGTCACATACATTTAAACTGAAGAAGAGTACACTTCAGCATGCAGGCACCAACATAAAAGCACCAAGCAAGTCAAACAGTTTAATGAAAGAAAAATGAAAGCAATACATCCAGCAAACTAGACAGTGACTCAAAAGGTAAACTGAAGCAAGTGCACACTGAAAGGAATGCGCAGTGATAAGTCAGACATTCACATAAAAACAACTTACCAAGACACCCAATCAATTACATGGGAAAACTTGAACCAATGCACCCAGAAAACCAGACCAGCACACCAAAGCATCCCACCCATGATTGGATGGCAGCTGTGCTCTTAGGGTCACCCCTCAGTTTTTTGGCAGGGTTGAGCACCCCCAGTTTTATGCCCTCTGCGTCAGAAGGGGAGACAGGCAAAAGGGGTCATAATGGGACATCTGGCATAGCCACTTTGTAATCGAGGTCACCCACCCAGCTCAAGACGGAGTTACAGGCCGATCTTAAATCTTGAAACAACCACAAGGGTCTGCAGCTAGTTGGTTCTTGAGTTAAAAGAGTCCTCAGCTCACTGGGAGTCTTTACATCGCGCCTGAGATGACATGACAATGTCCCTTAATCCGGAGCAACTGTGGGGACTGGTTTGGGTCTGGATCTGACTTGGTACGAGCAGGATACAAAAAGTAACGGGTAAGTAGTAACCCACTTCAAGTGAAGGAGCTGTAAGGAACCTAAGCGCACTGGTGTTGATACCACTAAGAGGGCAGCTCTGGCTTTCTCAGGGTGGGTGCCAGCTGTGTGATGAAACCAGCATGTGAAGCAGAGACCTCAAACAAACTAAAACCAATGCACTCATCAAGACAAGGAGTTACATGAAATCAAATAGAAAACCACCATCAAGCCAGGTAGTCACCTAAAGGCAAATTGAAGTGACTGCACACTATGGGAAGTGCACTTCACCAGCCAGCCGATTACACTAAAGGAAAATAAAAGCAATGCTCCCAGTAAACAAGACAACATAAATTGAAAATGTTTCCCCGCAGGACCAACAGTCACAAAAAGTAAAGAAACAGAACGAAGTCAGAGGCACTCCAGGAATCCAGGTAGTCACACAAAATCATAACTGATTAAGCAAACTGTGTACTGAAAACTATTGCAAATAAGACAATTATATCAGAACAAACTAGTCACAGGGAAACAAAAGCATGCACCCATCAAGCAAGCAAGTCAGCAAACGGAATAGAATTAAACCAGCAATACTTGGTGTCACTCAAAAGCAAGTATCAAGTGCACTTCAGCAAGCAGGTCAGCCACATTAATAGGAAACTTTCGAGGATACACTCCAAAAAGTCATAGAATCAGTTGCAAAAAAACAAATGCACTCCAGCAGCATAGGAAGGCGAATGAACACCACTGTACATAACAGCACTGTACATAACGCACACATTACACAGAGACTAGCAATCATAGGTGTGTAAAACAGTGTATAGGACATGTTATATAAGACAAACGACAAAAAGGGGTGAATTCACATGTCATCCATATTGATAGGCAGTATAGTTAAAGAGTACTTGGTCTGGAGAAGCACAAACTCTGAATTTAAAATGTAACACAATGGATTGATGCTCTCTTTAATAACAAGAACTGATTTGTACCCAAGTGAACCCTTTTCCCAACATTGGAATAATGACAGTCTGGGGGGAAAATCCATACACACTAATCTATACCTTGAAGTCTGCATGCAGTTCTTTGATGATGACAGTTAATAGTTCACTGTAAACTACAAATAACAAAAGGAAGTCTCTGACAAAAGCAGTAACCCACTGACCTGTTTACATTACATTCACTGTTATATGCATGGTACATGTTCTTCTCAGCAAGCATATTAACCCTCTGCTCTGCACTATCTTACCATGAATTAAAACTCCGATCTCACCTTCCTTTCCACGACTCCCCTTTCTGAAGCTAACCGCTCACTCTAGAGGCAGCTGTGTGTTCTATAAATTTAAATGACAATAAAATGCTTTAGCCAGAATCAGAGGAGTTTTTGTTAAGTGTCAAACCTAAAACTGGTCAGGTCTTCAAAGTTGAAGGTCAGAGGCTTAGTCACCGTTGGGCATGGACAGATATAATTCCAGTTGCTGCATTCTCCGTTTTCAAACTAAAAAGGGGTAGATTTCGATCAGGTCCAATAAAGAACTTCAATAGTGTTTTACAGATTAACACAATTTGCTACGCTGCATAGGTGTGTCAATGTACTCCATTTCGGGGCCACATGAAAAAAAGTGATTGGGCTGCCACAGCGATTCAGCGTAATAATGTCACTATGGATTTGCTGGACTTGCCACCCATGTTGCGTAATTTACAGATCTGAACTACAACAGTTTACAACTCAAACAAATCTAGAATTATGTTCTTTTATACACTAGATCAGTGCTTGAAAAAGTGCAGTGTTGCATTTCCCTGAGGCCACAAAATAGTAGCTGTCCCCCACCACAGAATTTACAAAACAATTTCTCACAGGAGCTTCGAACGTTGGCTGCTTGTTAACTACCACTTGTATCAAAAGTAGTTGCTAATTTACAAAGGAAAATGGTTAATAAGGGAACAGAATCTACAGCTGATTGTCAAATGTGTGAAGTTCTGGAACCCGCTCATATTCAAGGGTTCAGCCTAATTTAGTCTCCTTTCAGTTTTCTTAAGATATCCGGGTCATATTCATGGCACTGGATTCATGCAATGAACTGATCCTTCCAGGTCCCCAAAGTGCTCTGCATCTCAATGGAAACAATGATTTTTTTCAGTGCACTTGGCCTTGTGGTCTCAGACTGTCCTTGGTTCAGATCGGGTCAGATTCTTTATTACAAGATTTCAAATGTACTTAGTCCACTAATCTGCCTGTTACGTATATCTAGTGCCTGCTGTTTTTGAGAACAGGGTAGTGCTAAACATTTGCATCAGTGAACCGGATTCGCCCGTTATCTATCCAGTTCAGTTCATAAATATTCAGATGGGGAACTTTGATAGAGTTCATCAGGTCCAATAGTTTTTTTTAAATCACCGAATAGAACTTTACATAACATGTTAAAATCAAAGTCCAGACTCAGGAATGTGGAGTCCACATTCCTGAGTCTTAAAGCTTTCCTTTACTTCTATTCTATTAACACAGCCATCAAGCCATCAAGCCATCAAGGCGCTTAGTAATACTTTCTTTGAAAACAGTTGACAAAGCTCTGGAAGTGGCCAATCAACAACATATTTAACCTTCTAGCAAACCATCTGGTGAGAGGTTGTCTGATGTTGCAAGCCTCATCATATCCCACAATAAATGATAACACTCAACCCCATTATTTAGAAGGTAGTTCTTTCTCATTTTAGAGTATTTCCCCATAGAATCTATTAAAACGTCTGTAGTATGCATTATCATTTATGTCATATTTGGATTGGTGGCACATAAAAGGATTTAATGACGAGCAGCACAAACATCTTTCTAATTGCCTGTTCTTAACCCAACTCAGCAGATACTCATACTCGCACGGCCTGTGCCTCAAAGTGCCTCCATCTTGCTCAGCAGCAAACTCAACTCAAAGGAAAACCAGGCTCAACCCTGAAGGGCACCTGGCAGCTTCTCATGACACGCGCACACACTCTACGTAGGAATTTAGTGAATAAACACAAAAGTTATCCTATATGAAATCTGACCTTTTACCACAAACACCTGTTCCCTAAATTCCGTCTCCCGCCCCGTCATACCCTGCAATGACGCAACCAGATGGTAGAGCACGCAGAATAAAAAAAAAAACCACAGATAGGAAACGCCTGGCACGTACACATTTTAGCAGAAACCCTCCTCCCAGCACAAGGGTAACCTTTATATCTGAAACTCCTCCACCATTAAAATGCATAAAGCAGGCAGCTAGAAGTGGAGACAGAACCCTGTTCCCAAAGTTTTCTTACCACCGGCGCCGACATCCTCCTCGCAGTGCGTGCGACAGTGCTGTAGGTGCCACCCCCACATGCGGCATCCAATGATGGATGCTGCGTGGGTGACCAGCCAATCCTGGAGCTGCATGCAGCGCCAGGATTGGCTAGGGGGGCACATTTGCTGCTCGCCCTGTCGCCCTTTGAAAACCCGGGCTGTGGCAGTGTAGCAGGCGAACATTAGTCCAGCTGGGGAACTTACAGTACGCATGCTTGAGATAGGTGCGAACTATCCCAAGCATGCGCACAGTGCACTGTAGGTTCCCCAGCGGGACTGCGCACTACGGTCTGCTGCAGCCTGAGTGTCACTCAAGCTGCAGGCCACCCCCCCCTGCACAATTCCCGGCGGTGGGCTGAGGCTGATTGTTGCTGGTATTATTTTATAGAGATAGGATTGCGCCGGCGGCCGCGATGCGGGTCCATTGTGGCTGGTGGGGCTACGCCCCTACGCCTCAATGGACGCACCGCGGCTGTCTATGAGGGCAGAAATTACGCAATTTAATTCCAAAGTAGAGGATATCACCCAAAGACTAACGATGATTGAAACCAGTCTTGAATCAGTGCATTGTAAAGAACAAGACTTATTTCTTTGCAGTAAGCTTATAGACTTGGAAGACCACAATAGGAGAAATAATATCCGATTTGGGGGTTTTTCAGAACAAATTGAAGGAAATAATGCACGTTTGTTTTTATGTAATGTTCTTCCAAAACTTCTTGGCATTACCTTTGAAGCAGTGCTGGAAATACAAAGAGCCCACAGAATTGGTCCACCATGTCAAGGATTAGGTGACCGTCTTAGACCTATAATTGCTTGTTTTCTGCGACTTGATCAAGCACGGCAAATTCTAATTGAGGCACGCAAGCAGGGCTCATACATGTATGCTGGTCAGGAAATATACATGGCTGCTGACTTTTCAAAAGAAACCAATGAAAGGAGAAAGGCATTTTTATCCGTGAGGCCACAACTTCGTCAGATGGACATAAAATATGGCCTATTTGATCCCTCCCGTTTTTGTGTAACCAGAAATGGAGAATCAAGGGATTTCTACAATCCTGAAGATTTACAGCACTTTCTGGAGACTATATCACTACAAGATATGGACATACAACATACTCCAGATGATCACCATGCCTCATCATCTGCATCTTCTCATCACCATTCAGATGATTCTCGTTACAACTCCAGTGAATCTTGTCATAGGAGAGACGTTACAAGATGGAATCGCACATCTGATACTACAGCTTCCACTTTGCAGAAGGATTCCAACCTCACGCAAGAACATCATAGAAACAAATCCCGCTCTCCCCTTAAATCTGCCTTAGATGGAGAATAGGTTTGAGTCTGTTTAACATTTCTAGGGGGTTTTCTTTAAAAAATTCTCAATATTATATAACTTTTATTGTACCTGGAACTTTTCATAAGCCCATGATGTGTTATGTACTCTGATTTCAATCTGTTAGTGTAACTCTATACCACTTCAAGGACCAGGTTCAGGTAAGTATTCTTCAAGTGCCATTCTTGTATTGTTGCACATTGTTCTAATACTTTCATCAGTATTTTAGTATTTTATTTTCCAACAGTTTTTTATCTTAAATTGCTAATGTATTTGATTCCTATTTAAAATTCCCACTTAGCTCACTTCGAGAGTTTTTTTTATAATCTTATGAGATATTGCCTTTTTATGCTTATATGTTTATTACATTTTTATGCTTCTTCTTCGAGTTTATGTATATCTCTTCTTACATTGATTCAGCCTAGTTAAGCATTTATGCTATACATTATATTTTACTATATATTACATTTTAGACATTTCTCTACATTTAAATGTTTTGCCAATTCATATAAATATGCAATTGTATCTATTATATTAATTTGTATATCTTTGATACATTTTAAGGTATAGAGCTTCTATCTATATATTGATAGATTTATTCCCCTGCATTTATTCTGAATTCTTGAGTATATACCATTGTATATAAGTTTCTGTTTTCATTCTAATGCCACTTTTATACCCTTGGGTTTCGAAATCATCTATTTTTCATTTTCTTCTAACCTCTCTTTTCTGTGGTCACAATTATTTTCTTCCTGGCGGGGTTCTTGCCCGTGGAGGAACTCTAGTGGACACACAAAAAGGCGGTTGACAGTCAAAGTCCTTTTGCGTATACTATACAGCTTATAAATCTTTAACCTTTGCTTTCAATCTTCGCCTTTTCTATTCGTACAATCTCTCTCATTTATCACTTATTTCTTTTCTTTTTTTGCGTTCAGCCAGAGTACCCTTTCCCCCTCTTTGTTCCCCCTCCCTTTTTTTTCTTCTTTTCCCTTTTATTGTATCTTTCCTCCTATCTTATTCTCCTATCTACTGTTGTAACTTTCCTATTAGCCTTTTAATCTATTTTGTTTTATTTTGACATGGCTCATATTCATTCTTTATCTACCATTACATGGAATGTTCATGGCCTTACTCATTATATCAAAAGGAAAAAAGTGCTTTCATATTTGCTGTCCAAACATGTTGATATCGCTTTACTACAGGAAACACATCTTGATGAAATAGAATCTGACAAACTTTGCCGAGATTGGGTAAAGAAAGTTATACATAGCAATATCCACAAAAATGATTCTGAGGATGGGACTCCTGTTCCTAAGTGTGGTGTAGCAATTCTCATTCGTAGATCGCTCTCAGTAACGGTCTCCAGGACCTGGTCAGCTCCTGATGGCAGATATGTCTTTGCTAAATTACGCATTGGAAATTCTTCCACTTGTTTATGATCCATTTATGCTCCAGTTGGTACTAAAAAATCTTTTTTCATACAATTGAATCGTCTCCTTACAGAGATTAATGCCTCGCAATATCTTATTGGAGGGGATTGGAATTTGGTTTGTGATCCCATTCTCGACAAAACAGGCCAATTTGATGAAGCAAACGCTGCAGACAGGGCTATTTTAAATGATATAATTACTGATCATGGTCTGATTGATCATTGGCGTCTCAGCCATCCACAAGACAAAGAATATACGTTCTTTTCTTCAGTACATGGCACATTTTCCCGTTTGGACTATTTTCTGCTCTCATACAAAGTAGTACAATTAGTTACGGATTCTACTATTCTAGAAGCTGCTTTGTCTGATCATGCCCCTGTCCTTCTTTCTCTAGACCTGGGCTTATCTAGACCGGGGGTAAACCATGGCGAATGAGTATTCAACGTCACAGGACACCCAGAGGTAAAATTCAATTACAGTCCCATTTGCATGATTATCTTTCTTCCAATGAAGATTTGGTTAGTTCCACTAGAACTGTATGGGCAGCAGCTAAAGCCACTCTCAGGGGTCAACTAATGCGTGATGCAGCACTTGCAAACCGGATAAATGCTCTAAAACAAGTAGAATTAGAACAAGCTATCCAATCCTATTCCCAATTGTATGTGTCAATCCCTACGCTGCATAATCGAAAACTTCTGGAACAAGCATGAATGTCTTTTAACAGTCTTTTTACATCCAAAGCTGAGTATGCGCTACAAAAAAATGAAAGAGAGGCATTATGAGCAAGGAGAGAAGGCAGGGCGATTATTGGCTACACAACTGCGCCAAAGGGTGGCTGCTATGGCTATTCCTGTCATTCGTTCTGCTCAAGGTGACTTTCTTACAAAGCCTCAAGAGATAGTTAATGAATTTGCCTCATTCTATCAATCCTTATATACTCCAGGAGATCGAATTGATACAGATAAGATTTCCCCCTTCCTAGCGAAGGTCCACTTACCTTGTCTTTCTGATAGTGGTAGAGCCTTACCTGAAGGAGATATGAGATTTCTAAAGCTATTGCTGCTCTGCCTTATCATAAAGTTCCTGGGTAGGATGGTATCCCTGCTGAATTTTACAGATGGGCAGGCTACTCTGTTGTTGACTCTTTACATGCTGCTTTTCTTGAGGCCACAAGGGAATCTTCATTGGGATCTATTTCTAACAAGGCAGTTATATCGGTGTTACCCAAACCTGGAAAAGATCCTCTGCTCTGTGGGAGTTATCGTCCCATATCTCAATTGAACTGTGATATTAAAATATTAGCCAGTATTTTAGCATCTCGATTACGTAGGGTATTACCTTCTTTAATACATCATACTCAGGTGGGCTTTGTTCCAGGACGTTCCTCTCGGAATCACCTAGCCACATTGGCCCATGCATTGTGGTCTGCTTGGCATCTTTCGGACGATGCATTAGCTCTTTCACTCAATGCTGAAAAAGCGGTTGATCGTATTGAATGGGACTATCTTTTTACTGTATTGCAAGAATTTGGGTTGGGTGAAGATTTTATTAGTAAAGTAAGTTTGTTATATGATAATTTCTTAGCTCAGGTAAACTATGGTGGTTTTCTGTCCAATTAATTTCTGATTCAGAGAGGAACACGCCAAGGTTGCCCATTATCCCCTCTTCTTTTTCTTTTAGCGATGGAACCCCTTACTGCTACAATCCGTCAATCAGAAAATATTGTTAGTGTCCCCCTCCCAATTGGTCACTTTAAAATTGACCTTTATGCAGATTACATTCTTCTTACTCTTACTAATCTTCCTCGATCCCTCCCATCTCTCTTTCAAACTATTAATGATTTCTCCTCCTTCTCAGGTTATAAAATAAATTGGGACAAAAGCGAAGCATTACCCATCTCTGATGGCACTACAAACGCAGCGATTCATGGGTTTCCTTTTCATTGGCAGTCTTCCCAACTCAAATATTTAGGAATTCTGGTTAATAAAGCTCTGCACAATATGGTTACTGACAATTTAGCTCCCCTATTATCCCAAATGCAGAGAGATTTTGCTAAATGGAAAACTTTAGGATTATCCCTTTGGGGTAGAGTACAAGCTATCAAGATGGTTACTCTTCTGCGCTTTCTCTATATTTTAGGCATGCTTCCCCTTCAAATTCCTTTAGCTACTCTTAGATTAATAGATTCTAAAATAAAGACCTTTATCTGGGGTTCAATGAGGCCTCGACTTGCTATAACAAAACTAAAGGCTCATCAACTGTATGGGGCTTCCATCTATTGAACACTATTCCCTCACTTTACACATATCCCAACTCTCTTATTTTCTACCAGACACTATAGATATTCCATAGTGGGTTTCCAGTGAGCGTCATCTTTTATCTGAGACTTCTGGTCTTTCCCTTCTATATGGTAACGGAACTAGCCCTTCTGATCTCAAAAACCTGATTCTACAAGCTATGCATAGATCTTGGCAACATGGCATCGTTTACTATCGACAAATGCTTGCATTCATGTTAATGCTCCATTATGGAATAATTCAGCTATTAGAGTTAGTGGTCGTACTATTTATTGGCCTTTATGGCGTGAGGCTGGTGTTCATTCTTTAGATCAACTTTTTCATGATGGGAAATGTAAAACTTTTGCTCAACTCTGTGAAGAGTTTAATATTCCTTCACAACAGGCTTCTAAATATGTACAACTTCAACAATGTCAGACGAAACATTTAGGTTCTCCTCCCTCACTACCCCAGGTATCTCCCATACTATCCAATCTGACTTTATGGGGAAGATCTAAGGGTGTGACATCTGGAATTTATAAAACCTTTCTATCTCCTATATTCTCACAACCTCTTTCTGATGCCCTTCTAACTGAATGGCAATCTCGTCTTTCTGTATCTTACACTACATCTGAATGGGATCAGATATTAGAGGGCTTACATAAAGGTGTTTGTGAAGCAAGACTTAAATTATGTATTTTTAAAATTCTTCATGATTGCCATTGTTCACCGATTAAATTATATAAAGCTGGATTACTTTCACACTCCAATTGTTGGAGATGTTCTATTCCTGATTGTGATATTACCCATTTAATTTGCGAATGTCCACAAACTAAATCTTATTGGATCTTTATAGGGAAAAATGGACAAGCTACCATGCCCTTATCCCTACCCCTTACACCTGACACCATTCTTCTACATGACTTTTGTTCGTTCCCTAAGCTCTCCAAACCATAAATTAGCCTTTTGCATACAGCGTTGGCTACAGCCAAAATTTGTATTTTACGTCACTGGAAATACTCCACTTCCGCTTCTCAAGAAGAATAGTTGGTGGCAATGATGCAGACGGCTTTACATGAACGTACAATTTATAATCTTAAGGATCAAGTTGATGTTTTTCTTAATGGTTGGTCTTTTTTTTAAATTGCTCCTGATGAACCTGTCACTTCTGCCTCTACTCTTCCCACTAGTCCCTGAATCACTTGCTTTCTTTTAAATCACCCTTTCATATTGCATAATTTTCATTCCTTTTATCCTTTTCTTTTTTTTCCTTTCCCTGTTCCTCATCCCTTTTCTCCTTCCCTTGTCTACACATATCCCTTTCTGTAGTAGGGGATCTCTGTGTATAGTCATAATCTAGTGAATAGTCCCGCTCATGAGCATGGACCCCGGAGCAATCAAAAATAATCTCTTAAATTGTCAAAAAATGCAGACCTGCACAGACACTTAAAGAGAGAATTTAAAGACAGATAATGCAGCCTATATCCACAGGCTAAACTGTCCAGTACTTCAACTAGAAATTCCACCAAAAAACCACAAACAGCACAGCCTGTCCAGTTTTTCCTCACCGAGAAAACTTCCCTTTTCTCAGAAAAGCCTCTGGAATGATAGAGATAAAGGGGTGGACAGACAAGCCCCATAGGCTGCCATTATGTGTCTCAGACAGGGATACTGTGCCTTTAAGAAAACTTTCCAGAACTCTCTCAGTATCCCAGAATGCACAGCAGGTCCCTTTTACTTTCAGTTCTTTTTTCAGGCTCCTGATAGTAGGACCCTGGAGCACTGAGCTCTCCCTTTTTTGGGTTTATTAAAGAATTATTGCACTTTTTAAGTGTTTAAGTGTTTTCACACGAGGTATTTTGGTGCCCTTTTCCTTTTTCTATCATCTGAGCACTCTATTTTTTATCAAATATGCCTGCATTATTTGATAAATGCCCGGAGTGCTCCAGGAAGAAGGCCAAGTCGGATCCACATGAACTGTGTATCCTGTGTATCCCTTCTTCTCATTTACCTGAGAAGTGTGAGATCTGCCAGTCTTTCACCACCAGGACCCTAAGAGCCAGAAGGAAGATCAGGCTCCAGGGACTAGAAGAAAGAAGGCTGCAGAGTCAAGGTGGGTCTGGAAAGGCTGGATCTGCCTCCTCTGCATGTGCTAAGGCCTCTGGGGGGCTCCCCAGTGTCAAGAAAGCCAGAAAGTGTCGCCGTTCTCCGTCGATAGCATTGACGAAGGCGTCGAGAGGAATGATGGCGGTCTGTTCCCCTTCTCTCCAGGGCTCTGGGTCGAGCCGACGCTCGACGTCGAGGGGACTAACGCGACCACCGTCGAGGTCGCCGCCGAAGACATCATCATCTTCGTCGTCGTCGACACATCGACGTCGAGAAGATTCTAGCCGGCGTCGGCGCTCGCCGTTCGCCGTCGATGTTGACTCGAAGGTCAGCGTTGAGAAGGAGGTCACCGACGTCGAAGCTGAGAAGACGTTCGACGTTGAGGAGACGGTCATCAACGTCGAGACGGCAAAGCCCGTCGTCGAGGTGTAGGTCGCCGACGTCGAGACGACGTTTGTCAACGTCAAGTAGGCGTTCTTCAACGCCGAGGAGGCGCTCAGTGCATAAGAGGAAGAGATCTTCCTCCAGGAGGCGTTCTGGAGCCAGGAGTTCTTCCAGGTCATCTGGGGCAAGATGGCGACGTCGTCACCGACAGGGGGCACTGCCTCTTGATCGCCTACGCCCAGGAAGAAGAAGACGGAGACACCGAGCTATGTGTACTTTGAGGTGTACTCGCCTCCTAAGCCGAGGTCGCCTAGTCCTCCTCCTCCACTGCCAAAGGAGCCGCTGCCGCGCACTCCTTCGCCGCCTCCTCTTCCACCACAGTTGCCGCCTCCGGTGCCTCCACGTACACTGCCACTGTTACCTCCTCTGGTGCCGCCACATGCACCACCAAGGCCTCCGAGGTCGACTTCACTGCTGCACCTTCCAACGCCGCCTAAGGGGGCACCTCGGCCGAGGTCCCCAGTCAGGCCGCCGCCGCAGGTTCCACCACCGGCTGCTCCTCAGGCACCCGCAGAACGCCCAAGGCCTAGAAGACCCAGATCTCGCTCCGGATGGAGAGGAAGATCCAGGAGTCGCCCTCGATCATAGGAGGGGTCGGCCTCGGTACAGCACGGGGTCGTCCAGTGCGAGGGACTATTCTCTGACCCTATCTGAATCCCCTCAGACGAGGGTATCCCCGGTGGACGACGTGGTGTCCTTTCAGGAGGTCTTGCTGAGGGGTGCTAACAAGCTGGGCATCACGCTGACGGTGCCCACGCCCATGACCTCCGTCATCTTTGAGACTCTTCACAAGAAGCACCTGTCTCGGCCTCTATTGCCCTTGGTTCCAGGGTTAGTGGAACCCGCAATGGAGCTCTTTCTCACTCCGGCAGTGACGAAGGCAGTCCACTCGAGGCTGCAGAAGAAGTACAAGACACCTGATACGGACCCGGCTTTCCTCCGGACGGATCCCGTTCCGGATTCCGTAATAGTGACGGCGGCGAGAAAGCAGCACGCCATCACTCCATCGTCGAATGTGCCTCCGGACAAGGAGAGTCGCTGGTTGGACTCAGCGTGCAGGAAGGTATACGGGACGGCCGCTACCTCCATGAAGGCTGCCAGTGCATCAGCACTGTTGGGGCGCTATGATCGGGCTCTGTGGGAGTCCCTCCAACAGTTCGCAGACCTCCTCCCTTGGGAGAAGAAGGAGGACTTTATGGAGATCCTGAACGAGGGGTTGCTGGTGTCGAATCAGCTTATCAGCGCAGCTGCGGACTCGTCGCTCCTGTTTTTTTTTACTTTAATAGTGAGCATGGCATGACAGTATAAGCTCTGCAGTGGTGGTGACGATAAAACTCTGTTCATTTGCTGTATGTTATAATTATTGCGTGCATCTTAGATTCCTGGTGACAAAGAGCTGCCCAGCGAACCTGCATCTCTCGGAGACTGAACCAGCTTGAACAAACTCTGTCTGCCTTTAAAAGGCACAGGGTGTCCTAACTGTTCCACGAGCCTTCATACGGCCTTTGAAGACCCAGCTGCTTTGTAATGTGCTGGCTGAATAATGCATCAGAAGAACATTTTAGGAAGCGGTTCCCTTGGGTCGGTCGTGGATGGCTTTTCAGCTCCGCGTGAATAAACAGGTTCAGGACCATTCATTTCCCCCTTCAAAAAACCTTTCGTAAAGTGAGTAATGCATGCTGTGTGGGAGGAACAAAGAAGTATGTAGGGGTTGTCTATGCTTTTCTAGGTGGCTCGAATATATTGATGAGACCACAAGACAAGTTGCGGCGACCAGCTGATTGCCACATTTTTAATTAGTAATGATTTATTAACAAAAACGTCTTTGCATTTAAGATAGATCACGCTGGTGTGGCGCGTGTGAGACAGACAGGTCACTCCTGAAGCAAAACAAGAAGCGCTGGCAGTTTCTCTGCGCTTGATCCTTTCAAATCTCAACCTATCACTCTTGGGCGCATGGTTAACAGGTAAGAAATGTTTTTGTATGACTAGAAATCTTAAGTGCAACCTAAGTTTTAAGTTCTGTTGTGGCCGTCCTGTAAGTGTCAATGCTATAGGCATCCAAGCTAAGGCTAAAGACCTCTTGACATCTTTCCTAGCCCACCGCACCCAGACGGTCCAGCTAGGAACTTTTCTACCTGAACAATTGGCTCTACCCTGTGGTGTCCCTCAAGGCTCATCCCTCAGTCCAACCCTATTTAACATCTATGTCACTGACTTGGCTAGGGTCATTAAGGACTGGAGGATGAGCCTAACATCATACGCGGACGTCACCCAACTGGTCCTCACCATCAAAGAAAACGGAGACAAAATAGCGGCCAATTTTCAGCAAGGCATGCTGGCCATCAGCAATTGGATGTCAGTCAATTGCCTCAAATTGAACTCCAACAAAACTGAGGTCATGACATTCGGTAAGCTCACCCCTTCCTGGCCAGATGCATGGTGGCCCACTAACCTAGGCCCTCCCCCCCTTCAAGCTACCAAGGTTAAAAACCCAGGAATACTCATTGATAACAAACTCACTTACTCTGCCCATGTCAACTCCATTGTCTCATCATCTTTTTACAAACTTAAAGCCATAAAAAAAATCCTCCATTTTCTTCCCCCTAATTCTGGTAAAACTTTGGTTACCTCATTTGCCATGTCCTCAGTGGACTATTGTAATGGACTCCTGGTTAATGCCCAAAGCAAGGTCATTAAAAGGTTGCAGTCCATACAAAACGCGGTGGCTAGATTGCTTTCAGGTACCCCTAAATTCCAACCAATTGCCCATACCATCAAAAACTATCACTGGCTAGAAGTGAAAAATAGAATAAAGTTTAAAGCACTCTGTATCGCCTATAAAGCCTCTCACAAACAGGGCCCGCGATTTCTTCTCAACCCTTTCGCATTCCATGTCCCCAAACGACCACTTCACTCAATGAATACATTCATCATGACAGTCCCACGCACTAGAACTGTTGCCTGGGGCGACCGCAGTTTCCATGTATCAACGGCCAAGCTCTGGAACTCCCTTGAACCCGACGTTAGGGCGGCCCCCACTCTGACCATTTTTAGAAGAAAAATAAAGACATGGCTTTTCAACCAATAACTCTTCCCCCCCCCGCCCCCCCCCCCCCCCTCAGTATGCTTCATCCACAGCGCTGAGACGCCCTTGGGCAATTGTTCGCGCTACACAAGTCGCAAAAATAAAAATAAATAAATAAATCAATAAGGCGCGCCAAATAGGAGCAGCATATTCAGGCGTGGGGTTACATGAATGTCACCACTCCATTTCCAGGGCTACTCGACCTCCGTTAACAGCCCCTGAACACTTGGGCCATACCATTCCTTCCCTACACCTCCCCTTACAGGCTACTCTGCTCACGTGTCTGATTCCCTTCCTACTCTTTCACCTAAATGTCCTTAGCTTCCCCAGTAGTGTGTGCCATATTAAGACCAGCACACGCACATATACAGTTCCCACCTGTCACAGGTACAGCTGCCTGGTCTGAGGAGCCAACAAGGGTCAATACAAGGGCACGAGACTAGCTCGTCTGATCACCATTTAGGCTGTGAAACTCTGATGTAAAGAGATCGCTTGCGATATAAGCAATGGCTGGAATAGATACACCAGCAGATTTTTTTTTAATTAGAAATTGTGACCTGCACAGTGGCCACATTAATGACAAAGCCCTGATAAATATTCTGCTATGTGCCCACATGTTATTGTTGCATGTCACTGTCCATAACCTGGCACAGACTTTCAAATATATAACTGACTCCTTAAGTAAAAGTGTGCAGAAAGGGGGAGGGGTAAAATAGCTATGAAAGAGAAAGCTGTGCTATGAAAAAAGCGGTGCTACAAAAAAGGTGTTTTTATGCAGGCAAACTCTCCAATGATGAATTGATGTTTTTCTCAGCTCCGTGCACCTAGAGCATAGGTACTAGCAAACGTTTCACCAGGGGGCCAAAAAGTATGGGTTATGGTGTGTTCGAGGACCACATTGATAGGGTAGGGCATGGAGGTGTAAAGTGGGTGTAGAGGAAGCGAAGTATGTATTTTATGTGGGCAGTAAGCCATGGAGGTATTTTAAGGGTTTCATTCCACCATAAGAATCATACATTTAGCACTACTGTGTTAACCTGCATCTGAGTCACTATCACTTTACCTCACCTAGGGGTAAGCCTTCTCTGCTTGCTATCAGTACCCTGGCCGAGTTAAGTGTACAAAGATAGTAACTTGATTATTCAACTAGAATAAAATACAATTGCACAATGCAAAACCTGAAAACCTGGAATCAATCCCAGCTTCTCTCAACCAAATTCTGTGATCCAAGACAATTGTTTGATCTCACTTTGTCTCTATTTTCTTCATTATGACATATAAGAGCACATTGAAATACTTGAGTGCAGAATGTTCACTGTATAAAACCTTAACAGTTTGATTACATAAGCTATAATGTTGTTTATGTATATTAACAATTCAGGCCATCCAGAGGGGTTCACATAACAAATGAATTGCCTATTACTTGACTATTGGCATTGTTGTTAGGGTCGGGAAGGAAAACACATAAATAACAAGCATTTACAATGCAACAGGTCTCGCATTTGCAAGAGTTTAAGCTATTGGCATTGTATATGACAATGCTTTTTATTTATGTTTTGAAAACCTGCAAGCAGTGCGTAAACACCTACTTTGTACTTAGCGTCTCTGCTTCAATGCCAATAGCTCAAACTCTCGTAAAATGCGAGACCTATTGCATTGCAAATGCTTGTTTCTATTGTTGTCCTATGCAGTACGTCACTACAAGTCACCTCCGAATGTTCGGTGACTATAAGTGTGACAAATGCAAAAACAACAGTTGATAGACAGAATGCAAAACAATGTCATACATTCACCCCAGTACATAGATCTGGGACTAATCCATTGTTTTTTGCTCACACCAACCCAGTTCAGACATGACCATATGCAAATCTGCCTTGACCCTGTGCCTCATGAGAACAGTCCAGCCCGAACTGCCAAGCCATGTCTTCCCTGGACCGGAATCAAGCATCCTAGGACCGGTTTCTGGTTATCATCCGTCATCAGCCAGGATAGCTTGACTCCAGTGGTGTGGAGAGCACGGGATGCCGCTACCCTTTTGACCTGGTCAGTCCGTTCCCCGGTTGTCCCCTGTGGGCCTTTACTTTTCTATTCTTATAATAAATGCACATCTTCTACATTCATCTGACTCCTGTTCTTTTTCGCAACAGTCAATATTGCTGACTATGCAATGTATGTGACAATATTAATCATTCAATATTGCTGACTATGCAATGTATGTGAAAATGCAGTTGTATTGTACAGCGCTCTGACACCTTCGGGTAAAGTCTGCGCTTTACAAAAATGAATAAATAAATAAATAACATGCTGTACTTGTCACATAATGCCCTCGAACAAATGGAAATGCCTGCAATATCATCTGTTCCCTGTGACCTTTGGGTCTACCTTGATACTATTGTGTTCGTTCATCAGCTACGCATCAGTTAATCTATGTGCCTTATGTAACGCTAGAATACCACTGTAAGCGCTCTAACACCTCTCGGTACAGTCCGCGATATATAAAGCTGCATATGATAAAAATAAAAGTGTTTGTTTACATAGGCAAACAAGCCAGTGCTGTATTGTACTATACGATTGCCGGCAAAAGGTCAACTACTGTGTGATAGTAAGGGGAAAAAACACAACTACTACACCCACGCACCAGGAAGTGGTTTTAGTCACACCAGCATTTCCGGTTCCGATTTTTTACTGAGGATAAAGTAGCCAAGTAAAGTCCTGAATGAACTTGCCCACGGCATCAAATAAAGTCTCTGCACTTTCGCGGCCAATCAGTTACGGGCACAACCTGACATGAAGTTTAAAACAGAAAATTCCACGTCCAATGAGGGACCGAGATAGCCGTTGTAGTAGACAGGCCAATCAGGAGAGCGCAAAAGGAAACTGTCAGCCGTCACTTTTCAGCCAAACGGACCAAGGAAATAGGTGCAATGGCGTGAAATTGACCAATGGTGGAGAGTGTTGGGCGGGGCCTGTGAAAAAAAGCACAACAAACATTGCGTCGCCGACGTCCAATGGCTGATGTATTGCTGCCATTGGACGCCGGCGTACACTGTTTGTTGTGGGACACAGAGTGTCGAGTGACGGGATCTTCAGCCTATGATGTTGCTGACACGAGGCAGGCTCAGCCAATGAACGTCGGAAGTGGGAGCCGTGGGCTGGTCGACTTCTGCGAGAGGGGCCGGTGGGGATCGGTGTGTGGAGGGCGGCGGCAGCCATGTCTGTGAACATGGAGGAGCTGCGGCAGCAAGTGATGATCAACCAGTTCGTGCTGGCAGCAGGGTGCGCGGCCGAACAGGCCCGACAACTGCTCCAGGGTGCCGGGTGGCAGTTTGAGGTGAGACTGGGGGATGGTCTATGACTGATGTTAACTGAGGGGTGTATTCTGGTGCCGTGGCTTGAGGGGAAATGTAGGGGCCACTGTTATTGAATGGAGCGGACTTTACAACAATTACTGACTGGTGGATTATCATAAATCGTGAAATCAGTGGACAGGCTCTAGCCAGGAAACTTACATTAAGGTTGGTTGTTGGGTTGGGAACTGGAGTCATTTGGGTGGAGTTTGAAGGAAGACTGAATGGCAAATGCCGGATGTTGTATTGGGAGCTTAAGGGGTATGTGACAGGACGAAGAAATGGTGAATATCTATTTGGGGGAACGAGAGGATCGTGAAAAGGTGGTTTAGTAAGGGAAGGGGCATATCTGTGACGGGTTCTGGTAAAATCGGGCATTAATCTGCGGGTAGACGTGACAGCGATGTCAGAGACAACGTGGATTAAGGTTTAAGTAAGACAATAGGGGCGAGTAGAGGGGAGGTATTTTGTAGACTTAGATGACGTTTGAGGGGCAGCAAGCGAAGGAGTACTGGTGGGTAGTTGAGCGTGAGGCTGGTATGCGGTGGGAAAACTCGAGTATCTGTAGTTGTTAAGGGGTGTATTAGTTAAAGGGTTTATATTACAGCTTGTAGTTGGGATCCGGAAGTAGTGTGGTTAAATGACAAATTATTGCTGCGCGGAAGTCCGGCTAAGGATTAGTTAAGGGGCTGTGACAAGGCTAAATAATTTGAGCGAGGAGTGATGGCGGCGATTGAGATTGTACCCCCTTTGGAACTCCTTACTCACGTGACGTGAACCACACTCCAGTCCCTAGAGCACTGTTACAGGGGGAATAAAAACAGTTAACACTTAAATTTCACGTTTTCCATTAACTAACGTATCTTCTTTCCAGCACAAATACAAAACTAGATTTTGAGGAGGCCTGTTTTTTTTCTTTTCTTCAGAAGAGTGAAGGAAAACCCTGCTCTGCAACTATTCCTAGATTACACAGATTGGGCCTTCTAGTGATAGAACAACAGCATCCACAAGCTCGAGTTGTACCAGGCGTTCTTAAAAAAAAATGTATTTATTTCTATCCAATAAACAAATATATAACCATAAAGCAGCATACAGAGACCCTTATATAACGTTTTTTGATACAGCATGTTATTGTTGGAGACCTCAAGGTGTCATACAAGGAAATGAAACGGAAAGTAGGCAGCCTGCACATTTTACCATCTCCTCTTGACTAGGCACAGAGTGTGTCATGTACATAATCGTCTCTTCCTGGGGTGGGCCCCAGGCCAGATCAGACCTCTGTGGGATCGCCAACTTGTACAATAAACAAATGGAGAGAGTAAAGGGAATTAATCCACCTGAGTGGACGGAAAGTACTCCTGGTCCCCTAGGCTAGGTATCTATATAACAAAAAAGAGGAGTACCACCATAAAAGGCTCAAGAAGCTATTTTGGTGGGATGGTTTTTCTAGTGGAAAAAGAAGAAAGTCCTTCTTTGGTTTTAATAAACCCCTCACTCACCGACCTAGTCGGTGACATGCTTCATCATCGGGACCACCTTGACAGCCGAGTGCCATCAAGGTGTGCTGCGACACCTGGAATACAGTGGAGCTGGTATATGAGTGATGAGTGCAAGAAAAAAGTAAGTGTGTTAAAAATTTTACTGGTATGACTTATAGGAGAAATATTTTATTCTTAAGACTACTGGACAATATTAAAAACGTGTGTGTAGATACAAAAATAGGTTATTTATGACCGTGTGTATCTGTAGATAAGTGGAAGGTCTACATGTTTCAAACCGTCTTGGAAATTACCAGTTTTTCGTCAGGACCAAAAAAGGAAATGGGTGGTCAGGGCACACTAACGCCCTGCCATACCTGCAATCCTATGTACCCTGTTAACAAAAATAGTTACAGGGCAAAAAAGCTATAACCCGGAGGTGGTTATGCTGAAAGTAAAAAAGACTAATAAATCAGGGTTATTAGGCTGCACGGGATTAGAGGGAAGGGTGGCCACTGTTGGAAAACATATTAGTTTTCAAGTGGTGCGGTCAAGCGGTATACCTAGTTCGCCCCTCCATGCGCCAACTTGCCCATACTTTCTCCCATTAGTATGAGCATCCTGTTCCCTGATATATTGGCTTCTCATTGATCATGCACCAGTCTATATCCCATTCCTAGTCGCCCACCAGCGGAACCTCAACCCCTCCCCACAATCTTGCTATGTTTCGCTTAGCCACTTTAAGGCTCAACGAGAGCCAGATCCTGGCATATTTTGGTGGCGACTCCTCTTCCCAAATATGTAAAATGCATTTCTTTGCTGGCTGGTGTCAGGGGGGAAGGTTCTGAAAGTTTGAATCTTTAGACACGTGCACAACGTGTGGAAAAAGGTTACCTCAATTCCCCAACACCTCGGTCACAGGTCCGTGGCGGCGCGCCCCATGCTTCTGAAAGTTGTGCATGCATAGTAAGATCGATGCAATATGCGCAGTAAAATCAATCTGAACTCTGTCTGTATAGAAACCTCCTGGAAGGTCCCCAATGCCACCTTCCATTTCCCGTCATCACAGTCTCCAATGTCGGCCTCCCACTTGGATCTTACCGCAGCAAGGAGTTCGGGAGAGTTGTTTTTGTAATTTTTTTTATATATCAGAGAGACTGTCTTTCTTCGGTAATGCTTCAGGTAGGACTCTGTCCTCAAGGGGGGAGTACTCTGGCAGGGGGTCTTTCCCGGGATTATTCGATCTGAGGGCATGTTGAAGCTGGAGGTATCTAAAAGCTTTGGTGCCAGTCAGTTCATCCTGGGTCTGTAACTCTTTTCAAGTGAGAATATTACCATCCCTACAAATGTCACCAATGCAGAAATTCTTATTAAGTCCCATGTTTTAAAACATCGCAGGTCACGTACCTGTGAAAGTGCATCACTATGCCATAGTGAAGTCATGTTAGTAAGCTGAAATGTACATTGAAATTGTAAGAAATAGCATATAGGTTGTGAGGGAGTATCTTTCAATCAATCAACCAATTTATATAGCGCACTACTTACCCAGAGGGTCTCAAGGCGCTGGGGGAGGGGGATCTGCTACTGCTCGAACATCCCGGTCTTGAGTTGCTTCCTGAAGGCGAGGTGGTCCTGGGTCAGGCGGAGGTGGGTGGGGAGGGAGTTCCATGTCTTGGCGGCGAGGTAGGAGAAGGACCGTCTCCCTGTGGTGGCTCTTCGGATGCGTGGGACGGCGGCGAGGGCGTGGCCGGTCGATCGAAGCTGGCGTTTGGGAGCGTAGAAGTTGAGGCAGCTGTTGAGGTATCCTGGGCCTTGGCTGTGTAGGGCTTTGTGTGCGTGGGTGAGGAGACGGAAGGTGATTCTCTTGTTGACCGGGAGCCAGTGCAGGTCTCTCAGGTGTCCGGAGATGTGGCTGCGACGGGGGATGTCCAGGATGAGTCGTGCTGAGGCGTTCTGGATCCGCTGGAGTCTCTTCTGGAGTTTGGCGGTGGTTCCGGCGTAGAGGGTGTTGCCTGGGTGACCGTCTTCCTGGTCTCGGTGGGGATCCACCGGAAGATCTTACGTAGCATGCGCAGGATGTTGAAGCACGACGAGGAGACGGCGTTGACTTGTCTGGTCATGGAGAGGGAGGAGTCCAGGATGAAGCCCAGGTTGCGTGCGTGGTCTGTTGGTTTGGGTGCGCTGCCTAGGGCGGGGGGCCACCAGGAGTCGTCCCAAGCGGCGGGTGAGGATCCCAGGATGAGGACTTCCGTCTTATCTGAGTTCATTTTCAGGCGGCTGTTCTTCATCCATTCGGCTACCTCTTTCATCCCTTCGTGAAGGTTGGCTCTGGCGGTGGCGGGGTCGTTGGTAAGGGAGAGGATCAGCTGGGTGTCGTCGGCGTAGGAGATGATGTTGAGAGCAGCTGGGTGTCGTCGGCGTAGGAGATGATGTCTTTTGTACTGTTTAATGTTAGTAAGCTTCCCCTTAATCCCAAAAAGGACATGACGTGCGCCATATCTGTGTGCTAGTGTTCTTGACCAAGCGCATGCAGTTTTTGGGGAGGGCAGCTGTAGTGTGTGGACGTGGAGCCCAAGTGAGTATTGCTTTCATTTTGCTGGTCTTCTCCCATCCAACCTCCATTGGAGTTTCATCGTATTTGACATCATCAGCATGACCGTCTGTTTTCCACAAAACTTGGCGAGTCTGTGACAAATGAGAATGAACCAGCTATACATAGTGCAATGAACATGAATCTCTCTGCCCACTTCATTCGGTTATGTCTTTCAATTCTCTGGGTCTTCCTACTCATCAGCTAAGAGAAAATGTCCTCTGTTCTCCAGTGTAGGATTGTAGGTCCTTGCGGCAAAGTGTGGCAAAAACTTAATCTGGGGAGTGCTAGCCTATGTGGACAAAGGGAGTCTTGTGACTCGTACCTGGCCTTCTGTACTTCACAGTTGGACCATTTACCCATCAGTTGAGCCAAGACATCATAAAATCTAAAACCAGGCGTTTTCTAACCCCGAATGCTTTCTTGCTTTGCCTCTAAAGTGTGCAGTGACATCTCTGTACCCACTCTGCTTGTGCCAAATTCCCTCTCCCATAGAATGCCCCCTGCTTGTTTAGACCGCATTCAGTTCATAGCCATACTCCATTCCGAATGAGTGTCTGAGCACTTTACAAGTAAAAACAGCATAGGAGAGCAGGAAACATCTTTACACTGAAACTGAAGAAATACTAAAACATGGATTGCTACCATAAAAAGTCACCCAAAAGTAAAATGGTAGATTAGATGGCACAGATAGTAACAGCGTGGAAGAATTGAGAGATATCCTATAAAAACAGCAACATTGGGGAGGAGACGTTTGTTCGCACCTCCCACTCCTCTTTTGCACAAGCATTGTATACCCTGCCTCTAGGTGAAGTAAAAGCTGCATAAAACCGCTGAAATTCGCAGACGAATTATGAGTGATGACGCGTCTTCTAGTTCTGTTTATGCATACCCTCTCATATTGGAAGTAATGAGTGTTTGGTTACCACGTAGCTCTGTCGATCCTTTGGCTGTATTGCCCCCCCCCCCCCCCCCCCCGTTTTTCGACTCTACCAAATTCAATGCATTACATCTCTGTTTTCCACGGGGATGTGTCAAGGGCCTACACATTCATGATAAGAGATCAGTAATAGCAGGTGTGAGTTAGCGTATATGTAACAGCGATCTTGGGGTGGAGACGTTTACTGGTGTGACTGACCTATGAACAGGTCGCTTGCGCTGTCTGTCGCCACAAGGATCCGCCTATTGCAAATCTCGAACCTATTTATATCTACTCTGTAACCCTATAAGTTACATGCTTGGCCCGTCTGACTCTCCACATTTATCACAACTAAAACTATAAATCGCCAAAGCAACTAAGAGCCAGCCCTGCACCCAGTGTAAAGGAGATTATGAAGAACGTGTTTTAATTATTATTATTATTTTTTTTTACTGGACCTAAAGAAACGGATTCTAGCCGTTGAATAGCCGTATCTAGGGGGTGGGACTGTCCTATTCACACGCAGGGACTAGGCCACATTATTCGATGGTACCCAACCGACATATGTGTACCCAGAGGAATGCCTGCTGAAGCGCACCCACGTATAATTTCTGTATGTGTTTCTACACGAAAGGTGCAGCCTAAAAACTGCTGGGAACGGCTACATGCGACCCATCGCCCTCTGTTGCAACACATTTCTCTCTAAAACACACACTTCTGATCTATGCCTTGGGTCTCGACTAATCGAGAGCCCAGAGCCTCGCTTTCCCTGCATCCATGTACAAAACCATAGACGATGCGGTCTTGTTTCTTAGTACTCTGTTGTGTTTTGCACAGACTGCGCGTTGACATCAACTCCATAAACAAGTTGATATTGAGCTTCTAAATGAGAATTGAGTTAAAGTTGCAAACGACTTTCTTTTTGCTCTTTAAATGTGAAGGACATGCAGACGTAGTAGTCTCCTTGTTTGCTGCTGTCCCGTCGCAGTTATTACAGTACTAAAGATCTGTTGTGGAGAACTTTTTTGACACTAATTTGGGGCTAGTAAACATGCTTGCTCTCCAGCCCTTTGGGGGGAACCCAGTCCTCTTTGCACTTCAAGCCTGACCCTTCATTGAAGCCAGTCTGGGGTTGCTTTTGTTGTCTTTTAGAGGAGAGGGTTCGGTCTGGGCAGTCCCTTTTGGTACTAGGTTCACATTCTTTTTCTTCTGTCTGGTGCCTGCCTGTAATGGGCGGGTTGGAATGCGACACGGGAATGACCTGTGGCCAGGTTAGTTGATGTATTCCATCTATCTCTCTGTACTGAGTCATCTTTGTGGCCAGACTGTCATTCTTTTTTGTTGTTGCCAGAAATCCGTATATTTCAGTGCTGTACATGCAAAGCATCCCTTTGACTGCAACAAAGTGCGCTGGCGCACTTTTTAACTGAGGCCCATTAAATATAGACGTGCGGGAAAGGCTGAGGGAATCGTTGTGTGGTCTTTCTCGCTGCTGTTTTCTAAAAGTAAACAATGATTCCACCCATTGACTCAAAATCTAACCTGGTTGTGCAGGCGCCGGTTGTGGGTCGGTATTTCCTGTTCCGTGTACGGGGTAAGCATTGCATGCGCGGGTGGGCGAGGAGGGTTGTGCAATGCATGCGGCAATATTGTCTCACCTGACAGGCTGCAGTAATTATTAGACCGGCGTCAGATGGGCAAGTGGCCCGGGTTACCGTTGGCACACCTGATCGACGTCCCCGCTGTTGTAAACAAGGCGTCTAGGGCATTGGGGCTGGCGTACAGAAATTTCCTTTCAGCCCATAGAACAATCCCATCCCTAGGGGAGGTTGTTTTGCACTGTATCACATGGCCCCTCCCGCTGACTCAGTTTCTCTATTATTAATTTCTTTATGGCCGCCATTCTTGTTTCTTTTTTTGGATCCTTTTGTTTATTTGGGAGGAGTATACAATTAGCAATTCAAAACCACGGCAGGCAGAGCGGTATTTTACCTTTCAAGTAGATGATTCCTATCCTGTCTGCTTCTCGATTGCTCTTCTGTTAGACAGTACCGCTTGTTTATTTGTGATGTATTTTCTCAAGGTCCCTCACGATTAGTTCGTTGTGCTACTGGCACGTAGGTGCCCTGCTCAGTTCACCTATCTTTGGCTGTTAACGAGTAAGCGTTGGGCATTTTGTTGATAATTTACAGCAGATTATTGGGTTCCGGCAATTAGACTTTTGGCTTTAGCCAGTTAGATCTTCAAACATCTCAGTTAATCTGCAAGATGTGGCTATTGTCAAATGTACATGTGTTAATATCCATTGTGCACGAGATGCCCAAAGAAGTGGAGTGAGCCACGAAAAATGACAACTTGTGTACATGCAGAACTTGCATGTATGTCATCTTTTGTGTTGATGTCATACATATGAAGTTTATAGGTGTAGTATATGGCCTCTTTTTTGTGTTGTATTCTTGAATATATATTACATATGCCAGGTTTCGACTGGGGCAGTTTAGTTTTTTTGGGAAGATGCTATTTTTTCACCTCATAAATTGTCAGACCCTTACAGTTTGGTCATTTGGTGGTGTGAACATTATTTACATTGCCTTTCATTAGATTTCTGTACCATCATCAACCATTCGCAGTGTCTTTCAGTGCCTGCATTGCAAGGTATGTACTTTCCAGGTATCTAAAATTGGGACTTGCGTTACCCTTTGTCCCAGTTTGTGAATTGTGAGTGTTTTGTGTATGCCTTTATTGAAAGTGGGAGAAAGAAGGGTTCAGGCTGGAGGAACCATATATTTTTGTTATGCTGACGCCATGATTGGAACAATACATACATGGAGAGATTCTGAATTTAGTTAGTTTGTCAAGTGCTCCATGAAAGGTCTTGTCAGAAGTGGGAGACTTAGTTGGAGTGACATATTTTGGAGGTTGATCGTGAAAAGGCTGTTGTTAGTGCTAAAGCATTTAGTGTATTGGTGTACTTCTGGATGTGTTCAGTATCGTCTACACGATTGAGTAGTTGTAATATGATATAGAGATGAGGTGGACCGCCTTATGGGATGGGTTTTGCATCAAGGAGAAGCAAGGGTACTCTTGGCATTGTGTACTGCTGTGCACTGCACTGCTTTAGAGGTGAGGGCTAGAGTGGGGGGACATGTCCACGGGACACTTCTGTGGTTTTCTGGTTTTACCTTGTAAATTTTGACCATTTCCCATAATTGTATTCGGAGTTAACAATTTCTTTTCCCCTTACCTCCATGGTCTGAATAGTGTCATCGGGTACATTGGGTGCTGCATAAAAAAGTACTCCCCACGCCAAGATTTTTGTGCCTTGACAGACATAACCTCCTGAATTTGTCCGCCTCTAGATCCAAAGTGAGTCAGGTGGGCAAGGGAATAAGCGTTCTTTTTCGGCCACACCCCAAACCTCTGCAGGTATTGCTTCAGTTTCCTCTCTGTGTAGTTCTGGGTGTTCCATGTAGTGGAATACTCTGCATGCCCTCGCAGTTTAGTGGTCTTTGGGTTCTTCGTGAAGTGCAAGTGAAATTCACATTAATTACTCGGTGGAATCTAGAGCAAAGCAAGCTTTCTTTTAAGTTGAAAATGGCAATCAACCCCACGTGGATGAATCCCCATAGGCTCCATTCACATGTTTTTTTAGGAAGGGTGCATAAATGTGAATAAACTACGTCGTACGAGACCTCCCACTGCCATACCCTGGGGCTTATTTTAGTGTGATGGGGGATTGAGTCTTAGAATTCCCGACCTTCAACACAGTATACCCAAATAAAAAGTTGGTGATGCATCGAGCAGTGAATATGGGAGTGGCCGATTGGCATTGGTAATGCGTGCCAGTGGGAGTGAAAGCTATTTTGAATTGCAAACAACATTCTTGGAGCTTTTCAAATATTTCCAAGCATTGAGAAGAGCTAGCAATAGACCTAAGTTGAACACCTGTCAGGAAAACTCACCTGCTGGTAACAATTCTCAGTGATCTAGTTCAGGCGGCTGAGTGTCTGCTGCAGATCAAAGATTCTAGTCCCAGTAACATAGCTTCGTGGACTAATGTTTGAGGTGCCAAGTGTGTGTGAACGCTAAAGGTTGTTTGTATTTTTGATGGATTGGGTATGGAACCACCTAACTCTGAAAGGCATGGTTATAGTGTGAGGAGCATTTCAAGCCTGCGGTTCTGAACATGAAATAGCTTACCAGCAATAACCAATATCTTCATATGTTTCAAAAGTGACTTTATTAAAAAAAAAGTGCAAAGTTGTGTTTTAAAAAAAATTTGCCAAAATAGAACCGCAAGTCCAGTACTGTCTTGCTGAAATGCAGAGGTATGTGAGCAGATCTGGGACAGGGTTTAAAATCAGTGAAGGATATTTTTTTTTTCCTAGTCTACCAGTCTGAAAAAAACGAGCATTGACGAAGCCAGTAGTTTTGGCATTCATTGCAGCATTTTGAATTAGTCAATGCTTGATTTGTTTTGTTATTCTTTGTGCAGAACTTTATCGAGGAAGCTGTAGGGCCCTGGTCATCAACAAAAAATCTTAAAAAGCAAAAATGTTTGTTCTCAAAAAACACACATTGCCATATTAGGCCCTGACACTGAAAGGGACAACTTTGTGTGTACATGTGCTCCTCCTAAAATTCTAGAATGGGCTCACTCGCAGTGGTTAGCTAATGACCGAATTTGACAAACCTATTGCCCTATGCTATATGCTGTAGTGAGTGGAAGAAAAATGTATATGACACAATAGTTGGCTGAAAGTCCCTACAGGTAAGTGTATTACACACATCATTTTACTACCTTGCTGTCGTACTCATTACCGTTAAGATATTTATACATTGTTCGTCTAGGAGCTCTGATTTTTCGCTTGTTTGTTTTATGAGCGAAAAAAGTTTTGTTTTGAGGAAGAACATTTTTTAATTATAATTTTCATCAGGTTTGAGAGCCATCATGTCTCACTGCATTTAAATTTCATGTGTGCTCTTCCCCTGTGGTGTATGTAAGAGAGGAGAATGAATTGGTTGTTCTAAAACAAGGACATCGCTAGTTCAGGGGCATTGTGCCCATGCCACGCGTGTGACTGGTCCAAGTGAAAAGCATGCAGTACTGCTCCCAGCTGAGTCTGGAGACACAACTACCAACTTGAGAATGCATTTATTGAACAGGGTCTGACAACCCAAATGTGCCCTTGTCCTTTACGATAAGTTCCCGACCATGCCTCAATTCGAGTGCTAGAGAAAAATAATAGCATTTCATCCTATGTCTTAAAGTCGTGTCCCACTTGCTGAAGTCACTTGTCTTGATTCTGCGTCCATTTGTATAATCTATGTAGCTCCTAAAATGTGCATATGTGGTAGGACTCTGGGCCAACTTCCGTTTCCATCTGGTAAATTCATAAATTCAGTGGGCATTGCATGTCCTATTAATGCGCCACCGTCTGAAAATATTGACTTTAGGTACAGGCTTGTGAAGTTATTTTTTTTTCTCTTGGTATTTACCTTAAGTGCTTTCTCCAAACCTAGCTTTGGTACTAGCTCATACCCAGCTTTGGTACTAGCTCATACCCAGCTTTGGTACTAGCTCATACCCAGTTTTGGTACTAGCTCATACCCAGCTTTGGTACTAGCTCATACCCTGCTTTGGTACTAGCTCATACCCAGCTTTGGTACTAGCTCATACCCAGCTTTGGTACTAGCTCATACCCAGCTTTGGTACTAGCTCATACCCAGCTTTGGTACTAGCTCATACCCAGCTTTGGTACTAGCTCATACCCAGCTTTGTTACTAGCTCATACCCAGCTTTGGTACTAGCTCATACCCAGCTTTGGTACTAGCTCAAACCCTGCTTTGGTACTAGCTCAAACCCTGCTTTGGTACTAGCTCAAACCCTGCTTTGGTACTAGCTCAAACCCTGCTTTGGTACTAGCTCACACCCTGCTTTGGTACTAGCTCACACCCTGCTTTGGTACTAGCTCACACCCTGCTTTGGTACACGCATCAAACCCTGCTTTGGTACACGCATCAAACCCTGCTTTGGTACACGCATCAAACCCTGCTTTGGTACACGCATCAAACCCTGCTTTGGTACACGCATCAAACCCTGCTTTGGTACACGCATCAAACCCTGCTTTGGTACACGCATCAAACCCTGCTTTGGTACACGCATCAAACCCTGCTTTGGTACACGCATCAAACCCTGCTTTGGTACACGCATCAAACCCTGCTTTGGTACTAGCTCAAACCCTGCTTTGGTTGTAGCTCATTTCCTGCTTTGGTTGTAGCTCATTTCCTGCTTTGGTACTAGCCCATTTCCTGCTTTGGTACTAGCTCAAACCCTGCTTTGGTACTAGCTCAAACCCTGCTTTGGTTGTAGCTCATTTCCTGCTTTGGTACTAGCCCATTTCCTGCTTTGGTACTAGCTCAGCCTCTCCTTTGCTACTAGCTCAAACCCAGCTTTGGTACTAGCTCAGCCCCTGCTTTGGTACTAGCTCAGCCCCTGCTTTGGTACTAGCTCAAACCCAGCTTTGGTACTAGCTCACACCCTGCTTTGGTACTAGCTCACACCCTGCTTTGCTACCGGCTCACACCCTGCTTTGCTACCGGCTCACACCCTGCTTTGCTACCGGCTCACACCCTGCTTTGCTACCGGCTCACACCCTGCTTTGCTACCGGCTCACACCCTGCTTTGCTACCGGCTCACACCCTGCTTTGCTACCGGCTCACACCCTGCTTTGCTACCGGCTCACACCCTGCTTTGCTACCGGCTCACACCCTGCTTTGCTACCGGCTCACACCCTGCTTTGCTACCGGCTCACACCCTGCTTTGCTACCGGCTCACACCCTGCTTTGCTACCGGCTCACACCCTGCTTTGCTACCGGCTCACACCCTGCTTTGCTACCGGCTCACACCCTGCTTTGCTACCGGCTCACACCCTGCTTTGCTACCGGCTCACACCCTGCTTTGCTACCGGCTCACACCCTGCTTTGCTACCAGCTCACACCCTGCTTTGCTACTAGCTCACACCCTGCTTTGCTACTAGCTCACACCCTGCTTTGCTACTAGCTCACACCCTGCTTTGCTACTAGCTCAAACCCTGCTTTGCTACTAGCTCACACCCTGCTTTGCTACTAGCTCACACCCTGCTTTGCTACTAGCTCACACCCTGCTTTGCTACTAGCTCACACCCTGCTTTGCTACTAGCTCACACCCTGCTTTGCTACTAGCTCACACCCTGCTTTGCTACTAGCTCACACCCTGCTTTGCTACTAGCTCACACCCTGCTTTGCTACTAGCTCACACCCTGCTTTGCTACTAGCTCACACCCTGCTTTGCTACTAGCTCACACCCTGCTTTGCTACTAGCTCAAACCCTGCTTTGCTACTAGCTCAAACCCTGCTTTGCTACTAGCTCAAACCCTGCTTTGCTACTAGCTCAAACCCTGCTTTGGTACTAGCTCATACCCAGCTTTGGTACTAGCTCATACCCAGCTTTGGTACTAGCTCATACCCAGCTTTGGAACTAGCTCAAACCCAGCTTTGGAACTAGGCCTAACCCAGCGTTGGTACTAGCCCAAATTCAATACCGAAAGTCTTCCTCTCCTACTCACTTAAACCGAAAAAAACTTGAATGAATAGACCAGTAGGGAAAGACACTAGACACTGTCCATTGGAGCTCCCTAACTGCACATTGAGACTTGTGTTAACCATTGACACCCTCAATTCATTGCTGGGACTTGCAAGTGTTTATTTTTGGGGAGTTTGGGTGACAATATTCGGGATTTTGGGGGCAGTTTGGATGATTCTGAGCCACTGGAGCCCCTTCAAATGTGTCAATCGCTGAGGGCTAAGGTAAAAGATAAATCTGTTTTAGCATGGTCTGTGGCAGCTGTGTCTCATTTACTAGAACCATTAAGTAGTCATGGCTAAAGGATTATGTTAGGAGGGTTTCTCAAGAACTCTGCGCATGTCCAAACACTTTCCTGCGTGATAAAATTGGCCATACAAACGTCCTTTGTTGGTTGTTTGGTAACGCCTTATCGTGGTTTTTGACTTCCCTCCTTAGAGAAAGGGCCAAGGCCTATTTGTATACATTTGATCCGTGAGACATCCGCGTATGTTTTAAAATGTAAGCAGAACTCGCAGGCCCGACACTGGCTGAAGCTTTAGCTGTGCAGGCAAAAACCTAACTATTATTCATGCACGCCGGCCGTATTCCCCCATCTGTATCGTCAAGGACGAGCAAACAGGCGCTGCAGTATTTACAACCTCTGACCAAGAATTGTTTTGTGCCGACCATATGTCTGCTTGACGGCGCCTGCAGCGCTTCCCTCCTCCTGGGATAGAAACCAGATCTGGTAATGGTGTGGAGAAGGAACTTCAGGGCAGGACAGATAGATGACAAGTATGGGACGCCTGCTTATTTCACTAGACTTTAGGGTCCGAGGAATGCAGGTGACAGGCGGCTGAACAGGTGCATGGATTGTTGGGGAATACGGGGACAATGCTTAACATGGTGTTACAATGGGGCTCGTTCGTTAACTATGGGTGCACCTGACCCCGGGAAAGTATCCGAATGCACTTTAGTGGAACTCGTAGAAATATAGCGAAGACGTGTACTGGCCACTTGTGGTTCCTAGAACCCAGGGACGTAATTTTACTTTTAACACAACACCACATTGTGCAATTCAGTATAAATCACTTCATGCAGTGACTGTAAACATAGGCAAAACAGTATTTCATTGGCTAAGCATCGTGCGCTTCAGTGAACTATGAACAATGAGTTGGAATCCAGTGTTTGGTGTGCTTTTTCTGCATAAATGACTTATTCTTAAAGCTTTGTATTTTTTTTACTACATGTTTATGAAACCAGTAAGATAAGTCAACAAGTCAATTGCTATTTCAGAGATTGGTGTACACGGCTGATCTGAAGTGGTGCTGGGTGTAGCCTTGCGTTCTTAGGAGCTCTTTAAATTGACTACCAGCACGTTTGTTGATAGGAACACGTTTGTTTGTTGTTGTAGCAAAAGCCAAGTTACTAAGCACGGTTTGTAAATCCCAACTTGGGTTTAATGCTCCTTTTGGTGATTTCTTTGTACACCCACTTGTTCGAGGCTTCGAGCGCAGCTCTCGATGGGATTCTTGCGTTGTATCACGATGCTGTGTTTTTTTTATTTCTTTTTTACATTACTGAGCACAAATGAAAAGCTTTAAGATACATTATAATAGTTATAGGGTAAATTAGCATATTTTCACTATTATTTACTGAAATGTCTATTCCCATTTCTGAATTACGTGACAATTAGATTTGGACTTTTGCAGTTCGAGCTGCTCAGTGAATGTTTATCTGGTTCACAAACCCGTCGCCCAGGGCTCGGCCTCAAAGAGTTACACATTTTATTATCCTGCATTGAGTTAAACCTGGATAGACGAAAGTCTGAAACGTATTTTTTTTAAGTGGGCTAGCTCATTGTGATGTTAAAAAGAAATATTTTATATTATTGTGAACTATGCCTAGGGATTGGCGATGATTATCTCATGGAATTGATTATTTTGATAAATTATTAATTTGTTCCGGTAAAACTAATTAATTATTTTCCTTTTGTGTATGTTGGTTTTCAACCACGTCCAATAATGTAAGTAAAATTAAATTGTCTTGCCTGGGTATACTTGCACACCCTGCTGCGTTGGTTGCGATCCTATTTTAAATCTATGCGGTTTAGATGAGTCTCTGGGTGTTGTTGAATATTGTCTCATCGCCTTCTTTTTTCTCCAACCTCCCTCCCCCCGTGCTTTTTCGCAGACTGCCCTGAGCACATTTTTCCAAGAAACGAACATTCCCACCAACCAGCATCATCATCAGATGGTAAGTTACCCTCCAGGGACCCCTTGTGTGCTGGCTGTGTGGGGGCGGGGGTCTGATATGCTGATGTAGCAGTGGGGTATGTTCAGCTGGATGTCACCACTGTTCCCCTCCCCCAGCCGCTGTCTGTGGTGTGGTGGAATGCCCACATGCTCTGTCTGCGCAGCGATGTTTGTGTTTTGATGCAGCCTGCAGTGGGGGAGGGCTCTCTGGCAGGAATGTGCTTTTGTGTTCAAGGCTGCTAGCCCCGTGAAAGCCATGTTGAGGCAGATGGAGCGCTCCCAGGCAGCAGCAGCAGACACTACAATCCCACAGCCAGAAATGGCAGCACGCCTCTACTTCCTCGTGTTCCTGTGATATGTGGCGGCGGGCCAGCGTCGTCCAGAATCGAGGTTTTTCCAGTGAACATTGCTTCGCTGTTCGCCAGCCGCACTTCTGGTGTTTCCGAGTGACGTGGTAGTGGTTTACCCCGCCTATAACCTTACATACCCCACCCGGCATTAATGTGCAAAAGAGGGCATTGTTTTTCCTGATCAAACGCTGTTTTCGCATTCGCGTCATCTGCCTTCCCTCAGCAGCGACACACCGTTGTATTTCATTTTTATATTATATATAGCCTAGGGTGACCAGGCGTCCCCGTTTTGCTAGGACGGTCCCCGTTTTTAACCAGCTGTCCCAGCAAATTTCAAGAAATGTAGCTCATGTCCCTGTTTTTAGAGAGGGTCGACTGAAAACGGTGGGAGGTGTTTTTTGTTTTACAAAGCAAGGAAAGTTAGCAGTTGTTTCAAGAAAGCAACGTAAATAACAGGCAAGCTACTGGGCTTAAAAATAACATTTTATGTATGTTCTTCCTGCCTGTTCTGTAATCCTCTCCTGAGGAGCGCTCTCATAGCTTGAAGTAAAATTGTAGGCCTTCTATTTTTGTGAAATGTCCTGGTTTTTGGCTTTAAAATTCTGGTCACCATAATATAGCCTCAGTAGGCATGGATATATATCTTGGTTAATAAAAGCTAAATACAATATTAGAACACGCATACTTGTACATTCGATTAAAACAATCGCATCTCGTCTTCGGTGTAAAAACAATCCCAGATGATTGATCAGCAAAGGATTCTACAACTGGACAGATGTCGTAAGAAGCTAGATCCGGGGACCTGTTTGTTTATGACGGAATTAAACATTGTGAACCACTCTAATCTAAACAGCTTACCAACTGGCACACCTTTCGAAGAATCGTACAGTATCGTTGCTCACATAGGTCTCAACCCTCGGAGAGGTTTTGAATATCGGAGGGCGGGGGACGTGAAGAGGGTGGTAAACGGGGGTGGAGGGTACATAACGGGCTGATTCGAAAATAGCACTATGAACGGCCAGCGTTGGTTGCTTCACAGCGCTTTTAGGTCACGATCGCAGAGACGGTGTAGGGGGTGGGAATTAAGAGTTCAACAGAGGGAAATGAGACTGTGGGAAGGAGGGAAAAAGCAAGAGAGGAGAAGAGAAATAACGCAAGAGTGATAAGGGAGAAATAGAGAGAGATTGGAAGTGTATCAAAGAAAGCAAAATTAAGGGATAAAATACATTGGGGTGTGGCATAGGACTACAGCAAAAAACACATAATGGCAGCGTCATGCAAAGACACAGATGCACAGCTCGGTGGAAGGGGGAGAAGAAACGGACGGGATGGAGGGTGCAATGGGAGAAGAAACAGGGGTGGGTTGGGGGGATAAGTTAAATATGTTTAAAAAAAAATTAAGCGCTATGGGGAAGGCTGCACAGAAGAGCGACAATGATGCCAACGAATGGTGAACTATGGGTGGATGCTAAGCCCATGATTAGACACACAAGTCTTGCAAATAAGAGCACATGCTAGTGCATGCTTTCGCAGGTTCTACCTAAATAAGGTCCCTTAAATATACTCCAACGGTATTGCAAAGCGTACATGCAAGGGAAGTATAAAAGACATAAGTATTTTCAGATGATGATGGTGAGAAGTCAATAATAATTCTAGAATAGTCGTAAGTGACCAGATGGGAGATTACCATGGACTCCGTTATTACAACATTGACTTAGACTTTTTCCGTGTTTATCTATATAGTTAGAGATTGCTACTTCTGACTATTCTAGAATTATTATTGACTTCTTTCCATCACTGCCTGAACATACCGGTGTCTACCGATTTTCTTTTATCTAAGCAGACCGCCATGGCCGAATAAATCATGTTTTTGTGATAATACAGAGGTTTGGTTACACCTTTCGGAAGCACTGTGTCCGATACGCACAAAGGGATCATACTAATTTGATATTGACCGCAGTCACTAGACTTCTAAGCCTTCAAAAAGTCACTGTGTGAAAAAACACCTGTTGGCTGCCTCTGAAGAAAAGGAATCTGTAACCCATGACTTTTCCATAAGGATAATAAATAATATTTTGTTTTTAAAAGACCAGTCCTTACCTCATTTGAATTTTCAGTACTGTTTAGAGTGCTTGGGTTATCTGAACACAATATTTATGTGCATTCTCTGTCTTTTAGATCCAGAGTGCAATATCACACCTTGGGTAGGAGGGTGTTCATAACCTGATGGCACCATACCTTTCTACTGTTAATAGTGTTTTATACTGTACTCGCAATGGACATTGTTCTTCTTTTGTATATGAAGTGCGAATAACGAAATAACTACTACCCCCATTTTTGAATATCTACAAAAGCAATTCAAAGCAACCTGCCTGCTTCAGTCACTCTGGCGAATGAGGTGAGAGAGGACCCACTTTTTACATTCAAAAATCCACAACATCTTATTCCAGGCCTATGTAAGGAAGTGGCAGAAGCAGCGTAGGTTCAGAACATTTAGAAATGCTGCCTGAGTGATCCTAGTTCGATACAGAGGGCACCTTGCTACAAAATGAGCTGTGCTGGTTTACAACAGAGTATATTCTGCTCTTGTGGTGTTGCAAAATTCTTAAAGAAATATGCGCTCCAAGAAAGACGCGTGTATGTTCAAATCTGCAGTAACAATTCAGGCTTTTATCGTGCCTACATGACCAGGAAAAAGTTCCAAAAGTTAATATGTGCCATCAAAAGAATACAGGCTGATGTGAGGATGAGGCAAGGACAGCATAATTACTGAGCTCTAAAGAAAGCTGTGGTCTTTGTTTAAAGACGTTACTGTTGAAAGCTGTGTATCATGCAGCATAAAGCAGAACTTAAAAGCAAGCGGGAAACTTGTATTCATTTGCAGGCTGCATTGATCAGGCATTTGATCAGGAAACAAATGCACCAGTGGAAGAAATTTGCAACTATCCTACAAGCCCAGGATTGGATGTTCCATGAGAGGCGGCGCTACCTCGGACTATGCAGTGCAGCTATTGCAATCCAGTGTAATTTATTCACAGCTTTACCAGAGGCAGAAGTTCTTGAAAATCGGATCATCTGCAGTCAAGCAGCATACCGAGGATACAGGGTACGGAAAGACCTTAAAATGAAAGTCCGTGCAGCACTGAAAATTCAGACTGTTTTTAGAGCTTATTGTACTCAGAAAAATTGTCTCCTAAATTTGACAACATGCCTTACAACTCAGAGGTTTACTAGTGATGGGGAAATACTGGCACCCTCTCAGGAGAAAATGAATGAAACTCACCAGACACAGCAGGTTTGCTCAGAAACAGAGTGATATTTATTTATTGGTACAAAAAGCATGCATCATTGCTAATTAGCAAGGAAGAAGTCAGGTCTCCAGACTTAGGGGCTCTCGGACATCTTCTTTCAGAGTGACGGGTTTCTAGGTGCTATATACATTGAGTAATGTCATGTCAGCGGAACTAGAATAAGGCACCAAGCTAAATATTTTTATTACACAAACTTTACCTGAAGGTGTCGAGCGCTTTACATAAGAACCAGTTGCAAAACATAAGGATTTAGGATTACATGCGTTACATAAAAGATGCAAACAGAAAAAAATTGCAAATGTACAAGATGTAAAGTCACTCAAGGAAGAAATACAAATAGATATACTCTGAGTCACATAGGAATGGTAGAGAGTACAAAGGTCTACTGTATAGAGTTATCTCTAAATACATAGGGAAGGGCTACGAATGGATATACTCGAAGAGTCACATAGGAATGGTAGAGAGTACAAAGGTCTACTGTATATACTAGTGATCAGAGTTATCTCTAATACATATAAACACATGATTTTCTCAGGTCAAGACCCCCCCCCCCCGTCCCCCCCCAAAAAACCTGAGAAGCAGAGTTCCATTAAGTGGGGTCGGAGGGGGGACGTAATCACAGCACCAAGGGAGGGTGGGAGGGATACAAGGGTATGGAGAAAAGGCAAAGTAGAAAAGGGAAGAAACATTTGAGGATCGTCAAGGGGGAAACGAGGGAAAAGGGTAAAAGACGAGGGAATGGACAAGATGGCGGGTCGGGGGTCCAGAGAAAAGCGGCTGAGAACAGCAGCAAAATGGCGGCCAGGACAAAAGAGAAAGTAAAGAAGTCCAGACACCATCCCCAAAAATGTCTGGATTCATAAAAGTCACCAAAGTCAAACCCTGTACTTGTCGTTTCTGTCGTCCTCGCAGCAACTGCCTCCTTCTTCCTGGGAACCCGGAAAAGGGACGTAGCAGTCTCCATCCTCCATCGCCTCTATAGCCACTGTGATCTGCACCTGGGCGCTGCGCTCAGCGGCCGGGCCAGCACTCTCCCCCTCACTGTTGTCACCGGGACCATTGGTGACCAGGATACGGCTACTGCCTCCGCGGGGGGCTAAGCCACCGTCGCCCCTCTCGCCGTCAGCTCCGATGTCGACGGTGCCTGCTTCGAGGGTCGATACGATACCATGCGGGAATACTACGAGACGCGTTTTCACTAATCATGAAGTGAAGAACACAACTTCAAAACGATACGTTTTGACAGTATTACATTTTTGGACTGCTGGCCTTTGTAGTAAAGATCATCAGATCAAACAAGGGACCGAATTCTACAGGCGATTTGAGACACCTGGTTCTGCGCAAGAATTCTTACGTTATGTAAATATATCCACATTGATACATTAGATCTTTATATGGTTTCAATCTTGTTACGTGCCCAGATGAAGAAGATTAAACATCAGACACAGATATATCACATAGATGTTTCTGCCTTTGTCTGGGCGCTGGTATTCCGTTATCTCATCCAGTTATCATTGATAAAGAATATATATACAGAATTCCAGGGGAAGGCATTGCCGAAACGCGTTGAATGGAATTTTATCTGTATATAATCATGGACAACAGTATTGTATTCTATCAATTTTGAATTTTGTATTATCAAAGAAGCAATTCAAGTGATTTAAAATTTGTACATAAATCAATCCATTGTGTATGTATATGTTAAGAAAGAAATGATGTCACATTTGAAAGAAAGTTGAACCAGAAGTTGAACTAAATTAGATAAAAATAGGCGTCTATAGGATGTTTAAAAATATGCACAAAACCAGGTGCAAACTTTTGCGATTTTCAAAATCGAGGGTCAGGCTCACCTGCTTCGAGAGTCAGGCTCACCTCCCTCTCGCTCAGCGGATCACCTGAGCCCTGCAGGAACGGGTCGGACTCTCTCTCTCTCTGCCGGAGGCCCCATCTCCGAGCGGCACGCGACTGTTTAATGCTTCCAGGCCCGAGGCAGCCCTCCTCCACCGCTTGGCTCTTGTCGGTGCAGCCCGGGGGGCGTTTCCGCCTCGGGGCCGCTGGTGACCTTCAGGGGAGCCGCGGTGTCTCCCCTCAGCTCCGCCGTTAGCATGAATGGACAGACGCGTCAATTGGAAGTAAATGCTCCGGCGCTGCTAATTACCCCGATCGGGCGCGGCGGCCGTGGAGGTGCTCAGCTCAGCCCGCTACCACCTCTCTATAGCGGGACATGGATGGATGGATGGATGTGCAATGTCTGCACCATGCAAATTATAAACAGCCAGATATGGGCAGACCAGAAAGGCTGGCTCGGCACATTGTAAGCAACTTGCACAACCAGAATAAGAAATATCGTAGTCAGGACAGGCAAAGTGACCTCTAAGGGTGTACAGAATAGCTTGTTGAAGCTTGTCCAGTCAATGTCAGATAGGAAGCCCTTTGGAGCTCCAGACCTCATGTTAATGTGATCTATCTACGCATGATATCTTTGAAGTGCATACACATGAATTTGTATGGATATTCATATATATTTTGCAACATTTAGGGCTACCTTAGTTCCAAAAGACTATGACTGCCTTTCTTAAATGTGCTAAAGGCTGCAATTTTTGCCTACAAACAGCTTACTGTGGCTAGCCTGTCCATAGCAAATCCAAAAGCAATGTACTGCTGCTGTGGTGCTTCAGTCCTCCTACATTAAGGTTGTGGCTCAAAAACAGTTTAGTTTCACTTAATAAAGATTCATGCATTTTCCCCCTGTAAAGCGAACATGCCAGCGGTTGCTCCTTACACTACTGCTGAACTGGCAAGCAGATGTTTCGTAACGGCCAGAGCTGTTGACGATGGAACTGGGGAACCTGGTTTGAGTCTTGGTGTTGACTCAATATCCTGTGATTCTGTGTAAATCGCTTAATTGCCCCATGCAGATTTTTTTAAAATGTGCCTTGTGTAATGTAACTGCTGTTCATGTAAAGCACTCCAATACCTTCAGGTCGAGTTAAGGCTATATAAAAGAAAAAAGGGTGAGCACGAGGTTTAACACTGACGTTACATCACAAAACTAGTAAAGTTTGCCAAAGTGAAGTAATGCATCACCAGCCCTTACAACAGTGTATGACACCACACCATAGATCTCTCATGACGTGATACAGAGCCTACCTTCGGGAGAAAACTTGTAAAGATTTCATTCATTAGAATACATTTTGATATTTCCTCAAAGTATTGGAGCAGCAAATATTACATTGTCATCCGCACAGAAAACCGCAATTAAAAAAAAAAAATCTTTTACTATCAAGTTGAAATCGTGAAAAGAAAAGCCGAAGGTGTGCTGGGTCAAGTTTTAGCTTCGGGTATACAAATGTGCCCTCCCAGCTCTTGTAAGATAAATGGTGTTAGGAAAGGCAGGCAAATGTGGCAAACATAAAAATAAACAAAAATTCAGTACATTTTCAGGAATGCACAGAGCTGCTAAAACAATATAGATGAGGCAAAATTGAGAGGGTGTAAGGATAGCTTAAAAAAGCTAATTAAGAGCTGTGGCGTAGACCACATCATAGCGCATAAATGGTGAGTAGCAGGAAAGGAAGTGGTGTAGGGCCGGGATTGATGACTTTGGAGCTGGAGAACCGAGTTAAAATCTCTGCGTTGACTCAACATCTTATGATTCAGCCATGCAGCTCATTATGCTGGGTGCTACAACATCCACTGATACTTCAGATACCACTGGTGAATGGTCATACTTACCCAAGTGCGGGCTTCGTGCTATTTAATGAAAATATGATAGTCTTACCAAAATAAATAAAAAAAAGTGTATTTATTTAACAAAGACTCTTTGACACTAATGACACGTTTAGCACTGCCTTCAGAAGTACCTATTTAAAATGATATTTTTGTGCAACAGGTAGTGTTTTCTGTTTTTTGTTCAACTATTAGTCTGAACTTGTATATCTGGAAGTGCTTTCATATACGATAATGAAGAAAGACTTTTAGTGACATAAGATATAACAAAGGCACGTTAAACCACGATATTACAGACCCAATACCCTAAAGTTTTAAAAACTGAACAATCGCATTCATTTCTTTCATGTGCCTCATACTCAACAGGTGTGCATAAATAACAGTCACTGTACTTTGCTTCTGAGACGTGCCCTTACTCTTCCATTACAAGTACTGCCAGTGATGGCTCTCTCCCTTTCAAATGACAAAAGTGCAGGTGCTTCATGTCTGCCATTTAAAGCAATACCTCTGACATTCCTGGAGCTTTACTGCTTTTCTACCTCTGTGCCATTGGTTAACTAGAAACTCAGGGGCTCGCTAATGAAACAATTTATTTTCAAATTATTTCTGAGCAAACATTATTGCCCCCGTACATCAAGTAAACATGGTAGACTATTGACTTGGCCATTTTTGGCTTGTGAACTGAAAAACAACAAAGGAAACATTGCAATAGCGTATATTGTGGTTATAGGTGACAGATAGCTCACTGAATTCCCGCTTACTCTGGCCTTGAGAACAGCATTCTGTGGAAGAGCAGGTTATTCAAAGGGAGCCCAGCGTAGGTGTTTTCCGTTTCCCTGTGAGGTTGGACATTAGCTCCAATAAACTGGTCCCCCAATGCAGAGCTTGCTCAAGCTGCTGTGGGGAGAACAGCTATCTACGATTTTAAGCAGAGTCCTTGGCCATTGCTTTCCTGATGTGCACTTGCCACCAACCACAGGGGGTGGGTCTATGGTCTCTGCTCTGATTACCTCGAACATGAGCCCTAGCTCAAAGACCATAGCCAGGCACAACAAAATGTCTGCTGGTCTATATAATTAACTTGTAGATGAGCATGGGCAAGTTTTTGTTTTTTTTCTTCCGGATGGCCATGGTGTTACTGGCTGGGGCCTGGCTGCAGCGGAAGCTCCTGTGCTACTGTGCTTCAACTCTTTTGCTCCTCCTCTCTACCTGCTGCGGCGGAAACTAACACCACGTCTGCACTAGCAGTAACACTGTTGTTCCTGCCAAGCCGTTCCTCTCCCAGCCACCAAGGGGAGCAGGAGGGGGGAGCCAGAGCTGCCAATTCAGCCAGGAGGGGCTTGTACGGGCCACAAGAGAGGAAAAAATATGAGCACAGTATTTACAGATGAGGATATTCTTAGTAGAGTTGTAATAAACAGCTACCATCTTAAAGAAGAAAATAGTTTCAAACCAAGGAGCAGTTAATGGAAAAAGTACAACAATATGAAACATGAAGCACGGCGTCTGTGAATTAGGTTTAATGCTTATAAAACCTAAGCAGTGGGGGCTTCAAAACCATATAATTAATCAAAGTTTATTTACATACGCTACATTCTGGTTGGAAAATGCAAATGCTGTCAGTTGTATACATTTGACACGAAAAGCACAAAAACACCACATCTGAAAAACATGAGCAGAGACGGAAAAAAAGTAGTGTTCCAAAACTGACCTAAATGGACAGGAGGGACCAAGTACATGCAATAGGACCAGTCTCTTTGAGAGCGAACCAAACACCAAAAGAAGGGACAAATACAGCCAGGGCACCCCTGAAAAGCCAGGATTTCAGAACCGCACACTAAAGAATGAATGAAAAACAATAGGTGTGCTTGAAGCCCACAGAGCAGGTACAATAGGATTCGAAGAGACCACGCATTCACTGCCTAGGCGAGAGCTAAAAATGGATGTGTGCTTGTCTAATGTAACCGGTGCTCATGTGAAGTGCTCCTTCGAGTTTAAGCTATATAAAACTACAAAAATTGAAAAGCTGCACAGCTGAGCGGCACTAATCAAAGTTAATGAATCAGTACTTGTCCATGCGCCACGGCAATAAAAGGAAGTGACCCATGGCAAGTGCAGCCAAAAGATGAGGTAGCAAAGAAGAACAACAATAGTGGCAATGAATGGTAAGTCATGGGTGGGTTTCAATCCCATCATCAGATACAAGATTCCCGCAAGCGAGACACACGCGCTAGTGCATGCTCCCACAGGCTCGACCTAAAAAGAACACAGCTGTGTGTCGTACTTTCAGTTAGAATTCATGGATGTACTCCTAGAGTTGACAGGTTAGTTTATCCACATAGCTTTTTTTTTTACCTGTATTTTATTGATTTTAAGAAAAGTACAAACGAACATACAGTGCAAGTTGACAGTGCCACACACCTTCAATGCAACTTACAGAGCAGAAGCAGTGACAGACACATGGAATACAGTATTCTCAAGCGAGAACATCTACTGGCCCAACCAAAGTCAAAGCAGTTTGTGTGTGTGTGTAACCAAGGCTACGAGTCGAGCATTATACAAGGAAGCACCAGTACACATTTGGTCATCAGAAAATTGATGTATTAACCCTGCACATAATCAGCTCTCTGTCTCAGAACCACTCTCTGAGCTCAAATCACTATCATCCTGTAACATATTCAGCATTTGAGCCCACAACATGATGGCATCAGCTGCCTCTTCATCGGCACTATATACTCATGTGGTGTTCCTCCGCCACTCCCCATTCCAAGAGACCTCTCAACCAATGGTCCAAGAGAGGGGCCCTCGTGCCCATCTATCCAGTGGCCACCAGCTTCTTGCCAATACCAGGGCCAACTAGGCAAGTCTGTAAGGGTTTTGCATCTTGTAGGGCGCAACACCCCTCACAACAAGCAGGCCAGTGGCATCACTGGTACTCTAATCCCGGTGGCAGTTTCCAAGCGTGGCACTACCTGTCCCGAAAAATCCAGGACCCTCTCAAAGTGTATGAAGGTGGCCCCAGTCTCCCCACAACACCCATACTAAGCTCCTTTAGTGGGATCTGTTTTATTCAGGCTGCATGGAGTAACATAAGTACGTTGCAGAAAATGAAAATGAAGTAGCTTAAATCTGTTGTTGCAGGACACAGTACGCACAGTACCCAATGTGAATCGGACATGGGCATTCTCATATCCTTCCCAGGCCCCACGTGCTGAAAAGTGTCGAAGTGGCATGCCACTCCTAAGAGCCATTTAACACCTTGCCTGCGGCGCCGATTCTCCCCCGGTGCTGAACATTTCATTCGCGGGTGTGGTCGTGACGGAACCATTCCGTCATCCGCACAGCCCAACCGTGAGGCATGACGGAATGGTTCCGTCACAAGCATCGAAGGGGTTAAAAGCGGGTAAGTGGCGCCCCTCTCCCCACCCAATAAAACCTTCAAGTACCCCAATGGCCACAGCCCCACGGGGAAATCCGTCAAGAGCTCCTTTGCTACACTCTCCAATTTAGCATAATGAAAGAAGTGGGCTGGTCCAAGCCCAAAAGAGTCCTGAGCATCCTGGAAAATCAGTGTCTCCGTGGCATGATCCATGTAGCTTTAGGATAACACTGGGTGCGAGAAAGACAGCGTAAATATGCTGCTTTTAAGATGACACTCCCCAAAATCTCCAATGCTATTCTTAAAGTACACTTTTGCGTGTTTCTTAAACAGTGGTGGGTTTGGTTTGAGCTCTCAAGGCAAGAGCAATCGATAGCATTCAGGGGCAGGGGGACCAATTCTCCTGTACACCCACCCCTGCCTCCCTGTAGTTTGCTTTTATGAATGTTTGAGTAAAGTTATTTTTATTCTTACCAGTCTTTTGCCCCCAAAGTCTGGTTTGCTCTAGGGGATAATCAAGCGGCAATAGGCATATAGTAGATGTGCACATTAGTATTTTGCATTTACAAATTGTATGGTTAGCGTCACACCAAATATTGACTGAAACATATGGATTTCCACCCAGCTTGTCTTCCATTTTTTTCTTGGAAAGATATATGTTCGATTTAAAGTTGGTACCATGTATATGGATAGAAAGTTGTGCAAAAAAAAATCCCCTTCGTTTTTTCCCCTTAGGTAAATCAATTGTGTTGAAAATGATTGGTTCCCAATACATAGTTTTCGGATTTGATTGTATAAGCTGCTTATGGCTTTGTGAACTGTCATTGATCCAGAAAAACCACCTGTTGTGCCCTTTGCTGCTGGTCGTTTGGGCAGTGTTTTCTGCTGTTGGGGATCAGTCTATTGCCACCACAGAGATTACATTAAAATATTTTTGTCCCATTTTTCTGAATTGTGAACTTGGCATTGTGCCATCGGTGTGGCACAACAGATCAGTTGGGAATGGCTCCTGCAGCAGCAGGTCTTTCTCAATTGTGGTTGGCCGTTGCCTTGATTTCATGCTAGGTTTTCTAGTGGGGTAGTGTGTTGTGCTCTACGGAAAAACCGACGCAAAAAGGGAAAGTAATATAATTCGCCAAATTTAGCCTAAGTCTTCCCAAAGTATTAGGTCAATAAAGGTTTCCTTTCATAGCGACCTATTCGCAGCTTTGCTGTGATGTTTGTACTGTCTTGATAGTTCCACTTTGTCTAGTGACAGTAACTAAGGTGGTGTGGACTGTGTGTGTGGTCCCTTCTCCTTGAACTCATGGGCTCAGGAGGAAGACTTATCTTTGGAATGCCCTTTCAAGTGGTAAGGTTGAGGTGGCAGCTGTCGGGGACTTCACCCAACCCACACTGGTAATGGATCAGCTCCATGTGGCACAATGTGTGGATTTACTAATGGCATACACAGTAATTTATTTAACCTTTTCATGAGTTGAATGTGATTCTGAAAGTTGAAAACTAAGCATGTTTCTGTTGTATGCTTACTGCGCTGTCATACTGGCGTTTGAATGGGCGCTATTTGTTCGATTTTTCGGTATTTTGGAATGCTTTTTCTATGGGTCTGAGCCTTTTCCAGTTTCCTAACTCATAGATGCAAACATTAACACTTTTTAGATCTCGCTTAGGCAGCGCGCATGCGCTGCTCTAGGAGGGCCTCTAGCCATTGGTCTGCTCATTTGCAAGCACACACTCGTGGCGGCATCCACCTTGCGGGAGTGAGCAACTGCGCGCCACAAGCACGAGTTCAGTGCTTGAAAACGAGCAGACTTCTTGCGCATGCCCTCACCACTCCCTGGCTCACCTCCGGCTCCACCTCTCTCACGCGTGCACCACTCGTTGGCTGTGTATTTTCAGCTAGCGCTTCCCAGGACAGTACTTGGTTTCCTACTTGTGGTAGCTTAAAGGCATAGTTCTAATGTTGGCGTGTGTTTGTGAGCCCTTTTTAAAATTACTTTTTTACTAAAGAGAAGGTAGCTTGTGTATGCGTGTTTGAACTGCATTGTCTTTCATTTCAGAAGCGTAAACAATCTTTGTTCAATTACATGATTTTGGAGACCGCATGGCTTTTATTTTTTTCAGCACAGCGCCCACTTCATCGGCGCCGCGCTTCATGTTTTCAAATTGTTTTTTTTTATCGGGGGTAGCGTGTGTGATTTTGGAGGCCATACGCCTTTTATTTTTTCTGCACAGCGTCCTATTCACAGGCACTGTGCTTCATGTTTCAGTATGGCAGCCATGCGCCTAACTTTTTTATCTACACGGTGCATACTTTTAATTATGCTTACAGGATTCGCCATAGACTGTCTTTTCAAAACAACCCAACGATCTTCACACCATCCCAGTTTTCTGCAAATGCACAGTGTACCACCGTAATTTCCGGACCCACCGGATGTGCATTGTGTTTGAAACACATTGCGTTCCATTAGCGGGACCACGTTTCATGTTGTGGTTCAGCTGCAGTTAAGCCAGTGACTTGAAGTGGAGGTGCTGTGTAATAGTTACTATCCCATCAGGTTCGTGAAACCCCTGCCCTTTTATCTATGTTTACGCTGCCTTCCTCACTATCTGGGACGCCAACCTCAGCGCTACGGAGTTCGCAAAACTCTTTCCAAGCTCCACCTCTTACTGACAGGAGTGTCTTAATCAAGGGCCCAGTGGAATAAACAGAGCAGAGCAGCGGCTCTCCAAACCAAGCTGTTTTTTTTTTTTTTAAAGCAATGTCGCTCTGAGTTTTAAACCAGCCCTTGTGAACTGCTTACATTATGTCTCTCTTGAAAATGGGGGCCCGATTTGACAGCAGCCAAGCTGGTGTGTTGGATCATGTTTACTAACACTGTGCAGTGCGTAAAAGAGCTAGCACACATATCTAGGCTTCCTCGATTCACACAATAGCAGTGCAGGGGTAACTAAATAATATTCTTGCTGCAATAGTGAGTTTAGTGGTTAGATTTAGCACTCCTCCTTCCTGAACTCTTGTTGACAGATCGGATAACCAGCCCTCCTTCCAAGATTTAAAATACAATATTTTGTCAGACTCTGACTGGTGTGGCAATTTACACATTCTGCTTGGATGTCTGAATCTAAAAATGCCCTGTCCTTTCCAGTGTCAATAAACACATTTTGAGAGACTGATCCCTGCTGGAACTAGCAATCTGAAAATGTGCAGGGCCCTCAATGCGTAGCACACACATAAAATCTGTGTCTCTCTCTGTCTCTCTCTGTCTCTCTCTGTCTCTCTCTGTCTCTCTGTGTCTCTCTCTCATTTGTTTATGTACTGTTCATCTAATGTAGTTATGGGTATATGAGGGGGCCCTGTTTGTGGTAGTCATTTGTGTGTCTGGTTGCCTCAGATAATTCACTTATTTAATCCTTTCCCTGACAGCGCAATTGAAATTTGAACTTCTGATATTTACGTTTCTAACCATCTATGGTCATTTTCAAATGTTTCTGCTTCACAACAGGAATTGGTGTCTTAAAAAAACAAGCATTGGCATAGCCAATAGTTCTCACCTTTGAGACCTAATTAGTGTTTAGCCATGCAACAGTTGATGTTGCAGAAAGGATATTGTGCTGCATAACTAAATACTTATAAGGCCCCAAAGACGGGACTTATTGGCTATGCCAATGCTTGTTTCTAGAAGTCCTTGCAGTTTGATTTTAACCAGCAAGGTGAAACACCGTGTATCTCAACATAGCTTCTCCAGCTTCACTCGCCTTTGCTGTACTTTTCATATGGAGGTCTTTTGTCTTGTACCTGTACGCACTTGCTCCCATATCTCCATGAAAGAAGTATTCAAAATCTTTAAAATCCTCCCAACCAACAGACCTTTGCATTGCATAAGGCATGGGTCACCATCTTTTCCTGTAATAGGAGCCACTTATGTTCAATCAAACTCCTTGAGATCTACTAATGTTATTAGAGTGGTAATAATGACAACATCAGACAAGATTTCAATCATGGTCTGCATGTGCAAAATTATTATCAATGGTGACCTCCGTGCATTCGGCATAGTTGCTAGCAGTAATGTAAAAAGAAAAAAGGCTTTGTCAATATGGAATGTCTTTATATGGGTAATACATGAGGTAGTGAGGTAGTGTGGCTCACTGGTTAGAGGCGGCAGACCCGAGAGCAGAGGACGGCCCGGGACCAGGGTTCGATTCCCGGCGCGGCAGGTTTCTGGACCAGGGTCAGCGGACTCGATAATTCTCTCGCCTCGGTGCCCACTCTGATCGCAACTCTGGGCATTAGCTTGCCTCATCCTCACTAACGGCCCCACCAGACCGCCGGGGATGCCTGGTCTCACCCTGGAGATACCCATTAAGGGACCATCTCTCAGGGAAACCAGGAAGGGTTTCGCAGCGGTCGAAGCGCCTTGGGACCCTCCGGGTAAGTAGTGCGCTATATAAATGCCTATACATACATACATACATACATAACAGACTTTTGGCACCAAGGTGATAACATATACACATTCTCAGTAATACCACATGGTTTATCACTCATAAATTCGCCTTAAAGCTATTTTGGAAATTCAGCCATTCTTATCTATTCGCTTATAAGTTCTGAAAATAAAGACATTTTCGTCCCAAATATACACTCGCTTTTTGGTAAATGTATATTAATTAAAGTATAAGCTTCCAATTTGTAGGCTAGACCGACACACAAAGGAGAGCTACTTGCATGTAGCTGTAGAGCTACCAATAGCTCATGAGCTACTCATTGAGTAAGCCTGGCATAAGGCCCGCTCTTATCACCTAATTCAAAAACTCATCCCTGATTAAGGGATTCTACCCAGCAGGTCAGACAAGCTAATGAAAAAAAACGGACAGTGATAGAGTATTAAACTAGTGATTCATATTGTGTGGTCTTTGGGAGCCTACTCAGGGGACTGTTATGAAATTTAATGTCCGCAGATAAGTGAAGTATATACACTTTAAAACCCTTTGTAAATGTGCAGGAATTTGATATTGAATGTTAAAATGGAAGTTGGTATCCTTACCGTGACTTTTTGATGCAGTACAAGTACAGCAGAGAGTAGTATGGATGATTGGTGGCTTCAGTAGAAGCACTAACTAGTATGTACCAATAAAAAGAGAGTATGTATTGGGAGCAAAAAAGACAAAGCAATGTGCAATGAAGAGCTCTAAGCTTCCTGTTAAAATGTACATTTTTTTATTTTTTTTATTTGTGAATTGAATATTTTTTTTTGTTTTGATGTATGCTTGTTTTTATAGGTTTTTGTTTTTAGGTAAAATTATAGAAGGTGCTCAGGCCAGGGTTACCTACGTTCAATAGTGATTAAGTGGGCATTCACAGATGTAAAAAAAAGTAAGGACCACTGTCCACTCCTAAACCTTGTAGAAAGGCAGTTATCGCCTAGTTCATGTGCTGTGTGAAACAGAATGAATTCTTTTCGAACACCGGTCAGGATTACTTCCCGATCACAGAATGGAAGCTACCCTCCTAAATGTCCGAAATTAACATACACACTGTTAAAGACTGTATGGAGCACTAATCCTAATAGATCTTGCTCCAGTCTTAAACACCATTGCCCACAGCACTGCCCAAAAATATCTGGAATTCGAGATGGAGACCCCTCATTGGCGTGCTTTTAAAATGTTTGTTTCACACCTGGTCAGACTGCCATCGTTGTGTTGGAAGTAATCAGCATCACATGGAGTGCCACAGGGGTTGACGCAGTCTCCTAATTCTCTGATTCCCTACATGGCAGGTCATAAAGGGTGAGAACTTAGTAAACTGAAGGGGGATGAGGTCACCTGTGAATCACAGACTGTCTAATCCATGTACCTGGGAATCTCACAGCTGGCATTATCTAAATTCTGCTTTGACAAACTGTACTGACCAACTGTCTTGTAGAGCTGCAGCAGAGTTCCCATGCTGCCCAATAGTGCAATCTTCAGAGGAAAACAAGTTGGCCTCACTAACCTTGGCATCGCTTTTGGTATCTTAGCCTGAGCTACTGCGATTCAAAGACATGTAAGGGATTAAAAGGGAGAGAGGCCCTATATCGGAGAACGTACTTCTTCCTGTAACTCTCGCCGGGACACCCGCATTCTTTCAGACACTGACTCTATAGAGCTGTGCTGCAAGCGGTGTCACCTATATGCCTGGAGAGTGGGATCTTTATGTACCTAAATAGATGGACAGCAAACCCGGGCCATTGCCATATCTGGCAGGCTACTGAATCTTGGAGGCCAATACATACATATATCGTCACCGTGCCCATAGCGACTGGATGCTGGGCAGTACGGTGGGTCGATCAGCACTCTAGTTTCCGCTATTGGGGAGAGAGAGGAGATCAGTATTTTACTGCTGAACGGGACATTGCTATTTTTGGATTGAAATCGCCACACACAAACACTGTTTCAGCTGGGACTGTGAGGATCAAATAATCTGCTGGCGCAAATAGGGCTGTTTTATAAGCTTAAGGGCAGGTCACTGTACCAACACTTACCGATGTGTTCCTCTAAGTTCAAGCATGTCGGCTTGCCATGATTGGGGTGAAATAATCATGGATAGTATGTTTTAATGCATGACCAAACATTCATGCAGGGCTAAGTGAACACGCACAGAGTGTGTAATCTATGCCGGTTCCATGTTAAGAAGAAATTTATAACAGCATGTGAACAGTGTATTTAAGATCTACTGAATAACAGATATTGAAATCCGCACCTTGATACAAAGCTTTATTAACTTGTATTTTGCAGAGATCGTGCCACTCCTCTTTCTGTGGCCTTGTAATACCTCCAATGAGCAGCAGGCATTGGGCTTTTAAATTGTGTGATGACTTCTCCCGATACCTGCACTGAGGAAGGCGTAACTTCCCAAACGCGTTTGCGTGGTAATTTAATAAATCGTGGAACATGAAGACATCTGAAATCTTGAGTGGTGGTGATCAGTTCATGCAGGGTTACCCAGAGTGGTGTTGAAGCCGGCACCAGATTCTTTTTCTATGCAAAGTGACTATTTACTTGGTCCTGAAGAATGCCCCTGAACCCAGAGTGGTGTCAACTGAGGGAAGAAACATGTTGACTTACTGTAGAGGTATATTTGCTGATAACCCCTAGTCTTCTCTTCTTTTAATCCTGTCCCAGTAGACCACAGAATAAGTCCTTTACCTTCTGAAGACAGTTTTATTTTGCATCATACCGTCACTTGCACTCTGTCCCTCACCCCCCCCCCCCTCTTTACCTCTTCACACGAGTTTCCTTGAAAACTATGTCTGCTCTTCTTGAAAGTCTGTAGGGTTGTAGCCCACACCAATGACCTTGCAGCCTTGGTGTCAGGAGGGAACCCAATGATGAAGCATGTCACCTGCGGGTGAGTGAGGTTTCTTGTCCTGAAAGAGGTTCTCCCCACATTAGTTGGAACAGTTTGTCCGACACCCAGACTGCAACAGATTTGGGACCAGTCACCCATGACTTTGTTTCTTGAGACTTCGTTTTTGTGAGGTGCTACCAGGAATCAAGCCATGCAAAGACTGGAGGAAGAACATGGCCGTCACAGACCCTCAAAAGGTGTGTCTGTGGTGCTTGGGCTGCGGTCATGATTCTTAAGCCGTACAGCAAGTGTGCTATCATACATTTATTTATTTATTTAATTTATATGGCGCGTTATAACCACAGGGGTCTCTAAGCGCTGTCTGACCAGAATTACATGATAGATGTTATATTTGCTTGAAACCGGCTGTGCACCTAAGGTCTGCTCCATGCTTGTTTGAATAGTACAGTTTTTAGTTTTTTTCTGAAGGAGAGTAAGTTACTTTCCTTCCTGAGCTCTGGATCCAATTTGTTCCATAAAGCTGGGATCGTGTTGGAGAAAGCACGGCCCCCCACCGTGGTCAATTTGAAGCGGGGCTGAGACAGAAGAGTGGCGTCCGACGAACGCAAAGTCCTACCCGGTATGTAGGGGTATAGTCGGGATTTTAGGTATTTTGGTGCTTTGCCATACAAAACCTATAGAGGCAATTCTGAATTGGAAGGCAACATTCTGTTGCTGACCACAGGAAGAAGTAGCAGTAAAAGCGTTGGCCCTGTTCCTGCTCCAAGTTGCTGTCCTGGTCCCACTCCAAGTTGCGGTCCTGGTCTCAAGGACTTTCATGTGAAAAATCCACTTCCTAATCCGTATTCTGAAATCTAGACACTATAGCAAGATTGCCAAGTGGGACTAGATCCAGAGCGCCATTCCGCCACTTAAGTTTAGCAAGAAGATGCAGATGTGTAAAGGTAAATATTGCACCCCTTTAATGTCTCTAGGGTCCGAATCAGTCTAGCAGTTGGTCCAGGCGTGCATCAAATTTCATAGGCCATCATCAACCCTGCAACAAATAGTGGCCTGTAAAGAGGCCATGATTCAGTTCTTTGGTTTGCATTTGGCTACCTCAGGTAAGCCATTGGGTCCTCCTAGAGCCGCAGGGGTCTGCTGTCAGACTTGCGCCAACAAGGTCTGCCCTGCAGGACATGCTCCTCGGCATGTGCTGACTTCAGCATTAACTGCTATACCAGCACCAAGACCCACGCTGGTCCCTTCTTAGTCGACTCTGCCACCATCAGTCTTTTATTCAATCCCGACACCAATCTTTTGCCCGAACTAAGGGCTGATCTGGCCTATGTCGCATTCTGAAATTATAGAGCATAACCAGTGGTTATGGAACCCAAGTAGAATTCATTATTTCTGCCTTGATGGGGTAAGAACAGAGAATTTTTTGCTGGTGTTGGTTCTGATTTGGACTCGAGGTAGACTGGACCTGCAACGGAAGAAAGTGCTTTGCTTGCAGTGTTGGTTCGAAGGGAAGCTGAAGCACTAGATTTGCAGGTGTCAACTATAGATATAAAAACAAATGTATTGACTGAGACCAGACCTGGCTTCATCTGAGGTGTTTTTCTCAAATAATGAAACCCTAAATGATGCACTTCAGGCTTCATGGTTTATGCCATGCTCATGGTCCACCAGTTAATCGACTTGTAGCTATGAGCAGGGCCACTGGAATTATGCAATTTTACAGCCGTTTCGATTTTCGTATAATTATAGATTTGCTTCATGTCTCACAGATGCAGCATAATCTGCAGATTTTAACAAACAAATGTTGTTTCTCGCTTAAATGTTTCAAAAGTTACCAAGAACGCATTGACACATGTTGCTGTGCAGTGGAAAGCCCTTTGCAAAGGTTGATTGGTCACCTTTCTGTTGCTTATTGGAGTGTTAAACTGGTGAGAATAAGGTGCCACTAATTCCAAGACCGTATTAATACGTTAAAAAGACAAAATAGCAAAGTAATACTAATACAAAATTTACTGATTTAGGCCGCATAATGTGCCTTTTTGTGCCACATAATTCGGCTTCCCTTTCTGCATAATTTTGCCCTCCTGTACCGCATGATTCCAATGTCCGTGGCTGAGACATGGATTGGTCTACGCCGCAGTAATCCGAACTTCCTAATTGGACAACTGATACAGACAATATAATTGTACATAACAAGCAGGTATAATCCCACTTCCTTTCTGCCCAACACTCTTGATAAGGACTCGCCAAGAATTTATGCATTTGGAAAAAGAATGCTTTTTTTTTTTTTTTAAACCATTCTAAAGCTTAGATCCACTAATGCAGTTTGCCTTATGGGGAGTTATACCCATGCTCTGTGGGGACCTTGGATCGTCACTAGCCCAAACAATGCATTATAGCTAGGATGCAGCCAAGTATATACTCAGAGCTGTCTTGGATATTACAGATTGCATCGACAGAACTGTTGGCACCAGCTTCCTACTCTGAACGCAAGCCTGTATGTGATCAACTAGGTTTTCTGGAGACATGTAAGTATCTTTAATGGACATGCCCCTCGATGTCTCCAAGCTGTTTGGGGGTAAAAGGCTGATTCGGTGCTACAGAGATTTAAGGGTTGTCACAGCGCAGCAAATATTTGAGGCAATTGGCACCAGCCAAGCAATTTCCCCATCAATATAGAAATTTAAAAGGCTATTCTAAAGGCTGGTTTACAGAAAACGACCGCCCTTCCAACCTGTACCACAAAAAACAACCCAGCCCTTTCAAGGCTATGGATGCGGCACTGGTAGAAACCGTCCATACCAGCAGGGACAACATTCCTCCAAGTCTTCCTACTCTGCTGCTGCTTCTACCTAACTGCTTTAGTATTCCTTTTCTGGGTCATACTTGGGCGGTAGGAGGCAGAATATGACTTTTTGTCTCCGGCTGGAGATCCATCTCATTGGACAGGTAGATCTTACTAATTGCTCACAGGGGCAATGCCCTGCCATTAATCTCCACTCTGCTCAGTCTTCCTTTCACAACAGAGTGACTTTCGGAGACCCACTGCAATTCTGATGTTGGTAGTCAACCTTCTATTGTCCAAGGGTGCCATTAAGTGGGTAGTGGGCTTGGAATATGCTACTTCCCTTACTTCCTCGTTCCAAAAGACCGAGGCCTGCGGTCTATTTTGCACCGCTACATGCTAAATAAACGCTTTCTTTGAGGGAAAACCGGTTTTGACTGCTTACTCCACCTCCAATTATGTCAACTTAGGAACTAGGAGGATGGAATCTTTGGACTTGCAGGCCCTGTATTTTCCTATAGCTGTTTTACATTCCCACAGGTGTCAAATATGATTGAAGTTGTGCCAGGAACACTTTCAATTTACCATGTTTTCTTTCGGTCTCACCTCAGCCCTTCAGGTATTCACTGAAATGAGGTGGTGGGCACTGCCTCTCTTCGAAGGTCGTGAGTACGCATATTCCTGCACCTCAAAAGGGCTGGCTTTAGCGCTGATGGCGCTCAGTACGACAATCTTTTGTGGTGCCCCAATGGCCTTCTTCTCCACAGATTCCCTCACTACCACCCTCCAACAGTGCTCCTCATCTCTCCATAGCCCTTCTCACATGCATTTCACATGTACAGCGCTACTCATACCAGTGTAGGGTGTCAGAGCTCTTTACATCAGACACACTTTATACAAAGACAATGAATCCTATGTGTGTAAATCAATCTAAAGTAAATGTTACATAAGACAATGAAGGCTACAATGTGTAATTATCATGTAATCCATACTAGTAGGCAGTATCTTTTAAGAATGATGGGCCTTGAGAAGCACAAACTCAGTATTTAAAACGTACCAGTGGTTGGGGTTAGGTTTACTAAAAATAATGCTTTTCTATCCAAACAAAATCTTTTTAGCAACATTAGAATAATGAAAGCAGGTGACCAACATAACGTTCTAACCCATACTATGCAGCTCTTTGTTGGCAGTTCATAGATCACTGTCCTATATTAGGATTGTAATGTAGGAACTGCAAGAAACCAGGATTTATGTGAAAAAAACAGTAACCCACTAAGCTATTCACACAAAATGCAGTTCTGTGATGTGCAGGGTATAAATTCTTTGCAGCAGGCCCTGCTTTATGATGAGTCAAAACCGCCACTAGACAAAACTCCTCTCTCTCCAGCAAGAACATTAATCACCAGAGTTATCTGGTCTCATTTTTATTGTTGCCTTAAAACTGCTGGACACACATAGAACTCTGCAGCAGGTGCTTTTAATTCCGTAAGTTAATTCTAAACACCGCACCCCGAGGTCAGTGCCAGGTGCGCCTGCACTGGTTGCACCACCCTAAAGCCTGCTCTGTACCTCAATGACTGGCTTCTAAATGTGGGCTCACCTCAGTCCGTTTTAGACCACATTGAGTTGACTGCCAAATACCAGATATCATTAGGTTTCACCATCAACAAGCCAAAGTCCCTTGGAGCCTCACACAAAGGCTTCCATTGATCCACAGGAGCAATTCTGGTCAGGGTGGCATTCAGGGCCTTTCCTCTGCTGCAGTGAGCCCGGGTAGCATTTGGGAGAGGTGGAGATCAGAGGCTTCTGGTCTCCGGCATAGAACAAGTTCCATATGAATATTCTGGAGCTTCAGACGATCAGTTTAACCCTAAAATAGTTCCTGCTGTCCATCAAAGGGAGGCTGGTGTATTTCCTCATGGCAACACGCCTGCCATCTGATACTACAATAAGCAATGTGGTGGGAGCCCTGGATCTTGGTTCAGGAGGCTCGAAGCTTCTTGTTTTGGCTGGACCTGTAGAACATCTTCCTGGTCTCCAGGGACCTGGTGGGTGCCATTGCCAGAGCAGACAAAATTAGCAGGCATCGTCTGTCATACCACAAGTGTTGCCTCCATCCTGAGGTGGCGCAGTGCGTTTTCGAGTAGTAGGGCACGCCCTCGTTAGATTTTCACCCCTTCCTCTATTTTCACCCCTTCCTCTAGTTCTGACGGAATTCAAGATGTCAAGGCCCAAGTCACCCTTATCCCACTGGAATAGGCCAATTTCAGAGAGAGGGTCAACCTCAGAGAATGTTTGAAATTAATTGCGAAGGAGGCACATCTAACGCAGGAGTCCAATGCCCTGGGTAATGCCTTACTAATATGCTCTGGTGAAAGGTAAGCCTTGTGCTGGATATACCATTGTAGAAGTTTCAGTTGACCATTGCAGGAGACTTTGTGCTGTAATTCTGGTGCCCGAAACCATCCTTCTCATCAAGAGCACTGCCAAATTCGCCCACCCATGGTTCCTGTGTGACCTGTAGGTGAACTTTTGTGTATTTAATCAAAGCCTTATTGAGCCAAGGGTCAAGCCTGCTACCCATGCCTATGGTGTGTAAGGAGTTCATCAGTTTGCATGGGTGAGTAAGCATCTGTTATGGACCAAATTCATCTGAGGGCTTTCCATATCCGGCAATAAGTAAGAAACTGGCCCACATGGAGGCCACAGTCCTCCACCAGATCAGGTAACTGCGAAAGGTGCCAATCCTGAAATAGATCGACCAGTGTTATTATGTTAGTCCATTACAGAGATAACTTGCGATTCGCCAAATGTCCTACCGCCTTGGGTAAACCCAGGAGTGGTATCGCAGGGGAGTATGGAGCGACTAACATAATAATCAAAAGGATTCTAGCCAGGAAGTGTGACGCTCATGAGACAAGGCCGAGAGGGTCTGTACAAAAAGGGACGCCTGGGACTGACAGCACAAAAATGCCTCCAAGGGTGAGAGGTGTTGCAAATGTGCACTTCTTGTCTAGTGAGTGCCCTGCCATCCAGAGAGCCAACCACTGAGGCGGGGCATCCAAATAATATTCAAAGTTGAAAGCACCCACCCCACTGTGCTCCAGTGGAAGGTGCAGCTTGAACAAATCAATGAGCAACGGGATCCATGCCATATAAAGTCTCTGAGGAGCCAGCTAAAGCTCAGAAAAATTCTGTGCAAGAAACATTGAAAGATTCACAAAGTGATATAAGAGGCTAGGAAGCATCACCATGTGCCCATGACAGCACAAGCGTTCTCCAGAATACAACTTTCGCACAGAGGGATGCAGCCGCTGGAGTCCGCTTTCTGTCTAAAAGGCTAGAGTCCGAGAGAAAGATGCAGATCCCCAGGTAGCAGAAGTAGTCCCCTTCCCAATAAATTTTTTGTCTCCAGGGTAATATGTCAGGAGGGTCCGCAGGATTGAGTGGGAACAAACTGGACTTGTTGCAGCTGACTCTAAAATCTGACACCGCACCAAACTTCGCTAGGAGGAGGTCGATGTGAGAATGGTCAAATGCAAAGTCATCGAGGTACTTAATACATCATCCCTGCACGATATAATGTGGAGCCTGTCTGGAGGGAGATACCCCATGTTCCTCCACTCATTGTGCTTCCAGGTTACTGCTAGGGGCTTCATGGCAAGTGCAAACAGGAGAGGGGATAACCCTGTCTGGTGACCCTTCGCACTGAAAAAGTGCAGCTATATACTCCAGGGAATGGATTGAAATCATGAATATTCGTATCCTGAGAGCTCCAAATCCCAAACCGTACAGAACAAGGAAAAGGTAGTCGCAGTGGAGTGTGGCGAATGCTTTTCCAGGTCTAGCACAAGGGCACTTAACATGGGGTAAGTGCGGTGCACCGTTTCCATAATTATATACAACCTTCTAATGTTCAAGGAGGTGTTCCTTCCCGGTACAAATCAATTCTGGTCAGCATGTACTAGGTATGGAATCACCCGTTGGATTCTAGTAGCCAGAATTTTACTGAGGATCCTGTAGTTCAGATTCATAATGGCAAGGGGACGAAAGGAGGCAGGGCCAGTAGGGTGGGAAGGCATGATTGATTTTGATTTTATTGTATTAATGCCTGGATGAGTATTTAGTCAAAGCAAATAAAACTAAACCTTGATTTTGTTGTGTAGCATTTTAGAATCCAAGCGTAATTTACCGATTCATGGCCTTATATACGTACAATTCACATTGCCCTTATATAGGCATGGAAATCATGCCCATGTTTAGACATAGCCCATGCAGTCCAAATACAGGCATGGCTGCTTCCACTTGTTCTTAAAAGCCACAAAGATTACTTGGAAAACTCCGCTTCAGTAGTCAGGGACATCTCCTTGCTTGAATATTGATTTGTCCAAGAAATCATGGAGTTTTCAAAGAACTACCATTCCCTTGGGATTCTTTGGTGACGTTATAATGTCCGACTTTACTTCAAACTAGGCACCTTCAAGGTATAAATATGCCTACACTTGCCCTAGCGAACACACGGTGTTTCGGAGCAGCTCGACTATCTACTTGCCTGACGCAGCTCGCTACAGCAAGTGCCGAAAGAAGCCGACCCTCCAGCTGACGCACTGACAGAGAGGCTGCCTTTCTCTCGCTGAGAATCCAGCTCCAGTGTTTCCAAGCTCCCCTCGCGGGGTGTTGGGAAATTGAGTCCCGAGACAAGAGATACCAGATCTCCTTCATTCTAAAACCAAGGTACTGATTAGACCCTAAGAGAAATCTTGGATAGATTATTGGCAAAGAAACTAAACCTATGCTACACCATACTTACTTCTTTCCTCGTACTAGACCTAGGTTAGGTACATTGGGGGAGGCGTGTTTTAGAAGCACCAGTTGAGTACTTTTAGCTTTTGTTATTTATGTATGTATTTTATGGCTTAGAAACCATACCATGCTTTTACAGTATTATTTTACAATACTCTTCTTGCTGTACGCATTCTACTTTACAGCCAGTATTATAATTGTAGCAGTTCATTTCTTTTGCATGAGAAAGAAGACTGTTCAATAAATCCTTATATTGAAAACGCCCGTCTCTCTATTTCTCTATACCTCTGATGAAACGAAGCATGCATGATTGACTGAGTAAAATATCTATCTATTGTGTCCACGACTGAAGATACGTTTTATCTTGGGGAAACAAAGTTGTCATGTTTATGCGGTTGTCGGAAACTAATACCTTCTTGTTTATTCGAGAACGTTTCTAGTGACCTCTGAGGTAGCTGGCACTCACAATTAAGTCTAATATATTCGATAGAGACCTAGTCGACCTCAGTCCTACGTCAAATCTATAGGATATATTATTTCAATGCACAGAGCCTATTGGGAATATAGGAACTACACTACAATTTGTGCGACTGCTCTCCTACCAAACGTGGTAACCATGCCCAATGACCAGTGGTTTGAACCTGGAATTGAAGCACCCAGCACTACGGCCTACAACCGTTTTCAACCGGTTCCTGGTGTAATGTTAGGCGGTTAGTGATGTTGGGTCTGTACAGTTGGAACACTGTTGTTCACTTGTTAACTCTGCATCTAAATTTTATGTAAGGGTTCGCTTTAAAGACTTGGTCAGCATCAATGTATCTAGTACACCTACCCGTTGCCTAGAGAAAACCTTAATGGCTCACCGACTCAAGTGAGTTGTATATCGAATTAGCGTGCAGTAAAATTGATACCCTTGAAAAATTTGTGGCAAATGACAGTAGCTACGTAAAATACTGACTAATATTCGCTGACTTAACCAAGACCCCCTGAGTGAAGGTCACACCCTTGTTTGTGTTATTGGGGGAGGTCGAGAAAGGGATATCTGATGGGTTTCATTGGTGCTAGCAGTGTTTTTGGTTTGAAGTTTCAAATTAGTACTGAAATATCTTGTGCTGGGAGGAGTTTTATTGTGTTTGCTGCTGAGCCTGACATGTTAGTACATGGTGTTATTGCTATTTGTAAAGATTTTCTAGATGCACGGATTTTGTATATTTGAATATGTAGCTGGCGTTCTGTTTGTGGTATTTGCTTTAGAAGACTGACGTGATGCCATTCTTGCCGGAGGCTGGTGTTGAATTAAAAAGATTTTATAGCGTCTGCAGTTTTTGGCGTTGAGGTTAAAGCGCAATGCTGTGTCTTGCGAATTATAAAAATTAGGTTAATTTGGGGTTAAACCACCTCGTTGTCTTTCTGTGTTGGCTGTGTGTAGGTTCTGTGACACGTCTCACGTTTTTGTGACCTTGTGAAGTGCTATAAGTTATGTAGACAGTTTAATGTGCAAGTTGTGATTTTACTACAGTGACCATTGTGGCGTTTGGCATTACGTATGTAGCTTCAGATAGTAGAATTTAACTCTACGGCCTTTGGGTGTAGTGTTATTCTTAGCCATAGTGATTATTTTGCATCTGCTTGTCCCAAGTGGTGTGTTGGTGGGGAGGAGTTGAGTGGGTATACTGGAGCATTTGAGAAGTACCTCCTCCTACCCCCTCGTCTCCTTCATAAGTGTCCACTTCTCATTTTGTCTTATTTAGGCATTTGTTCTCTTTTTAGGGTAGGATAACTTGACTGACTTATTCAATTTTTGGTCTGAGTCTCAAAGTGCCCTGGCTTTGAAGTTTTTCAGCGAACTAAGTTCCAGGAACTATGACTTTACACATGAGTCGGGTCTGTTCTGTTTGTTGCTATCTGGTTATTTAGTGGGGGTGTTTTTTTTTCTTTGGTTTTTTTTTGCATGTTCCATCAAGCTTTGTCGGTGGTGAAGTCGATATGCTTTTAGGGCTAGTCCCAAATTTTGGAAGTGTGTACGGAAAGGGAAATAATGCCCTTGTGCGCTGGACGAGTAGTAAGCAGATAGACCAACATGATAGTAAAGTGTGCACTGGGGGTATATCATTACTTTACTTGTTTGAGACCAGGGCACAATTTCTGGATTAATTGGTATTTGGTGCAGTCTCTTGTAGACAGTATGGTGACCAACTGGAAATCAGTAGAGCGTATGTAGTGTAAATGATGTTTATCCTCTTGTAGTGTCCTAAATCAGTCTGTCCACTAACTTAAAAAAAAAAATCAAGCACTGAAGCTCCTGTAGAGACTCTTGGTTAGGTCGAGGTTTGGTATGGGAACAAGACTAGCAGGATAGCAGATTTTTAGGTCGAGCCTAGAGCAGCGCATGCGCTGCTTGCTCGACATTTAGTAAGGGGTTAAAAAATTGCCATGGCCGGCCTAAAGCTTGAGTGCATGTGCTCGGGCGTGCGCTTTGCTTGCCTCTCTCCGCGCTTCAATTCCCTCTCCCCTTGCCTGCCTCTCTCTGTGCTTCCAATTCGACCATAGATGCTGGCCTCCATTTCCCCCCCACCTCTCTATACTGCAGCAGGCAGCGCGATCACTTTCATTAGTTTCACTTTCGTGCCGTTCATCAGTTTCACTTTTGCGGCCAATGCTGGTTATGTTTTGTTGCTTAGTTTGATCACAGGAGTCTATTCTTCTCACAATACAAAAAAACATGTTTAGCCTTTTGGTTAATTGTTGGATGGAGATCCGCGGCATTGCCTGAACAGAATAATCCTGAGAAAAGGGGGACTATTGGTACCAAATATTTTAAATGAAGGTGTCTTTATTTAAACAGACATATTCTCAATTTATGTGCGAAAAACGTATGAAGAGTTAGTGCAAACAAATGCTCCCAGCGCATGCACTGTGAATGAAAGGAGTGCCTCATTAACTATCGGAGTCTTGAATGATGTAAGAGCCTAAATCGCTATCTGTGATTTTATAGAAACGCCTGTAGGAATCGTGCTATTTTACCATGTTTAAAGTACCCGACTAATTTCCATGTCTGTTGTTCCATCCGTCTGTGTATCTGCCTACCTGCCTACATTTATTTCAGTCACATAACCATCCATACATCCGTTTGTCTATCTAATCTGCTACTGTATCGTTCTCTGTGCAGATGCTATGATCACGTTATCACCAGCCTGTTGTGTTTATCAATCATATGTCATTTGTACCACACAAAATATATATATATATATATTCACTGAAAAAAACATAGGTTTCACACCAGTTATAGTTGGGTGGAAATTTTACTCGCATAAAACCATTGAAATTCCCACGATATAGTTAGTTGGACTCACTATAACTTGCGCGTGCAATGCACTGCTGATGACATCACATATTACATCACTCATGACATGGTCAGTGACATCACTCATGACATCACTGATGACATCTCAAATGAAATCACTGATGACAACTTCCTTGTGACAAAGTGGCAGACCTCCTATCAGCATAAAATAACCTTTGACACACACATTCAAAAATAGAAACTAACATTTTCTTAAAAAAGGAGAAACCAATACCAATTACAACAACTTATTAGGTAATTCCAACATCTACATACACATCCGCTCATTCACCAACAGTTCTATATAGTCACTCATGCATGTACTTACTCATCATATGTACTCATACACCTATACATCCTGTTACACACTAATACTCATCCATATAGTTGTTCACACACAAATTCACACATGCAAATAAACTATCAAAAAACCATTTACTTGATTATACTGCTATATGCACACCACTACACATATTTCTACAGAAACTGAAACATATTTACTCTCTTAAACACTCAATTATAAAAACACATACTCACTAACCCACCCATACACACAATCATCCACCCATACAGTCTTGCACACATGCTGTCTTCAAAATACATACAAATAGTGAGTCACTCATTCATGCATCTGTGCTCTAAGTAATATCCCCCACCGAACCATACAGACACTGATACTGATACTGATACTCAAGAAAACAACTAATAACCCATATACACACTCATGTAGCTACTCACCAACCCATGCAGCCACTTATACACAAAGTGAGACACAGATATTTAAATATTTAAACATTACTCGCTAATATATGTATTCACTAAGATACATTTAATAAGTCACTTAACCAATCAATTTTACACAAAAAAACATCCATTTAGACATTTATTTACCCATTTATTCTTCCATCAACCTTTAGATATACATATATAAAAAATATTTATTTTTCAGAAAGATACACATTCACTGGATGATATCATCAGTGATGTCATGAGTGATGTCACTGACCATGTCATGAGTGATGTAATATGTGATGTCATCAGCAGTGCATTGCACGCGAAAGTTATAGTGAGTCCAACTAACTATAACGTGGGAATTTCAATGGTTTTATGCGAGTAAAATTTCCACCTAACTAGAACTGGTGTGAAACCTATGGTTTTTTCAGTGAATTTAATAGGTTTTTTAAATGCTAATTCCTAACTATAACTGGTGTGAAACCTATGGTTTTTTCAGTGAATATATATATATATATATATATATATATATATATATATATATATATATATATATATATATATATATATATATATATATATATATATATATTTATTTCTATGGCAAAATGAAACCCCTCATTTTGTTCCTTTTCAAATTAAATGTATTAAGTGTTACCACTTTATTCCAATCAAGATGACTTCAGGTGTGCCATACTTTTGTCATAAGTAAGACTGTTAGCGCTCTAGTTGTTCTTTAGAACACTCTGGGACATTCTGTCATTGGGCTATAGTTGGGCTACTTCTGGCTGATATTTGGGCTACATTTGGGCTCTTTTGTCTCTGGTGGCCATCTTGGGAGACTGCATATCAGAATGTTTTAATGAAATATAAGCGGATTTGAGAAGTCACTCAAAATGTGCCCTAATTTTTCTTTCTTCAGCACTAATCAATATTTCTATGGCAAAATGAACCCCCTCATTTTGTTCCTAATTTGTTAGAACATTCTGCCCTCTAGTGGCATGACATTATCACAGTGTTGTACATGTTAATCTACATATTTTAATGATGTAAATATGTACATAGTGGAGAAGTGTGGCTCACTGGTTAGAGGAGGTAGAACCTGATGCAGAGGTCAGACCCGGGACCAGGGTTCAATTCCCGACGCGGCAGGGTCTTGAGCTCAAAAATGTCCACGGACGCGATAATTCTCGCCTCGGTGCCTACTCGAATCATGGGTTCACACTCTGCAACTCTGGGCAACAGCTTGCTTAATCTCCACTACGGCCCACCGCGATGGGATGCCTGGTCTTCACCTTGGGGATGCCCAGTAGGGGTTATCTCGCAGGGAAAGCCAGGACGGGTTCCCAAAGCAAGCGCTAAGAGACCTGTCTGTGATTTGGCGCTATATAAATCGAAATTAACATAACATAGTGTGTGTCTGCATGCATACATGTAGACTTATACAGTGCAAACTTAACCACAAAACAACACACCGCTGTAATCATACAGAGGAGACATATTAATGTGAATACACTTATTTTTGTATGTTTAAAGCAATGAGTGAACCTACAAACACAAGCATACTGTGAATATTTATTTTAAAAAAAATACTCATATAGGCTAATACTAAGTGCATGTACATTGGCATGCTGAAACACAAATGAAGGCATGCTTAAGCTGCTTAAGGAAGTCGTATATCTTACCGCCCCAGGTACATCTCAATAGTGTTATATTAAAGGCGTGCTCCTTACACCGTTATGTGCAGTCGGGAGATGTGTTTCTGTCTCTGCTCACCAAACGCTGCCCCCTAGCGGCCAGTTATCAGCGGTTTCACTTCTACTTTGCCACCAATGAAGACATTTCATCAATGGACACCAAGTCCTGTCAAAATCACCAAATGTCAAACTATGGCTCAAAGGAACAAGCATTGGCATAGCCAATAACTCTTGCCTTTGGGACCATATAAGTGTTTAGCCATGCAACAGTTGATGTTGTTGCACCAAGGATATTGTGCTGCATAACTAAATACTTATAAGGTCCCAAAAGCGAGACCAATTGGCTATGCCAATGCTTGTTCACTTGGCTTCCATGTAGATGCCATGGTTCTGCATCATCGTTGAGAGCAGGTGGGCATGGTATTCTGTAGCTGAATGGAGAGAGTTTCAGTGAATGTTACTCAAAACAGCATCTCCTGTTTTGTGCGAGTTTGATATGAGGATGTTTTGAGACCTTTCCTGGGTGTCCTTCTGTGACAACCTCTTGTGCAAGTTTTCTTTAATAGATTTTAATGATTTGTGTGTTAATATAATGTAGTATTCTAAAGTCGAGGGCACAGCTTAAAATAAGTGGGGCTAGGTAGGACTTGATACCCTGAAAGACCTTATCCAACGAAGGCAGTGCTTTGTTCACCCCACTTGCTGCAAGGGTTTCATTTATATTGCATAATTGATGGTGTGGAAATCTACTGAAAGGTCCATGAAGAGTACTGTTGTGCATGATTTGCTGTCTTCTTGTTACTTGATGTTTTTTTTACAGCTAGATTTTTCTGCCAAATCTGTGCCACTTGTGATTTGATTTGATTAAAAGACTTGTAGAGCGCGCAAATGCCCTCGGGCGTCTTGGTGCTGGGTCGAACAAAAAGAGTCTGATCTGGTTACGCCAGGACGGCCGAGTAAAGTCAGAAACCAATCATGAGTTAGCCAAATTCAGTGTTAACCATATAAAAGTTTTCTAATAGCTTAGCAGGTAGGGGGTTGTCTGGCCAATCGCTCACACTGTACATGTACTGATCCTGAGCTCTGTCAGCCGCTTCACCAATCATTTACCCTGCAGGAGCATCACATTTCAGAAAATTCTAATACATACACGTACAAATGCCGCAGGTTGCAGTGAACCTGGCAACAGCGCCTGTTGATATAAATTAGAACTCCATTGCTGATTGAAAGTGCCGAAGATGGAGGGAAACTGGCGGCTGGCTAGATCTAGGGTTCAAGAGGAATGCTTACATGGTGCTGCAAAGCTGTTGTCACCCGGAGCTCTGATGTGGAGTGGCCAAGTCACCTAGGTAACCTGGACATTACATGCACAACTCTATTTGATATACATTATATTAAACAGAATATTCAAACTTAGTACATTCTTTCAAAAACATTGTTTTACTTTCATCTTACAATTTATATTTTCATTGCACAGTTTGCATTTCTAACAAACCAAAATTCAATTTGTGTACCGAAATATGAAGTTATCAAAAACAAAAGACAATTTCTAAACCAGTAACTGTGCCCAATGCATTTCGAGACTCAAAGGTCTCTTCGTCAAGGGAAAACCTGTAAATGGAAAGGGAAAAAAATCAGTAGATGTGCAACTAATACAGATTTGTCTTGCTATTGTATGTGGCTAGTAAATCTCAATGTCTGTTTCAACTACACACCCGAGGGGATAACCATCTGTGGCATGCTACACAAGCATACTTGCATCCGATAGGATCATCTGAATGAATCAACAGCGACCCTGGTGCTACAAAGATGGCAAACAATTTGCTATGTTATCCGAAAAACATAACAGTACATCCATTTCTTGGAAACTCAGAACAAGCCCAATACCTGCAGTTGACCGAATGGAACAGCAGATTTTCCTCAAACTGCTTCAATATATTGTGACACCTCTGCAGTGCTATAATGAGTCGAGAATAACCATATTAAATCCATTCTCTACTCCTTATACTGACGAAAAGACATACGCGATCTCATCATAGACAGCTAGTCATACCTTAAAGGAATCACGTTAAAGACCTTACCTTTTTTATGGTCCGATAATAGTAGCCATGGGGAGTGATCTTGAGGCTTAAAAGACATATATACATGTAGCCCGTTACGCTAACTCCAAAAACGGGAGTCATCGGCATATGGATTTACGCTCAAAGTTCTCAGTGACTCACCTTAAGTAAAAATAATTGTTACATTGCCTCTAGGAAACCACTGAATTTAATGGGGTCCGCTGCCTAAAAACATGAGATATGGTATCTATACAGGCTCAGATAAGATGCCTAATGCCTAATGATTTGACGGTTCAACACTGAAAATGTAATGTACTATTTGTCCTTTTTGTGAATCATAAGATCGCTTTATCCCCGCAAATACCTAAATTCACTCTTCGCTTTACTCTTGATAATACAGTGATAATACAGTGACGTACTAAGAATCAGTCAGAAATATAATATTAATGATTACCATCGATAGTGAGGCGCCTTTCTTTCAGACCTATAATACTGCGAGCCACTCGAAACTTCGTTTTAAATAATAGCAGACTCACTCTGACCTCTGCTCCAGGTAAAACTCAGACTTGCAAACTAAGGCGTCTCTTTATAATGCTGATGTTGGTACTTTTTGCTAATTCAGATCTATTCCAAAATGTATTCTTAATGCTACCTATAGTACCAGATAGCTTCTGTTGATAATATCCAGAGTAACTCCAAGCCTTGCACTGATTAATAAACTCGCTCATAACTCTGCTCCTTCTAATACCCAGTGTAACGGTAATTCAGCAGTGAAGGCAAAGCAGGGATTTTAATGGTTCACTTCTAATAAGGGCCCAAGCTTCTTGCTGAACCGTGTTTTAGGAAATATTTTTCTTACTTTCTGTAACCATATTTTATAGAAACACAATGGTATAGTACTTTCACGTCCGCCACAGTTGTTACGACCGTGTCTACCCATGATCTGGAACCAAATGTTCCTTAAGGATTGTAGGCACGAACACCTGCACAGTAGTCTGACTCTCCTTTCCGCTTAAGCACAGCTACGTATTTGCATTGATACAAATGATCACGCACCCCAAACATGTCTCACGTAGACCGCTCTACACTCCAACACCTCTCCACTGAAACCTGCGTATAAGCTTTAGCATGCTATCTCTTACTCCTTTTTGCACCGTTATATCCTGAGATGTAGCATATATAACATGAGTAGAGCACAACGCCAAAAACATTCCCACGTTGGCCAAAGTACAAACCCACACGTTGCCAGTCAATTGCATTTGCTAAAAATGCATTCCATTGCAACATCCCTGAATTTGTACTTCTAAATCTAAAGAGTATAAGATTTTCTTTCTCGTAGTTTTCAGGGATTTAATCCGACTGGATGGAAGGAGTTGTAGACTAAAATGCGAGTCCAAGTGAATGGTATGGTTGTAAATTAATTTACATACTGCACAAATGGTAAAATACCCTAATAGGGTAGAACATAACAAACAAGGAATTATAACATAGTATGAGCTAGCTTGACATACACTAAAAACAGAGCTTCTAAGACAAACACTTTCTTAAAAATTACTACTCCTTTGTTCGAGCATCTGGATCTTCAAACAATTAACAATGTAAGCATCGATCTAAATGATAAAAGAATAAGTACCAATTTTCAAGAAAGAAATTCTGGCCTTTTCTGCTTAAATTACAATTATAATTTACATTTTGGTTATTTCTTGGGGAAAAAACACTTGAAAAGCAACCTTATTGTTCATTCTCCTTCTGAACTCGTTCTAGTTTATCTGGATGCGCTGCAGCACCTACTGCGTGCCCAGTGCCTGCCCTCTGCGCTCGAGTGAATACAGTTCAGTATATTGTTGGTGTTAGGCCGGTTTGACAGCACTGCCCAGAGCCACAAGTCCCCTGCAGCAGCGCAGGCTTTCTTTAGGCTGGCTGCTGTCGGCGTGACGAAAACCTGTTCGGCAGGTTAGTGGCCTTTAGATTCCTTGCTGAAAAGCTTGGCCTCTCAGCAGAGACTGCCCAAAAAGTTGCCATTTTGTTGAGCGCTAATGTAAATACATAATCTACAGTGACACCGCGCTAAATGGGAAAGAGAAGTTTAACATGTACCGCCTTTCCCATATCCTCGGGCAGCCAGCCACGTTTCATACTTCTTAATCCAAAGACCTGGTCTTTGCATAAAGTGACTTCAGAATTGCTGATGGCACCTCGACGAGCAGTGTTACAAATAGCATGGGGTTCCACAGAAAGTAGGGGTCTTAAGTAGGAACCATAGTAGAGATCCATGCACAGCATAAGTGACCCATGCACAGCATAAGTGAATATTTGATTGTATCTAACTTTGTGCTCTCTAGGTACGCAATAGGGATGGACGTAACTCGCAGAATTTCACTCCATGGTATTTTGTGGAATTAAGTAAAAATTCACCAAGATTCCACAAAGTTTCGCCAGCAGGCAGAACTATGCACTTGGTGCTGCGATTTCGCGCCGGTAGTGTGTTCCGTACTGAAAAACTAGAACGAATCACGAATGGTGGCAAGCAGTATGCAAGAATGCGCGGCTATTCGAGTTGATTTTGCTGCCGCTAAAAGTAGGAAATCTGCGCAAGAAGCTTTCCTCTGACCGCCAACGCCAAATCTCGCTTGCATTTCTAGATCTCGTCGGCAAAAAAATTCCACTCCGTGGCAATTGGCGGAATTTGGCTGGAATTTTGCGTTACAAGAGCAACGCAAACCCGAATGAAGTGTTCCGCCCGGGATTAGCACACAGGCTTCAGGCCCTTGTGCCATCGGTCAACTGTCCACTTGCGTCACTGGCTTTTTGATTTGCAGATATTTTTTTATAATGTTTTTATTTTGTGTGTGTGTGTAGTCCAGACTTTAAACAGGAGCTGTTAGGGCAGTGCCCGAGTAATGCTGCTTATACACTTGATACCCAGGCTAGCCAATAACTGAATACAATCTTGGGTGCTCTTTGCTGTGAGTACAGGCCCTCTAGGAGCGTAGTCTTGGCTCTTGTTCTCAGCTCACATGCTGCTAGCACGCATTTCTCTCTCTCTGCCCTGGGCATCAGCACTTCTAAAAATAAGTTTAACAGAAGGAGCCTCGCTCTCGTGTGTGTTGGGGTGACTCCTACCCGCTGTCGTGCTTAGCCGGTTATGACCACTCTTGCTTTATCTGCTTCCTGTTGGTCTTCCTGGCGTGTTCAGACAATAACAGGAGCTCCTCCGAGGGCCTCTTCATTCTCTAGAATTCTAAAGTGCTTGTTACTATAAAGCCCACCGCGTTTAGAGCTAAGTGAATGGCAACGGTTGGAGGCTGTGTCATTCCTAAGTAGACGTACACAGGCGTCACTGTCCTTCGGGGCTTTCAAACTATGTGCGACCACTCCACGGAAAAGGGTGAAAAGTTACTTGTAAATATGTGGCCTTTAACACACTTGAATTATTGTTCTCCTCGCCGCATCCGCATTGCCGAGATCCGAGGGTGCGTATTCTAGTACTGAGGGTTGCAATGGAGACACTAAATAATGTGCCTGTACCTAGCATAGTACTCACATTAGTGAAGTGCCTACTTACTAATCTTGGCTATTGTGCCTGGGCAAGGTATCCTGCGCTGTGACTGAGTGTGGCACCCCTTGCTCCCCAGTTTCATCTTGTAATGTGGTCTGTGCAGTACATGTCCAGGCTCTTGCATGCAGCAGAGCAGCCATTTGTTGACATAATAGCCCTCATGATGGCTGGTAGTGTAGACCCCTGCTGTGGAATTTTTTTTTATATAGTAAATCCACCTAATTTAGAACATGTTCTTTTCCAACACGAAGGAGCCTTGGTGCCGAATAATGACACAAAACGGGCTTAACAATTTTTTGTGTGCCTGCTGTGCCGCTTGTGGTGCAGCATGTCTGAGACTAAGCACAGACTGCACAATTATTCCGCTTTGCCACAGGCAAGGTTTGGAAGGAAGCTGCACAGGCATGTCTGTCTTCTCCATCACACACTGAAGTAGCGTTGTAACTGCAGCATGGGCGTGCCATTTCCATGACTCCGTTTTTAGCGGTGCAGATTAAGGTAAATTATTTTGTTTGACACTACACCTACGTCCTAAGAGTCTGTTGGCATGCTTTGAAAAGTCTGTTAATGTGCACCTCAGGCTCTCATCTTTCAGGCCGCTTTATTTAGAGACCGATAAAAACATATCTGTGGTGGCAGGAGGGTTGCCTGGTCGTCTATGCAATTAGTGCAAAACAAATCTGCATTTAACACATTTTTAAATCAAATTATTTATTTAAAAGGTGCACCAAAAATCAGAAAAGCCTCAAACTGTTTATTTCACGGGTTATAAATCACCCTTAATGTGATGGACATATTGGAAGATTTTATTAGAATGCTTCAAACGAATTTCCTGAGTACCTTTTAATGGCATGAGTGTAGTGCATACGTGGAATTGCATTGATAGATTTTGCCAGCCTTGAAGGGTAAGCTTAAGGCACAGGATGGACGTCAGAAGATGGTCCTGAACACAAGAGTTACCATTCTGCAATCCCAAATTACTTTTGCGATGTACCAATACCCCCTCCGTTAAGCTGTTTATAGTCTCTGTTGCCTCCATGCATCGCTGTAGTCCGAATCCCTCCAATCCGGCGGATCACATTTAATCTACTTCTGACATCCTCACCTCCTTTTTAGGTGAAGCCTGCAACCTTGCATGCTTGTTTACAAAAAGGAGTAGTGAGTTAACAATGGGGTATACCCTAAGAACTCTCTGACCTGGGTCAGTGAACATAAGTACGTATGAAGTGGTCAGGTTCTATGAATTTTTGGTCAGGAATTAATCATAAATTACTTTTTTCAAAACGGAATTATTTAACATGAAGTCCCAAGGTGTAGTACACAAAACACATTTATTTCAACGTTGTTGTAGTGTTATGATTAACACGAAAGCATTAGAAAACATAAAAACTGCCTTTCTGCATTTTTGCTGTGACCTGGTTGGAGTTGGGAGCTTGGAGTTTGCCATCAGCCATCAACCCACTTCTTGCGGAACCCGCTCCGCGGGTCCCGCTGCGCTTGGAGTGCTGCCTGCCATTGTTTACAGAGGGACGCTGAGGGAAGGATATTGGTAGGGGCTGCGAGCGCGCGCTGCACTGGGACTACATATCCCAGGAGCGCCCGCCTGCCTGCCTGACTTGCTACACCTGGGCCGCTCTCCCCGACCCCTCCCCCCTCTCACCGAGCATTTATCAGCTGTTCTTTGGATCTGGCGAGTGGGACGCCTTTCTGCATTTTTGCTGTGACCTGGTTGGAGTTGGGAGCTTGGAGTTTGCCATCAGCCATCAACCCACTTCTTGCGGAACCCGCTCCGCGGGTCCCGCTGCGCTTGGAGTGCTGCCTGCCATTGTTTACAGAGGGACGCTGAGGGAAGGATATTGGTAGGGGCTGCGAGCGCGCGCGCTGCACTGGGACTACATATCCCAGGAGCGCCCGCCTGCCTGCCTGACTTGCTACACCTGGGCCGCTCTCCCCGACCCCTCCCCCCTCTCACCGAGCATTTATCAGCTGTTCTTTGGATCTGGCGAGTGGGACGCCTTTCTGCATTTTTGCTGTGACCTGGTTGGAGTTGGGAGCTTGGAGTTTGCCATCAGCCATCAACCCACTTCTTGCGGAACCCGCTCCGCGGGTCCCGCTGCGCTTGGAGTGCTGCCTGCCATTGTTTACAGAGGGACGCTGAGGGAAGGATATTGGTAGGGGCTGCGAGCGCGCGCGCTGCACTGGGACTACATATCCCAGGAGCGCCCGCCTGCCTGCCTGACTTGCTACACCTGGGCCGCTCTCCCCGACCCCTCCCCCCTTCTCACCTATTCGTGCATATATTACGGGCCCTGCTCTTCCGCTGCGCGGGAGCGCGCGGGAGGGCGCCGGGAGGGCGCCGGGAGAAGCCCGGGACAAGGGCGGGACCGTCTGTGGCCGTCAGGGGCCGAAGGAGGCCGGGCTGGGCCACCCCACTGACGAGTAGGACTTGAGATCTGTTTCCTGTAATCTGTTATTCTTGGGACTACATTGATTCATTATATTGTGTGCCCCACTGTGTTAATGAACTCGTAAATCTTACCAATAATGTCTCACATGTTAAATACCACCAGCTTACCACCTCCCCATTCTGAGGGTGGTACGACCATTCTAGGCCCCTTGGACAAATTCTTTTTCAATCGTCCCAACCAAGATATAGACAAAGAGATCTCACTGGCAGAGAAACGTGCAGACCGTAGGCTGTCCATTGAGCTTCTTAAAAGCTCCATGGAAAAACGGTTGCCGCAAGCTTATCCGGCGTTGGTAACCCCTCTGTCCTCTATAACTTTGCCTGGGGTGATTGAAATACAAAACACTTCTCCCTCTACTTTGGAGATTGAGGACGGCCCACTACAAAGATTGGACAATGCCACTCTGTCCACATCTTTACCTTTAGACCCCATTGTTCATTCTTCTACAGTGAAAACCATAATTAAAACTAGTATGTCAGGCCCAAAACCATGTGTAAAAAGGAAAAGGATTACTGCCCCAAGGAAATCCAATCCTTCCAAACCCCCTAACAAGGTAAGAAAAGTGGTAAAAAATCCTTTATTTACACAAAAGGCACACAACGGGGTAAGTGGAAGTGGCGACTTACCAAATGAGGGGGACAATGTAGTTATAGAGAGTTCTAATCCACCATTTAGTGACCCCCAGGGGAACGGGTTGGCTGCGAACATTCCTCCAATAGACTCATTGATACCTGAGTTAGAGAAATTACTAAGGTTGTTTTTGACACCCATTGAGGCCAAAGTAAATAAGTTAATGGATCGACTAGACCACTTTGAGCAGGCTACCCTGGATAATTTTTTCCATACTAAGTCACTAATTAAATTACAGCCCAAGATAACTGAGTCTAGTAGGGCTGAGGAAATTTCAGAAAAAGCACAAAATCTGCCTGTTGTTGTAACACTCCCCCAAGCAGGCTGCACTATAAGTAAGACCCAGGCAAAGGGACCAAGCCAACCGCTTATTCCACCAGAGCAGGTCTGTCCGAGCACTAGTGCAAGGGAAAAAGCATCTAAGGTCCAACACCCTATGGTAAAGGACAAGAATAAGACGGGCCCACAAAACAGCAACACCGTTGCAAGTAACCATCAGCCAATGCCAAGTATTTCCAATCCCGACACAAATATCGGAGCAGAGGGCCTTAATGGCCCCTGGACAACTAAAGCTCTATCCACAAACCCTCAGCAAAAATCAAATATCCCTAACCCTTGTCCTAGTGCCCCGGTTAATAGACCACCACCGACTTATTTGGAGAAACAACCCGAAAGATTCCTCCTGTGAATCTTACCCCGGATTCCCACCCTTTCGTGGCGGTTCTCACTAATGTTCCACCTCTTTTAGTCGGTCAAAGAGAAAACTTCCAGATGCTCAAAAATAAAGTAATGCACTGGTTGAAGGAAAATAGACCACTCCCGGGGGGGCTGGACGGGTTGATAATAGGGGCAAGGAGGATCGACTGGATTGGGTACACCAGTAAAAACTTGGGGGGTGACTGTATTATCATCAATTTTCAAGACCCCAGGGTGGCTGGTTGGATTACAAGGCAGGGTTGGGGTACAAGTAGTGGTGGAATTGGTATCGTGGATCTTTCTTTTTTCTACCCAAGACAAACATGCTTATTAAAAGGCGGGCCCATGAATCTAAATAGTTCCACCAATCCTCCGTTGGTAATGATTGCACCCCCACCCTCTACCCTACTGAAATGGCAACCCCAAAATATTGGTTCAAATCATAATAATCTGGAAGACACTCAATGTTTGAACTGGGGATATTGACCAAAGCTTAATATAAGGGGATGCCTTCCACACCAGAAGCCAAGTTGGGTCCCCGAAACCCCGGAAATGAGTATTGATGTTGTGTTGAAGGTAACAGAAGGCGATGAAAATGTTGCATCTGTAGAGGAAAATACCGGGGATTTAATGCAAAATATGAGTGGTGAGGTGTTAATGGAACAGAATATTGTGGACAATGATCACAATTTGGGAGATGAGGATGGTGGACAATTGAGTCCCATGGGATTGCCCATTTCTGATATAATGGGTAGTGATAGCCCTGCTATGGAAAGCTTTGTATCTTGGAACATTGCAGGATTGGGGAGTAAGTTGATGTTACAATCGTGGGCCGACTTCATTAACGGGTTTGAACTGTGTTTCTTCCAGGAGACTTGGGCCTGTGATCCTATTTACCTCCAAGGCTACCTAAATTTTTCAATCCCGGCATGTCGAGGCCCTAGGGGTAGACCCAAAGGAGGCCTCACAGTCTGGATTAGACAGAGTTCCGGACTTACTGTGAAAATGTGGGACTTGGGCTGCAGAGATATTCAAATGTTACGAATTTCCTCAGTAGAGTGGGGTGTGATAGATTTATATAATGTCTATGCCAGAGGTTGCAATAATGGGAGTTCCCCCACTTTAGAGGCTCTATTTAATTTTCTGCAATCAAAGTCCCTTGGGAACAGAATAGTAATAGCTGGGGATTTAAATAGGACTTTTGAGCCTCTAGACAGTACCGAAAACCCATTAGGACAGGAAGAGGACAATCTATGGGGTGTTCCCTCCCTGAATCTTGCCCCTGTCAAACGTTGGTCTAAAGATATTCTTTCCTTAAATGCTATGTGTTTAGAATATGGGATGCGTGCCCTCAATGGTAGAACAAAGGGAGATAAGGAAGATATGTGCACATATGATAATGGTCATAATAGAAGCAGGATAGACTACGTTATTTGTAGTCTTAATCTTTGGCAGGGGGTTTGTGACATGGAAGTCAGGGACAGGATAGAAAGTGATCACAACCCCCTCTGTGTGACCCATACCTGGTGGAAGCACACTCAGCCTTATCTACATGCTAGTAATGGGTTGCTCCCAGACATGGCGAATAATATGCGTAGATTGAAATGGCCCTCGGTGTTGGCGAATGCAGCCTCCATGGATTTTATTGGGTCTGAAGTGGACAAAGCAATTCTTTCCATGGAATTAGCTAGTGCAACACTGCCAGGATCTAGGGCGATCACCGAAATCCATAACAATCTTTTCGCCACCCTAAAGCCATACTTTATGAGAACATGTAAGGGTAATCGCACAGCTTCCTCTAAACCAGCAGGGTGGTTTAACAAACAGTGCAGGGCAGCCAGGTTAACACTGGGTAATGCTATCAGAAGCAGGGACAGTGTAGCAATCAAAACTGCCAGGAAGCAATACAACACTAGCATTTTCTTGGCCAAAAAAGACTGGGATGAGAAGCATTGGGAGGAACTGAAGGAGGCCTCTGGAGCAAAGGATTCCAGGCTTTTCTGGAAGATAGTAAAGTGGGGCAGAGGCGGTACCCCAAACAAACCGGATAATAATGTTGCTGAATCCGATTGGGTGAATTACTTTAGGCCCCAATATGCTGAAACAAAGGAGTGGGGTGGTGGGGATGTAATCTTGGCTGTATTTCCTAAGGATGATTTGTTTTCCGCCAAGGAAGTTGAATCTGTAATTAGCTCCGTTCAAGGGGGTAGGGCCCCGGGATTAGACGGGATACCCTCGGACGTTTTTAAAAATGATAAAGATAGGTGGGGCAGATATGTGCTCCTATTGGGGAACGCAATTGCAAAGGGTGCGCAAGTCCCGGAACAGTGGAGGGGAGCCATCATTATACCCGTCCACAAAAAAGGAGATCGATCCCTTCCAGCTAACTACAGGCCCATAAGTTTGATTGCCACCGTCCAAAAAGTAATTGGGAAGATGGTGGTAAACAAACTTATGGACTGGGTGGATGAAAATGATTCTCTTTCCCCTTTTCAGGCAGGCTTTCGAAGGGCTACCAGTACCATCGACCAGGTGTTTCACTTCACTATGTTACGGTGGGGGACGGTTCTTCTTGGTGGGGGCAGCCTGTATGTCGCTTTTGTCGACCTGCGGGCTGCCTTCGACCTAGTCCCAAGGGGTAAGCTCTGGGCAGTGTTAAGTAAGATAGGCATTCCCGCAGAATTGCTTACTTTGGTTATGAGGTTGCACGAATGCAATTTTGCCAAAGTACAGTGGGGGACAAATGGCCAATCCTCAACTGACTTCCCTGTGGAGCGTGGGGTGCGCCAAGGTTGTGCAATGGCGCCCTTGCTCTTCACATTATATATCAATGGGATAGTCAGCAGGATGCAGGATGCTAGTGTGGATGCGCCTTCGTTGGCGGGCATCAGGGTTCCGATCCTGATGTTCGCTGACGACACTTTGATAATATCCAAAACCCCAGCTGGATTGCAACGGGCCCTGAATGTTTTTGATGACTTTTGCCAGGAGCATGGCCTGGAAGTAAACATAGGCAAGACCAAGCTGATGGTTTTCTCCCAAGGACAGAAGCCTCGCCCTAGGATACACTTGAATAATATTGGGCTTGAGGTCGTAAGGGAGTTCACCTACCTAGGGGTACAAATCGCAAGTAATTATGGTTGGTCCCACCACATAGAAAAGGCGGTCCTGAAACATCAGCAAATATCGGGGGCCTTACGGGTGGAGCACAATAGATCCAAAACAAAACCCATAAAACCTGTCCTCGCTGTATACGATGCTAAGGCAATAGGATCGGCCTTATATGGGGCGGAGCTGTTTGGTTTTGACAACTTAACCTCATTACAGATAGCTGAGAACAGGTTTCTTCGGGGTATTACGGGATTGCCCCAGAGTACACCATTAATCCCTCTTAGTCTTGACCTGGGAAGAAGATCGGTAACCGACCGAGCCAGACTGCGTCCCATCTTATACTGGAGGCGACTTTGGTCCACCCCTGAAATTAGGCATTATGGGGAAGGCTTCCTGGCAATAATCAAGAGTGATATATTCCATAAAATATCATGGCTGAAAAATCTAAGGGTATTGCTAGGCGAACTAGGTCTTTCCAACCTTTGGGACAATCCGTCGGGGGAAGTGTTCCCAAGCAAAAATACACTTAAAGCACTATATTGGGAATGGATAGACGAGAGGCTTTGGAGAAGGGTTAAATCTGACTCAATGGGAGGTCGCTTCTTGGAAAGTAAAATGTGTCCTGCTCTAGAAAATTACTGGGACAGTATAACTGTTCCTATGGACAGAAAATTGTTTTTCCAATTAAGATCTGGTTCCCTCCCGTTGAGAGATCTAACTGGCAGGTGGAAGAGTTTGAACACCCAGTGCTGCCCAGCATGCGGCGCAACTAAGGAAAGTGTGGGACACTTCCTATTTGCTTGTAAGGCTTATGCCTCCCCAAGAAGGGTCTGGTTAACCCCTATCTGCAAGAACCTTGGGACATCTAGTGCGGCTGAGGCGCAGAGAATTATTTGCACTACTTCTGAGGAGCCTATTGTTATGGGAATAGCAAAGTACCTGGGGTGGGCTTGGTCCATTAGGCGGAGAGCCCTTTCTGTTTCTCCTAATGTTTCTTGATTATGTTTTACTTGTATAATGTTTTGTTTTACAATGATTAAGCTTGCGCAACTGTTTTAATGTACTGAATGAAATGTCCTGATTAAGTGTGATGTTTTTATAATACGCATGTTGTGCTTTTATGAGTCTATAACTCGAATAAAGCTTTTCTACTCTACTGTATAAAAACTAAAGAAGAACCAATTACTTCATTGGATCAAAGGAGGACTAAAGGACGTAAGTCTCAAATATTTTCTTCTATCGCAACGTTATATGAGGACAATTGTTAAACATACAGTATATAATGAATATTTACATAGTGCGCTCAAGGTGACATGGAAAAGGAGACAGTTAGGTAGGTTGGGGGTGAATGGGTAGAGGTGAGGACTGGGTAAAGGGTGTTGTGATCTTAAAACAATCACAGTGGTTAGAAATGCATCCTTTACAGACTAATTTAGTTCATTAGTTCCATTCATTTCTTTAACATAGGGTACGTGTTACTCAATGGGTTGCTTCCTATGTTAAGAAGATCGGATGAAATCAAGTCTACGTTTCGACCCCTGAATGATGGGTTGATTGGAACCTCGGGCTGGGGTCTTCTTCAGGACGGGTAGAAACAGGAGCGCTTCATATAGGGCCGTCCAGTGGCCTATTGAGAATGGACCTGCGTCGGTTCCATAGTATAGGAAGCTGGGGCGTCGATGGGTATCCAATCAAAACTACACAATTTCAGATCAAGTTGCGTCCGGGTATGATGGATTAGTCTTCTCCGTATTTAAATTGTCAGTTGTCCTCGGAGCTGCCTCGGGAAAGTTCCTTGTTGCAGCGCTGCCCGGTCGCGAGTGTTTACAAAAAGGGCTTGGATCCAAAGAACTGCTTATTGATTGTTGGCTTAATTACCACTTTCTTTGCTGCCTCCTAATTGGCCAGCACATGCCAAGCGTCACTTTCTTTCCTTTCTGTGGAGCATGGACCAAGCACAGATTGATTCAGCTTAATTAGTGCCTATCTGCCGCTGTGATTGAGATACTATTTCTTCTCCCTCCCTCACTCCCCTTTGTGCGTGGTGCTTCTTTCCTCACCCACTCACCACGTCTCCATGTTGCTTCACCCTGTCCCCACTCATCGCAGTCCTTGTTGCTTGCCCATACCAAACCCCACTTCCTCATCCTTGCTTGCACATCAGGTCCATTCCATTGTACAGGCAACTCATTCATGCCTTACATCACATAACCATTTTTCAGGGCTTGCCACTGCGGACGTTTCACTCAAGAACTCTGTAAATGTTTGTTTTGCTGACCAATGTATGTCTGTGCTTGTCAGTTGGGTAGCAGTAAAGAAAATACGTCTTGGGAATTGCATAACGTTTCTGTTTCCTACTGTTTTTGCCTATTATTTACAATGCTGTTTCTCTCTCTGGTTTTTGGAAAATGAGAATAAAATGTCTACCCCCATGACTATGCTAAAGCACTACTGATGGCCTCACCGGTCATCTCGGACTTCTTTTTCCAAGGCTGGAAAATTAACTATGACGTCATCTCTGCGTTGCTGCTTATGCCAGTATATTCATTCAGTGGTTTGCATTGGCCATTTATTCCTTTAGCATCAACATAACTCAAAGGCCCTGCCCCATTAAAGATCATCACACTTAAACCGAAAAGAGAAGTGACTCACGGCCAGTAATTCAAGAAGACTTCACAGCTGTATTACCAATGCTCACCAGTGAATAGTTTTGAATAAACTACTTTTATATACGCATATTGTATTTAAACAATTATTAGAACATTGGAATATTGGGAGCTTCATTGTAGACAATGGAGCGCTCCATGCTTCTACGGCCCGGTAAAGGCCCGCAGAGCAAATTCCAATGTTTTACTAAGGCCTCTGGGAGCTTGAGAGGATTTAGATCCCCTCGAGCTTCGAGGGGCCTCTGTTTTATTTGTTAGAACGTTCTGCTCTCTAGTGGTAGAATGTTCTAATAGACTTATAGCATTTGTTGCTGGGCTATACTGGCTATTAAAGTCCTGGTCCCTTGTTAAAGTCTCTCGCCTTCTGCTCGGGCCTTTAACGTGGGAGCGGGTCTTTAATAGCCGGTATAGCCCGCTACGGCGGGCTATAAGGCTATAGTATGACTTATTTATCTTGAATGACAGAGCAAATAAAAGATTGCACTCAGTTGCTTACGTTTTTTATAAGTTCTGAAATAAAAACCAAATTTCATCTGAAATCTCTTCTGTTTTTCTCAGGTCTCTTTACAAACCTTGGGGGTCAGCAAATAACTTTTTTTTTTTTTTTTTAATAGCTTGTTATAAAATATTTCCTTAATGTTTATTTTTAAGTACATCCCTTTTGATAAGGAAATATATATTTGTATGCGCTTTGTATAATGGTGTAGGTTATGGAGAAAACCACAATAATGACAATGCAAATTTCTCCAGCATGTAGTATTGGGTTAGGGATGTGAAGCTACGCCCACTCTCCACCAGTATTTTTAATTGGCTTGTACTTCTTAAATGCTGGATTCTGATTCCTTTGTCGCCTTCCTTAGTACCTACTGTCTTGTCTTCATTGAAACCTTCCATGGCGACTGGCCCTTTTACTTCCGATGTTACACGGTACATCTTATTAAGTCTGTGTGCACTACTTTCTTTAATGAGTTTTGCCCTTCTGCAGGCTGGACGTGCTTTCCTTACATTCATGCACACTTTCACGATTGTTGCATTCGATGTGCCATGCGCGCTTTCACTTTCACTTTTTGCATCGTTTGGTCTCTCGATCCTGCGCTTGTTTTTCATCCTTTTTATTACCTTTCACTGCAATCCCAGTTTTATCCTCCTTATAAACCTCCCTACATGGTTCGACCACGTTCCCTATCCATACTGTACTACAGCAGGCAGCGGCAACGTCATGACCCCCCCCCCCCCACCCCCCCCCCCCCCTCCCTGCGTTTTCCTGAAGTAAGGGGCGCTAGCATGGATTTCGACTGACTATATAAAGTTTATGAATGCTCAAAGCAGCCAGTCTGAGCGTGCCATGGCCAGTGTATTCTCTCAAAAGTGTGACGCTGCCAGTGGTGTTGGCGAAAATGCATTGGATTTCCCAATGTGGGAGTGAAGGGAGCAGGACTGAGGGACTTGTGCGTTTTGTAAAGACTGAGTTGGGGCGACCCACCTGCGAGTAGCGAGCTGCTGCTTCTGCTCAGCGGGACAGCGAGAACCTGTCAAACACAGACATGCCAGAAGGTTGTTTCCTCACCTCCATAAAATACATACTGTTTTGCAGTTTCATACAGCGCTAACTCGATTCAAATGGTATTTAAGCGCTTTACATTACTAACAGTTACATCACACAAGGTTATGTGTGTGTGTGTGTGTGTGTGTATGTGTGTATATATATATATATATATATATATATATATATATATATATATATATATATATAGTTAGGACCTAGTTACCATAGGAAATTCCGAAAATTCTATTGGGAATAACTTTGGCGCCGATTGAGAGATCTGCCTGTAATTTTCCTTAAATGTGCCTCGCTATGCTCCGCTCCTTCCCTGAAAGTTTCGGGGGGATTCGTCAAGCGGGGCCAGAGAAAAAAGGGGGTCCCAAAACGTGTTTTCCCCATGTTCATTTCCATAGGGACATTCTGACAAGGCTACAGCTCGAACGGCTGAACAGAATTACACCAGATTTGGCAAAATGGTAGGGACCGGTATGCAGCAGTGCCTTTTGTATGTTTGGTGTAAATCCCTCCAGTAGTTTTTGAAAAAATTGAATGTGAAATGTAGCCCAATGCAATTTTCCATAGGACCTTTAGACACGGCTACAGCCGGAACGGCTGAATGGAATTACACCAAACTTGGCAAAATGGTAGGGACTGGTATGCAGTAGTGCCTTTTTTATATTTGGTGAAAATCGCTCCAGTAGTTGTTGAGAAAATTGAATTTTCCCAAATTATATATCTATGAGAGGATTACGTTTTTAAGACCCTTTGCTATGCCCACCGCATTGCTCAGGACAAAGGTCCCGAATACCTAAAAAATCTCCTTACTATACATCGCCCGACCAGGAATTTAAGATCATCTGGCATGATGCTATTCAAACTTCCCCGAATCACTAGAGCCAAAATGGGAGGAAAATCCTTTAGATATTTAGCCTCCAAACACTGGAATGCGCTCCCGCTCCACCTGCCGATGGAGCCATCCGAACTGAGATTTAGGACAAAACTAAAAACTTATCTGTTCCCGAACATCTAATCCCACTTTGAGCTCCATTACCACAGCGCCTCTGGATTTCTGTATTATGTTAACAGTCAGCGCGGGGACACACAGTTTGTGCAGCCAGGCGCTTTATAAATGTTTTATTATTATTATTATTATTATTATTATTATTATTATTATTATATTAACATATTTAAACGTTATCCGCTAATAGAATTTGCATTTAAAAAACCTTGCAAATTCACTTAAAAAAACTATAGGTTTCAGGTCATATATAGTTGGGAATTAGCATTTTTAAAAAACCTTGCAAATTCACTGAAAAAACCATAGGTTTCAGGTCATATATAGTTAGGTATTAGCATTTAAACAACCGTGCAAATTCACTGAAAAAAACGTAGGTTTCATGTCATATATAGTTATAAATTAGCATTTAAAAAACCATTGACATTGCTCCTATATAGTTAGTTGTTGTAGGAAGGTGGCTACCTGCCTATGGTTATCCCAGATTTTTTGCCTTGTGTTTAGCTGGTTTTTGACTTAGTTGGCCTGGTTCCCTGCTAATCAGGGCCCCAGGCTATCTGCTCTCTGTAAAATGGATTCCATGTACCCTAGGTGCATAACTAGATTGGCTTGGGTCACCTTATCAGCCCCTGTACAGAGCACTATTGGTGCCCAGGGCATAGGTGCATCCAAGGCATTCCAGGGGCTGCAGCATATATTTTGCCACCCCTGGCTGGCTATCTAAAATTGACACAACTGGCTGATCCCTCAGCTGGGGCAAGGTGGTGTAATCACCCCTTGCTTAGATATAGTATGCCTATATCTAAACCTATCTGGACACATATAAACCTGTGAGCCACTCCTATGGCAGGCCTTAACAATCCTGAAGGCAGAGTGCGTGGTTTAATGTGAGATGGTGCTCTAGCATGAGCTGAGCCTGTCTGCAGCTGTCGGGACCAATTCCCTTAGCTGTTCCGGGATAATGCCAAACCATATACTATTAAGTGCATTATAATCCTTGCGGTTATATGTCAACTTTGGTTTGGCTCTATCAAAACATGTCGTGTAAGGTGTCATACGAATTGGAATACTACCCCCTCACCAGTCCTGGCGACGGGGGTAGCATTCCACCCCTCTAGAGGGGACGACATGTTACTTTTGCTAAAACGCAGTTGATTTTTAAAAGAGCCTCAGATCCACAAAATGGATGCTTCTGCCACAGACACATGTCTGACCTCCTGCTGCTGACCGAAACTCAGCAGAGGAGGCCTGGACAAAGGCTTTTCTGTCACAGGGAGGTGTCGCACCACCCCAGACAGGAGATAGTGGATTGTAGCAGGGAGGTTTGAAAGAAACCTGACAGTGCCTGGGGAGCACAAGGCTTCCCCTTGCATAATCCGGTAAAACCGGTTCTGGGGCACACCAGCCCCAGCTCCAGTGTGACCTGGACAAAGGAAAGGAGGTGTAACTGCCCCCCTTCCTGGTCCCACCCATAGGGAGGGACCTAGCAGGAGATCCACCCCTCAGATTGGAATAAGAGTGGGAGCAGTGCCAATGCAACTCAGATCATCCTGAAATCACCTTTAAACTAAGAAGACGACTGGACTTCGACTTTCTGATGAATAGAAGACTGAAGAGCATCTCCCTTGTGGCCTAGGAGGGGCCACCCTGTGAACACAGGCACCACCCAGCGCCTCGACGTCTGCTTTGCCGCCGCCTCCCGCCGGAGCCCGAGTGCAGAGCCTGACAAGACCCTGCCTCCCAGACTTCTCACAGCCCGATCCACAGTCCCTGCAAAGAAGGGACCCGTGGAGGCACCGAGAGACGTTAGACCGGACATCTTGGAAGACCCCCGAGACGCTGACTGCGCAGCACCCGAGGCACCCTCGACTCTGGGGTTTGAGAAGCCCCACAACCGAGCAGCATTTGCACCAAAGATCAGCCCTCCAGCATCTCCACGATCTGCGTGGGGCCCTTTTGCTTTGTGCCACTCGACTCGCCATCCCGGTCGCTTGTCACGTGGTCAGCGGCCATCTTGGCGACGAAACCTACAATTTACACTGTGGGTCTGGTTGCTCCAGACCTGCCCTCGCTCCTGTAGAAAGGAGTACCCGCTCTGACCTTGCTGGTCCGAGTAATAAGCCTTTTTCACTTTCTGCGTGGCTTGCATCAGCCAAGGCTTGTTTGCTTCAATCGAGTTGCCAATACCGCCATCAGCTAGAGCCTTTGTGGGACAGCTCGTGATCGACTCCTGGACGTCCTTGACCTTTTTCGTGTCCACGTGGCTGCAGAGAGAAGCAACTTCTCATCACCTGTTTGCACCCGACTTTGCCTGGTTCCAATCTGGTTCCACGGTGGTCACTGGTCAGTGACTTTGAACATTGTCCCCTCTGCTTTGAGGTCTTCACCACTTCAGATCCACCCTTGGATCACACTGGACACATCTGCTTCCCATCGCCTGCAGCATCTTCAGCTCCAAGCACCAAGAGCCTGCGTGTCAAAACCTGACGCCACTTCGACCCTGTGCACCCACTTCCTGTGGGTGAGGTAACATTGCAACGCCCGTGTCCCTATACTGGTACATACCTCTAGGGTCTGTGTCTTAAGTTTTGTTTGTTCCTCTAGGTTCAGCGGAAGTATCTTTAAACTAACTTTGTGTAACTTTTACGCACCATTGACTTTGCATTGGTGCAAGCCGCACTTTACGTGCTGCACCCGAATCCTGCGGGCTTCTCCCGACTTCAGCATTGCTAGTCCTGACTGCTCCCAGCGATTCTCTAGGCCCTAGGCCTAACCACTGTTCGATTGGTATCTCTTATACCATTTTTTTAGTATATGGTTTGAGGCCACCCGCCCTCATCCATAATTGTGCAACTTTGTATGTTATACTGTGCTTTTGATTTAACGCTTGTGCCCCTTTGCTCATAAAAAGTACTGGGGATTAATTTAGAAATAAACACATATATTTTTATAATATATACTTGTGTGGTGTCCTTTCATTTGGTATTACAGGATTGTATGTGGTAAAACAGCTCGCTTAACACGACCTCTTAAGTTAAGCCTTTAAGGCTGCTTAGTCCATGCTACCCCTAGGATAGCTTGTCTACAAGGTTGACTTACAACCAGACACCATAAGGGATTGTTTGGACTGATACAAGGTGGTTCCAGAATTGGCAACACCACATATCAGGCCAACTTCTCACAGTTGTACTAACTATATTTCGCGCACCCGCAATCCACTGCAGATGATGTCACATATTGCATAATTCATGACATGGTCAGTGACCTCACCGATGACATCACTGATGACATCTCAATTGACATCACTGACCGCATCACTGATGATATCATTCATGTGATAATACGATGCACCTCTTCACACTCTAATATAACCTTTGATACACCCAGTGTTAAACACAGACTACCATTCTTGAAACCATTGACACACCAATACCAGTTACTACATACGCACACACTGATTTCTAGGTCTATACACACATATCCAATCATTTACCCATAGAATCACTCATTCATACAGTCACTCATCAATACAACACTATCAGCTGCACTCAAACACCTATACAGACACTCAAACTCTGCCACTCATCCATGGAGTTACTCACACATCTAGTCAGTCATGCAAATAATCAATCACACTTTCATTTCCTCAACTATACAGTTATACACACACAACACCTTACTTATTCAAACATATACTAACACATACTTACTTTGTTATACAATTACTGATACAAGTACACAATGATCCATACAGCCACTCGCACAATCAGTGGCTCTTATAATAGTCATTTATATATGGCAGCTACCCACACACACACACACACACACACACTCAGTCTCCCATACAAATACTCGGGCAACCAATCAATAACACATATAGCCACTCATATAGCTACTGATCAACACATGCAGTAGCTTACACAACAACAGACATACTGATGCACACATTCAGACAGTTTAGTCACTAACCCATGCAATCAGTAAGACACATTTAATCACTCACTCACTCATACATTCAGTCATGTACCTACTAAATCTTTCATCCAGACACTTATACATCCACTCATTCTTCAATATGTAAAACATATTTAAACTTTACAGAAACACACAGTCACTGGATGATGTCATCAGTGATGTCATCAGTGATGTCATCAGTGATGTCACTGACCATGTCATGAATGATGTAATATGTGACATCAGCAGTGGATTGCGGGTGCGCGAAATATAGTTAGTACAACTAACTATATAGGAGCAATTTCAATGGTTTCTTAAATGCTAATTCATAACTATATATGACCTGAAACCTATGTTTTTTTCAGTGTATATATATATATATATATATAATCAGCTCCGTCTCTCTCAATATTGCCAGAAAGAAATTACGGCACTCGCAGGGGAAAGTGTTTGATGTAATTTAATCAACACACTCAGCAGACAAACGCGTTTCGGTTTTCCTTCGTCAGTGTCTACCATTGACACGGAAGGAAGCAAGTTTAAAAAGCTCTACAGCGCCTTGTTGCATATACATAGAAAGAGGACTGACGTTTACCCCCGTGATAGACAATTTCACTTAGTATATTACTTTTTGTTTTAACATTCATGAAAAGACACATTTACGAAAGGCACTGTGAAATACATTTCAACCAATAATTTCAAGTATTTGACATTTCTTATTACCGAAATTAATTACATTATATTCGCCTTTCGTGTGTGTTGTGAGTTATTCAGCCGTGGATCGGCATTGTTCACGGGGTGTAATGAATTAGTTACAGAGTTTATGCTTTACCTAAATGGGAGGCTAATTCCTCATTCCTGTTTAATCCCAAAGGGGCCTTTGTCTGGAGGTCTATTATGTAGCGGGATTCAAGTCTTCTTAATTTCCGCAACCTGTCTCCACCCCTAGGGTCCACTGGTATATGATCTAGCGCAAAAAATTGCAACAGTTCCCTATTGCTGTTGTGTCTGAGGGCAAAATGTTTTGCTACGGGATAGTTGAAATCCTTGTTCATGATGGCACGTTGGTGCTCTAATACACGTAACTTGACGTTTTTTACTGTGCTGCCTATGTATTTCAGGCCACATGGGCACATTAGGCAGTAGACAACATGGGTGGTGTTACAAGTAAGAAACTTGGATATTCTCTTGCTATGTCCTGACCCTGGTATTTCATATGTAGTTCTTCTCTTACTTTTCTCGCAGGCTTTGCATTTGCCGCAAGGATAGAATCCTGGCATGTCCCTAATTCTGCCTGTCGTTGTGATTCTATCTGGCAGATGGCTATGTACAATCTTATCCCTGATGGATCTCCCTTTTCTAAAGGTGATTAAAGGAAAAGCTGGAATCTCTTTTCCGATGACCTGATCCCGCCTGCGAGTGACCCGGATCCTTGGTGCAACGGAGCTGTTATATATATAATATATATATATATATATATATATATATATAATTTTTTTTTTTTTTAACAGACCTTCTTTTTTCCAGTCAAAGGCTAGGAGAGTAAGTGATTGTGGCTCAAATTTCTGTGAGTGTGTGCAAGACTCGAACCTGAGTGCTGAATTTTGAGGTCGGATGCTCTTGCAACTTACCACAATTGATCACTGAAGCCCTATTCTCCAGCACGAGACAGCGGTGAACCCACCCATGTCTTACAGCCCCCTGTGGCCCCCGACGGCCCCACATACAGATGCCAGACATTCCTCTACCAGTACACAGAATATAGAAACTGCCAACACTTAGTTTTAGCTTGTGAAGTGATAACCGCTTTCGGGTGTGACGGGAAAAACTCCCCTGGGTGGATTGAGGGGTCCTTAGCAGGATGCAACTAAAATATGTTCCCTTTACATTTTAAAGTGAATCAGTGATGTTTCTGAAATAGAACTAAACATCGAATCTGAATTATTTAAAGTATCTTGTTTTGGTCTCTGGAGTATGTGTGGGGGGGAGGGGGGGGGTAGATGGAAAAGGCAGATGGGACTGCACGTGAGTTTTTTTGTCATCCTGGGTGCAGTTATAGAATTTTTAATCGGTTACTCTTCGGCCTCAGTTCTGAGGTATGGCAGCGTTTGAGCCACCCCCTGACGGGGAACCCCATTCACATATTAGACTCAAAACATCCTCCAAAACCAGCCCCCCTCTGAGATTTCGATGAAACTTGAAATTACCTCCTCCACTTCATCGATCCAGTCATTACCATTTTGCTGAAGGTGAATCCCATCGGCAAAAAAACACTGACAAAGAAAATAGGTCAAGAAGGCAAGACCTGTTGGCTTTGCCAATGCTTGTTACTTCCTGCATTTACTTTTTGTTCTCTTGCTACTATCTACACCACCCTTTTAATAGAATCTCATCTTCCTCTCCGGACCGAATTGTGAGATTCTAATCAAATCAATTTATATCTCTATACCGTTGTATTCTTAGTTGTTTAAAAAAAAATAGTAGTGCCTAGAATGGATTTAGTTTTCAATGTACCTCTGTGGCTCTTCAACTGGTCTGAAGCATCTACACAGGTGGAAAGCGACTGTATAGAAACTAAATAATATTAGCAGATTAATACAGCATATATACATAAAGCAAAATATAAAATTGCTAATTTTACAATGCTATGTATATGTGAAGAAATTTGATGTTATAAATTAAATTGATATGTCCTTAGCTTGACTCTCAGCAGAAGCACAAGTACAGAAACTAGAATGTAGTATGAACAGTTAGTGGCTCCAATTAAAGCTCTAGTATGTTTTTGCCAAAAAGAGTGTGGAAGCAGTGGAGGGAGCTATATGCAAGGACAGTGCAGGGAATTTTGCTTTCCTGCTTCCTTTTTCCTCAACCAACTCCCAATGAAGCAAACACAATTCCTGAATGCATTCATATACTGCAATACTTGCTTACCCAAGCACTAGAAATTCCAAGCTTAATCTGAATACTCTCTTGGCTAGTATTACGCATTCACTGCCTCTAAAACTCAGTGCTTCCATTTAAAATTCTGATCAATACACTAACAATAGACAACTGGCTGCAACTATGAACTGTAAACATGTTAGATCCCTTCATTCTAAGCGCATGAATCACCCTGTTAAAAATAAAAAAACATGTCTGACATCTACAAATTAAAAGGAGTTATACCTTTACATGACACTAAAATTGGCATGAAAGAAGCTATAGCTATAAGATGGATTTGATAGCGGTTACGTGCTCTCCATCTGACACAAGAAAAATAGGCATCACCCTAGTTCATAAAAAATAAAAAGAAAGCTAATATCACGATCAAATCAGACCTAATTGATGAAAAAGCAAAGCGTTTCCAGACTCACTAAAGATGTCTGGGCATTCTATTTCTTTAACATACATGCTAAAAAATGCTGATTATTACCCCCTCCCCTCCCGCCGCCCCTAATTCTGGCCGAACCTAATTAATGAGGTGAATTTGATCCTTCAAGCTACATGAATAGTACATGAATACTAGTAAGAGGAGAGTTTAACTTACTGGTGTATTGTACTTTAGAAAGATCATCAAAGTGCAGTTTTCCCCCAAAGGACGTACAACACTTTGCCTTAAATATAATTATACAACATCCAGACTGACCACACTTCTCATTACTTAATCAGTCTTTCTCTAGAATGTACTAGGCTTTTGAACTCAGGCAATCATCTCCAATCAGTACACTATGCAACATTTGAAAGAAGACTTATTTCAGACAACTCTTGCTTAACTCTATCCATTACATGGAACACCTCACAAAAATCAAACGTGGAGCTTGAATAAATAAATCCTGAAAACCCAAGAGAAAATTAAAAAATACATAGTTGGCAATTTCCAACTTCCCCCTAAGACCATTGTATACTGCTATATCGATATATCAATAACCATCCAGGGTGTTTTAATCCTCATGAGAATTAATGTGATCAAAATCAGAAATGAGACCCCTGGAAAATGTGAAAAATTAAATTAAACACTTTGAAATCCAACACACGTGGTAAACCATTAACAATCTCCTGGTTTCAATGAAAGAAATATGAATATAATGAAGTTTTAAACACCCGAGCTGGTATTTGGATAATTAGGTAAACATTAATGTAGTTAATAAAAGCAAACTGAGCTGGGATATGACTGTCCTCCAATATAAAATTAAAACGTAACACCCTAAATATCCCTGCCATCAAAGGCAAAATGGACTTCGTCCACAATGAATATCAAAAGATCGCTGAACCATTAGGTATTTCTAAACTGAATTCTGCCTAGATAAGATGATAAATATTTAAGATTGTGAACAATATCGAACTAATCTAAATCTCCCCGCTCTGAGCGAATGTCTCTTTAAAGACCATCTCTGAGAATGCCAACCAATTTAGAAGAGGTTAAAACTATCATTGGACAATTTAATTGACAAGGTGGCTGTGCCAGACAGATTTACCTCACATTTTTATAAAAATTCCTGACCTCCTTTACATAATACAATTTTAGATTGATTCCATCACTTCTCCACTATCATAGAAATTGGAGGCGCAGAGGCTTTAATTGGTGTTACTAAAAGAAGGCAAAGATATGACACTAACCAAAAACTGGAGACCTATATCCTCAGTAAATCTGGACAGTTACATTTATGCCAAAACTCTGGCCAGAAGGTTGGAAACAATTCTACGATATGTGAAAAACAGTCTTTCCAGTGAAAACTCTAGGTTTATTTCCCTCATTATAGAAGGAGCACGACTAACCACAACACCAAAGGAAGCAATTGTATTAGACGCTGAAAAGGCCTTTAACAAAGTAATTCGCCTGTTTCTTAGAGCTGTCATACACACATTTAAATTAGGTAATAACTTTATTCAAATGGTAAAGGTCTTGAACACTGACCCTCGAGCCAGGGTAAGAACGGGAGGAGTATTATCAGACTATCTCCCCGGCCTTGTTTTTATTACTAATTAATCCATTACTAAACTCCATTAAAAAAAAATGGACATCTGGGGTAGAAAATGTAACTATATAAAATAAGCAAGGTAAGACTATGCTATTGACGACATGAATATATTTACTAGAATGCTGTCTCCTCCATTTATGTTTAATGATCACATTTGACTTCTGCTCAAAAGTTGAGGAATATTCCCTGAACTAGGATTAATCCAAAGTAAGACCCTTAAACCTCTTATATTCCAAAGACATTTTCAGCAATTTAGGCGTAGCCTGGCGAGCTGAATTCTTAAAATCTTGGTATAGAATTTCAGGACTACATATCTGAATCCTAAAAAGCACAATGAAGAAAATAAACAAAATAATATTTACGACCTACTAAAAGAGTTGTGTGTCAAATTCCTCTCCTGCAAAGGTAGAGGTGAGACAATAAATAGAATGCCTAAGATAAACTACCTTGGCGGCATGATCCCCATTAACTTATCTAAATATTTGTTTCTCCAAATCAGAGAAACATTGAACCTTTTCTTTTTGAAAAAGGTAAACGCCCAAGAATATCTCTCAAACGATGCCTCCCCAAAGACCAAGATGGACTAAACTTGGCACATTTCGAAAATCATCATTGTTTAAGCAAGGGACACAGTGGGTTTCATCGTGCTTTCTTAGTATCCACAGTGGCTTTTAATTGGAAAATCAATCGTCCTGGATTTTTATCAATTTCCTATCTAACACCAAACGAAATAACCTCTGTATGCTCCGAAATCATTCTAGATGACTCCAAATATGCTGTTTTAAAGATAGACTTGAAATAAAAGTTGAGAAGTCTGACTGTAGTTTACTCTTTGAAAATGAGCGCATTAAAATAAGTGGCTCTACCCTCAATTGGAACTACTGGATTATGAAAGGCATTTTCTGGGACAAGCCTCTTGGTTCTCATAAAGAACCCCCCACATTTGCTAATCTCCAAACCGCATTCTCATGCCAATTGCATTATTTTACCAAGACTCAAAGCTACTGTATTCAAACTTAAATGCTGAGCCCTTAATTTGTCAGCTTATAGCAAAATTATATAATGGAGGCCATCAACTCTCCTCTGTCCCCAGTCTTCGAAAATTGCTTACAAGCTAAATGGGAGTTTGATATGTCCAATAATCAGTGCTATAATACAACACAAATTAATTGGATGACAGCTTGGATTTCCCTTTTAGAAATAGTCATACTATCCATAGCCCAGATGAATTTTACGATAATACGTCAAGCATTTATGACTCTGTATCGCCTACTAAAAATGAAGATGAAAGACCAGTCCAAATGCCGAAATTGCATCAGAGACGGGTGACATGGCAAACATGCTGTACAACAGCTCGCTGCTAAAAGATTGCTGGGAAAAAATCTGTAACTTTATCAATAAGGGTTTTCATGTCAGTCCACTCAGAATTTGCCGAAATCGTAAATGGAGCATTTGCCAACACCATACTGATCCTCCAGAAAGACTGAAAGACAGACAGCTGTTCGATCTAATGCATACATTGGGTTTTAAACCCACTTTGTGTAACTGAAAAACACAAAACAGATTTCCTTTCTGTCACACCCTATTACTCCAGCCATCTTTTGGTTTATTCTCCTTTCTGACCTTCTTTCTTTAAATACTTAACCATTTACTTTCCTTTATTTCCGTTACTTGCCTCCTCTCTTTCCTCACCTTCATACCGATACCATTTTGTCTTAATCTACCCTCACTTACCTTTTCACCATTTTGCAGAGGACACCTGTTTTTCTCTGGTTCCGCTTTAACACTGCCACCAGCTTTATCCTGTTCATACTTCATTCTGTTTCACTCTTGGTGTTGTGGCTATTTAGTCCTTCGTTCTTGTTCTTTCCTCCCTCTGTATGGTTTCTTCATTCTTTGTTTTCTGAACTACCTTTTGCTTTTTCCTTAGTTTATTTCTTTCCTCATTTTCTTACTCTTTACTGCCAATACTCTATTTTCTTTTTTTTTTTAGTATTTTATTTTTGTTGTTGCTGTCACATGGTATACAGTAACGTACAGTAAATCTTCAGTGCAGCGTCAACATTCAGCTGCCACATTTATTAAAGCAACTTTTTAATATTTTACCCCCCCAACTTAAACTTGCTACTTTCAGGGTTAAGTCCACGATTCTTAGCAATGGTTAATAACAGCATTAGAGTGCCCAAATGCAACTATCAGGTCTCGGTTCAGATATACATTTCGGTAAGGTCATCTGCGGGCATGTTCCCATGGTCCTGTAGCATTTATTGTCTCTACATTTCACTCCCCCCTCCCTCCCATCAATCCAGACCTTCGTCATCCTCTGAGCTATCCTCATCCCCTTCCTCGGGCAGGGGCTCACAGAGGTCTCCCCTATACTTGTTCCAGGGTGACCAAATCCCGTTCCATTTCCGAGGATTATGTCTCTGCTGATACACCGCCCGCTCGGTTAGCATAGTCACATCCATATTTCTGCACCATTGCGCTAGTGTCGGTGTTTCCTGTGCCCCCCAGTTTTTCGCGATGTCACGTTTCGCCAGCATTACACCTATGACCACCCACCTCTTCGCATGCAGTGAAAGGTCTGTTGGGCCCCACACATTAAGGAGACAGATCCTGGGGTCCGGTGCAAATGGGTTCTGTAGGGTCTGACCGATCGTGCGCGTGACACGCCGCCAGTAGTCCTGTATATGTGGACACGTCCATAAAGTGTGGTATAGTGTACCCTCCTCCCCGCAGCTTCTCAGGCAGTGTGGGTGTTCTGCTCTATGTATTTTATACAGTGTCGTGCGGGTGTAGTAGACCCTGTGTAGCACTTTGAACTGGATCAGTCTGAATCGAGTGGAAATACCCGCCTCCCTGGGCGAGGCCAGGGCTGCGTTCCAGTCTGCCTCATCTAGGTCCCCTATCTCGTCCTCCCAGTACTCCTTTAGTTTCCCCAGGGGGTCCGGCAGGTTATTCATGAGTTTTCGATAAGTGAGGGAGGTTGCCCCGGCCTCCATGTAGTCTGTAAGCAATCGGTCCTCTAACGGAGCCGACTCCGGAAGCGCCGCACCAGTTTCTAGCACCGACAGGAGTGCGTGCCTGATTTGTATGTACCTGTATGTTTCGGTCTCCGCCAGGTTGTATTGTTCCCTGAGTGCCGTGAAGGAGAGCACACCCTCCCTGGTCCACAGATCGCCCACCGTGGAGATCCCGATGGTGTCCCATTGGTCGAACCCCTTGGAGCTGCGCAGGTTACCGAGGGCTTTGGCGTCCCATAGTGGCGTGAGCCTGGTGATCACTCCCTCCCATCCCAGCCGTCTCTGAGCTCTGTGCCATAAGGCTACAGTGTGTTTGGTAGGCCCCTCTAGTTTCCTCACCATCCCTTTATTATAGAGTGGGGCTAGCAGAGTGGACAAGCCTAGTTGGTGTCTATCTGCCCTGTACGCTGGGTCGTCTTGCGGTGCGTGGATCCACTGGTTAATCACCTTAAGGTGAGCCGCCCAGTAATATAGTTCAAGGTTGGGGAGGGCTATCCCACCGCTATACCAGTCTCTGGTTAATTTCAACTGTGCGACCCGGGCCGGTTTGTCTCCCCACAGGAGAGTGGACAGTTGGGCTGAGACGTGACGGAAGAACGACACGGGAACCATTGCCGGCGTGTTTTCCAGAACATAAAGGAAGCGAGGGAGCGCCAGCATCTTAAAGAGTGCCGCTCTACCTAGCAGTGTCAGGGGGAGATTTTTCCAAAGGCGCACATCAGTCTTCAATTTGTCCAGCTGGGGCTTAAGATTCAGGTCAAGGAAGGTTGAGTGCTCCCTTGTAATCCGTATCCCTAGGTATTTGAAGGCGACGCGTTCTACGAGTAGTTGGCAATCTGTAGGTAGTATTGGAAGGTCGCCCTTTATCATATATATCACGGATTTGGCCCAATTGAGTTTATAGCCCGAGGCCGTTCCGTGGCTTTCACATAGTGCCAGCAAGACCGGGATACCGGTCGTGAGGTCCGTGAGGTAAACGAGCATGTCGTCGGCGTATAGGGATACCCTATCCTCGCCTCCATCTTCCCATTGTATACCTTTCAGCAGCTGGGTGGTCCTGAGGATCGTGGCCAAGGGTTCTAGCACTAAGGCAAACAGTAGTGGCGAGAGTGGGCACCCCTGTCTCGTGCCCCTTGCCAACGGGAACTCCCTCGATATGTGTCCGTTTGCGGTTACTCTAGCCATGGGTTCGGTGTAGAGCAGTCTGACCCACGATATGAACGTTGGGCCGATACCAATGTGTTCCAGGACTGCAAAGAGATAGCGCCACTCCACCATATCAAATGCCATTTTGGCATCAAGCGACAGTACCGCTGCCGCTTCCTCCAACTGCGGGGCTCGGGCCAATACCCCATGCAGCCGTCGCAGGTTCAGCGCCGTACTGCGGTGTGGCATAAAGCCCGATTGGTCCGGGTGTATAAGGTGCGCCAGATGGGGCAGTAGCCTGGTGGCCAACAGTTTCGCCAGGATGCCAATACTCTATTTTCGCCATTCATTTAATGTTTCTTCGCCTTCCCCCTTCTGTTTTTTTTTGCTTTTCTTTCCTGTATTTTTTTATTCTTTATTTTTCCTTCTTCTGTTTTGTCCGCCATATTGACTTTATTGCTTTTTCTGCCTTGACTCACTTTACTATTGGCTTTTCTTTTTCCTTTTATCTATCATCTTTCTTTATTGTGCTCTGAACCCTGTTTTTATTACTTATTTAGCCTCGTACCCAAACCCTCTTCCAGGTTATGAGTCTTATTAGTAGCTCCAAGGAGTTGGTACGAGTTGGGGGGAACACCTTCGATATTCAGTGCAAGACAGATGCTGAATTGGAAAAGTGCTGAAACTCCCTTCTAAGTCCCTGATCGATTCGACCTGCGGGTTTAGGTAGCTGAATCCTGTCACTGTTTCCAATCAAAAGGAAAAAAAATGGGGCCGAGCTTGACAGCACCTTGTCTTGGACTAGTTTGAGCTAGGGCCTGGATAATCACTGCCTTTTCCAGCACTTCCAGGGGAGGGAGAACGGTTCCCGGTCAAGTGTATTGAGTATACCTTAACTTATTTGTCTGCATTATGCCACAACTCGGCATTCATAAACCTATTCTTCAGTAGGCTGTCTGTGCTGGCAGGCTGTGGGTATCTGAGGGGAAATTAGAAAGTTTAATTCAAATGAAATGAGACGTGCAAATATGTGGTTGATAAACTTGCTAGACTGCTTTTTGTCTGCAAGCTGGGAAGTTGTGGCTCGTTGGCTTTGGCTTGTAGCACCTGGGATTGGGCGCACTCCTATACCACCTTTTGCTGATTACCTAATTAGAGTTCCCTGTCACTCCGCTCCTATTCCAGATTCAATTTATCGGCTCCTTACTACAGCCATTGTATCCACTCTTCTCATGGCCAGTCTCAACATGAGGACATGGTTAAGGTTTATCATCACAGATGGATAGTTTGTGCTAACTTTTGTTTGTCTTCTCTCCCTAGATGTGTACCCCCAGCAACACACCAGCTACGCCGCCCAACTTCCCAGATGCCTTGGCCATGTTTTCCAAGCTACGGACCTCGGAAAGCCTGCAGGGCGGCAACAGTCCTATAGCCTCTATGGCATGTTCTCCACCAGGCAGCTTTAGTCCCTTCTGGGCATCCTCTCCACCAAGTCAGCAGCCTGCATGGATCCCACCCTCCTCGCCAACAGGGCATAGTCTGCACCATCATCACCACCACCTGCATCACCAGCAACCTATGTGGCCCCCAGGAGCACAGCAAGGGGGCAGCCAGCAGAAAGCCATGGCCGCAATGGACGGTCCGAGATAAGACACAACCCTTGAGAGGGCCTGTTGGGTGAAAGGGCCTGGCGGGAGTGAAATCAACTTGCAAGCCACGCCTCCTGCAAAAAAAATGAACTGGAATATTTTGTATTTTTTCAAAAGCGATCATGCTAGTTTTCTTCCACAAGGTTAGAAAAACAGATTTTTTTTTTAAAGAGATATAACTATAATATATAAGTATATATAATGTAAAGGAATTCGCACCTTTCCTGCATTGCATGGGAGGTGGCTTTTCAGTGACAATTGTGTGTGAACTTCCTAACGTGAGGAAGCTACTCTTAAAAGATAATTGTGGATGCCCCACCACCATTAAAGGCAGCGTGACATGGGTCTCGTTTTGAGCAGGAGGAATGCTTGTAAGTTACACCAACTTCCTTTGCTTTTCTACTGCAGTCCTTCTTCGGTTTCAGTGGTGCCCTGCTAGCTGCAGATGAGTTGTTCAAGCAGGGGTTGCATACATGACTGATGCGTATCCTGTCACCACTTCGACGTAAGTGCGCAATGAGATTGACACTACTGAGCAAGGGGTCAGCTCCTTGTGCCCGCTGACCCACACGAAGAAGGTGGGGCTGATTATTTTTATTTTATTTTTTTATTTTTTAACACAGCACGAAGCAGCTGGCTTTAACTCTGTTGAAAAGAACTGTATAACTGAAAAGTGTGGAAGGTTCGTAAGTTACCTCGGCCTGAAGCAGCCGAGTGCCTGACTTTCTAGCTCTCAACCTGGTGGATTACGGATTGAATTGGGTAAAAAGTTGTACTTTGACTGCTTTTCATGTGGGTTGAACTTTGGTCTGTTCATCGGTGATAACACGTTCAGCACACCTGGCATTTGAGGGATGTCTGATGGAAAATACGCTGACTTGGTGTCTGACGTGTCCATGAAGCAGTGGGTTTTGTTTCGTGAAAGAATCCAAGAAGGGTGGGGGGTGCCTGTCATGCCTGCAAACACCAGGAAATGCAGGTGTGAGAAGTGGACAAAGGAATCCAAGAAAGCATCTTGTATGAGAATTATATGTGGGACTGGCTTCCAGCGATGTCTGGTGCGTTTTCAGTTAAATTTAGTGTTTTTGTTCACTTTCCTGCTGAAAGTTGGTGAGTTTTTTGTACCATGTTTTTTAATTAGTTTGGGAAATTATTAAACTGCATCACCAACTTGGAAAAGAGATTAGCTCTGCGTGATGACTTGCCTTTTTTTGCATTATCTACAATATTTTGAAAGTTGCAGTTTTATTTACCATGTGCTTTTTCTTAAATCAAACCGTCCTATGCAGATTTGTAGTTAATTTTTTACTCTTTTAATCGTAGTTCCATTTTTTTCTTGTCAGTTAGTAGGCTCGGTTTCTCTAGTGCCATGATGCTTATTGGGAGTGAGCTCTATAAAGATTAACTACAGTAATGAGGCGCACCAAGGCAGTTGTTAGGATGACTGAGTTAGTTCCCGGGCAGTAATAGGCATTGTTTTTTCAAGATGACTGTAGGTTGTGATCAGCGAGGGGTGAGCCCTCATTTCTTGAATTCTTCCTATAGGTTCATATAAAAAAATCATCCTCAACTGTTATGTTCCCCAGTGTACCCCAATCTAGGCTTCGGTAGCTACACAACCTTTTACCTACATTTGTTCTTCCTGCTCTGCATAATGGTCCTAGCACTGACCTTTCAACCATTTATGTGCATAATAAAACAGCCTGGGAATTCTACGGAGCCCACTGTTAATTTGAAGTGGGGGGTTGCCGTTTACGATCAGTGTGGTATTGCTACTCCAGGTCTGAAGCATTTGAAGCTCTAGAGGAATTCCCCTAAAGAGATGACGCATGTTCCTTGAAGAGCAACATAACTGTGTCCTCGCTTGACCACGTCCCCTTACTCTAATAGCATAGCAAAACAAGCATTTGCAATGCAATAGGTCTAGCATCTACTCGAATTTGAGACGTTAAATGCGAGACCTATTGCATTGCAAATGCTTGTTTGTAAAATTGCTCTACGCTGCGCTTTCACTTCAATGGCAGCCAGGCCCCTTTCTTTAGACGACTCGCATCTAAAGAAAAGTGTAGGCCGCCATTTAAGTGAATGCGCGGTATGGGGCGCTTTTACAAAAAAAAAATTGTTTGTCAAGTTAACAAACTTTTTGTTGTCATTGTAAAAGCGCCCCATGCCGCACGTTCAGTTTGTCGGCCACGCCCCTTTCTTTAAGACTCGTCTCGTCTGAAGAAAGGTGCAGCCGCCATTAAAGTAAAAGCTTGGTATGGAGCGCTTTAAAAAATAAAAAGCGTTTGTTAAACATAGCGCATGCAGAAGTGCCGTGCTGTGCAGGGAGTATTTTTGAAAGATAAAGCGCAGCGTTCATGATCACACGCCGCGCTGTCATGAAAACAGGGTGGGTTTGTGAGAGCCTGTCGTGAGAGCCTGTCGGTCCTCGGATGCTTGATTCCGTTCTGGGAAGGACATGGCTTTTGTAGTTCGGACTGGACTGTTCCCATGGGGCACAGGGTCAGAGCTGATTTGCATATCGCCATTGACTAACCCAGGGTGGTGTGGAGTGCAAAAAACTATGGATTTGGGCCCAGATCTTTGGACTGGGGTGAATGTGTGACATTGATCCACATTCTGTCCATCACCTGTTTTGTTTGCTATTAAAGATTCGGAAGCAACCATTTAGAAAGGACAGTAGCAGTAGCCAATTGAAAAGATGGGCGGAGAGTTGGATGAACTTCAAGTCCATATCTGAATACAGCATGCCTCTCAGAGCAGCGCATGAGCTGCCCAGACTCTACCTAAAACAATACCGATTCTAGAAGATGACAGTCTTATAAGGCCAGAAACTGGTTTTATCTTCTGCTCTTCTCCATTCCACCTACTTTGTAACCACATAGATGGTAAATCTACTTTCTTCTTGTGAAGATATCTTTAGCAATCCGATTTTATTATATAAAAGAGGGTATCTGCAGGCAAGCGTTTCATCAGGCTTCCAAGAATAACATGCTTTGAGAGAGAGAGGTCATTGTCGTACTCGGGAACATGTTTATGCACGAGTGCTAATGCATTACTCTTTTATGTAGGCCTCTGCCACCGTCACTAATGTCCTACAAAAAAAAAACATTCACAAAAGCAAATTTCTGGCTCCCCTGTTCTTGGGCCCTTCCTAGGCTTCCTGATGCAATTTTCACTATGCTATTTGATGTTGAGGTATTTTTACCTAGCACTCACTTGGAATTCACTCTTTTTCCCCATGCTGATTTCACGCAGGTTCTGACTTACTAGGAGCTTTTCAAAATGGTGGGGTTAAAGGTGCATGGGGTGGCTCCTCTTTCTTTCGCCAATGGATCCCTGACCCAAATTCCCATTGCGTGCTTCTCATCAAGCTTCTTTCATGAAGCTGATATGCTTCCTGCAGTACCACAGGTAAATTTGCCATGTCCTTGTTCGCTTGGTTTGCACAAGGTTTCTTCATGTGCCTTTAATGTGGTGCTGACCCAGATCTCTGCAGTGTATTTTTTCAGACAGCCCTTTTGGACCCGTCATTGGAGCTTTCATGAGATACACTCGATGGCCTTACTCAAAGTCTTACTGGAGAGGGACTCAAGACCTCAAAGGTTCTTTCCACAAGCTTCTGAGACTTTTCGTTAGACTATGCTTGAACTGCCTTTGTTTACCCTAATTTTGGCATACCCTTGGGTTCTCAAATATAGCGCTAAATTGCCACTTTATTTTCAAAGTGTCCTTGCGGGCTCCCCCCTTCTGAGGTGTCTTTTGGGGGATGGCTATTGGCCCACGCTCCGGAGAGCCATTTCAAGTCTATTTTGTTTTACTGAGATGCTACTGTACTTGGGAGCCCTCTCGCAGGCAAGACATGGTTTCTAAAGCTCTCAGGGGTCTCTGTCGAGCCCATGCCTGAGGTTCCTGTCACCTATATTGGCAACCTTTGTATGTATGTTTTCTCCTCTTGTCTTTCCTCAACCTATTTGAGCTTTTTCACCACCTGTATTTCTGAAGGCTTGTTCGCTGGCTTTTCTTGTTCAGCCATTTTCTGATGGCTTCCCTCTTGTCCTCCAGCCACTTACATCTTCTCTCCTACTGCCATGCCTCGGCCCATTTCCTCACTCCTCAGGTCTTTACTGCTGTACTGGTCTATGGTGAATGGAGCTTTGGGTTCTTTAGGACACAGCCTACCAGGCAACACAGCTGTCTTGTTTGCTAAGGATATCTTTGGGACATTCAGAAAGCTGGCCTAGGAATCCATTTTGCTTGTTGCTTACCATTGGCTTTGTGGTTTGTAACTCATATTTTCTGGCTTTCTATTTGCTGGCTTGATTAGCTTTAGGCTGTCCTGCTTGAGCTCGTCCCTCCCTCTGCCCAAACCTTATTACACCAGTATTGGATCTTTCATAGATTCACATGATTGAATCATACCCTTCGTCATAGTGGGAGTCCCACTATATACATAAAAGCAGTAGATAATACTACAATAGGCTACAATGCAAGGAACAGTTACTGCAATAGCCTATTTTCTTTTGTAGAGCAGAACCGAACTTGAGTAGGAGCCAATAAGGAGACAGAACCTTCTAGAACAATTCCAAGAGAGGCTAGATTCCTCAGATTTTCTACTGCGCATTGTGTGAAAGGGAGTCTCCCTGAGCTTTGCTCAGTTTCTTCTTCAATTTCCCAGATTTCCACTCAAAATGTCGGATTATTCAGTGAAAGGTCTCCTCCGGTCATGTGGATCATGCAGTAAGAGACTGCATGCTGAGGATCCCCATTAAAACTGTATCTACTGCCTCTACCCTCAACATTTGTATGACTTTTTCAACCCAAACCCTTAAGGATAGAAAGGGTAGGTCATTGATTTGGCTTCTGAGACTGAAAAATAAATCTGACGTCTCTGAGGAAGAGGAGAGCTCTACCTTAAGGCTTCTCAGGAAACATCTCAAAGGAGAGAAAGATCTTTTGAATCTCCTGAAGTTTCTAAGAAAAAGTCTTCTAAAAAAAGGCTTGTCAGGAAGATGCAGGCACCTCACTGAAAGGAAAGTATTCATTTCCTACTGACGAGAAGACATAAACATGAAAACTATCTTCAGATCCATTCATGAAGATTACAGTCTCTAGAAAGCTTATATCGTCAACAGCGTTATCATCTGGGTCCCTGTAGACACAAAAATCACCTTCAGAACATTTCACCTACATAGTCTACAACGGATATGACTACGTTAATGACGACGCTTCCAGCGACTACGAAGGCTTCTACACAACGTGGGACTTCATTGACGGCGACTCGGACAATGATGATGACGACCTTCTCGTCGGCATCCTTGACGACGTTGGTTCAGTCGACAACCTCCTCGTCTACAACCACGTTGACGACTACCTCTTAGGCATAGTCAGCGATGCTGATGACTATTTCTTCATCTTTTCCTATCATGTCTTTGTTGACAACACATACACCGTTGCGGTCGACGACGCTGACAATGCTATATTCCATGCTTGGTCATAAGCATCCATCAACGTTGCAACTCACACTTATATATCCGTCATCGACGTTCTCGTCGAGGGCACTGTCTACGAGATGTTTTTTCCAGAATCCTGCAGTAGTCTCACCTTTACCACCTTCAAATTTTTTAGAAGAGTTATGATGATGCGATGTTTGTCCCTGCTCACAGTCCCTCTCCGCTTCATGTGAAATATCAAGCAGATGATGATGACAACTATAAAGGTTACTATTCGCAAGAATATCACCCCCGCCTATTCAAAAATTCAATATATGGAGCCTGTTAGTGATCCTATGGTCCACCTTCTTGTGGCTTTGATTTAGGACCTTCAAGACTTGTTGCATGAATATCACACTTGTTTTCCTTCAACAACTGCTTTACCACCACCTGCTCCTTTGCCACTAGCTTCTCCTACACGTAGGTCTGAGACTTCCCCTAAGGCTACCCCTGCAAGGGATACTGTTGTGCCTCAGCAACATCAGGACACTTCTGATGAATGAGAAATTGAGGAGAGTCAACCTCAGAAAGATGGACAAATAGGTGATGAGTTGGAGGACTGGGTTATATCAACGCCTGCTTCTGTCTCCTCAAACTGCAGCTTTTCCACCAGAAGACATTGGCGGGTTCCACGCGCTAATAGAAAGAGCGGCATCTCGTTTTTGATTGTCAATGACAGTCAAGCAGTCTGACTGTTTTCTCTGTGATTTCAAGGATCTATCCAGAAAAACGGAGATCCATACCAATTATAGATCACATCTGGCCAGAAGGTGTAAAAGTAATGAGGTCACCCTCTACAGTTATCCCAATCTTGCCCAGGATTGACAAAGTATAGAGCTCCTGATAAAGGAGAAAGATCTGCATCAGAAATTATTGATGCTTTAATGGATGTGGCTTCCTTGGCCTTTAGCGGCTGTCCTCAGGCATCAGGGTTTGCTGAACAGGCAACAACGTTCCGCCCTGAGGTGCAAAGCAAGATTTAGGACATGCTATTTGATGGTGAGACACTTTTTAGCAAGCATATTGATGACGACTTACAAACTATCAAGACTGACACAGCTAAGGCTTTGGGCACGCTCACATACAGAAAGACCCCCTTTCGTGGAGCACGTGGCAGATTCATTTCGAGGTGGTTATCAGAGATACCAGCCTCAGACTTAACGCCTCTTTTCGTCCTTCCTTGCATCATCAGCAGCAATACCGTGCGCCACCACAGGCTGCTTACTCCACACAGCCTAGGCGGAAACAACAAGTTAAATCCAGAGATTTTGTCAGAAAACAGTGACTAGGCCTGCTCTTCTCGCGATTACTTCATTCAAGAAAATCACAGCAGACAAATAGGTCCTGAATATAATAAAATATGGTCCTACCCTAGAGCTTTCCACAGCATCACATCCTCATCTGCCTCAAAAATCAATACCACCTCATCGTCAAAGAAGGAGGCATTGATTATGCTCCAAAAGGGACCAATAGAATGTGTACCCTGCTCTCAGAGAGGAAGAGGCTTCTACTCCCATTTCTTCCTCGTGAAGAAGAAAAAGTCAGGAAAATGGCGTCCCATTCTTCTAGACCTCAACAAAAACCTGCAGAAGAAATCCTTTCAAATGGTAACTCTCCAGGAGCTAGTACGGCTTCTAAACCATTCGGATTTCCTGGCAAGCCTGGATTTGCAGGACGCATATATCCATATCCCTATTCATCCCAAGCATCGAAAATTCCTCTGTTTCACTGTGGCAGACATGCACTGTTAATTCAAGGTGCTTCCCTTTGGCCTTCGCTCAGCTGCTCGGGTTTTCACCAAGTGTTTTGCTCCTGTGGCAGCATACCTACGATCTAAAAAAAGCCTACAGATCTTCCCATATCTCGACTATTGGTTAGTGAATGCTCCTTCTCTTCATCAGGCCTCGCAGGCCATCTCCTTCTGCCTACAGCTGTTCCGCTCTCTGTGGCTGGCAGTCAATCATCAAAAATCTGTTCTTATTTCTTCACAACCGATAACGTTTCTAGGAGCAACATTGGATACCCTGTAATACAAGGCATTCCTATCAACAGAAAGACAGAATACCATTCTATCGCTGGCATACAATCCCTACAACAGAGAGTTCGCTTTTGTCCGTCTCCTCAAATCCTTTTGCAGCATGATCTCTTCTGCCAACCTCCTGGTGCTCACGCACGTCTAAGGATGAGACTCTTTCAGGAGCAATTGGACAGATAAGGACTTCAGATAGCAGGATCATTCGTCGATATCATTAGGATAACACCGATCATGGAAGATGCTCTTCCTTGGTGGCAGTCCACCAACAATCTCTCTCTGGGACTGTCATTCCTCTGTCCTCTTCCAGAGTTCGTTCTGACCACAGATGAGCCATTGGAAGGATGGGGAGCTCATTTTCAGGACCTGCAAATAAGCAGCAAATGGATTCTATATCTATCCAAAATGCATATCAATTTTCTGGAACTGAGGGCAATTTTTCTAGCCCTCCAGTTGTTTCTCCCAAGGATACGCGCATGCTCAGTCCTCATCTGAACAGACAATACCACTGTGACAGGGTGAACTCTACACCCGAGGGACCAGACGTAGTAAAGGAGTGGTGGTCAGCCGTTCCCCTCTCACCCGCCTGTCTCCCCTCTCCCCAGCAGTCTGATCCGCACCAGAGCATTGAATGGGGTCCGGATGATCACTCGGTATAGCGTTGGGAGGACGGAAAAGGCACCGGCGCCTTTAAGTGGGGATATCAGCAGGACGAGACTCCTCCCACTGGCAGTGATGTCGTGCAGGACCCGTCAAAAGAGGACGGACTCAAGAAGAAGACGGCCGGCGTTTCCCTGGAGGCAGAGTACGAGAGAGGAGAGCGGAGAACGAGTCGAGAAACAACCGAGGACGAAGAAGACTAGGGTACCAGTGACCGGAACACCTGCAGCGGTAACGGCAAGCCAGGAGGCCAACAACCCCTCGCGTCACCCCGCCACGTTCCCACGGGTGGAGCGTGGCTCCAACCAGTACGGGGCAAGGTAGCAGGGTGGGTGGGACAGCGTACCACTCCTACTCCCTAATCACACCCGTCCTGTCCTGTGTACATAGTTGTACGTAAGAGTCTGCGCTAGCCCACCCCCACCCCTCACGAGCACGTACAGCACCGCCTTTGTACAGGACAAGCACGAGAGCACTTGGTTACCTTCACTCCCGGCCCTTCTGAGTCTCAACCCAAGGACGCCCGTCCTAATACCTGTGTTTTGTGCTTTTGTTTTCTTTCTCTTCTGGTCCCTGGCATAATCCGGTGGGTGAACCCTATAACCCCGGAGAACTCCTGCTTGGGGCTTAACGGGTCCAAAAGCGGTCACAGACTGGAACACCTAAAGAACACCAAAACTGATCCCGCGGCGTTCGCAAGAGAGAGACTTACAAGCCGCCACAGAAGAGTGTTTATAAAAAATAAAGCCATCCCTTAAAAGCACTCATAAAGCCTCTGTGTCAGTTCTTCTTGCCCCTCCCCGTGTCCCGGCGACCCCGCAACAACCACCTGCATGCATTATCTAAAAAAGCAGGGAGGAACGAGTTCTCCAATCTGTCTTTGGAAGCTCAAAGGATCTGGGAATGGCCACTATGGCATCACATAACCATCAAGGCAGGTCATCTCCCAGGAGTATAGAACAACCTGGCAGACACCTTGAGCAGATTATGTCAAACAAATCATGAGTGGGAACTCAAGCAGCTGATTCTTGATTCCATATTCCAGAAAGGGGGAGAACCCAACTTAGATCTATTTGTCTCTCAAGGGAACTAGAAATGCTGATTCTTCGCCAGCAGGGAACCTCAGTGAGGGTCATGGGGGATGCGTTTTTCGGCAAGATGATCAGGAATCTTTTCATACGCCTTCCCCCATGCCCTCTCATGTCCAGCTGATGAAAATGAAACGGGAACTGTGCCAGCTCATCCTCGTTGCTCCACGTTGGCCCTGCCAGCATTGGTTCATGGAGCTACTCCCCTGTCGTCACAATCCAAGCCTTATCGCCTGCCAGTGTCAGCCACTCTGCTCGCCATGAGCAAAGGGCAAATCCTACATTTGCTACCATCTTCTCTTCAATTGCATTCCTGGAACATGAGTTACATGATTTAGTCATTCCTCAAGTCTGTAGAGATATATTGTCCAGAACTATAGCTGATTTTACTACTAAAATGCATGGACTAAAATTGAAACGTTTTTGTTCTTGGTGCCTTCGAAATGACATTCACCCTCTTCTCTCATCTGCAGAAGAAATCTTTCCTTACCTCTTATATGGCAAAATCAGGTCTGGCGTATAGTTCAGTAAGGGTCCACCTCGCAGGCCTCTCCCGATACAGACGCACGTCTGATGCATCTTCTCTCTGCTCATCTTGCATCATCAAGCAGCTTATGAAAGGATTATTCAGGACTTTTCACCGCATTCAGCCTCCACCGCCGGAATGGCGCATTATTGTGGTCCTGTCTCAATTAATGAAACCACTGTTTGAGCTAATTCACAAAATTTAGCTCAAGGTTCTCACATGGAAATTGGCATTGCTTCTCGTGCTTACTTCTGCAAGGAGAGTAAGTGAAATTCAAGTCTTCATCATAAAATAACCTTACTTACTCTTCACAGAGGACTGTTGTACTGAGAACAAACCCTAAGTTCATACCGAAGGTCCCATCTCAGTTTCACCTTAATAAACCTGTTATTCTGCACAATTTTTTTCCCCACATCCTTCTTCACCGACTGAGAAATCTCGACTCTTTGGATGTCAAACGATGCCTTAACTTTTATTTGCAATGAGTAAAGCAGCTATGCAAAACCGATAAACTGCTAGTATCTTATGGGCCTTTAAGACTGGGTTCTGCTCTCGCAAAAATAACTTTTGCACGATGGGTTGCTGCTGCTATTCAGCTCTGTCATACTAAGGCGGGTAAACTGCTTACGATCAAGGCCAAGGCACATTCTACGAGAGCAGTTTCATCTTCTACTGCTCTTTTCGCTGGAGTACCACTGGACATGATTTGCTGTGCCGCTACATCGAAGATTTCTCATACCTTCATGTGGCATTATTGCCTGAATATGGCAACTTGCAGCGACGCAGCAGTGGGACAGGCGATTCTACGTCATCTATTTCAATAAGGTATGCCTTTACTGTTTGAGGTGTTTTTTCCTTTGCATTATGTATTTTATCAGCTTATAATGATGTTGTGCAATTTTGTTTATATATGTGTTTGCTACATTATATATTATATATGTTTCAGTATATGCATATATATTTTTACCCACCATCCTGTAAAGATAGATATGTATATATTGAATTGTTTCTATACATGTGTGTCTATGCACCTGCTAGCTACTATGATTCAAGCATGTGAATCTATAACCGATCCAATATTAGAGAAGAAAATGAGTTGCTTACCTGTAACTACGGTTCTCAATTATTGGTATCTTTCATAGATTCACATGTGACCTACCATCCTCCCCTGAGATGCTCCCCTTGTTTCCTCAAGGTATAAAGCTTCACACTTGTGCTTGAAAATCTGAGGAACCTAGCCTCTCTTGGGATTGTTCTAGAGGGTGCTGTCGCCTGATTGGCTACTACTTACGTTTTTACAAAAGAAAATGGATAGACTATTGCAGTGACTCTTTATTGCATTGTAGCCTATTGTAGTATTATCTACTGCTTTTATATGTATACAGTGGGACTCCTACTACGACGACCGGGATGATTCAAGCATGCAAATCTATGAAAGATACCAATTCTGGAGATCCGAAGTTACAGGTAAGTAACTCATTTTTTTACTGTATTCTTCCACAAACTCTTTCTGTAAATGGGCCTTTAAATGATTGTTTTATCTTGTCATATTTGCTGTGCATTCAAAGGCAGTGGTCAAATGTCAAGTTCTTTGGGCACTTGGTGTACTTTTCTTTCTCTGACTTCAAAGTGAGAGAATTTATGTGACAATCCTGCTGAGCATCAATGTAAGAGAAGAGGGTGAGTTTTTTTCCCCAGGCACTCAACAGGAAAAAAAAAACTGCACTGATGCTTCAGAACATCAGAGAGAGTACAAATGAAGCACTTTTTTTCCTTTCAATTCTGAAGTGTGGTGGAAGTAAATATTTTAAAAATATCAAAACAATCAATGCACTAGGTGATGGCATTTGCACACATTATCGTTTGTGTGCAGTAAAACCATATTTTGGTGCAAATGTAATGGTCATTCCAATCCAAAATGTGTTGTCTGTAATGGCATCGCACTACCACACCATACATATTCCACTCGTTGCACTGCCAAACTCTTGAACGCTACTCCGTTCTACGACACTCCATTCTACTCCACTGTATCTCACTCCACTTTACCACACTCCAATCTACCTCACTTTACCCCACTCCTCTCCATTCCAAAGTACACCAGTGTACACCACCCCACTCAACTACGCTAAGTCTATCCCAATTTGCTCCACTCTAACCTACCTCACTCCAATCTGCCCTACTCCAATATACCCCACTCTAATTTTCCCACTCTAACCCACTCCAATCTACCACTTAAATCTACCCTTCTCTAACCCAATCTACCTCACTTCACTCCAATCCAGTCTACCCCACTCCAGTCTACCCCACTCTAATCTACTGCACTCTACTTCACTTCATTCAATCTAACGCAATCAATCCCACCTCAGTCTACCCCACTACACACCAATTTCCTGCATGCACTCAAATCTACCCCACTATGCTTCAATTTACTCCAGTCTACTCCAATCCACTTCACACAACTCTACTCAAATCTACCCCAGTCCAATTTACTCAATTCCAATTTACCCAACTCCACTGCAATCTTCCCAACTCCCCTCCACTCTAATCCACCCCGCCACACTCCACTTTACCCCACTTCGCTCCAATCTACCCAACTACAATCTACCATATTCCACTCAAATCCACCCCACTGTAATCTAACCCACTCCGGTCTACCCTAATCAAATCTAGCCCACTCCATTCCCCCTACTCCATTCCAATCTACCCTAATCCACTCAATCTACCCCATCCCACCTAATTGAACTCACTACATTCCCCCTATTTACCCCACTGCTCTCCACCCACCTCCACTCCTTCCCAGTCTCACTCCAATCTCGATTCCAATCCATCCAACCCCACTCCAATCTACTCCACTCCAATCTATCCACCCCAAACCACCCACTCCACTCTACCACACTTCATTCCACTCTACCCCAGTCCACATGCCACCCAAATCTGCACCACTCTAGTCCATTGTAACTCACTCCAACTTACTCCCATCGACCCTGCCCTAACTATCCTATTGCAATCTAGGTCTTCCAATCTACTCCACACCAATCTATTCCACCCCATCCACCCACACCACTCTATCCAACTCCACTACACTCTACTTCACTCCAATCTATCCTACTGTAATCGACTAAATCAAATCCCACTCTAATGTACCTCACTCCACCCTAATCTACTCCTTTCCATGCCAGTCAACTCCTATACTACCCCGCCCCACCCTACCCAACTCCACTCCAACCTACCGAAATTGGCTGCACTCCACTCATAATTACCCTAATATAACCCACACCAATCTACCACGTCCTAATTCAATCTACTCAACTCCAATCTACCCGTCTTAATTTCCCCCACCCCACCTAATTTCCCCCACCCCAATCTAACCCAATCTATGCAACTCCACCCCTGTCTACCACACTCCATTCTGCCCTACTATAATCCACCCAATCGACCCCCCTCCATTCCACGCCAGAACCACCAGACTCCATTCCAGTCTGCCCCACTCCAATTTACACAAATATCCCACACCACCTAAATGTACTCTATTTCTATTTACTGCACTCCAATCTACCCCACTCAAATCTATCCTAGTCTACTCCACCGCACTCCAATCTACCCCAATATATTCTCTCCACTCTACCTCAATCTACCCCAATATATTCCCCTCCACTCTACCTCAATCTACCCTAATCTACCCCAATTCATTCTACAACACCCCAGTCGGCCACAATAATCTACCCAACTCCCCCACTCAAATCGATCCGACTCCACTTCACTCCATTCTACCCTACTACATTTTTCACCAACTACCTCATTCCATTGTAGCCAACTCTACCCTACCCCACTCCACATCACTAACCATTAGCCATGCTGAACAGCAGCCACACTTGTGTACATAATGGCTAAAACAAATTGCCAAAGGCAATAGCTTTCGACTAGGCGAAACGTATTGGCTTTGCCAGTGCATGATTTAGCTTGCCACTGTTTCAACTGGCCCTTGGAGTCACTTGAGAAAGACATGACCACAGCTCAGCTGCAGTGCACAGTTCATTCCTTAAGTGTAGTTTTACAGGTCAGAGCTCTTCTGTGGATTCTGTAGTGTTGTCACATTGCACCCTAGCACATTTGATACTGCTGGCTTTGATACTTACTGTGCAATCCTTGATTGAGATTCCTGTTATGTCTTTCGGCTCTCCTTCTGTCTCTGCTAATGCTTAAGCCTGTTCTGCCATCTAGTGGTTGGATCCGAAATTCTTCGCTGGGCTTTTTTTTCCAATTTTAGAAAAAGATGACTTGCTTCTGATCGTCATTTGGGACCATTTGGTGACAGGTCCTTCCCCTTGTGACTTCAAACATTTGTCCCGGCAGCCCTTCTGCATGGTTGCCGTCTTCTAAGTCTTTTTTCTGCTGTTGCGCCTGGAAGCAAGGCGGCAGAGCTCGAACATTCAGAAAGCGTATCAACAGATAGTCATGGAAGACTGAGAAAAGGACGAACTAAGTTGAAAATCGAAAGAAAATCAGCGGGGACACCATTGTGACTGGTTTTCCAATTAAAGATTACATCAAATACCCAACCACCGAGTCAGAGAAAGTGTACACAGGTACTTGGTGTGTCGGGGGAAGAAACACTCCTTTTATGTTTTGTTCACAGGGCCACCACAAGTTTGCACAAAAAGATAGTCACTACGTTTGCAACTGGCTTCTACTGAAAGATCACTGCGCTAAAGGTTGTGAAGCCAGTTCTTAATTTCAGCCTAACACTTTGAAAGCTAGAGAGCACATTACGGTATTGGAATGGAATGGAATGGAATTGAAGTGGCTGTGATACAATTGAAGGAGACCTCACTGAAGAACATCAGACTATCCACAGGGGTGCTAATACTGATGAGACCAAACTTACACTCAGAGAGGACTCTTACCTCGATAAGGGATTACATCGAGAAGCTGAATGGAGCGAGAAAGGGGTTATAGGTTGGCAAAACCAAGAGACACCAGCAAGTAACAGTGCTTGCGTGCCTGGTCCGAGCTGGCTAAACTGTCCTTGCAGTCTCTGAGAAACCACCCAAGGCTGCAACACTGTCAAAGGGCAGCAAAATCATAAAGAGCCCCAGGACTCCAAAACCAGATACAATACAGGGGCAACCCTTCAGAGGCAGCATCAATGGTGAAAGGCGAACGATTGACGGAAATCTACAGAGGGGCAAACGAGAAGAAAACTCACACACTGAAGATGAAGTCTGACGATCACCGGGCGCTTGTTTGAGCGCAAGAAACATCAACTTGAGGCCGGAATGGAAGCTCTGTTATCATAAAAGAAGGAAGACTTTGAGTCATTGAAAGGGTTTTTTATTCCTTCAAAGCCACAGGAGGCCAAAGGGGTCTCTATTTTCAATACCAACCACATGATGAGGAATAGGAAGAGTATCTTCATGCAGATGACTGCAACGTCAAAGACATGGCCTTTTACGATAGCACATGAGAAGAGGTGTTACAGGACCACAACGCCAATTGCCCAGAAGAGACTGAATTCCATGGCTTAGCTGCGGAACGACATAACAGTCTACAACTCGATAAACATGCGCTGTAGGCACACGAAGTTCAGCCTGATAAGAAATCGGCGAAGCTCTGCTTCTTTCTGCAGACCCTCATGCTGCACCAGAAGAAACATCTATATCTTTCACTGCTTTCAGGCATTTTGGACCAGAGAGCAAACGCCTTTAGAAAACCTGCTTCTTTGAAGGCTGGAACTCCTTGAGTCGAGAAGCAACATAAGCACCCAATCCATGATCCACTATTTATCAGGGGAACATAGTGTTTTACTCAATCCTCACTCGAGCCAGGAAGAGAGGATAGCAACACTACATCCATTGGCCCACCCCTGGATAAGGAAAGTACTATTAATTGTCTGGGGAGTTGGCCTATGGATATAAGAAAAATGGAACGGGTGGGTGCCACTCTGTGAAAGATTGGATTGCAGATTCTAACACACTTTTCAACTGCTATGGCACTAGCAATGGGAGGAAATGTAAGATATGATGCAGCATATCCTGAAACAATATCAGTAGAGATCAAAATCAGTCCAAGTGGGCAAGATGATAGCATCCAGATGCCTAAAGTCAGCCTGCAACCCTGCAAGTAGACAGATGTGTGCTGGGACCACACTGCGACACACCTTTTTTTGGTTCAAGCCGGACGTTCCAAGCATCTTTTATCTACATGCCCTTCACATCTGTTTAGACTGGCAGTAGACATAACCTTGCAACAAATCAAATCCAGGATTTGCAATGCAATAGGTCTCGCATTATAGAAGTTTGATCAGTTGGCATTGCTAATAATAATGCAACACTAGCACCTGACTGCCTCAAACTAACTACACAAAATCAAACAGACCACAGTTCTTCAAATCAACCACAATACCTGAAACTGATCACAGTATGTGAAACTAACTGCAGTACAATATCTGAAACTGACCACAACCCTTGAAACAAGCATATGTGGTATTATGTTGAGTGTAGTTATGTTGTATTGAGTAGAGTGTAAATATGTGTTGTGTAATTATGTGGTATTGAGTTTTATGACTTGGGGAGTATGTTCCATTGATTAGTGTGTAAATATGTGGATTGTAATTGTATGGTACTGAGTGATATGAGGGGTGTATTTATTTTGCTTTGAGTAGAGTACAGAACTACACTCAACATAATACCACATAATTACACATCACATAATTACACCTTATTCAGTACAACATAAATACACTCTACATACCACTACATAATTGCACGCCACGTAATTACTCTCTACTTAATGCAACATAAATACACTCCACACAATACCAGTCTGTGCCACATAATAACACAACATATAATTACACTGTACTCAATGCAACATAAATACACACCTTTCACTCAAGTTCGTGCTATATAAAAATAAAACAACAAAAAAACAATTGCAATGCAATAGGTCTCACATTACTGAATCTTTGAGCTTCTAGTGTTGCATTATTATTAGCAATGCCAGCAGCTCAAACTTTTATAATGCGAGACCTATTGCATTGCAAATGCTTGTTTTCAGTGGTCCCACAATGTAGAAGAGAGGCACTTTAAGTTGTTGATATAAGGCAAGTCTTTAAAGTGTGTGCCCACACGGATCAGGTAGAGTGCCTCTTCCTGGCCGAGTGCAAAACTGTATAGAAATCCACGTGCAGAAGTGCCACCCATTGAGGGTAATACAGTTCAATAAGAGGGCACAAATGGGCAGCACATTTAGCAATAATAGAACACATAGGTCAAAGTGGACCAAATGCTTAACCGGAATCAAAGCTGTGAGCACTATCAGTTGAGGCATACCCGATAGAGATTCAAAGGGGCTGAATTGGGTCTTTTAAAGTGAACCCTCTACCAGCTTCCACAGTGAGATCAGGACTTGCAAACATCCTTTATCTTATAGAATAACAAGAGGGGATTTGTAAAACTACACTATGCTAAATCATTATATTTGCTTTCCCTCTTTTCCAGTGCACAAAGTGTTACCAAAATACTTCTTACTTCAAAATAACAGAAATGATTAAAAAGAAGGAAACAAATACTGAATGGCGCAACCCTGCTTGGTGCACAGAGCTGCACAATCAAGACAAACATTTGGAAATTAGATTAAAAACGTAATCTACAGGATGTTTCTGGCCACAAGCGCACAGTATAGAATGTGATATCTGAGCCTTAGTTCATACACCCACATGTTAGCAAAGAAGCATTTCACAGATAGCAACTACAAAAAAAGGTATTTACAGTACGAGTCAATGATCGTTTGATGTGCCACCGACAAAAGGGGTCAACCGTCATTATACTATCTACGGCTCAAATTGTAGACCCCTACAATGGACACCTACAATGGACAGGTTCAAAGTCCAGCGCCTCCAAGGACAAGCAACATAAACGACAATACAACCTATTGTTTCAGAAGGAATCTGTACAGATGTCCTAGTTATCGTCTCTTCCCTGAGCAGCACTCCACTCCTCTGATTACCTCTCAGCTGCAGGGCTGTCAGCAGACTGTCAGCCAGGTGACTGGTGCCCTAGTGTTACCTAGCAGGCAACCAAAGCAAATAACGAGGTTTGCAGCATGCAGTTGCTATGATGTAATGTCATTTGAAAGACAGAAGGCAGGCACAGTCCGAAGGTGAGGTGCATTGTACTAGATGTCAAAATAGGAAGACTATTCATGTCCCACATCTCACACTCTGGGGATGAAGGGGAGTGGGGAGAGTATCTCACATGAGATACCTAAACATCGGAGGGACATGGAACCCTACAGGAGCAGTAAAATACATAAATGTGTTGGAACTCAGTCTTGCCCCAGTATTGGAACTTTCATAGATTCCCATGCTTTGTATCATTCCCCCGTCGTCGGATTGGGAGCCTGGGTAAATAAAAAATACCATAGCAATAGGCACAAAAGAGAAAAATTAGGCCTAGGCCTCATCTCATTTTGTAGCTTATCCACCTCTTTGTGTAAAAGAGCCCAAACTCTCCGCAACAACCAATCAGAATAGCCTCACCCCATTGAACCCTCCTGAGAGAGCCTCAGATTTTTCTACCGCACAATGTGCTAGTGAGTCTCCACTGAGCTCTGCTCAGTTTTTTCTCTTCAAATTTACAATGTCTGACAAGGAGATGAAGGCATTATTACTTGTGCTACTTGTTCTAAAAAGAGACTGTTTGTGGAGGACAAGCATGATGACTATATCTACTGCTTGTACCCGGACCAGAAGGCCACAGATTGTAAGATCTGTAGGACTTTCTCTACAAAGACCTTGAGAGACCGGGAGGGCCGCCTGTTAACTTGGCTGCAGAAGATGAAATCACGTAAGGAAGTTATTTCATCTGACGATGAGGACTCTTCATCAGCTGCGTCCTCTAGAAGATCCAGAAAGAGGGGAAAGTCATCCCCTTCTACTTCTACTGAGCCCCCTGTCAAAGCGTTACAAAAGACCTCTGATAGGTCTGAAAGGGCTAGTCCCATTAAATCTCCTCACAGAGGTGAAAAAGAGAGGCTGGGACAGGCTCCGGAGACAGACACAGCCAAGAAAGTGAAAAAAGGGGTTTCTGTTACTTCTCCACCATCTCAAAAGGAGAAGGAAGGCAAGAAACCTTCTACTGTCCCTCAGGAAGGAAAGCCTGACAAGAAACAACGTCCGTCGACGACGAAATCAGCAGGTACGTCGACGCCAACTTCAAAGAAAGACCCGAGTTCTCGTATAGCTCCGTCGACGGTACCGTCGACTGTGGCTTCGTCGACGACTGCAGCCTTGATAGCTTTGTCGACGTTAAAAGTGCCTGTTTCCTGCTCATCGACGATGGGGTCTACATTCTCGACGTCGACGATTATGACAGCAGAGGTAGTGTCGAGGACGACGTCGACGACGGCAGCTATAATGGTGATGCCGACGAGCTCGTCGACGACACTGTCGACGATCAATCCACCGTCTACGACTAAAACTCTGACGACGAGATCCATTTCTCCGTCGACTGTTCTATCGACCGGTGATTACGCCGACGTTTCCGTCGACGACGAGTCCATCGACGAGGTTGTCTACGATCCAAAAAGTCCGTATTTGCATACAAAGGCAACAAATAACCCCTGAGATGACCTCTCCTAGGCGGGTAACACCTTTGCCTCCCACTCTGCTATTGGATGAGGAGTCGGACGACTAGGGTGATGATGGTCCTTATGGGGGTGCCTACAGCCCATCGGACTTACAAGTAGAGTGACAGGATACAGATTCTAAGGAATATTATGATGAAGGGCACCAATATGTCCAACAAGACCAGCTTCCACAGAACCTACGTCAGGATATGGTGGCAATGCAGTCTTCTTTAATTTCGGATTTGCAGTTAATGTTGCAGGATTATAGGAAGAGGTTTCCATCGCAAACTGCAGTACAACAGGAGCGTCCTCCTTCTCCATCTATTCCTACTACTCCTGTGGTGGCAGTGACACATGCAATTGTAATTGTAATTGTAACAGTATTTATTAAGCGCGGTTGCTGCCCGCAGGCGTCCAAGCGCTGGGTTGAAGGGAAGTGACTGGAAGGAGCTAGGGTACATATGATTGAGCAAACAGCAGTGTCTTTAGATTTTTCCGGAATGCGAGGAGGTCTGGGTTGGAGCGGAGTGAGATGGGAAGAGCATTCCATAGCCTGGCAGTGTTCAGGGAGAACAGCCTGCCTCCAGACCTGGCTCGCTTCACTCTGGGGACAACGGCGAGGAATGCCTCCGTCGACCGAAGGTTCCTCTTAGGGTGATAGGGGGTGACCAGGTCTATGACATGCGGTTTCACGAGTTGCGAACCAGAACCCAGAGAGAGTTACCAAGAGGTTGTGACCATTCAGGATGACTATGTCCCCTCTGATAAATCTTCAGGAAGATCCTCCTCATGATCCAGATAGAAGTTATGATGATGATGGCCTTCAGGATTCGGATGCACCAGTGCCGGATACTGCTACCTCCCCTCCAGCTGACATTGGAGGTTTCCATAACCTTATGGAGAGGGTGTCTGAGAGATTTGGCCTGCCGATTACTACTGTTCAGATAGACTGCTTCCTTTATGACTTTAAGGAGCCTTACAGAAAGTCCATTCGGTCAATCCCAATAATAGATTATATATGGTCAGAAGGTATTAAAGTCATGCAAAATCCTGCAACAGTCATCCCTGTTCTTCCCCGGCTGGAGAAGAGTATAAAGCACCAGAGGGCAGTCCAGCTTGCCTAATTGGACAACCAAAACCGGATTCCGTCATTTCCCAAGCGGCGCAAAGCAAGTCTAAAAATCCATCAACACCACTTACAACACCGCCAGACAAAGAAGGGAGACGTCTGGACAATGTGGGCAAAAGATTCTCTACCATGGCCAGCCTCCTAGTTCGAGCTTCTAATGCTCTTGCCATCGTGGGCAGGTATGATCGCCAGATGTGGTGCGATTTATCCCCGTTTGTGGATCAGCTTCCAGAGGCAGCGAAAGATGAGGCCAGGAAGGTTCTGATGGAAGGAGAGCGTTCCTCTTCGGAGGTGATAGATTGTGCTATGGACATAGCAACTACTGCTTTTGGTGCCCTGGCGAGTTCAGCTGTGTTAAGGCGCCAGGGCTGGCTGCGGGCAACCTGGTTTCGCCAGGAGGTCCAGAACAAGATCTTAGATTTGCCATACGATGGAGAAATGCTTTTTGGAAAGCATGTGGATGAAGCCTTTCAAGGCATCAAAAAGGACACGGACACAGCAAAGTCCTTGGAGTCTTTGAATTATCGTAAAGTTCCATTCAAAGGTGCAAGCGGGAGAGGTTTTTCCTCCTACAGAGGTGGCAACCAACAGCGGTACTCTTCATACTCTCAATCCTCCCAATTTTACAAACCCCAATACTCCAATCCACGCCAAGGCCAGCCGGCGTCTTTCTCTCGCCAATCACAGAGAGGGCGTCAAGGTCATCAAGGGCAGGATAACTCCAAACGACAATAGCGGCCTCACAGCTCTTTCTACTGTTCCTACCCTTCCGATGACATCAGTGGGGGGGCAGGATTTCTCATTGTCTAAGCAGTTGGAAGGTTATTCCATTAGACCAGTGGGTCCTGAATATGGTTCAGAGTGGCCACACGTTGGAATTTCAACATCTTCCTCCAAACAGAGCTCCAGGTGCTAACGGGTAGAAACATCTGGGACTGCTACGTCTCGAAGCCCACTAGCTTTTCATCAAGGGGGCAATAGAACCTGTACCTCTCTCACAAAGGGGGAAAGGGTTTTATTCCAGGTTCTTCCTGGTTCGCAAAACAACAGAAAAATGGCGCCCCATATTAGATCTACGGGAGCTCAACACCTATCTCATCAAGCTATCCTTCAGGATGGTCACTCTCCAGGATATTATTAATCTGCTAAATCCAGGAGACTACATGGCGACTCTGGATTTAGAGGATGCTTAATTCCATGTGCCGATCCATCCAGCTCACAGACCATACTTGCGCTTCACAGTAGGCAAGAGCCATTTTCAGTTCAGAGTACTTCCTTTTGGTCTCCGGTCTGCACCAAGGATATTTACAAAGGTGTTGACTCCGGTGGCAGCATTCCTCAGGAAACAATCTCTGGAAGTTTTTCCTTACCTGGACGACTGGCTGGTCAAGGCTCCATCTTTCCAGGGAACTTCCAAGGCCATTACGACCTGCATTCAACTGTTCAACCACCTGCGCCTTCAGCGGGTAGGGTTCCCTTGTTTTGTGTGTGACTTCAGCTTAACAAGGACAAATCGGTTCTTCAACCATCCAGGTCAGCAAGGTTTCTGGGATCCATTCTGGACACGAAACGCTGCAAAGCTTACCCAACGGAGGACCGTCAAAACAAATTGATGCTATCGGCTCGCCTCTTGCTAAAGAGGAAATCCCTGTCAGTACGGCTCCACAAGTCCCTGCTCGGATCGATCTCATCCTGCATACCATTGATTCCACATTGCAGGCTGCGAATGCGTCCACTGCAAGAGCAGCTCGACAAGCAATGGTACCAGGCGGAGGGCTCTTTCGACGACAGGATTACAGTAACATCAGCAATGAAAAGAGCATGCGGCTGGTGGTTGGTGAAAGACAACATCTCAAAGGGATTAACATTCACACTTCCTCCGTCTCCCATGGTTCTCACCACGGATGCCTCGTTAGAAGGCTGGGGAGCGGTGCTCCAGGAACTGCACATGAGCGGTCACTGGGATCCAGTTCAACACAAGTGCCACATCAACCTGTTAGAACTCAAAGCCATTCGATTAGCCTTGCAGGCTTTTATGCCACGAATTCAGAATTGTTCAGTGCTGGTCCGGATGGACAACACAACGGCCATGCACTATATCAACAAGCAGGGCGGAACAAAATCCCAGATTCTCTCCAAAGAAGCTCAACTGATTTGGGATTGGGCGATTCTTCACAATATTGGTCTGACAGCAGAACACCTCGCAGGTTCGCTCAATACAACAGCGGATGCGCTGAGTCGTCAGAAATCGATCAGTCACGAATGGGAGTTAGACCAAACCATTCTGGAGGAGGTGTTCTCGGTCTGGGGAACCCCGACCATAGACCGGTTTGCAACTCCGGAGAACACCAAATGCCGATTCTATGCAAGCAGGGATCACCATCTGGGGTCCTTGGGGAACGCACTTTCGATTGCCTGGTACGGCGCATTCTTTTACGCTTTTTCTCCGATACCCCTAATCCCGAGGTTGATCAGGAAAGTCAAGGCAGAGCCGTGCAGAATGATCTTGATTGCACCGGCGTGGCCCCGACAGTTCTAGTAAATGGAACTCCTCCTGCAACTGGTTCCTTCTCTGTTGACGAGGTCTCGGGGTCAAGTGCCCCATCCGAACCTGAGCTCGCTTCACTTGACAGTGTGGCTCCGGAGTACAGGGAATTCCAGAATCTGAACCTCACCAAGGAGTGTAGGGACATCTTGTCTCAAGCTCGAGCTCCAAGTACGAACAGAACTTATAGGGCAAAATGGGAAAGGTTCTGCCTCTGGTGTCAAAAACATCTTCACCCTTACACTTCAGCTCCGCATCAGATTTTGCCATATATCCTGTTGCTGACTAAATCTGGGTTGGCTCATTCTTCTGTTAAAGTTCATCTGGCAGCCATCTCCAGATTCAGACGGACGTCTTCAGGTCCTTCGCTTTGGTCCGCTAGGATTGTCAAGCAGTTCTTGAAAGGCCTGTTCAGGGTTTTTCCTCCAGTCCGTCCTCCTCCACCAGTCTGGCAACTTAATTTGTTCTTGGCTCAGCTAATGAGAGCACCGTTTGAACCCATTCACAAAACGGACCTTAAATTCCAATCTTGGAAGCTAGCTCTTCTGTTGGCATTGACATCGGCCAGAAGGATTAGCGAGCTCCAGGCACTGACAATCGTGGAGCCTTTCCTACAATTCAAGCCGGATGTCCTGATCCTACGGACGAATGCAAAGTTCATCCCGAAGGTTCCGTCTGAATTCCATCTTAATGAATCATTGATTTTGAAGTCTTTTTCCCCTCGACCTACTACTCCAGCAGAGAGGTCCTTACATTCTTTGGACGTTCAGAGGTGTCTAAAGTTCTATTTGGAGCGCACAAAACCTTTTAGGAAATCCTCACAACTGTTCGTCTCCTACAGTGCCCCGCGGAAGGGATTTCCGCTGTCCAAACACAGCATTTGTCGCTGGATCTCCAGTGCTATTCAGTTCTGCCATCAAGAAGCGGGCAAACCGATCGAAAGAAGAGTCCATGCACATTCCACAAGATCAGTGGCATCGTCAGTGGCTCTATTTTCAGGAGTCCCTATCAAGGACATCTGCAGGGCAGCGACGTGGAGCAGTACCACAAAGCACTACTGCCTGGATTTTTCTACGAAGAAAAACGCAGCTGTTGGACAGGCAGTCCTGAGGAATCTTTTTCAATGAGAGGTGAGCTTTCCCTACAATCCCTCCTTCCTGTGTTTCACATTTTGTATCACTTGTGATAGTCTTTGCTATGGTAAAAAGTTTATATATATATATATATATATATATATATATATATATATATATATATATATATATATATATATATATTTGGTTTTCCAATGTGAGTATCTATGTGGCAAGGTGGTGATATTCTTATAACAAAATGTGCTTTTAGGGCTTACTGCTAGCTACTCTGATACAAAGAATGGGAATCTATGAAAGTTCCAATACTGGGGCAAGAAAACAAGTTACTTGCCTGTAACTTTGGTTCCCCAGTATTGGTAACTTTCATAGATTCCCATGCGCCCACCCTCCTCCCCTGGGAAAGCGCGGCCTTTTTACTGAGATAGTGGCTGTTGCACAAGGGCTACGAAAATCTGTGGCTCTCTCAGGAGGGTTCTATGGGGTGAGGCTATTCTGATTGGTTGTTGCAGAGAGTTTGGGCTCTTTTACACAAAGAGGTGGATAAACTACAAAATGAGATGAGGCCCAGGCCTAATTTTTCTCTTTTGTGCCTATTGCTATGGTATTTTTTATTTACAGAGGCTCCCAATCCGACGACGGGGGAATGATATAAAGCATTGGAATCTATGAAAGTTACCAATACTGGGGAACCAAAGTTACAGGTAAGTAACTTGTTTTCTTCCTAGCCCTAAAGGCTTTTCAAGCTCGGATTCTGGGCAAAACCGAAAAGATATAGGCAGACCGCACAATTATAACATTATACTCCAACTCCTTGGAGGGCCTGATCTTTTATTTCTCATTTAGAGAAGAAACTTCACTGCCTGCTTAGTCTCCCTGCCTCTACATTTAGTACCCATCGCAAGTGTACCACCACCAAGCCTGTGTGTCTTTGAGCGGCCTATTTCCAGATGTTGTAGGCCAATTTTGAAAATACATATGATCTGTGGGCAAATATAGCATCCACCAGAAAGAGTGTAACCAAAGGTAAGTTTTTTTTTTTTGATTCAATATAATTTACTGGTGGGGGCATAGACAGCCCTGATGATTTTTTTTTTTAAATTATTATTTTATTTTTTCACCAAGCAGCATATACAAAGGTAAATACATTACAGAATGATGGGGTGCATGTGCAAGTTCCAGTCCTCACACCCTCCAACATTTATCAAATAACATTGTGAAGGCAATATTTATACACAGAACGACTTCCGGTACATCGTGGAGCATACATACACAAAATAATATGTCACATAACTATACATTTAAGTCTTCCGGACCCAACAATAACAAAGGTTATCTCTCATAGTAATGATATAGTGCCACTGAATCACCATGAATATCTCTTTCGTTCTCGTGGCTATGTACTCCTCTACCTTTATTTAATCAAGAGCCATCCTCCCTCTGCTGCAGATAATCTGCGAGTGGTTGCCAGAAATCTCTAGGTCTGGAGGCCTGGGGTATGTCCTCCTCATAAGTTCCCAGTGTTTCTTTACAGTACAATAGATCAGTTATCCAATCCTTGAATTTAGGTGGGCGTTTGCTACCCCATTTCATGGCCACTCGACGTTTCGCAAGCAGCAATGCCACTGCTAGCAGTTTGCGTCGTTTGGCCAGTTTGAGTTTGTATATGCCCAGCAGACACACCAGCTCTGCTCTGATCCGCTCCGCAAGCATCTGTGTGAGCGCCGTCGTCACTTCCTGCCAGTATGTATTCAGATCGGGACAAGCCCATGCCATGTGTAGAAAGTCGGCCGTGGGTGCGAGGCAACGTTGACACTTGTACACTTGTCATCTGCTCTAATGCCATACCGGTGTAATTTGACCTGTGTGTAGTAAGTTTGATGGATAAACTTAAAGTGAATAATCCTCAGATTACAGTTTGATGTAAGCAAGTGCAGTTGCTCACAGCTATAGTTCTAGTCCTCCTCCGGTATGGACACCCCTGTTAGCTCCTCCCATCTCTGTAGTGATCTATCAGGGCCTAAAGCCTGTTCGTTCTGGGAAGCAATGTACAGACGTGTGACTAAGTTCTTTCTTGTGGGAGCAGTCAGAAGTATCTGTAGTGCCTGTAATGGGCCGGGTTCCGCCGGGAATGTCTCATATAAGTCTTTAACGGCTGCCCGTAATCGGAGATATGCGAAAAATTTTAATGCCGTTTGGTGTGCGCATAAAGACTGGCTTTGGAACAGGATGAATTCCTTATTCGGGAACAAAGTGCCCATTGTAAAAAAAAAACGTTTCCCCCAGTACTGTACGCATTTTCCTCTCCTGTGTAACCGATAGCTTGGGGTGATTTGCTAACCGGAGTGCCGGGGCATACAGCGGTAGTTTCCGGGCTCTAGGCGCCAGGGTATGCCAGGCTCTAGACATGCTCTTGACCGGGTGTATTGTGTCGTTAGAATAACAGCTAATGGGGTCTGATATGAATTGCGTCAGGTGCTTCGGACTAACGCTGTCTTCCTCTACCACTATGTGCGGGATATGAGAGTGTGGCTGTGTCCAATAGTGTGCATGTTGCGCCTGCGCACATTAGATATAAAATTAGAAGTCTGGGGCAGCAAATCCGCCCTGATGATTTGGTTTCGTAAGCGTCTTCCAGCCCATGTTAAACGCTGTAGCGTTGTGCGAAATCTGGCAAAGAAGGGTTGCGTAAGCCATATTGGGATATTCCAAAATAAGTATAAAAAAGGGGCAATATAATCATTTTCTGAAGGGCTATCCTGTCCGCTAACGACAGCGGTAATCTGATCCACTTCTCCACTTGCTCTTCTAGTTTGAACATAGCCACTCCATAGTTCTCTCTAATCACCACCTCTGGGTCTCGGTGTACCCAGACTCCCAGATATTTCACACGGTCAGTCGTCCATTGGAGCGGGTAGTCTATCTGTGTCTGTGGGATCTCTGCCGTTAAAGGCACCACCACCGACTTATCCCAGTTTATACTAAGGCCCGAATACTGTTTGTATTTAATGTACTCTCTGATCAGTGTATTTAAGTGCACCTCTGGGTATCTGGTGTAAAGCACCATGTCATCTGCGTATAAGGCTATACCTATAGGTCGAAGATTGAATTGTAAAGCCGCCTCAGGGTGCCTTTGCACGCTAGTCGTTCCAGCGTGAGCGCAAACGGGATCTGGGACAGCGGGCAGCCCTGTCGGGTCCTTCGGCTAATCATAAACTGCTCCGAGGTGATACCATAGAAGGCAGACAACCAGTAGTTCATTTACAATGTTACTTGCCCAAAAAACAACTCTGGGCTTTCTGACTTCTTTTCCAACATAGTCCCAGAGACATCAAGAAAAATTTGAAATCGAAATATAAAAACTTTTCTAAAATGGCCGCCAGGCAAGTAACATTGTAAATGAATTACTGGTTGTCTGTCTTCTATGTCGACTACTTTGCAATATGAGCCGTTTTTAAGAAAACGAAATGGGTTTCATTTCTGAAAGGGAACACACTTTATATGTAATTTGTTATAGTTCACTCATAATTACACCATCCCTGAAGTGAATATTCTAAAATTTGGAAAGCCTGTGAAATAACAGTGTTTATACTCTCACGGATAAACTTCCGGGTCACCTGACCTAAATAAACACGCAGGAGCATTTACTACGGGACTTCTCCGCCGCGCTCGGCGCCTTCGCAGGAACGCTCTGTTTTTCCGGGAGATTTAACTCCAAGTAAGTGCTCCTAGAACTTAACCTTCACTCGCGCTTTGAAATTAAGTGCGCTCATAATTCAGTCCCGACTTACGGCTTTTATCGCTCTTGCTAAAGTAACACGCTTACAAAACAGCCGTTACTTTATGGTCTTTATCGATTTGCTTAAAACAACACGCTTATAGAGCAGCTACTAACTTGACCCGTTTTACACGATCACAACGCTTTGGTCAGAGTAAGCAAAAACAAATAAGGGCGTTTAAAAGCTAGCCGTTTTCTGTAACGTTTCCATTTTAACAATAGGAATGAGATATCGCAAATTAACAGAGTCTGGTCTTCTTGGCACACAACCATAGTATTGCTCTGCACAAATCTTAAATCAATAACTGTGTACATAACACCTTCTATTGAAAATATTGCATTTTGAGTTGCATAAAAGACTAGAGCCAACATGGGCCATTTTTCATTCACTCAGCTTAGACTCCCACTGCCAGCTTTTTTGCATTTATGTTTTTCTTGCATTTATGTTCTTGATCTAAATGTACTTTCTATTAAGAGCTGAAGTGTTTTCAGATGTTTGAGTTTACCTGCCTCTCTGTGTTGTTTCATGCTCCCTCTCGCTATGCTACAATGAGTGTCTGTCTATTCAAATGCCTCCTCATGGTAATAACATCTCATATGTGAATAATGTTTCCCACCCATCCCTAGTAAATGCATGGATTACATGTAAATGACTAATATATGCCCTACGAATACACCCAACCCTAAACTTCGGTCTGCTAGAAGCAATTAAAAATAGCACATATATCTAACCTTTGAAAAAAACACAAAAAAAGGAACACAGTGTATATATTTTTTCCCTCCAATAAAAGAGTGGAAATCTCTATTAGCTCACACAAATAACGATACCTGACGGATATCATCATCATTACTGAGAGCAAGATTAATGAGACAAATGGTATGTCACCAAATCAATATGAAAGGAATGTTATAAAATGGTATGCTGTTTTTTGCCGAATAATGAACCTTTTGAAAGTCCTGTTTAAATTGATATATTAAGCAATGTCTTAATATTGTTATTTATGATGTTCTTAAAATTGAAATGCTACAATATTCATTTTTACAGAATATTGACTTGAAAAACGATATATATATTTTTTTACAGATTGAAACATTTAAGGAATGTATTGTGACATATATCCATTATGATGCACACTAGAGAATCTAACAGAATGACACTAAGAAATTGAATTTAGGTATCATTTCATTCTATTGAAGAATACATTTTGTATACTTTATATACTATTGGCGTTGGGTGTCACGCTTTACCATTTTTCTTTTTTCTATCCTTCCTTTTTTTCTATCTTCTCTAAAAAATGATCACACACGTCATTTTCACCTGATCAAAGTGTCACCTGTTAAAATTACTGTTTTCCTATACCTCACTTCCTAAGTTCCAAATCTGTATTTTGCCCTAGAGTTCCTCGGTATAATTAACACCATTACCATTACTAAAAGAGAACATTCTTATTTCGGTTGACTTCACTTCTCATTCACTTTTACTGCAATTTTCGGGTTTTTCCTACATTTCACTCCTCTCGGTTGGGGTCACCATCTCTTATTATCATTTTTCTTACCTAAACACACTATATTTATCTTTACAGCCTTGAGAAAGCCCTGGCGCAATACGCCACAGAGGGCGAAACACGTGTCGGCTGTCAATGTTCAATTTTGCATCAATAAAATTCTATTTTTCCTAAAAATTGGATCGATCCTCCTTCTTCTTGAGTGAAAACTTGCACCAATGATTACTGGATTCATCCCTATATAGCATCTCAACTTGGAAAACATACTCTCTCTATCTAAAAACCCCTGGGCTACACACAGCGCAGCACATTTAACACTAAGCGCAAAGGTAATAGGCACCAATTAGTCCATGGTGTGTAACTCAGTCCCTTATAACAACCCTAGTTTAATACATGCACTACTTATCTGTGTGATACATCATCGTCCTGGTCACCACTCCTTAGCCAACCTGCATTGTAAGGTGGTCCGTGAACGCAGTTCCCCCTTATGTTGTTAACCAATTCAAATACTTGCGGTGGGGATGGCTGCGCCACAAGAGGTTCAAGCCCCACGTAAGAGGCCTAGTGAGCAGTCAGTACGCCGGTGAATCAGTTCTATCCATGGTACATCATTCCACGTCTGACATCGCCTCTCGTTCTGTGAGCCGGTCCTGTGGCGATCTGCGTTCCCCTTTCGGTTTCCTCAGCTGCAAATACTTTAGGGCCTCTTTAGGTTCGTTGAAGATATTCGTGGCTCCTTCATCCGTGATCTTAAGCCTAGCCGGGTATAACATGGCATATGGGATTTACAGGTCTCTGAGTTTCTGCTTCGCCGAACCATATTTCTTACGTGCCTCCTGCTCTGATTTTGTAAAGTCCGGATATAGTGCTATGTCCATGCCCTCATGGCGCAGGTATCCCAACCAAAGTTAAGTTACTTGTATTAGGCTCATGGTGAGATGTGATCTCTGTGGCCGTTCAGATCTGCTGCACTGTTAGCCAAGATTCATGTTTGACTTGATATAAGTATAAGGCGGGTGAAACCAAACTTACTTGGGAATCGAAATATATCTGATAGAAATTTCTAGCCACAGCAGTAGCTTTGCATGCCAGTAGGTGGCGCAACCGGCATCTTCTACACCGGAGGTGAGGTGCGTGGTACCTATATAGTCACCATCCCAGCAAGCTGATATCTGTTCTTTTCTTTCCGCGCTTTCATCGCAGAGAGCCATCTCAGTCTTTTTTTGGGCTACTATTATTGAGTTTTTGTCTAAGTTCTTTTTGCACCCCTCTTTCGGTGTGTTTTAGGGATATCTTTAAACAACCTGTGAGGTTTAAACCCTGTGAATCCTATCACAGGCAGATGTCCCACCTGGTTTGCTTGTGGTGCCTGGAGCCCGGCCAAGATACCAAGACCTGCCCGGACTGTTGAGCGATAAAGCCCCTGGTTGCCCAACACCGAATGACTCTGCACCGCCACTTGTTGCAGTCGCGAGAAAGGTCGTGGGACTGCTCTCTGAGTCGTTCCTACCAGTGACTGTCACGCATCAAGTCATTATTGGGTAAGTCCCACATGAAGAAGAAATCTAAGAAGTCAAAGCCTTCTTTGAATTTTCTGTACTAGTCCAAGTCATTTGATGAGGCGTTGCTCCCACATGTCCGCCATGGAACATGCATCTGCGTCGTACCTCAGTTTTCCGGAGCCGGAGTGACCCCCACCCAACTTAATTGTATGGGGCCATGCACCTCCTTCTTTGGGCAGTATGTCCTCCTCTGGAGTGCCCTTTGTGCCTCACAGGTTCAGTAGGTGGCCCACCTGCATTTCCACCCGTGGTTTTTCCTTGGAGCCGGTCTGGCTTCTTGGATCAGTTACTGGATCTTGATCAGGTCCTGTTACAAATCTGCAACCTTCCTCAAAGCCTGTTCCAGTGGCATGGTTTCTAACTGCGATGACCCCATACTGAACGCAAACACTGATCTGGACCAGTGTCATCTGACATTCACTCAGGCACCGACCGAACCAAGACCATCTGAGTTGGAGACATTGCTTCACTTTACTGACAAGCCCTGTGAAAAATACGATTGGGGTGGATCTTAGAATCCTTATGGTTAGCCCAACCCCCTGGAAGAGCCCTTGGCTGAGGATAACTGATATGAGGAACTAGTGGACCGCAGTGGTCTGGACATCTTTCCTGACACTGGGCAAGTATCTCCTAGTGTGGCTACAAAGAAAAAGGTTTTCTTTGCCATGGTGGTGAGGAGGGCGGCTGAAATCCTGGACCTTACGCTGCCCTCAGTGGTAGTCTGGACTATTTCTTGACAGAGGGGCTTCAACCAAGGGTAGCCTCCATGGAACCTCTTCTCCCCTGTAATGAAGCCCTCACTGATGTTCTGCTCGGGCTCTGGGACAAGCCCTGTACAGGCACTCCTGGGCACAAGACCTTTGCCCGCCTCCATAGCCCTGCTCTTGGGGACCCACCTTTCCTCACCCAACACCCCAACCCAGAGAGCCTGGTCGTCTAGGCCTCTACCTCCAAAGTTAATCCTGGCATTTTCCCTGTCACACCACCGTACAGGGAACCCGAGAGGTTGTACACCTTTCGCAAGAGGATTTTCTCTTCCACCAGCCTTGTACTGCAGTCTGTGAACATTGTGTGCATATTGAGACGGTATTCCCACCCAGTCTGATACCGCTTGGCTACTGCATCCTTCAAACCCCTTCAGTAGGCCCTCTTCACATCATGGGCAACTAGGCGGGGTAAGGATCCAGCACCGTACACCCCGCTGGTGGTCTATCAACTCTGACAACTGGTTGCTCCAAATTGTTCAGCAGGGTTGCGCCTTCCGTTCATAGAAAACTCACTTGCCATGCCATCATTTTTCGATCGTGTGACAGACAACTACCTCTCTCTGTTGCGTCGGGTATTACAGGCTATTGTGGCCAAAGGAGCCATTGAGACGGTTAAGTGGAAGTAGGTTGTAGCGGCCTCTACCGTTTACTACACCTTTACACTCCGCTACATCCTGAATAAGGAGAAATTAAAAATGCTGACATTGGCTCAGGTTCTGTCTACTCTATCCTGGATTGAGGTGCTGGGCTTGCAGGATGCATATTTGCATATACTGGTCCTGCCGGCCCACATGCGTTACTTGTGGTTCATGGTGGGCCAAGAGCACATTCAGTTTGCTGTGCTCTCCTTTGGCCTTACCTATGCCCCTAGGATGTTCATGAAGGCGATAGCGGTGGTTGCAGTTCATCTGCGGAGGTCAGGGGTTCTAGTCTTCCCCTACCTCGAAAACTGTCTGAAAGTGGGCTAGCCCCTGGCAGTCTTCGCCTACCTCCAGACTACAGTAGATCTCCTGCATTCGCTGGCGTTCTCTATAAACGTGCCAAAGTCACACCTGACTACCTCTCAGAATCTCCCTTTCATCTGAGCCATTCTGGACACTGTGCAAATCAGCGCCTACCTTCCGGAGCGCCGAGTCCAGGCTATGATTGTGGTGTTTCAGCCTCTGTCCTGGATCATGGCCTCCTTCATCCTCCTTGTACAACATGCCTGCTGGCGTATGTGGACTCGGTAGTAGGATCTGAAAACCCAGTGGGCGCAGCATATGGGGAATCATTTCGACCTGGTCCAGGTTTCGGCGAAAACTACAAAAGACCTGTAGTAGTTGCTGACAAACCGCAATTAGGTTTGCAGATGCGAGATAATTCCAACCTAACTAGTTTCCGGAAACAGCTCAAAACCTTTCTGTTTCAGTAATTAGTAACCTCCTGTTCTTCTGAGGGCATCTTCTATTTTAGTTTCAGCGCCTGGACGCCTCTGGGCAACTGTAGCGCTTTACAAATCCCATTTTCATTTCATTCATTTCAGGTCAGTAACAGATCCCTCTCCCTTCACCAAGAAGCTCTCACAGTGGTAACAGCGTTATTTCCGGGTTGAGGCGGCCATTTGGGAGAGGTGGAGATCAGAGGACTCTCCGGTAGAGTCTCAGTTTCACATCAACCTGGTGGAGCTGAGAGATCTGCCTGGTTCCAACTGGAGGTTGGTTCAGGCGTTTGCGAACACCACCAAAATTATGTGGCATTGCAGCAAACAGGGTGGTGTGGGGTCATGGAGCCTGTGTAAAAAGGCCTTCTGTCTTTGGACGTGGCTGGAACGATTTTATATAAAAAAGAATAGTGTCTCAACCAGTATGGCATTCGAAAAGGGCGGTTTGTAAAAAAGTGTCTTCGTCACCCAGGAAGGGAAAGAAAGGGGGAGGGAGACCAAGATGGAGTGATAGGGTTGTTATTTGCAAATAATTATAACAGCACTACGATACAATTAGATTACAGTAATCAAATGGCTGTTAGGCCTTCCAGTCCTTCACTACAGCCCTGTAACAGGAATTGGAAGAAGCTGGATATAAATCACTTAATTTCCGTCTTCGACTCTGCACCCCTGGGCGAGATATTTGACAAGGAGGACATGGCGGTAGTAGCCACAAAGATTAACAAGTGGCTTTTAGGAGCCTTAGACACATGTCTGCCTCTGACTCACAAAAAATATAAAACCCACAACCCTCCAGCGCCATGGTACAATGAATCATTGAAGGCTGCTAAGTCCAAGTGTAAACGTCTGGAATGCCTCTGGAGGAAAGATTATTCCACTGCAGCTGGCTCAACTTACAGAATTGAACTTAAGCTCTATCACAAAGCCTGCACCACAGCTAGAGCCAATTACGTGGCAAAGACTATTTCCGACGCCACAAAGAAATCTAAAATACTGTTCAATCTAGTAAAGGAATTAGCGGGCTCCAACACCACAGCCAAACCCCTTCCGTTGAATGATGTTCAAATTGAAGAACTGGCACAGTTCTTCACAAACAAGATTGAGACCATCAGGATATTGTCAAACAACAACAGGTACAAGCCGCAATGAACCCAGATCTCAACCCGAGGGAGGAGAGCACCTCCTTTTCGCCAGACCTGTCCTATGAGCCACTTACATCGTGGCCTGAGTTAAACGTTCAGGGCCTTCAAGTTATCTTGGGGAAATTGAAATCGGGCTCTCCAATCGACCCCCTCCCAATCTCTGTACTAAGACTTTTGGATACTCCACAACTTTCTGTAATTTGCCAGACTTTGAATCTATCCCTCTCCACGGCAAAGGTCCCATCTATGTGGAAACATGCCATGGTCTCACCACTGTTAAAGACACCATCGGCAGACCCCAAAATCCTGGCCAATTTTCGCCCTATATCCCTCCTACCTGCTTTCTTGGAGAAACACGTCCACGGTCACCTTGCTAGGTACACAGAGGTAAATGACATACTTCACCCTTCCCAATCGGGTTTTCGCCCTGGCTTTTCGACAGAGACAAAATTGCTCGGGGTGATGGAAAATCTTCGCCTTCTGGTCGACAGAGGGGATTCTGCTGCGCTGATTCTTCTTGACCTCAGCACAGCATTCGACACCATCTCCCATAACATTCTGTTAAAATCACTCTCTGCCATGGGCATCAGGGGCAATGCATTGGATTGGATTGCATCATTCCTGACCCTTAGGACATTTCAGATCGCTTCCAACACCTCGGCCTCAAATGTCCATCTATCCCCCTATGGTGTCCCCTAGGGCTCGGCGTTGAGTCCTCTGCTTTTTAACCTATACGTAACCCCTCTAGCCCTGATCGCCGAAGCAGCAGGTTTAAACATGTTCACCTATGCAGACGATTCTCAGATTGTTTTTTCACTCTCCAATGGAGATCAGGACTCCTCCTCTCTCCTGCAGATAGGCCTTAGGAAAATTGCAATTTGAATGAGTGATAATTTGCTCAAACTGAATGGTAGCAAAACTGAGGTTTTAATACTGGGTCCAAATCAAAATCTCTGGAACCCAAGACACTGGCCCTCAGAAATGGGTGCCTTACCCACTCCGTCGCACCAAGTACTCAATCTGGGCATTATCATTGATAATGGCCTAACCATGGAGCCCCAAGTTATCAACTTAACATCTACCTGTTTCACCATTCTGTGGTGGCTCAGGAAAATCATCTGGATGCTGCCTGACGACACACAGAAGTCTGTGGTCAACGCACTATCCACCTCCCGTTTAGACTACGGAAATGTCCTCTACTTGGGGTCATCACAGGCAGTCATGAGACGCCTTCAACTTGTTCAGAATGCCGCTGCAAGACTACTCTGCAAGTGTCACAGAATGAAACGAATGTCTGGACATCTTAAGGCACTCCATTGGCTGAGAAACGAAAATAGAGTCAAATTTAAAACCCTGAGCCTCATGCACAGAATCAAATGGGGAAATGCCCCAGATACCTACAAACCCTTGTGCACTCCTACACGCCGGCTCGTTGCCTGAGATCTTCATCTCAAGGCCTCTTTTGTGTGCCCAAAGTGCGCCGAGCGAGGATTGGAGGACGATCATTCTCCCTGCTGGGCCCTAAACTCTGGAATGCTCTCCCTCTGAACTTACGCTTGGAAACCCGCTACATCCACTTCCGCAGAGCCATAAAAACATGGCTTTTTAATCAGTAAGCTGCTCCCGCCTCTCCTCAGAGCTTTATGATCTGCTCATTGGTTCAGTAACTTTTCAGTGCCGGGAAACCCTTTTTGGGTAGCTGTCGCGCTTTAAAAGCCTAATAAACAAACAAACAAATAAAAAAAAATAAACCATAACAACCAAATGTGCATTGGAAGTGTTGGTGTGGGTGAACAGCGCAGTGACAAGTGATTAGAAAACAACGCGAGGCGGTGAGAAAAACAGTGAAACAATCATTTGTAAGGGTCCAACATATGATTTAAATAAATGTAGGTACAGTTTTCTATTTTGCGAGTGACCCTCTGACAGCCGCGAATAGCGTTGCGGAGTCGACGGCGTTTTGACCTATTCAAATTAAGGTCATCATCAGGACGATGGTTACTAAATCTTGAGATAGTGCTGATAGCACAATGATGAAAAAAAATCCACAGAAGTAGAAATCCGGTTGGGGAAAACTGCTGTTGGGAATCAATTGGATGGAGGATGGGGCGGGGTGGTGGGGGGAGACTTGTGGTCCTGGCTCGTAGATGTAGCTGCCTGGAGGGGCAATTGAATTCAGTGTCCGGGAGAATCAGTTCCACATGGTAAGCATGAGCATCGATCCTCCGGTCAGGCTGCCCCTCTGGAGGATCTCCTGTTGCAGCAACAGTGCAGGGTTCATGTGTGGAGGTTGAGCAGTGACATTTGACAGTTTTTAATCTTCCTCCAAACGCCTGTAAAGTGATTCTAGCAGCTAGACGTCCAGCAACAAAGACTGTATACGCCTGCCATTGGGACCAGTTTGTGGCTTGGTGTGCTGAAAAGCCTGCTGACCCTCTTTCTGCACCTTTGTCTGAGGTATTTTTGTCTTTAGCCCGGCAAGGTTTTGCTTTGGGCATAATTAAAGGGTATCTTTCGACTGTTTCATATTGTTCAACACTTTCCGTATCCAGTCTGACACCTGGGGAATATTCTAAGGTAAGGAATCTGCTAGATAGAGGCTCTACCAGATAAGGCGTTACCAAAAGTACATAACTTGTTCTTTAGCACTGTTCCTTTGTTGTTTTTACAAATACTGTAGTTTTGGTTGAATTATCCTTTTGGTACAATTGGTTGGTGTTTAGGGCCTACAGCCACCAATTTGTAATGCAAAGACCACTTTTAATGCTGTAACAGCACACCTTTTGTCCCTTGTGAGTGTTAGACGGCAGTTCTCTTTAAACTACACTGATTCCTTGGTTGTTCTTGTATTTTATTCTCCACCTAGCAGTGGGTGTCTGGTTTTTACCCTGAATTAAGAGCTGGAACGTCACACCAGTGGATCCTCAAATTATTCAAACAGGTAACTTTTCTGCTATGTGCAAATCTGCTAACACCATTCAAAAGAAAGGAGTGATCACAGGTGTTCCCATGTTGGAGAGGGGCATGAGTTATTCCCCAAGAAATAGAGAGGATATTTGTCATATGTTGTGTTTAAGGTTTCTGAAATGGTCTCTCAAAACAGTGAAATTCAAGATGCCTGAAAATTCAACAGTTCCTGAGGCTGTGCAAGAGCAGGACTGGTTCGTATCTTAGACTTGCATGATGCATAGTTCTGTATACGTAATTTCTCCTTAGCACTGATAGTATTTTATGTATCTGACATATAACATAACCTTTGTTACCAATTTGCTGTTCTTCAGTTTTGATCTGACTTCTGCTCCTAAGTCATTTACTTTTGTGATGACTCTCTTAGTTGCCCATCTGCATTATCAGGAGCACATAATCTATCCTTACCTGATTGACAAGCTTTGTCTTACACATTTATACTTTGAACCACATATTCTTCACCTTTAGAATATGTGCAGGCGTCGGACTGGATCCAAATGAATTTTCAGCGTAGCCTTTGGGTGTGGCTCCCCGTCAACCTCGTTCCACCCCAGAAGTGCCAGTTAGAGCCACATATAAGCACTTACGTCTGTTCCTTCTTTCTGTGATTTGCATGCGGATCTGGAGCTAATTCATACATGTTTTTTTTCTTGAATTTCTCTTTCCAGTGTGCAAGGGAATATGTCACTTGCTAAAACTACAGGGATTTAGCCTTGAAGGACTCTCGAAAATAAAGGTCTATGACAGATCCCAAAGAGGTATATCTCTGGACACTGACTCCAGGTTGTGCAAGGAGTGTGCCATTATGCATCTGAAGGAAATCCGGGATCGCGAAGCCCAGCTGTATGTCACCAAACACCATGGGAAGTTGTGTAAATCACACTTTAAATAGACCATGGACATGCTCCCTGGGCCACTCCCACAACAGGTCTTAGTTGCGGACTAAGTCTTTGGCGTAGGCCAAGCAGGAATTTTCCTCCGAGGGAGAGTGGCGAGACTGAGTCATCAGGGTGTCCACAATCCTGGTCCTCTGCCGAGAAGCAGATCTCAATTTACCCTAATTTTCTGTGGTCATTGGTGACGTCGCAACAGATTGATTCAAGGAAGCCATGTTGCACATCCATGCTGGCTTCTGGCGTTCCTTAGGGCCCCTTGGATCTCTGAGGCCTCTAGTTGCATTACCACCAGCAGATCTGCCCTCAGTGCAACCTGTGCTTCAGGAACCTGTTTTGGGTTCAGCTCTGAGTCTGGTGCCGACTCCATGTCCAGTACTACAAGTGACACCAGATCCGGGCGCACCAATGCCGACCCTTAAACGCAGATCCAATTGTCCGGTCTGACTTTTAGGATTGTAACATTGTATTACATTTGTTTACAGTTCCTATCGCCTACATACTTTGGCCGGCGAGGTTGCAAGGAGGATGGGGGGGTTTGAGGGTACGGGAGAGGCAAATAGAAGGAGGGGAAGGAAGAGGAAAACGGAATCAAACATCAATAACAATAATCAATAACAAAAGAAAAACAAACCATGCTCATTCAACGTTGATAAATAAGTCATCACACTTCTTTTTTGTCTGAATCATCCGTATGGGTGGTGGGTGTAATCTGCAAGATTCGCAAATATATTGGGCATGAGTTCTTGTTATGCTCCTGAGAGGTGTTTTATACATGTTCCCCATTTTTTCTCTAACTTGGGTACGGTGTGACTGATAACCACAGTCAACTTATCCATTCCTAATAAATCTCAGAGTTTGTGCAGCCAGTTTGTGTGAGTTGGGATAGTATCAGTGCCCCATTTTGATAGCAGGACTTGCTATGCCATGCATAGTGCCAAGGTAATAGCTTTCCCTTTATTGTAATGTAATGGTACGTTTGTGTATTGGGAAGTCCTTACAGGATGTAGCTGGGAAAACAGGGTATTTCAGTGTCAAACAACTGGACGTCCGCCAGGACCGCCCTCCAATATCTATGGAGCTTGGGGCAATGCCATAGCAAGTAGGTGAGTGTACCTGAATGAGTGCAGTGTCGCCAAAATGTATTCTTTCCTTTTTGCCATTGAGCCAGACTAGCTGGGGTATAGTACCAATAATGGTCTAGCTTTAAAAGTGTTTCCCTGCCTGAGGCGCTGGTAGCAGAGGTGCATGCACGTCCTTCCATTCCCGGTCGGTAAATCTGTGCTCTCATTCTATCTCCCACCTCTTCCTAGCAGGTCTTTGTAAAGGGGTAATCTGAGTGTTTAGAAAGTAATAAATGTCGGACAAGATGTGGGAGTCGTCCTTTCTGGACCAAAGCCAGCGCTCAAACAGGATCAGTCGACTGCTGGTGTGGGGCCGAATATCGGGAAAAGTCACCCAATGTTGGTTTGCCAGGTAATGCCAGTATTCGGAGTCTGGGAGCCTGAAACCTTGTTTGACCGCTTTGAAGTCCAACTGGCCCCTCATGTCAAACAAATCTCCGAAACGTTTACAGTTGGCCTCCTGTCAACGTGGGAAGGCCTTCTCCTGCGTGGCCTGCGGCAAGTCTGGGTTACTTATGACTGGTGTGAGTGGGGAAATCTGTGTAGAGAGCTGCTTAGTGGATTATACCTAGCGCTCCCGGTTTTTCACGGATTTTTACATATAAATACAGACGGAAATGTATATGTTCGAGGCATATGGGCTGGGCTGCAGACTACACACTTTTGCATTAGATCACCATCTGGTGGTGGGCCCGGATGATTACACTTTGTTTTTGTACAGGAAGAGTCTTTTGTCTGTTGGATGACTCCTCCCTTAGTCCGTAGTGCGCATGGGCATCGACTCCATCTCCAGATTGTTTTTTCTGCCATCCGGCTCGGATGTGTTTATTGTCGGACCCGTTACCGATTGCCTTTCGAAATCACATGTCAACAGCTTATCTTCGATATCGTTCTTGATCCAGATTTCCAGTCCTGCGTCGAAGAACTCTGCAAATTCTCGATTCCGGCGCTCGTCCAGGGCCGTCCGGCCCAACTGCGCCACAAGGCCGCTAGCTAATGGAAAGGACACCTTTCAAGAAATGCAAATGTGGACATAAATTCCCCCACACTGACCTACATGAGGTGTGCAATCTGTGCTTGTCCCCAGAGCACGAGAGCAGAGATGGCCGCGCCTCATTCCGGTCCAAAACGACCATTAGAGATCGCCGAGCTCGAAGAGCCATGGAGAAGTCCTCATCATCGACACCTGATCTCATTATAGACGAAGCTCCAATCAATCTGGAATCCGAAAAACAACACGACGATGATGTCGCCTCCGAAGCAGAAGATCCAGCTTCAGGAGCCAAGCCACAATCAGAAGATGATGATCTTCTACCAGCTGGACAGCAGGGTGTGAGTAAGATCGTCGACCCTCCTCATACCCCCACACCAGACCAGGCTTCGGTTCCACCCCCACCTTCGGGTCCGGGTAAACACCGACCAAAGACTTCACAAGCCCCGTCTTCGAGCCCGGTGATGAAGAACATCAAAAAGCCACTAGGCGGCTCAGGCTCGAGTCAGCCTATCGGTCTCAACAAACCAAAAATAATTTCGGCACCCAGACAACCCTCAGTGCCGAGATCGGTAGAGCCAAAGACAAGCACCATACTGAAAATTATCCACCTGAAACAAACTTCGGTACCAAGAAAAGTTGATCCGAAACCAAGTTCGGCACCGAAACACACATCGGCGCCTAAACCTGTCGACCCGAGACCGAAGATTCCGGATCCAAAAAAATCTGATCCCACCAAAAAGGATCCCAACGTTAACCCTTCGGAGTCTAAACCTAAACCTACGGCGAAGATAATGTTAAACCTTCTAAACACCAAGATAAGTCTGTGCCGAAGAAGGATATTTCTAAAGAAGAACTTTTTAAAAAAGATGCGAGACAAAAGACTCTTCTTATCAATCCGAAAACTGCACATATCACCACACTGCCTGAGAAAAGGAAACTGGACCCTCCCAGGTTACCTCCAGTTCCTCTTAAAAAACAAGATCAGACTTCTCCAATGAGAATGCCTTCTCCAGAAACTGAGACAGAGCAGATTTACGTTTCCCCTTCACGCTCACCATCTTCCACGTACAGTTTTGTACCAGCAGATGATGATGACAATTATTCCTAGGGGATACAAGATTATCAACCAGATGATATTACTGGTCCATCAGATGATCCCTGGGAAGATTATAATGCACCAGATGCTCCAGATCTTCCACAAGATGAGACATACCCCTCTAGGCCATCTCCTCCAGATGACACAGTAGGGTTTGCACAACTTATTCATAGGGCAGCCTCATTTCATGGTGTAGATATGCACACTGATCCAGTAGAGGAGGATTTTCTCATGGATACATTGCTTCCATCACACAAAACTACAACTATATTACCAATACTTAAAGGGGTAGTAAAACATGCACTAGAGGTGTTCAAAGACCCTGTTAGGGCAAGAGTATTTAACCCAAGGTTAGAAAAGAAATATAAAGCAACTCCATTTGACCCAGCATACATCAAGGGCCAGTTGCCATTAGACTCATTAGTAGTTTCAAATGCCAGAAAAAGAGCAAACTCACAGACAACAGGGGATGCTTCACCCCCTGATAAAGAGTCTAAGCTTTTATATACTTCTGGAAAGCGAACCATCTCGCAAGCAGCCAATGTTTGGAGAATTGCTAATACACAAGCGTTATTGGCAAGATATAATCGTGCCCACTACGATGAGCTAGAATCACTTATGCAACATCTGCCAGATAAGTATCGAAACAGAGCTGCTGATATAATAGAAGAAGGTAAAGTCATTGCTAATACCTCAATACGATGTGCTTTAGATACTGCAGACACAGCCTCAAGAACAGCAAACCCAGGTGTGCTTTTAAGAAGACATGCCTGGTTAAGGATTTCTGGTTTCAAACCAGAGGTACAAGCAAGCATACTCAATCAACCCTTTGACCAGCAACACCTGTTTGGTCCCACAGTTGATAATGCCTTAGAAAAAATTAAAAAAGACACGGATACTGCAAAATCCATGGGAGCTTTACAAACGCAAACTCCCAGAGGATCCTTTTGTTGCTCCTCGTATAGAGGCGCCTCCAAGACTTTTCAAACAGATACAACGACTTCTTCCTAACAAGGCACCCACCCAATCCTCAACCAATAGAGGATATTATAGAGGAGGATATAGGGGTAACAATCCTAGAGGTAGGGGCAGAGGCAACAACAACCGCTCTGCCTCCATTCCTAAACGGTGACTTCCCTCCACTCTCTCCCGATCTTTCCACTCCTGTTGGGGGGAGACTACAACAGTTCCTACCTGTCTGGAACTCCATCACCACAGACAGGTGGGTGAGACAAATAATTCAGTCAGGGTATTGTCTTGAGCTCACGTCCACTCCTCCAACAATTCCACCCAGACAGTGTACCATGTCAGAAGAACATCTCATACTCTTAAGAGAAGAAGTACAATCTCTGCTGCAAAAGAATGCAATAAAATTAGTCCCAATACAGCATCAAAACACAGGGGTGTATTCGCTATATTTTCTCATACCCAAGAGTGACAAAACACTCAGACCTATCCTAGATCTAAGGACTTTAAACCTGTACATACAATCTGACCACTTTCATATGGTCACACTACAACAAGTTCTACCGTTACTAAGGAAAGGCGACTTCCTTGCCACACTAGATCTCAAGGACGCCTACTTCCACATTCCCATTCATCAATCCCACAGAAAGTACCTACGGTTTGTACTAGAAGGTCAGCATTATCAATTCAAAGTGCTTCCCTTCGGAGTAACTACAGCACCTCGACTGTTCACAAAGTGTCTAGCTGTAGTAGCAGCACACTTAAGAAGGAAAAACATTCATGTCTTTCCATACCGAGACGACTGGTTAATAAAATCCAAGTCATACAGCCAATGTGTACAGCATCAGACATTATGCTTGTTGGGGTTCACAATAAATAAAAAAAGTCACATCTTCGCCATCCCTATCTCAGAGGTATCTAGGGGCAACAATAGATACATGCAAAGCAATAGCGTGTCCCAACCCAACAAGAATACAAAATATGCAAAATCTCATCAAAAGATTTCAGCCACAACACTCACTACCAGCTCGAGTGTTCATGCAACTGATAGGAATGATGGCATCTTGCATTTTCATAGTGCCTTATGCAAGACTACACTTGCGCCCCATACAAGAATTCTTAGCAAAGCAGTGGAATCGGGCTCAATAACAAATAACAGATCTGGTGGTGGTAGATAAACTGACATATCGCTCTCTGCAATGGTGGAACACCAAAAAACTTTCCAAGGGCTGTCCCGTTTATAGAACCTGTTCCACAAATAATACTAACTACAGACGCATCTCTCACGGGATGGGGAGCACATTTAACAACACACACAGTACAAGGTACATGGACATTGCAACAAAAGCAACTCCACATAAATCATCTGGAGTTACTAGCGATTTTTCTAGCTTTAAAATCTTTTCAGCATTACCTGGCAAACAAGGCTGTACTAGTCCGGACGGACAACATGACAGCGATGTACTACATTCAAAAGCAAGGAGGAACACACTCCCTACAGCTCTCCCAGCTGGCGCCGAGCATATGGAGGTGGGCTATTCCTCAGAACATTTTTCTGTTAGCAGAGCATCTACCAGGGATTAACAATCAAGTGGCAGATCTGTTGAGTCGTCAAAGACAACAGATACACGAATGGGAACTTCATCATCAAGTTCTTCAACCATTCTTTCAAAAGTGGGGACAACCCGACTTAGATCTGTTGCGTCTCACCAAAATTCCAAATGCCCAAGCTTCGCCGCCAGATACCCACACCCATTGTCCAAAGGCAATGCGGTATGGATGAATTGGTCGAACAGATTTGCGTACCCTTTTCCGCCTCTCCCACTAATTCCATTAGTGGTACGCAAGCATTCTCTAACGTTGATTCTCATAGCACCAACGTGGGCAAGACCGCCATGGTACACCATGCTACTAGAGCTCTCAGTAGTACCACATCACAAACTAAAACTCTCCCCACATCTGCTAACACGGAACCATGGAGAGATCATGCATCCAGACCCAATGCAGCTCAATCTAGCGATTTGGCTCCTGAGGTCTTAGAATTTGGATATCTAAACTTGCCTAATGAATGCATGGATGTTATAAAGGAAGCAAGACGACCTACAACTAGACTTACCAGAAACGCCGAGCGGTCACGCCGTGAGGGGAACTGCTCCTGCTGTGCATAATCCACCTGCCACCTGAAAGCTCCGCCGAGCGCCGTGGGGGAAACGGCTCCTGCTGCCTGCTGCTGCCATTACCTGCAAGCTCCGCCAAGCGCCATGAGGGCAACGGCTGGGTTAAACTACCACTCCCAGCTGCCCCAGCTTTCGGTGCGGGAGTGAGGTCAGCGGTGCGCCCGGAGGCGTCTTAAGGATAGGGAGCGCCTGAAGCTCCTGGGGGACTTACCAGAAACGCTGAGCGGTCACGCCGTGAGGGGAACGGCTTCTGCTGTGCATAATCCACCTGCCACCTGAAAGCTCCGCCGAGCGCCGTGAGGAAAACGGCTCCTGCTGCCTGCTGCTGCCATTGCCCGCAAGCTCCGCCGAGCGCCGTGAGGGCAACGGCTGGGTTAAACTACCACTCCCAGCTGCCCCAGCTTTCGTTGCGGGAGTGAGGTCTGCGGTGCGTCCGGAGGCGCCTTAAGGATAGGGAGCGCCTGAAGCTCCTGGGGGACTTACCAGAAACGCTGAGCGGTCACGCCGTAAGGGGAACGGCTCCTGCTGTGCATAATCCACCTGCCACCTGAAAGCTCCGCCGAGCGCCGTGAGGAAAACGGCTCCTGCTGCCTGCTGCTGCCATTACCCGCAAGCTCCGCCGAGCGCCGTGAGGGCAACGGCTGGGTTAAACTACCACTCCCAGCTGCCCCAGCGTTCGGTGCGGGAGTGAGGTCTGCGGTGCGTCCGGAGGCGCCTTAAGGATAGGGAGCGCCTGAAGCTCCTGGGGGACTTACCAGAAACGCTGAGCGGTCACGCCGTAAGGGGAACGGCTCCTGCTGTGCATAATCCACCTGCCACCTGAAAGCTCCGCCGAGCGCCGTGAGGGAAATGGCTCCTGCTGCCTGCTGCTGCCATTACCCGCAAGCTCCGCCGAGCGCCGTGAGGGCAACGGCTGGGTTAAACTACCACTCCCAGCTGCCCCAGCTTTCGGTGCGGGAGTGAGGTCAGCGGTGCGCCCGAGGCGCCTTAAGGATAGGGAACGCCTCCCGCCCCGCGGGACGCGCGCCGGGAGAAGGGCGGGCCGTCTGTGGCAGTCCGGGGCAGGAGGAGGCAGGGCTGGGCCACCCCACTGACATTTCATCATGGGTAAGCGTAAGATCATTACAAATACAGAGGAGTGTCGAGAAAAGGCCAAAGTCGCAAGACATTCCGAGTCAATTTTATATCCATCTTACATCTGCGGTTGGGGCTTTGTCCAAAGAAATAGCAACAGCTCAACAAGAGCTGGGCTTGATATCCCCTCCTCCTATCACTCAGCCCAGTACATCGGACTCTATCTTAGCCCCTGGTGTACCTTTAGAGCCTGAAGTGGTAGTTCTTAAACCCAACACTTGTGCTGCTAACACGCCCTGCCCAGCCCAAGTCTGTGCTCCAGTACCTTCGTCCCCCACCCGGCTCCAGGGGTCTGGACCGCAGAACAAAGTGATCACCAAAAAGAGGAAAAAGACTGAGTGTGGTACCAATCCGGAACAACTAGATATGGACACTTTTGGTGAGCATCTAGAAGCATTATTTGTTGCCCAAATTGAACCCTTGTTAGTGGGCATAGCAAAGGACATTGTTGATACTATGAACACTTGCCTTGCCGGTTTGGTAAAGAAATGTGCCCTAATTGACAATTTAGTCAAAAAACTTGATCTCGCCCAGGTTACGACTAGGCCGGACAAGAGTGGTATAAATACTATCACACATAATCCAGCAATTCCCTTGGTCCCACCAGTGCCATGTGAGGGAAGGATTGAAGGCATCACTAGGGAGCGGGCGCCTGGTAATCCTTTAAGTAGTCATCCTAGTATCCAGCCAACCTCAGGCGCTACTGATAATTCCCCTGAGTATAACTGCCAAGCACCTAGTACAAAGCCTAAGGGGTGCTAATTACATTTAGATCTGCCCCCGGCGGCTGCACCCCTTGTTGCTGCGTTTATAGGGGTCCCCCCCGTTAGTAATCGGGAAATCGGCATCCACAGTGGCACTAATACAAAAGGCCAGCCAATGGTGCGCCAACATTAGCAGTGGGGAAACAGTCATTTCTAACAGGATCATAATAGCTAGAAGGGTAGGATGGATTGGACATTGCCCCAAACCTGTGAAGGGTGACTGCATCATAGTTAATTTTGATAGTCCAAACCTGGCGGACAGTCTGTTTTGGGATGGTACAGCGATCCAAGATACTGGGAACATGAGATCGGTTCCTTTGGGCTTTATTTACCCGCCGCCTGGCAGACATCAATTACCCGTAGATTCATATCCTAGGCTACGCCTTCCGGCCACATTCTGGAATGGCTGGAGAGTAGTAACAAACCGGGCCACACAAGGTAGACCCCTAATCTCTGGCGTAGGTCCCGACCCAGTCTTGTTCAATAGATTCGCCCCACTTGCTGACATAGAGGAGATTGACTGACAACCAGCCCCATTGTCGCTCCCCGTAAATGGGCCCCTCCTGGAAGAGGGCATAGCATTGTGCAAATTCATTAGTTGGAACGCTGCTGGCATTAGAGCCAAAAGGGCAGATACTGTGTGGATTAACTTTGTTTCTAGCTATGATGTGATAGCCATACAAGAATCTTGGGACACCTCAGCAAGCTCTTGGCTGGACGGATTTTCCTGCTTCTATATCCAAGCAACACCCAGTGCTGCAGGCAGAGCTAGGGGGGGTCTTTTGTTTTTCTTTTCCTTACAGCTCGCCGGGTCATTTAAGCAATTAGTCAGATTCTCCCTACCTTTTAATTGTGGAATGGATTGTTTCACCGTCTTGCACACTCCTTTTAATTAATTTTTACAATTCCTGGGACATGGCGGTGGATAACGACCACATTGACTCCATGGACAAATTTTTAGGTAATTTCCGTCTAAACAAATACACTACTTTTGAGCTCATCCTAATGGGCGATTTTAATATTCACTTATGTAAATCTCCCTGTTATACAGGAGAGTATGAGGGCTTCTCAGGTGCAACGGCCCCTCATTTCGAACATACAAAGTCAGGTGAAGCCCTTGAAGCCCTATTAGCAAATCTTAACTTATATGAACCATCTTATACGGGGGGAAGAGTATGCACATACAAGGGCACAGAACTTGGGTCTGTCATAGACTACATTTTTGTATCCCCAGGGATGATCGCTAAGGTTAGGAAGTATAATGTTATCACATCCTCCTATAGTGACCACAACCCTTTGTTGCTGGAGATGTCTTGGGGAGAATCCACGTGCAAACTGGCAGGCTTCTCCCAGACATGGGCCGCAGTGGTGCCTACAGATCAGGGCAGACGGCTCAAATGGGGTAAGGTGGTCCCAGAAAGTTTTACTGCAAATTTACTTCCTTAAATTGAGGGTCATATAGGGACCTGTTTGGACCCTAAGGCACCCAACTGAGCAATCATAGAAGCATTTGAATCAGTATGCACACAAATATCGAGGGACTTGACATCAAACCAAACCCAGAGAATGGCTAGGCCTTTTAAGTGGTTCGATGCCAACTGCTCAAGAATCCATAGGCGCCTGAAGCATGCACTCACAACCGTCCCGAGAGATAAGGCCCTCATCACCAACTTGAGGAGAGAACACAAAAAATCTTAAACAGGAGGAAAAACGCCATTAAAGTGATGCATGGAATAAGCTACTCTCAATAGACGTTCTGCGAGATAGCAAACAATTTTGGGACACCATAAATCAACCGTTCTTTGCAGGCGTAGACGACGCAGTTACAGACTGCGTCATCCCTGACAAGAGGTAGCTTCTCCGTTTCAAAGAAGTATATGGCGACAAGGATTGTGCTGCCTCCTGTGGCACAACGGCAGCCCTGGTTTCCGCCCCGGTAGAGTTCAACAAGGCCATTCTGGAAACCTCGAAAAATAAGGCGCCGGGGCCGGACGGCGTACTGGCAGACCTATATAGACACCTCCCCGACTCTTTGGTCTCAGGTGTTAACAAATGTTTTTTGTGTGGCCAACTGTAATGCATTTCCCGCCACTTGGGCTACCTCAATTATAGTGCCAATATTTAAGAAGGGGCACTGTGAGGACCCAGCATGCTACAGACCCATTTACCTTTTTGACTCTGTCATTAAGATCCTAGGCAGAGTCTTACTGTATAAAATAAGGGAAAATTTAGAGGTCTGTGGGGGTCTCTCGAACATACAATATGGGTTCAGAGAGAAACGGGGCACTCTGGACCAATGTTCCAACTTGCACCTTTTATTTTCCAAATATACGGTTGCCGGGGAGGGGTCACTTTACCTGCCTTTTATGGACCTCTTCTCGGCTTTCGACTTGATAAATAGGTCTAAGTTGTGGTCCATCTTACTGGAGATGGGGATCGATGCTTCGTTAGTCAATTTCATGGTTTCTTTGCACCAGGAGTTATTCACCACAGTACCGGTTACCAAAGAAGGCAGGTGCACGTCTATATTTATATCAGAGAAAGGGGTGCGCCAGGGATGCATCTTGGCCCCCCTCCTCTTTACCATTTATATCAACGAGTTGGGAAAACATTTAGAGGTAGGGGGAGCAGACGTCCCATGTGTAGGAGGAGCCAATGTACCGGCCCTCCTATACGCGGATGACGTAGTCTTAATAGCGCGCACTGGTAATGGCCTTCAGACCCTGCTGGACCTTTTTTGGGGCCTTCATGGACAACCTTGACCTAAGAGTTAATGCAAAAAAATCCCACTCTATGATAGTTGGCCAACAGAGAAGCAAGCCCAAATCCAAAATGTTAATTTGTAAGGGGGAGGTGGTCTCAAGGGTTACTGTTTTTCCTTACCTGGGGGTCCTGTTCGACGAGAGGGGGTCGTGGGTTCCCCAGATTAAGGCTAAGCGCTTATCCCTGGCCCGTTCTATGTCCGCCCTGATGGGCTTTTCAAAAAGGTTAGGGGCCAGGCCGGTGGAGGCCCTTTTGAAAGTTTACAACAGCAAATGTATCCCCATCGCGACCTATGGGTCTGCAATATGGGGTTATGTTGCCCAAGATAAAATTCAAAGGGTAGAAAATGGGCTCTTAAGGCATTTTCTTTCTGTCCCTAAATCCACCCCTACTTTTTCCATCCATGCGGAGGTGAGCTTGTCATACATCTCGGACAGACTGAAATTGGCACCCCTAGTATTTTGGGCGAAAACATGGCTCAATTCAGAACTAACCCTGAACCATGCAATCTTGTCGGATGTTGTGTCCGTGGATCATGCGACGAAAATACCTTGGTTGAACTACCTAAAAAATACCTTTGCATATCTGGGCAGACCTGAACTTTTTTTGTTACCGTCCAGTATTAGGAGAGAGGACGTTAAATGGATTAAGTGTCATTTTCTGGAGAGGGTATGTTTAGACAGAGAGGAGAAGGAACCAGTGAAACCTACAGTAAGAACACACTTAGTGTTAACCACCACCCCCTCTCTGGAACCGTACCTAAAAATTGTCACTAAACCCCTACACAGATTTTTATTGACAAAATTCAGGTTTAACCTGATTCATTACTCATTAGGTTGTTATCAAACATGGGCAAAACCAGAAGAGGCCCCTCCCTGTGAATGTGATAAATTTTCTAATCAATATACCATGCATTTTATGATGTTCTGTGGGTTTTATGCTACCGCAAGGAAGAAATATTTATTACCTGTTTGAGGGAGGCCGGCTTTATCCAAGTCAGGCCCGCACTTATTTACCCCCAGATGTTGGGCAATACTCGCATCATTTTTAGTGTTGCAAGTTTCTTAGCGGCAGCATTTAGAATTAAGAATAAACATGTCCCATTGAATGCCTTACATTAATCATGGTATTGGTTTTACTGATGATTTTAACTTGTGTAAATATGTTGTATAATGGTTTATTTGGGTTCAGCACTGATTTTGTATATTAATGAATTGCCGATTTTTAATCTTGTTTGTAATTTTATGGCCTTTTATGGTTTTTTATAAACCGAATAAAGTGTATTTTGACTGACTAACTAGAGCATGTTATGCAGCAAAATGGAAGAGGTGTGTTGTGTATTGTTCTAATAACATCAACCCTCTGAATGCTTCTATACAGAACATCATATGTTACCTCTTACATCTGCAAAGAGCTAACTTAGCGTACTCCTCAAAGAGGTTAAATCTTGCAGCTATAGCAGCATATCTCCAAAACAGACAAGATTTGTCTTTATTTAGAGTCCCTGCAATAAAAGCTTTCATGGAAGGACTTAAAATAATAATTCCCCCCAGAATACCACCATCTCCAGTGTGGAATTTAAATATTGTTCTCACCAGACTTATGGGTCCTCCTTTTGAACTTTACATAAGTGTGAATTACAATTTCCTACATGGAAAGTCACTTGCCTAGTAGCTGTTACCTCACTTAGGAGAATAAGTGAGATGCAAGCATTAACAATTCAAGAATTATTTAAACAACTATCTCATAATAAAGTAGTTCTTAAAGCAAATCCAAAGTTTCTGCCAAAAGTCATTTCACCGTTCCTTCTTAATAAGTCTATTGAGTTACCGGTATTTTTCCCTCAACCACAAACGGTTGCTGAAAGAGCGCTACATACGTTAGATGTTAAAAGAGCGCTTCTGTACTACATCGATCGGACCAAACCATTTCTTAAAACTAAACAGTTGTTTGTGTCCTTCTCTCCTCCACATAAGGGCAATCCTATTTCAAGATCAGGCATTGTTAGGTGGATTGTTAAGTGCATTCAAATTTGTTACGAAAAAGCAAAACGCACTTTATCTATTCTCCCAAGGGCTCATTCTACCCGTAAGTTAGGAGCATCTATGGCATTCCTAGGAAATATACCATTAGTTGACATATGCAAAGCAGCTACATGGTCTACTCCGCACACATTTACAAAACACTACTGTGTAGATGTTTAGGCAAAACAACAAGCAAGTGTCGGCCAGGCTGTACTTAAGACATTAGTTCAAACTACTGCAGCAGATACGGGTGGTTGCCGCTAAGGGAGAAACTGCTATGCAATCTATGCAAAACTGTGTGGTCTGCAGCCCAATATGCCTCGAACGGAAAATACTACTTACCAGTATGCATCTGTTCTTGGCATGTAGGGCTGCAGAACCACACACGCCCACCCGCCTCCCCGGCTACCTATATCTGCTCCAGTATTATCTTATTTGGATACACAACACATGGTCCTCTTTATCTATACTGGTACAACTCCATCATCTGCCCTACATGGCGAAAACAATCTGGAGATGGAGTCGATGCCCATGCGCACTACGGACTAAGGGAGGAGTCATCCAACAGACAAAAGACTCTTCCTATACAAAAATAAAGTGTAATCAGCCGGGCCCACCACCAGATGGTGATCTAATGCAAAAGTATGTGGTTCTGCAGCCCTACATGCCAAGAACAGATGCATACTGGTAAGTAGCATTTTCCTTCCTTTGTCTGTATTTATATTTAAAAACTGCAAAATACTAGAAAATTTTTCCGCTCTGCCGTCGAGTATTTTGCTACCGACGTTCCAAATAAACAATGCTACTGTCCCGTGTAACAGGTGTTGTATTTTTGTAACAGCAAAGCCATCCCTTAAATTTCGTTTGTCGAATGAAATCAAAGCATATTTGGAGAGTGCGAGAGGCCCCGTCGAAGGACATCCAATCCCGTTCACAGAAACAGCCATCAAGAAAAGAAGACCCGGGTGTTTCTGCTGAACTCAAAAAGCTGTAAGCTTACATGGTCGTAGTTACTTAAACAGAGAGATAAACAGACAGGCTTCAGCACCAAAGATAGCTCAGGGGTTGTCTCCGGTGCTGAAACACCACCACAAAGTAACATAAGTCCACGAGATAACATTGGGCATGAGAGAATATTTCATTTTGTATACAAACTTATATTAAAAAAAATAGGCTAAAAAAGGCTATTAGTTTATTTATGTGATATATTGCTGGTGCCTTTAGACCATATTACAATATTTGAAAGCTAAAAAATTTCTCAGTTTGGAACCCCGTATTTTTTTATTGTATATCCCCAATTCCCATACTTTATAGTACTGTTAGCTGTCTTCTGTAAGAAGGTGCGTATTGCCTGTAGCCTAAAGACCGCTGAGTGGTCTTTAGGCTTGAGAAGGCCTGGAAAAAAGACCCAAACACCAACACCAGGGACGCCTTCAAAAACGCCACCCGCATACACCACCAATTGATCCGGACTGCCAGGAAAACCGCATTCAAAGACCGACTAGACAAAAACGCCCACAACAGCAAGGAATTATTCAACATCGTCAAAGAGTTTACCAATCCCACTGCCAATTCCAACGACATCACCCCCTCTCAAACCCTTTGCGACTCACTAGCTTCATTCTTCCACGACAAAATCGCAGACATCCACAACAGCTTCGACAACCAACCCGAAGACCAACCCACCCAACCCCCTGCCGTACCTTCACCCCCCTTGAATATCCTTAATGACTGGAATCCAATCACCACTGAGGACACCATCCGCCTAATGAACTCCATCCACTCAGGATCCCCCACAGACCCATGTCCTCTCCACATCTTCAACAAAGCAGACTCCATCATAGCACCACACCTCCGAGACGTCATCAACTGCTTCCTCAACTCCGGCACCTTCCCAGAAAGCTGGAAACACGCCGAACTCAGCGCCCTTCTGAAAAAACCCACAGCTGACCCCACCGAACTCAAAAACTACCGCCCCATCTCGCTCCTTCCATTCCCGGTCAAAGTCATCGAGAAAGCTGTCAACAACCAGCTTGCCGCCTTCCTCGAAGCCAACAAATCCCTCGACTCCTCACAGTCCGGCTTCCGAGCCAAACACAGTACTGAGACCGCACTCATTGCAGCAACAGATGACATCCGGACTCTAGTGGACAATGGAGACACAGTCGCCCTCATCCTCCTCGACCTCTCCGCAGCCTTCGACACAGTCTGTCATAACACCCTGTTACAACGACTCAGAAACATCAGAATCCAAGGAAAAGCACTGGAATGGATTACCTCATTCCTTGCCGGAAGAACTCAGAGAGTACGCCTCCCACCATTCAAGTCAGAGGCCACTGAAGTCATTTGTGGCGTGCCACAAGGATCTTCTCTCAGTCCCACCCTCTTCACCGTATACATGAGCCCCCTCGCGACCATCGCACGCCAACACAACCTCAACATCATCTCCTACGCTGATGACACTCAACTGATCCTCTCACTCACCAAAGACCCAAACATCGCCAAAACCAACCTACATGAAGGAATGAAAGAGGTAGCCGAATGGATGAAGCATAGCCGTCTGAAACTGAATTCAGACAAAACAGAAGTCCTTATCTTAGGTACCTCCCCCTCCGCCTGGGACGACACTTGGTGGCCAGAGGCCCTTGGAAAAGCACCCATCCCGACGGATCACGCACAGAATCTAGGCGTCATCCTGGATTCCTCACTCTCGATGACCAGACAAGTCAACGCCGTCTGTTCATCTTGCTTCAACACTCTTCGCATGCTCAAAAAAACATTTCGCTGGATCCCCACCGAAACTAGAAAAACGGTCACCCACGCACTGGTTACAAGCCGCCTGGACTACGGAAACACCCTCTACGCCGGTACCACCGCAAAACTTCAGAAAAAACTCCAACGCATCCAGAACGCATCAGCCAGACTCATTTTAGACATCCCGCGTAAAGAACACATTTCTGGTCACCTGAAAAACCTCCACTGGCTCCCCGTCAATAAGAGGATAACTTTCCGCCTCCTCACCCACGCACACAAAGCTCTTTACGAACTTGGACCCGAATGTCTCAATACACGTCTTTCCTTCTACACCCCCCCCCCCCGCCAGCTGCGCTCTTCCAACCAAGCCCTCGCTGCTGTCCCCCGCGTCAACAAAACCACCATGGGAGGAAGATCATTCTCCTACCTAGCGGCCAAACCCTGGAACTCACTTCCCTTGCACCTTCGCCTCACTCAAAACCACCTAGCATTCAGAAAGCAGCTTAAAACCTGGATATTCGAGAAGTAATTCTCCACCCCTCTTCAAGCGCCTTGAGACCCTCTGGGTATGTAGCGCGCTATATAAATATATTGACTTGACTTGACTTGACTCAATCACATCATTATGATTAACATGGCAGATTTAAACTATGGGGGTTTGCCATGCCTCTTGTGGTGATGTTTGCTTGTGGAAAAACTGCTGCCGAAGGCATATCCAAGATGGGGACAAGGAGGAGAGGGTACTGTGTGTGCCACTGGAGGTGTGAGAATTTGTGAGGGAAGAAAGCATGTTTAGGATATGACTCTGTTGTCTGTCTGTGGGGCTGTTTAGGTGTGAGGAAGGTTAGAGGGGGAAGATTTACTAGGGATATAGATATTTTTTTTTTGCATTTTTATCTCGCGTGAACTTTACTCGAACGTACTGGAGCGCTTTAAATGAGTACCAGTTACATTACACAAGGACACATAGGTGGCATGGAATAGGATTGGGGAGGTTTAGGATAATGCTGCAGAAGTGAAAGATGAACCCGAAAGGCTCCTTCCTGACCGCCTAGTGGACATCGCGCCGCCGCTATCAGGCTCATTTCAGGCGCCATCTTGGACTGGGGAAGGCTGGCGGTCTAGCTGTTCGCTAGTCCCGCCCTCCCCGGATACATAAGGGTGCTTGTCTCTACCCTCGAGGTATTTGCCTTATTTACTCAACTTCACCCTTGAGGCGGAAGCCGGGGGTTCTCTGCGCTACCTGCGCGCTTTCCGCTATTGCAGCACAGCGCCTCGTTATTGATGTTGAAAATAACGAATTTTAAAATTGTATATATTTTAAACTGGAATTTGTAAAACTTGGCCCCCACCTTGGCGCGAGATTAGCATCGCCCAAGGCTCCTTCCTGACTGCCTAGTGGATATCGCGCCGCCGCTATCAGGCTCATTTCAGGTGCCACCTTGGACTGGGGAAGGCTGGCGGTCTAGCTGTTTGCTAGTCCCGCCCTCCCCGGATACATAAGGGTGCTTGTCTCTACCCTCGAGGTATTTGCCTTATTTACTCAACTTCACCCTTGAGGCGGAAGCCGGGGGTTCTCTGCGCTACCTGCGCGCTTTCCGCTATTGCAGCACAGCGCCTCGTTATTGATGTTGAAAATAACGAATTTTAAAATTGTATATATTTTAAACTGGAAATTGTAAAACTTGGCCCCCACCTTGGCGCGAGATTAGCGTCGCCCAAGGCTCCTTCCAGACCGCCTAGTGGACATCGCGCCGCCGCTATCAGGCTCATTTCAGGCGCCATCCTAGCTGTTCGCTAGTCCCGCCCTCCCCGGATACATAAGGGTGTGCCAGAAAGCTGCCCTACCTTGCCACGGAGCTGTGGACTGCCTGAGCCCTCGACCGCGCCTCGTCCAGGTTTCCCTCCCGCCGCCGCTCGAGTCCCTCTCGCGGCCGCTGAGCGGAGGGAAACTCCAACACCCAGCCTGCCTTGCCTTGCGACCCGGAACAACATCCAGGGGTCATCGCGCCCGGAGGCGCTAGAAAATCCCGCCGTCCTCGGTGGAGCGGGTGTTGTGCCAGAAAGCTGCCCTACCTTGCCACGGAGCTGTGGACTGCCTGAGCCCTCGACCGTGCCTCGTCCAGGTTTCCCTCCCGCCGCCGCTCGAGTCCCTCTCGCGGCCGCTGAGCGGAGGGAAACTCCAACACCCAGCCTGCCTTGCCTTGCGACCCGGAACAACATCCAGGGGTCATCGCGCCCGGAGGCGCTAGAAAATCCCGCCGTCCTCGGTGGAGCGGGTGTTGTGCCAGAAAGCTGCCCTACCTTGCCACGGAGCTGTGGACTGCCTGAGCCCTCGACCGCGCCTCGTCCAGGTTTCCCTCCCGCCGCCGCTCGAGTCCCTCTCGCGGCCGCTGAGCGGAGGGAAACTCCAACACCCAGCCTGCCTTGCCTTGCGACCCGGAACAACATCCAGGGGTCATCGCGCCCGGAGGCGCTAGAAAATCCCGCCGTCCTCGGTGGAGCGGGTGTTGTGCCAGAAAGCTGCCCTACCTTGCCACGGAGCTGTGGACTGCCTGAGCCCTCGACCGCGCCTCGTCCAGGTTTCCCTCCTGCCGCCGCTCGAGTCCCTCTCGCGGCCGCTGAGCGGAGGGAAACTCCAACACCCAGCCTGCCTTGCCTTGCGACCCGGAACAACATCCAGGGGTCATCGCGCCCGGAGGCGCTAGAAAATCCCGCCGTCCTCGGTGGAGCGGGTGTTGTGCCAGAAAGCTGCCCTACCTTGTCACGGAGCTGTGGACTGCCTGAGCCCTCGACCGCGCCTCGTCCAGGTTTCCCTCCTGCCGCCGCTCGAGTCCCTCTCGCGGCCGCTGAGCGGAGGGAAACTCCAACACCCAGCCTGCCTTGCCTTGCGACCCGGAACAACATCCAGGGGTCATCGCGCCCGGAGGCGCTAGAAAATCCCGCCGTCCTCGGTGGAGCGGGTGTTGTGCCAGAAAGCTGCCCTACCTTGCCACGGAGCTGTGGACTGCCTGAGCCCTCGACCGCGCCTCGTCCAGGTTTCCCTCCCGCCGCCGCTCGAGTCCCTCTCGCGGCCGCTGAGCGGAGGGAAACTCCAACACCCAGCCTGCCTTGCCTTGCGACCCGGAACAACATCCAGGGGTCATCGCGCCCGGAGGCGCTAGAAAATCCCGTCGTCCTCCGCGTCGCGGGACGCGAGCGGGACGCCCGGACTAAGCCCGGACAAAGGGCGGACAGTCTAAGACAGTCCAAGACTGGCCACGACTGGACTGGACCAGGACACTAACATCTGTTGCACCGTGAGTTATTTGCCGCAGTATTTACTTACTTTTGACTGTGTATACGTACGGGGGCTATTTAGCTACTCTACTCTGCCTTCTTGATTAACCATGTCAAAGCAGAAAACACCTATTACCCCTGCCAATACCATGGAGAACTACCTAGTACACAGGGTGACAAAAATAATCAATGATCGGAGGTCCTCTCTAGGGCTTAATGACTCCCCTCCCTGTGCTCAAACAGAAGTGTCTTGCTTAATCGATTTGGACATAGAAGCCACGAATCTAAGTGATGCTGAAAACGTGGAAAATGTTGTTTGTTCTGCACTAAATGCTTCTATAAATGTTTCACAACCTGTTACAAATACCGAATCATTAATGGTAGATGAATCCAACCTGCACTGTAATGATTTAGTGTTAGTTGATGGCGGTATCACCCCGCCAACGCCAGTCCCTGCTCCAAGAGCAGTTAAGAGGTCCACTAAAGTTCCCTCTAAAAGACCAGGACTACGATCGAATAGTAAAAAACCATCAACTCCGCCTAACACTAAATACAAAAATGTAATTGATGACATAGCAGAGGAAGGGAGTAGCACTATAGATTGGGATGACTTGTTATCGAACAAATTTATGGGCATGTTAGAATCTAGGATTGTACGAATAATTAAACCTCTTATATCCAAAATAGATCACTTGTCCGACAAAGTACATAAACTAGAGTCCTTACTAAAAACAGCAAACGATAATATGGGGGACATTCCGAACTCGATCATAAACAAAATAGATGAGCTTCAGGAAAATATGATTGAGAACGTAAAAGCTACATCTGCACCAACGCAGACTGGTGCTCTTAGTGCCACAAGTGATCTTACCAACCCCACTGTTGTAGTTCCCCCTCCAACACAAGAGAATGGTTTTATATCTGACTCCCACCCTGACTCAAATCCTGTAGAGTTGATAGTGGAAGCGTCACCTCTAGTGTTAGTACTTGCCAATGTCCCACTATTGAGAAAAGATCAGATTGAGACCCCAGACTCCCTCCTAAATAAATCATTGCAGTGGCTAGGTAATAATATCCAAGCAACTCCTTGGGGTAAAGAAAAGTTGTCTGAGGATTTGTTATCAGCAAGAAGAGTAAAGTGGATAGGGTCCAAACCCAAGAAATTTGCCGGGGATTGTGTGGTATTAAATCTGAAGGGTCCAGATGTATTGCCAGACATCCTACAAAATATTCTCCCACCCCAACGCAGAACGGCAGAAATAGTCCCGCTAACGTTAGACTTCTTCTATAGTAGAAGAGGTCTACTAGCAAAACCAACTATCCTTAGAACCAAGTGGTCAGTGGTTGGATCTAGAAGGGTTAGGGGTGGCCCTAGCGGTGACTGGGGGTTAAACTTGGAAAACTGCTTTTCGGCTTTATCTGATTTAAACGAATGTGATTGACTCGAAAGCCACGATCTAGCCTCTCATATTAGGCCGTTGCAGCAAAAACATGTAGGAGATGGAAACATAAAATGCTCTAATCTGGTTAACCCGAATATAGAGAAAAAGAAATCACCGCACTTGGTATGTAATAACCCCGCTCCAAAAGAGCTAAAGATAGCAACCGAAGTTTATATATGTGCTACTGGGGCTAGAGAGACCAAGATTATCCCAAGGGATGGAAAAACATCTTTATTAGTAGTGCCAACCAATGCAAGCGATCAGAAAGAAGATCAGCTATTAGATCAATGTAAAACTAATATACTATCCCTTGTATCATGGAATATTGCAGGCATAGCAAGCAAGATAAACACTCTGGAATGGGCTGAATATATTAATCAGCACGACATTATTATGCTGCAAGAAACCTGGTCTCTTACCCCAACATTCAAAGTGGGATATTTAAATTATTACATCCCGGCAACTAGAAACCGCCTCGGACGCCCTTCCGGAGGCTTGTTAATTTGGGTACGACAATCTTTAAATGTCATCATAACACAACTATCAATACCATCAAATGACATTATGGCCCTTACTGTCAGATGGGATAACGGTCAAGAGCTCAGCATCTTTAACGTTTATGCCAGGGGAGTGGCTAGGGGTCAATCCTCTAACACTTTAGCAGTTTTAGAACAGAACATAGAATTATTACCACCACAAAATCAAATAATAGTAGGTGGTGACTTCAATGTAACCTATGAGCCCCTGGGTGAAGAGGACAGGATTTTGTCTGAGGAAGAGGATGCCAAGTGGGGAATCCCCCAGTTGGATTTGCCTGCCATTAAAAAATGGAGTAATGTGGCAATTCAGTTAAAAAGTCTCTGCTTAGCCAGAGGGTTGAGAGCGGCAAATGGGCGCTCGCCATCTGATATAGTAGGTAATAATACGTTTGACAATGGGCGCTCATCTAGTAGAATCGATTATATATTAATAGATGTAAAATTTTGGAGCAAAATGCTAGACATGGTCGTAGAACCTAGACTAGAAAGCGATCATAATCCCTTAAAACTAACCTTTTTTTCCCACTGCAAGCCCACATCGCACTCTAATGACAATGGAATGGTGACGCAGGATGTAGTATGTTCTAACAACCTGCGCCACCTCAAATGGAGAATGATGATAAAAGATAATGTAAAATTAGAGGCACTTAAAGTGTTAGTAGTAAACGAAGTAAACAATATTAAGTCTAAACAAGGGATGCCTAGCTTCCAAGACTACATGATGGAGGCCCATGAAAAACTTTTCTCTGAATTGCAAAGTTTTTTTACCAAAAGAGTAGATTCTAGTAAAGAGGGTAAAACCCAACAGAGACAAGGTTGGTATGACAAAAGTTGCAGATTGGCACGACTTAATTTGAGTTTAGAACTAAAAACTGGCAATGCAATAGGAATTAGGAGAGCAAGAGATGCATACAGACAAGCCCAAAAAAAGGCCAAGAAACGCTGGGATGAAGAAGGGTGGCAGGAATTGAAGGAAGCTTGCGCTGCCAAGGACTCCAAGCGCTTTTGGGCTATTGTAAAATGGGAGAGGGGAGGATTAGCTGCCCAGCCACAAAATAATGTCCCTATTAATAAATGGACTGAGTTTTTTAAACCACAGTACGCCCGCAATCCGGTCCATGCTTCTGTCCAACCTCCGCCATCTATTTTCTTTAAAAATCAAATATTCGATGAGAATGAAGTAACTAAAGCATTGGATGGCATAGCAGGAGGAAAAGCGCCAGGCATGGATGGCATCCCGGCCGACGTATTTTTGTCGGACCGGAATGCGTGGTGCTCATATTTTAAAATGCTGGCTAATGCTGTGGCAATGGGGGGGGAAGTGCCCCACTCATGGAAGGGAGCAGAAATAATCCCCATATTTAAAAAAGGAGACAAAACACTAGCCCAAAACTACAGACCAATTAGTCTCATAGACACAGCGCAAAAAGTGATGGGTCGACTAGTCCAGAATAAGTTACAACAATGGATTGACGACAAAAGTATACTATCCCCATATCAGGCAGGGTTTCGCCCACTGACTAGTAGTGTTGACCAAGTTCTCTATTTCTTAACAATCTACTGGAGAAATGTCACACTCAAAAAGGGATCGTTGTACGCTGTCTTTGTAGACCTAAAAGCAGCCTTCGACCTAGTCCCCAGAGAAAAATTGTGGCAAACCCGGGCTGATGTAGGTCTAAGTCAGGAACTCATTACCCTCCTTGTCCGCCTCCATGACAATAACTTTGCCAAAATTAGATGGGGCAAGCAAGGTGAAGCCACAGATCCCTTCCCAGTAGAACGAGGAGTTAGACAAGGCTGTGTGCTAGCTCCAACACTATTTTCAATTTATATTAACGGAATTGTTGACCACCTAATGAAATCCCCAAGTGACGCCCCAATTATAGCAGGTAGCCACGTCCCAGTTCTAATGTTCGCGGACGATACGCTCCTACTCTCACGCACTCCGAGCGGTCTCCAGAAAGTGGTTGATGCCTTTGGGGAATTCTGTGATAGTAGAGGACTTGAATTGAATACTACTAAAACTAAATTCATGTGCCTAAACTATCAGTCCTCTTTCAAAGGAGTAATCAAATATAAAGGTATCCCTCTAGAGAAAGTGGACGCTTTTACCTATCTAGGCATCACCATGCAAGGAAACATGAAGTGGCAATCGCATATTGATAATACTCTATTAAAGTTTAACCAGCTTGCTGGTGCAGTAGCACTGAAACATCGCAAATCACTAACAAAGCCGGTTAAATCTGCACTAGAGATATACAATATGAAAGTATTAGGTGCCTGCTTGTATGGGTCTGAACTGTGGGGGTTTTCAAATCTGAGAGAATTGGGATGTGCAGAAAACAGGTTTTTGCGAGGGCTAGTCATGGTCCCACAAAGCACACCCATGCTCCCTCTGAAATTGGACCTTGGCAAGAAAAATATTGAGGATATAGCCAGACTACGGCCACTCCTATACTGGAGGCGCTTGATGGTGACCCCAGAGCTGGGCCATTATGCTGAAGCTTTGAAGGATGTCATTGAGTTTGACCGTTTCCACTGTATCAAATGGTTAAAAGAACTCAAGGGGCTTCTTGTATTGTTAAAATTGGATCATCTATGGGGAAACTATGATGTGGCTAGCTTTCCATCGAAAGCAAAATTGAAAGAACTGTACTGGGAAATGGTGTACGCAGTAATGTTTTGTAAAGGTTCCCAATCAGCATTGACAACTCGCTTCTGGGACATTAAAATGTATCCGTCATGTGAAATATATTGGGATATTATAGAACGCCCTTACGATAGGAAATTGTATTTTCAATTCCGCATTGGAACCTTACCAGTAAATGCTTTCAAAAAACATTGGTCTCCCATGTGGGATGATCATTGCTATTTCTGTAAGGACCAAATTGAACATATTTCCCATCTGCTGTTTTGTTGTCCACTATATGCTACCCCTAGACGTAAATGGCTGAAGCCAGTGTGCCAAAATATCGGCACACGTAGTCAATCAACAGCCTTGAGAATACTTGAAACGGATTGCTCAACACCCCTTGTAGTTGCCGTAGCTAAATTTCTTGCCTGGGCATGGTCAATACGCACACGCACTTTAAAGACAAATGTGAATATATTATGAATTAGTGTTGTCTACCAAATTATCCTATTGCATTGTATGAATTGTTCTTTTTTATAGAAACTAATTGAATTTTAACCTTATAGTATTTATCATGTAATATTCGGCTGTCAAAATGTTTAATATGTGTTTTAAAATTATTTTTAAATATAGTATTTATTGTATTATGGATAGGAAGGATGCTTTTATGACAATTGTCGAATAAAGCTTTACAAATTGAATTGCTTCTCTCTACCCTCGAGGTATTTGCCGTATTTACTCAACTTCACCCTTGAGGCGGAAGCCGGGGGTTCTCTGCGCTACCTGCGCGTCTTCCGCTATTGCAGCACAGCGCCTCGTTATTGATGTTGAAAATAACGAATTTTAAAATTGTATATATTTTAAACTGGAAATTGTAAAACATGGCCCCCACCTTGGCGCGAGATTAGCGTCGCCCAAGGCTCCTTCCTGACCGCCTAGTGGACATCGCGCCGCCGATATCAGGCTCATTTCAGGCGCAATCTTGGACTGGGGAAGGCTGGCGGTCTAGCTGTTCGCTAGTCCCACCCTCCTCCCACCTTCTCTCCTCCCACTCCAATGATGGATATAAACAACAGGCCCTCCCGTCCACGCAGCGGGCGCGCCGGCTGCGCGCCAAAGGCGGGCCCGTCTGCGCCTGGCCCGGGCCGAGGGCCAGTCCCCCTGGTCCTTTAGGCCCGTGTGGCCTAGATCTCCCCGGACCATAAACGTTTGACATGCTTATGCGTTTACGACCTTTAAAACATCAGTCATGCATTGTATTGGATCCGCTACTCCTTGACGTGGGCTCCTCTCAAATTTGTCCTTGCTGTCAACTACAGATTCCCCTTCACCTTAAATCCCATCTGACTAAGCCCAAGACCCACCCCTCCAAACCCTTTTTATTTGCTCTCATAAATGTCCGTTCGCTTGGGAAACATCGCCAGGACATATTCGACCTAATGGAGGATAACAACTTAGATATGCTGTTTATGACAGAAACGTGGATGGACAATTCGTCTGACCCAGATATAGTAATCGCAGTTCCTAAAGGATTTTCCATCCATAGATTGGATAGACCACTCAGGAAAGGTGGTGGAATTGCTTTTATTGTACGTGACTCGTTCACGGTTAGAACCAACACTATCCCTCTACCATCCTGTGAAGCCCTGCAATTCTCTGTCAAACTGACCCCATCTGACAATTTCAAAGGGGTCCTTTTGTATCGTCCCCCGGGATCAAGAACAGGATTTATCACTGATCTCAGGTCCATTTTGGAATCATCCGCTCTTGACAGCTCCTTCACTGTCCTCGGCGATTTTAATTTCCATTTTGATAAATTGGAGGATAAAGACACTGCTATGTTCCTAGGGGATATGACCACTTTTGGTCTACCTCTTATGATCAAATCCCCCACGCATGATGGTGGCCACACTCTTGATGGTATTTTTTCCAACTCCAATGATCTACATGTAACTCAAACTTTTCCGGTCACTTGGTCAGACCATCATGTTATTATGGCGTCACTAACCCCTCATCAATTAGCTGCCCCCTTAAATTCCTTCACCACAAATCAAACTTTTAAGGCATGGAACGATATAGACAGCTCCAGCCTCAAAACTTCATTAGTCACCTCCTTGCCTTCTCTATCACAAGACCCAAATATTGCCACCTCTCAATTTTATGACTGGGTGGATGCAGCAGCATCTTCGCTGGTTCCCGTCAAACAACTATCCCGTAACAGATATACCCCTTCAGCCCCCTGGTATTCAGCTGCCTTAAGACAACAGAAACAACAGTGCAGGCGGAAAGAGAGGCTTTGGCGGAAAGACTACGTCGAAGAGGCTAAAACAAAATATAAAGAAACAGTAGCCAAATATAAACTAATGATTGACGAAGCCAAGAAACTATTCTTTAGTCACAAAATAGAAATAGCAAAAAACTCAAATAAAACCTTGTATGAGACTGCTAAGCAGTTAGCCGGCTACTCTCCTAACTTGACCCCACCCCCATCACAATCTCTTTGTGATACATTGGCTAGCTTCTTCTTCAGCAAAGTTAATGATATTTACTCCGCCTTTGCCATCAAAGCCAAAAGTCCCTCCAAGATATTACCCGATATACATACTGGACCCACGCTCACTCAATTTGCTGAAATTTCCGATTCACAGGCCATGGATATAATATCCACTATTAGATCGGGCTCAGTACTTGACCCATGCCCTTTCAAAGTTCTAATGCCAGTTATAGATGTGGTTATTCCGGTTATATCTTCCATATGCAATGCCATGTTTAGTATAGGTATTTACCCCGAAAGTTTAAAAAAAACCCTCATAAAACCTCTTTTAAAGAAACCACATCTGGATATGGAAGAACCTAAGAGCTACCGGCCCATCGCCAATTTACCAGTTCTGGCCAAAATAGCTGAAAAAGCCATGAACAAACAGCTCTCTGCTTTTTTAGAGCAACATCATTTACTTGATGAAACCCAGTTTGGCTTCCGCCAATTTCTTGGGACAGAGACGGCTTTGATCAAAGCAGCGGATGACATTAGACTCATCCGTGACACTGGGGGTACAGCGGTTTTGATACTACTTGATTTATCTACAGCTTTCGACACGGTCGATCATACTACTCTGATTGACCGTGTTGAAGGCCTGGGTGTTCAAGGGGTTGCCAGTAAACTTCTGGCCTCCTTTCTGGCTGATAGAATCCAGGTAGTCACAATGGAACCATTTCACTCGTCCACCTTGTCTCTGCCATGTGGAGTACCTCAAGGCTCATCCCTAAGTCCGACACTCTTTAAAATCTATGTGTCGGACTTAGCCAATGTCATTCGGGCTTATGGGATGAGCCTTACTTCCTACGCAGACGACACCCAGTTGGTCCTAGCCATCAAGAACAATGGCTATAAAGTAGCGGATGATCTCAAATCAGGCATGGTAGCAATAGGGAGTTGGATGGCCTCCAATTGTTTAAAGCTAAACTCCGATAAGACGGAAGTAGTCATCTTCGGACCACTAACACCTGAGTGGTAATCCAATTGGTGGCCTTCCTCCTTAGGCTCCCCTCCCGAGCCTGTTAGCAAAGTGAGGAATCTGGGTGTCATTTTTGATGATCGTCTCACGTTTCACCCACATGCTAACCAGATCACCTCCTCAGCCTTTTTCAAACTGAAGCTTATTAAAAAAAATTCTCCCTTTTCTCCCTGATAAAGCCGGTAAAACTTTGGTCACTTCCCTCGTGTTGTCCACTTTGGATTACTGCAATGCTTTATTCCTCAACGCACAGGAAGGAGTCTTAAACAAACTGCAAATAATACAAAATTCAGCTGCAAGGCTTTTGGGAAATATTCCCAAACATCACTCTGTCTCTAATACCATCAAAGAGCTGCATTGGCTATCCATTAAAAACAGGATAAAGTTTAAGACTCTATGCATCGTGTATAAAGCATTGCATAATCTAGGACCAGCACATCTCATCCGCAACTTGATTCCCTATCGTCCGACCAGAACACTACATTCATCTTGTTCAGGCGATCTTGTGGTACCCCGTACAAAAACGGTTTCATGGGGTGACAGAAGATTCCTGGTATCGGCCCCAAAGTTGTGGAACACTCTACCACACGTGATTAAAGCCAGTCCATCCTTATGGTCTTTTCGCAAACAACTTAAGACCTGGCTTTTTAATCAATAGATCCTGTTCCTTCCTCTCTGGGTAAACAAGTCAGATACTCAGCGCCGAGATGCCCACGGGCCTTTGTATGCGCTTTAGAAATATCAAAAATAAATAAATAAAAGTCTTGGAGCGAGGCCTGGAGAGAGGAGGCATGCCCCGGGAGGTAGCCTCCCAGATCAGCAGAGGTGATCCTTCTGTATATTCACCTCCGCAGTCCTGCAGGCAGCAGACAGAGGGTGCAGGCGCTTTGAAGATGGATAACTTATTTGCACACAAGGCACTTTGGCAGCCTAGAGAACAGGCACAGTGTCAGGGCGCCCAAGGAGAGCTGACCCAGATTTCACATGGCATAGTCAGTGGTGCTCGGATGCTCAAGGGCACTGGACGCCGCCAGGCACACCTACACTGCATTTCTCGACCCACTGCAGACCCTACTTCATCCTTAGCACTGCCATTACTCCTTTATCACTCCTCCCTGCCTGTCCCAGCCCTCCTGGGTAATGTTACTGTTTCTGAATGCACCGCAAACTACGGGATTGAAAAGGGGTGAGTGTCTTCCAGCAGCAGATCAGAGAGTCACGTGATTAATTGGGTGAAAACGACCTGAAGACCTACCTGTCCCCAACCCTAACACTCAGTGAGCCACTTATTCGATCCATGATTGACCCAACTATTGTATGTTCGAGCATCTGCCTGATGAACAGGTCCAACTCTCACTGGCTGTCCAATACACCTTCCTCCCTTCCATCGAAGGCCAGGTGTGCCATATCACGACAGACTGGGCGTGCAAGCTGCCAGTCACATGGTCAGGTCTACGGGCGTGCCCGCCCACGACACATCGCAAAGCCCTAGGGAAGGATGGTGAGTTCCGGATGCACTGCACTTCCCTGCCTTGTTCCCCCGCATAATACTTCTGTCATGTTCGCAACAGTGCATACTCCGCAGTATCCATGTCGAGTGCTCTCAGCTGTTTTTGTGCTATGGTCATTTTGACGTCTAGTGTTATGTGAATGGGAGTCTGTACTTTGGTGAGCCTCTTCCAAATTTTCACAGCGTCCTCCATGCTTGCGCATTTCATTGCGCGTTCCTTGTTGAGTCTAGCGTCTATGGCTATATACGTGCCCCTAACTTCTGCTTTTAGAGTCTCCCAGAGGTTGGCTATTGTCGTGTGCAGGGTATTGTTAATTGCAAGGTAGTCTACTATGGCTTTCTCCACTTCCTGGATTGCTGCGTCATAGGATTGCAGTTTAGGATTAAGACGCCACGATTGACAACCCTGGTTTGTGGTCGGGATGTGTAGGTGCAACTGAATGGGGGCATGATCCGATAGGGACGCACATCGATTGTGGCCTGTGTTACTCTTGGGCATAGTAGGGCAGAAATGAGGAAGGAAAGTCAATTCTAGCATAGGATTGGTGTGCAGCTGGAAAAAAGGAGTATGACTGTGTGGTCAGGTGAAGTGACCTCCATATATCTGTCAACCCCGCCTCTGCTAGCCAATATGTTCCTTGCAGGGTAAACATCCCTGTAGTCCCTGGTCTCTATCCATAGAGGCGTCTGGTACCAGGTTAAAATCACCCCCTATCACGGGGGCGTGGCTTGGACGGCAGGAGGAATGGCCGCCTGAACCGAGAGCTCCACGGAACAGGAGAGCGAAACCTCAGCCATCCCTGCTTCCTGAACTGAAACACGACCCAAAATCATGGATCCAGCATCGAGAACCATGAAGAACTCTCCGGTGGGCTGATATCGCCTGCAGCCGACAATTGCGGTCTTTTTTTGAACTCTGTCGGACGAGCACTCTCCGACCCGGGCTGTGCTCAAAATGGCGGCGCACGGTCGCAGCTTCAACGCCTGACCCCGTGCGCTGAATCAACGCTCCTACCACCAACAGATGTCCACCACATGCCGGGGAAGCGTCACAAGCAACTAAAATCGACCCCTAAATGAAGCTGGAATTGGGTGATGCCTAATAGACGACTCGACAGCTATCTACCGGCACATCGTGCCTGACCCCAAAATGGCGGCCGCGATCCCCGCGAAAACACACTGCCTGGTCACACGGTGAGCTCTTCTTCATATTCAATGCCCTACTTCACCGTCCCAGTGGGTTTCTAAATCATCTGAGCGGAACCACCCTGCCTTACCAAGCTTAGAAGCGACTGCTCGTGCCCTAAGCCAGGTGCTGCCTGCCAAGTGACCACCAAGATCTCTACCGAGCGTCTGCCCTTGGCCGGAGACACACAGTCCCAACCTAATTGTGCAGCGGAGTCCACCTACGGATGTAGCGCTCAGCTACTGCGATTACGTACCTCTCTGCGCTTTCTCTGCGCTGTCTTAAGACTGTAACCACTGTCCTTCCACCTTAGACCCTGGGTCCGAACCACTCACGAGGCACAAAACACAACAGACGTTCAGCAGCCGGTCCTACTTCCGTGGGTGTCCAGCCTCAGCAGCCCACAGAGTCTTCCTACCGGTTCTACAAGGCCCACCCAGAACCCTATAGCAGCTAACCCACAACACGCGGTAATGGCGAACAAGGAGGACAGAAACCACACCAAAAAGGTTAAACCGGACCCACTTATCTCGGACTCACCCATTAAAAGCAAGTCGGACATAGCAGCTACTATGGACATGATTCTCAGAAAACTGGCAGACCTCCACAAACTTTCAAAATCTACCAAATCTAATACCGACTCTATGCAACTAGAACTTACTGCGATTAGAGCAGATATGAATGTCATAAACACAGGTTTGGGAGCAGCCGAGCAACGTATTAGCGACGTGGAGGACCTGGCGAGACAATCAGCTTCCAAGATCCAACGTCTAGAAAACACCACGGACAAACTTAAACGCCATAATGCGGAGTTGGAAGATAGGAACAGAAGACGAAACATCTGAATTTTTGGCGTTCCAGAGAATTCCGAAAAAGATGCAGATTCCTGCGTGGCCTTCCTTGAATCATGGATACCCATGATTACCAACATAGAATTCCCACACGGCCTTGAACTGGACAGGGCACACACGATCCCCACCTTCGCTACCAGGAACTCCAAAGGCCCCAGACCGCTGATCTGCAAACCACTCAGATGTCAGCATGTAGAGATGATCCTTCAATTCGCAAGGAGAAACCTCTCCATCACATGGGATGGTGATAGAATCATTTTCACGCAAGACTTCTCAAAAGACACGGTGGCGATCGGTAAAGGTTTCCTGGAACTCAGAGACAAGCTCAGATCCAAAAATATTACATTCTCCTTTGCCGGTCCGGCGAAATTCAGGATTGTAGTGAATGGCCATCCAAAATTCTTCACAGATCCCAGAGCCCTTGCTGACCTACTAGAAGATCGCCGCGAACAAGGAATGGACCTATCATCCGGCCTCTCGAATAAAAGGAAAACATGAAATTTACTAGCTACCAACTTAGTACTCCTGACTCCGCCTTGCACGGTGCTGCCGTCGCACTCCCTATGTACGTATTTGGGGAGAGGGGAGGGAGGGAGTGGGGGGGGTTGGAGGGTGGTGGAGACAGGGGAGGAAGAAAATGGAGCTAATCAGAACGCTAAGAAACCCTGCGCATTCAGCCTCATTGCTGCAAGCTGCACTGTTTAATTCTATTTTAAAAAGCCCCGTTTTTGTCATTTCGTTTACTTTATCATTTTATATTTGCCCCTGTTTTTAAATCAGGCCACTCGCTTACCTGCACTGCTGCCACCTTACCCCCACTCTAATCGGCTGATCACCGCGTTTTTTCGCGGGTCCCTGCCCATTGCCTCGTTGTGGTGGCCATCTTGGGAGGGGGGACACTGCCGGCGGCGCGGTTAGCGCTATAGTTTCCAGGCGCTCGGCGTGCATAAAGGCAGGCGTCCTGCAGGGGAGCTCTCCTACCATCTAATCAGAACGCTAAGAAACCCTGCGCATTCAGCCTCATTGCTGCAAGCTGCACTGTTTAATTCTATTTTAAAAAGCCCCGTTTTTGTCATTTCGTTTACTTTATCATTTTATATTTGCCCCTGTTTTTAAATCAGGCCACTCGCTTACCTGCACTGCTGCCACCTTACCCCCACTCTAATCGGCTGATCACCGCGTTTTTTCGCGGGTCCCTGCCCATTGCCTCGTTGTGGTGGCCATCTTGGGAGGGGGGACACTGCCGGCGGCGCGGTTAGCGCTATAGTTTCCAGGCGCTCGGCGTGCATAAAGGCAGGCGTCCTGCAGGTGAGCTCTCCTGCCATCTAATCAGAACGCTAAAAAACCCTGCGCATTCAGCCTCATTGCTGCAAGCTGCACTGTTTAATTCTATTTTAAAAAGCCCTGTTTTTGTCATTTCGTTTACTTTATCATTTTATATTTGCCCCTGTTTTTAAATCAGGCCACTCGCTTACCTGCACTGCTGCCACCTTACCCCCACTCTAATCGGCTGATCACCGCGTTTTTTCGCGGGTCCCTGTCCATTGCCTCGTTGTGGTGGCCATCTTGGGAGGGGGGACACTGCCGGCGGCGCGATAGTTTCCAGGCGCTCGGCGTACATAAAGTCAGCCATGCTGACGCGCAGCGTCATCACGCAGCGTCATCACCGGATTATCGCCGGAGTCTCGCCAGAGTTAAGCCCGTCTGTGCCCGTCCGGGCCCCGACGGGCTCAGGGCATTCTACTCTGCCCAGACCCATTGGCGATATGGACTCTGCGCTCAGGTATTCTAGGGATACCCTGCTGTCGTTACGCATTCCCAGACATACCAACTGTAGCTATCAGTGGGCGGAAGGTTCCCCGTTTGCCCAATGTTCTGTATGTGACGCTGGCAACTCTAGTTTGGATCGGACCTTGTTTTCTATGGCATTGCTTAACTGCAGGTCTTTACCTTGTCATGCTACGGAAATCAATTCCCTGATCTCTGATTACAATTTGGATGCCTTGTTCCTTACGGAAACCTGGCTAGCTTCATGTTCGGATCCAGATATTGTTAAAGCCCTTCCTTCGGGATACTTCATGTATCATCTGGATAGGCCGGACGGGAGGGGGGGAGGAGTGGCCATAATGTATAGAGATGAATATGTATGCAAAGCGGAAGATTGCAGCATTAATAACTCGGAAGCCTGCCAGCTTTCCCTACGCATATCCTCTACCATCTCTTTATCTGGCCTTCTGGTGTACCGGCCTCCCGCAACGCTAGGTAATTTCGTAGACTCTTTTATTGAGGCAGTGATACCATTGGCTGCTGCGTCCTCCAACTTTGTTGTTCTCGGGGACCTCAACTTACATTTTGATGACCCCTCCGATATAGTGGCGAGAGACCTTCAAAGTACGCTGGCTGCGCTCGATCTTCATCTTGTGAATGTTGGTAGTACCCACCAGAGGGGTCATCAGCTGGATGTGGCTTTTGCTAACTCTGAGAACTTGCAAGCCCTCCAGCCGCTGGCGCTTCCCTGGACGGACCATTATTTAGTCCCTCTCAGATGGCAGCTGGGGAAGTGGAGAGAGTTCCTAGACAGCATACAGTGGAACGACTCTGGTCGAGGGTGCCAGTGGATAGCTGGGTGGCAGAGTTAGCAAGAACCTGTCCTCCTCCTGCCACAGACCCCATTACTGCTGATCAGCATATTGGTCACTGGCTGACTAATTCCTTGGCTGCACTAATTCCTAAAAAGAGAAGGCTTGTTAGGGAAAGAAGAGTGAGCTCTGCTCCCTGGTACACCCCCGAACTCCGGAGTCTCAGAACTCTATGCAAGAGATTAGAACGTGCATGGAGGAGAAAGCGGACGGAAGATTGTCGGTTAGACTATAAAAGAGCGATGAGGAAATATAAAAACACGCTGAAGGATGCCAAAAGGAGCTTCTTCAGTGATAGGATCGAGAGAGCAAGTAACTCTCCAGGGGAATCCTTTAAAATTTGTAAGGAACTCCTGAAAGCCCCAGTCCCCCCAGTTGTTCATAATAACCCTCAGGAAAAATGTGAAGAACTTGCGGGCTTCTTCCATTCGAAAATAGAGAAGATCCTACTCTCGTTGCCGACGACCTCTCAGCTCCCTGAGCTGGACCTTAGCCCGGTAATATGCCCCGTTGAGTTATCCTCCTTTGGCCCCTTTTCAGAGGAAGAGGTCACAAATGTTTTGAAGGGGATGAAGAGTGGGTCCCCTAGTGACCCAGTGCCCATGAAATATCTTAAGTTAGTGGCAGACTCTTTGTCCTCTCCACTGTCGAACCTCATTAATCTTTCACTCTCTCAGGGCACAGTGCCTCAGAGATGGAAAAAGGCGGTGGTAAAAGCACTATTGAAGAAACCAGGTTTAGATTCTTCTAACTTGGCCAACTTTAGGCCGATTTCACTTCTGCCCGGCATTTCTAAAGTCGCTGAAAAGTTGGTCAATCGTCAGCTTTCTTACCATCTTGAGTCCCAGCATTTGCTGGGAGACTCCCAGACTGGCTTCCGCCCTGGTCAGGGAACAGACACAGCTTTATTGGCTGTAGTGGAGGAAGCTAGGAGCATTCTTGATTCAGGAGGGTCAGTGGCAGTGATCCTCCTGGACTTGAGTGCTGCCTTTGACACCGTAAGTCATCAGGTGCTCCTCCAACGCCTGTCAGAGGTGGGTGTGACAGGGTTGGCCTTAAAATGGCTCGAATCCTTCCTCTCTAATCGCTGTTATCAAGTCTGGGAAGGGGTAGAGCAGTCGGCCTTGTTCCCTCTTCAATGTGGAGTCCCGCAGGGCTCATCTTTGAGCCCTACCTTATTTAATATTTATATGACTCCGCTTGAAAGAGTGGTCGCCCCTTCAGGAGTTAAGATCATCAGCTATGCTGATGATACACAGCTGGTGGTAGGGCTCACCCAGTTGGCGGAACAACCTGAAGTCCTTCATGACTGTCTTGCCAATGTCCATCGTTGGATGTCTCACTCTGCCCTCAAGCTGAATGGGGAGAAAACTGAGCTTATGCTCCTGGGTAAATCCAGTCCCTCTATTATTGCTAGCTGCTGGCCTTGGTCTCTGGGTGACCCTCCATCTCCCAAGAAGGAGATCAAGACCTTGGGAGTATGGTTGGAGGAAGATCTGTCCCTTAGGACCCACGCCAGGAAAACCGCAGGGGTGTGCTTCGGTTTGCTTCGGTCAGCCCGCAAGGTCTTACCACTGCTCCCTGATCCAGCGAGGAAGCTCCTGATCCGTGGCCTAATCTTGTCGAGGCTTGATTACGGGAACGCGGTGTTTCTTGGCGCCCCCGAAGCGACCTTGAAGACACTCCAACAGGTACAAAATGCAGCGGCTAGAGTGTTGATGGATGTTCCCAGAAGACATTCAGCTGCCCCGGCCCTGAAAATGCTTCACTGGCTCCCCGTCAGGGAACGGGTGAAATTCAAAGCGTTGTGTACGGCCCATAACATTTTGTATGGTAAGGGCCCACCGATCCTTGCCCCCATGGTACGCCCCTATAAGCCCACACGCTTACTGCGTTCGGACCAAAGACACCTCTTGCAGTCAACTAGAGTAAAGAGAGCTCGCTCTGGGGGGAGGCGTTTCTCAGTGCAAGTGGCGGCACTGTGGAACTCCCTTCCCTTTAAGATCCGTTCAGAGCCTAAGATCCTACTCTTTAGGAAACTCCTGAAGACCCATCTGTTTCCAGTGTAGTGATCAACCGGCGCTTCTTTCTTGTTCTGTACTGCGCCGGGATGCCCCTGGGTAACTGAGCGCATTATACATTTTATATAATAATAATAAAAGAGTTCAAAGATTCTCAGTCTTTCTTTCTGTTTTGTACTGTATTTTGTTCATGTTCATTTATTACGGATATGACGCACGTCTCTCGTTGCAGTCCAATGTATCTCCACACACTGACCCACATGGTGTCAAGCACACGGTAATACACACAGATATCTTCAGATTGCCACGCAGCTTCTCAGCGATGATACCCAACTTCAATGTCTAATGCAAAATCGTTAGTAGATGATCTCACGTTAATCTCTCTTAATGTTAAGGGCCTCAATCATCCGGTAAAAAGGAGGAAAGTTTTCGAATACCTCACCAAATCTAAGGGGGACATTACATTTAACCCTGGGCGTAGTGTGCGGAGTGGGGCTACGCGGAGCTACGCGAAGTGGGCACAAGACTACGCCCACCCGCGCACTCCGCGTAGCCCCACTACGCGCCGCCCGCCTCCCTCCCACCCTCCCTAAATACTGCAATAAATGGCTAGAAAGCTTTTAAAAACACTTACCTTGTCCGCCGCGTCCCCGGGGCTCCCTCTCGCCGTCCCTGGATTCGCGCTGTCATTTCGAATACTAATGCGCATGCGCGGGCGCCCGCGCATGCGCATTTCTCGTGAGAAATGCGCATGCGCAGCCGCCCGCGCATGCGCATTAGTATTCGAAATGGCGGCGCGAATCCAGGGACGGCAGAGGGCGCCCCGGGGACGCGGCGGACAAGGTAAGTGTTTTTAAAAGCTTTCTAGCCATTATTGAAGTATTTAGGGAGGGCGGAGGGGAGGCGGGTGGCGGCCGGCTACGCACCGTCTGCGGAGTGCGCGTAGTGCCGCCTGGCTACGCCCGCTATGCAAAATGCGTAGGAGACGGCACTACGCACACTCCGTGCACGGAGCGTAGCTGGCCGCCCACCCCTAATTATATTACTCCAGGAAACCAAATTATCAGAAGATGACCTACGTTTCCTGAACATCCATTGGGCGTCGCACATATTGAACTCACCAGCCACTCATAAAAAAGGAGGGGTAATCACCTTACTAGCGAAAAAAGCTAATCTAACACTAGTCTTGCACTCTCACGAAGCAGTAGGAAGACTTTCCGTTACACACCTACTAAGGGAGGACGACCCCATTCATGTAATAAATATCTACGGCCCAAATGCTGACGACCCGGAATTCTGGGACTCGGTCTCCCGCTCATTAGAACCCATCCCTCCAGAAGACCTGTTGATAGTGGGTGGCGACTTCAATCTCCCCCTTGACCCGATTCTAGACAGACAATCCAAATGTTCCTTCCACCCATCCCGTTCGCATGACGCCCTCCTTCGCCTCTGTGATAGATATAGTCTGAAAGATTCCTGGCGCCTCCAAAACCCAGACAGTAGGGACTACACTTTTTACTCTGCACCACACAAATCATATTCACGCATCGACTTTATCCTGATCTCAAGCCCCTTCACACATCTAATAGAGGAAACTGAAATAGCCCCTAAATTGGTCTCTGACCACGCATGTATTCGCACCAAGCTGGCTGGCTCCAAATTGATTCTCCCACCCAAGAGATGGCGTTTCAATGATGAAACACTATCAGACCCGACAAACAAATTAATAATAGCTAATGCCATTGATGAATACCTAACCATAAATGACACCCATGACACTTCACCGAACACCTTGTGGGATGTTCTGAAAGCCACGATCCGAGGGGTCATCATCAACATCAGAGCCAAGGCGAACAAGACGCTAAATAAAGAGCTAGAATCTTTGGAACAACAGATTGGCACACTAGAATCCCAACATAAGTCCAACCCTTTAGACACTAAATTACTAGAAACACTAACAAATAAAAAAAAGTACGAATACAACACCATCACCAGCAAACGAGCGGGGGTATGGATCAATCGCTTCAAGGCCCTAAAACTCTGCGAGGGCAACAAAGCAGGGACGCTGCTAGCCTCCTACCTCAAGCATAAACAGAAACTGTCCACCATATTGTCCATTAAAGATTCTAGAAACAACACACACACTAAACAATCCAATATCCTTGACACATTCAAATAATTTTACGAAGACCTATACAAATCGACAAACCACTGGATGAATCAGCCTGCACTGACTACCTTGAATCACTCCCCCTCCCCAAACTCTCAGAATCAGATATGACTCGCCTAGGTTCCCCAGTCACTAGCGCAGAGATCAGGGCAGCAATCAACACACTAAAGAATAATAAGGCCCCCGGACCGGACGGCTTCACAGCGTCCTTCTATAAGGCCTTTACAGACCAACTTAGCCCTCCGCTCCTCAACCTCTTTAACTCTGCAGCGTCCAGCGGCAGTGTTTCCCCATCGATGAGCGAAGCGACGATCATAGTAATACCCAAAGAAGGGAAAGACCCCCTCCTCACTAAAAACTACCGTCCCATTTCCTTGATAAACCTTGATTGCAAAATATATGCAAAAATATTGGCGACCAGACTAAACTCCGTCCTACACAAGCTAATTAGCCCCGCGCTTCCTGGCTTCCTAAAACACCGGATGTCAAACGACAACACGAGACTGCTGTGCCACCTTCTAGAGAAAGCAAAGACCTCCTCCTCCTCCCCAACGGTAGCGATAACCTTGGACGCGTAAAAGGCCTTTGACAAGGTCTCGCGGTCCTTCCTACGGCATTGCATGCACTCCTTCAACCTTGGCGACTCCTTTATCAAGATTGTGATGGCCCTATACTCTGCCCCATCGGCCAGGATAGCTATAAATGGCACCCTATCCGACCCGTTTCGTCTGCACCAGGGAACCAGACAAGGCTGCCCTCTCTCCCCAGCTCTTTTTCTTCTAGCCCTTGAACCCCTCCTTACAGACATCAAAAATAATAGTGACATTGCGGGTGTTTTCTTCGGTGACACACAAGTTAAGTTAGCAGCGTACGCTGACGACCTACTAATCGCAACGGAAGACCCTACTAACTCCATCGCTGGGCTTATGTCCTCAATTGACAAATACTCCTCCCTATCCGGCTACAAATTAAATAGAGATAAATCTGAGGTAAAACCTCTAAATGTCCACACCTCTAGGGAAGTGCTAGGCGACTCTGGCCTAACGTGGCAAACTAACGTGATTAAATACTTTGGGATAGAATTTACCGATGACCTTCTAAGTACCCTAATATAATGAAACCACAACCCTGGCCAAAATCAAACGACTGCTTGACGGTTGGTCCCACCGGTTCATTACTTGGTGGGGTCGTATAGAAACCATAAAAATGATGATATCCCCCTTGGTCAACTACCTCATCACAATGCTTCCACTCATGCTTTCCAATGAGTTTCATAGTAAATTAGACAAACTGATCTCTTCCTTTCTTTGGCAGGGCAAGAAGGCCAGAATTAGTTTAAAGAAACTACGATTAGATAAAAAATTAGGGGGAGTCAACTTGGCGGACTTCAGAATATATCAAATTGCCTTTTTGGCTAAACAAGGATCATACTGGCTAATTTCACAGACTGAATATACCCCTGTGTGGCTCTCTGTAGAAAGGTCCATATTAAATGGTCTCAACCCCTGCGCCCTGCTCTCCATTAAACTCCGTCCCAACTTGGGCTCGGGCCCTATCTTCAAAAATACCAAAATGGCTCTTCTCCAAGTTGGCAAACACTTACTTCAACAATTCCGACATTCAAACTGGGAGTCACTCTGGCACAATGCCTCCTTAACATACAAAGGGAAAACTCTAAACTACTCTTCTTGGATAGAAAGAGGTATACTATTCCCCCACCAACTCACCGAAAACTCGCTACCACTGACCTTTAGTGAACTACAGAACAGATTCCTCCTACACCACATAGAATTCTATAACTTCTTACATATTAAAGTAGCACTAGCAAAAGCAGACCTGAAGGACGTCACCCCCTCCCTCCCCGGCTTACTCGCTTCACTTAACAAACTGGGCCACCAAGTCTCTAGAATATATAAACTTATTCGCCCACAAGCGTCCTCCCTAACCAAACCACTTCAACTCTATTGGGACTCGTTCTCATCCACACCTACCTCAGAGGCAGACTGGGCCAGAACCTGGGAGTCCACCACTCGCCACAAAATAAGCCCTACACTCTCACAAACCAAGTTCTGGCTACTTCATAAGGCCTTCTGGACACCTAGGAGGCTGTTTCTGCACAAAATCAAAGACGATGACACATGCTGGAACTGCACTGGTGAGGGAGGGGACCTTGAACACTTAATTTTCAGATGCCCGTGCGTCTCCTCCTATTGGGACAGAATCTTTGATTTCATATCAAAAGTCCTCCATATCACCCTCCCAAGGGAATTCTCAACGCTCGTCTTCCGATTTGCCAAAGCGGTCACACTCAATGATAATGACAAAGCCCTACTCGACCTATTGCTGACAGCTGCGGTTAAAATCATACTTAATAATTGGAAAAGCACAAACAAAGCTTCTTTCCCCCATTGGCTGAATTGGGTCACCAACTTAAGAGGGGCTGACAATATAGCCCTCGCCTCAACCCCATGGCGTCCGCCACTCAGGAAACTCTGGTCCTCGCTAGATGAACACTTTGACCTACACAAACCTCCTTGAAGCTTGGTAACCTCGCGACCATTCCGTATTTTCACCTTCCTAACAAACCTGCTGTGGTGGTATCGTTATCACTCTATGACTCTGTACACCTACCGTCATGTAATATTGGATACAACTCTCCTATGTATACTTGTATGTTTCACGTAATGTATAACTTATGTTGTATCTAATTTACTGTGGTGGTAACATTATCAATCTAGGACTTTGTATACCTACCGTCATGTAATATTGGATGCATCTCTTGTATCTATACTTGTATATTTTAAGTATGTATAACTTATGTTTCATTTAATTTACGGTAAAATCTCTCACACGACGCATGTTTATGCCCCATATGCCAACTTCTGTTACTATTTTATTTACCCTTTACGTATGTACTCTTTATTCAGTTATTAACTTTTGTTCAGCTGTATATCTTTTAAGCTCCTGATAAAAACTTTTGAACACAAAAAAATCACCCCCTATCACTAGGTTGGAATCAGGCAAAGTGAGAATGGTGCCAATTGCCTGGTGTATAAATGGCTCCTGGTAATTTGTTAGGGACATAGATGGAGGCTATCTTGAATGTTTGGTAAGAGAGGGACACACGTAAGAATGCCAGTCGGCATGCAATCTCAGATTGTACGCTGATGATTTTCCCTTGAAAGTGTGTGGCCACTAGAATTGCGAACCCCTGCCTTTCCCCCTGACCGGAAGACCAGAATTGGTGGTCGAACCATCTAGAGCGCATTCTGCTCCAATCCATTTTCGGGAGATGAGTCTCTTGCAGGAGACGTATGTCGCATTGGGCCACTTTGAGCTGTGTTAGTAGTATTATTCTTTTGGTTGGCACGTTTAGGCCTCTCACATTCAAGCCAACTATGCCCACTATGTCCCGGGAAGAGTGACATAGCTGTTTTGGTCCTGCGCACGGCAGCCTAGAGCCTCATACCCTAAGAAAAGAGTGGAGTGTGGCTAGCCACAGAGCATGATTACATTTAACTAACATACTAACATTAACAGTTAATAAAACAGTAGCACCAACAGGTGCCGAATTTGCAGCTCTGTAGTGAGGGGCCATGTCGTTTGTCGTCAATGCCAGTGTTCTAAAGAAGAGTGGGTTGGGCCGCACGGGCTAATGTTGGCTGTGGTATGGGCGTGTCCTGAGGGGAGGCGGCTCACCCCTTTCTACAGGCCCCCTGGATACATGAATCACCATTAATCAGCTTCTCTTACCGCGGATTAATGTTGCTCCGCAAGTTGTTGCAACAGGGCCGAGCGTTTGTTTATGCTTTCAGTCTTTGTTGTCTTGCATATCTGTTGTTGCAAGCGATTTCTAGGGTGCCGTCTGCGACGCATTTCTCAGGGGGGGGGGGGCATTTGAGAGAGTGTCTGCTGCGGCGAGGACCCCTGATCCAGTTCTATTGCCAGAATCTCTGCCACCTCCAGGGGCATGCATACTGCCTGGGTTTCGACCTGCCATGCAAAGACCAAGTGGAATGGATGACCCCATTTGTACCGTACTCATTTGTCTCTCAAGAATTCCGTTACTGGTTTCATTGCACGTCGACTCTGGAGCATGATGTTTAACATGTCTTGATATAGGCGGACTTTATTTCCTTCAAATAGGACATGGGCTTGATCATGCACCGCGGCCGTTATTATTTATAATTGGCGAGACAGGTGAGATTGTCCAGAGGAGCGCCTGGGGATGTTGATGATAGAACAAAAACAATGTTGTACCCCAAGATAATTTTCTCTCACAACTTTTGAGAATACAAGCAAGGGAAAGGAACCTATTGTTTGTATGGGTTATTTTATTTAAACCCTTTAGACAATTAATTGTTAAATCATTTTTAAAGACATTTTAAGGTAGAGAAAAGACACTACTTACACACATTTACACTATTTACACTATCATACAAGCAATTCTATACACAAGGCAATATATACAACTGAATTCACAATTATAGGCAAGCTTCTTTTACAATAAGAAAAACAACAATTCTGTTCACACAAAAAAATTAATCTTTGTGAAAGATTAAACTTATTAGAAAGCCCAACCAGGGTCAAAACAACAGGGAAAGGCAACAGAAAAATCACTTTTTACTCAGCAATTAGTCACAGTTAACAAATTACTATTAATTTTGTTTAATCAAAAAATGCCTATTCGCCGTTATGCCAACGGCATAGATTAATTTTTTTGTGCGAACAGAATTGTTGTTTTTCTTATTGTAAAAGAAGCTTGCCTATAATTGTGAATTCAGTTGTATATATTGTCTTGTGTATAGAATTGCTTGTATGATAGTGTAAATAGTGTAAATGTGTGTAAGTAGTGTCTTTTCTCTACCTTAAAATGTCTTTAAAAATGATTTAACAATTAATTGTCTAAAGGGTTTAAATAAAATAACCCATACAAACAATAGGTTCCTTTCCCTTGCTTGTATTCTCAAAAGTTGTGAGAGAAAATTATCTTGGGGTACAACATTGTTTTTGTTCTATTATATTACGGTCCAGTTGAACCCCTGTCCCAGGACCAAACTCCGTTTCTTTACAAATTGGGGATGTTGATGGGCATCCCGCCCTATGTGTACGGGTCAGCGGGAAGTCTTTTCCTTCTAGGTCTGGTACTATGTGGCAAAAGAGGTGCTGGACATATTCCTCCAAGCGTCCCGCATCCGCTTGCAATGGCACACCTTTGATGCAAATGTTGGATCTGCAGGACCTATTTTCCAAATCCTCAAAGTGGAAATTGAGGTCAGCATGGTGGTCTCTGAGTTCCACTAATTCTCTGCGGTGTTCTTCCAGTTCCTCCTCCCTAATGTCTCCCATTCTACTGAGTCCACCCTCTGCTCCAGTTCCCCCATATCGTGGCACAGATCTTTATTTTCCTTGGCTACCTCTGTGCGGAGGGCAGCTATGTCATCACATAGCTTACCAAAGAGGGCTTCCATGAAGCCGCTCGTGATGGGGACTTTTTCATTCATGTCGTGCTTCGTTGAGGTGTTTGCGTCTGCTTTATCCGGTGAGGTCGAGGTTGCCCTCGTCTTCCTGGCTGTGCCCTTGGTCAGGAGCTTTTTGATGTTAGCAGCGGCCCTCTTAGGCCTGAGGGTGGTCATTGTAGCCTCACAATGGCGCAGCCTGCTCTGGTGGCACAGCAATGTCACTGCTACAATGGGCCCAAGTTGACCAGACTTTTTTTATAGATTAGCAGTCGGGTTAGACTTGTATGGCCCTCCCTGCCTGTGGCCACCTTGTCTGCTATTGATGTCTTCCTACTCCACAAGGGTGGGGGTGGAGGGGCCTGCAGGCTCCGCTTACGCCGTACCCCACTGAGGGCTTAGGGAGCCCACCCCACCTCCAGAGCGAGACTCCCCTGAGTTTGCAGGTTGGTGTGGGCCTCGCGGTCCCTGTGGTAGATCCTTGGTGCGTTGCCCCCACGAACTCTGTGGAGCCCGCCAAAATGTGTCTCAGCGGTATCTTGTTTGCTACCAGAGCTCCAGGTCGCCCTCCTCGGTCACTAGTTCGCTAAGCGGCCTGGGTCGTAAGGCCCTGTCCTGCGCTCTTGATTTAAAGACGTCCACCTCGGCCCCAGCAACCAGTTTGTGGAGAGATGGACCATTTGTATCAGGCCGGGCCACTAGTAGGTTGTTGATCCAGGGCTTCGTAGGGTTCCTCTAGTGTCTCACCCCCACCAGCTATGCCAATGCCCCTCACCGTCGCTCCTCACCTCCGCACCCTTGTCAGCTCCTGGTTTCCCAGTCTGCCTCAGCCGCTGAGTCGCTCCGGCTGTTGGAATCCGCTTCTATCCGGCCGCTGGCTCCCAGATCAGCGGTGCCGCCGTGCTGTGGTGGTAACCGGAGGAGGGGGCTGCGCCACCGAAGGTCTCGACTTCTTGGCGCGCTTCCGGCTGTCTCTTCGGTCGGCCCCCTGCCGCCTAGCCACCTATACTTGGTGGTCCACAGATCCTCACTCCTCCCCTGGAACCAGACTCGCCTTAATCGACTCCAGCCGGGAGGAATCGCGTCTTCGCCCCGGCAGGCGCCCGCCAAAAGCTAACACCAGCCAGACAGCGGCAGCCGCTTCACTCCCCTCAGCCAGTCAGTGGCCACGTCGGGGGCAGGTGTAGGGGAGCGGCTCCTCCGCCTCACTGCCGTCGGACTCTCGCCAGGGAATTTCTGCCCAGGCCTCTGTTTTCTCTGATGCACAGCCACAACCACTCGGGTGCCATTTTGTCTCGCGGCCGGCCAGCCGCATCCAGCAGAGAAGTTGCGGCCGCGATATTCATTTCGGAGCACCAAGGATGCCCCTGAGCAGCTCTGCGCTCGTTTCGCTACCGATGCTCACAGTATGGGTCAGCCACACTGCCCCAAACTGCTTTCTCCATTCAGCTGAACAGACATTTAACCAAATCATCTTTTTCTCTACTGAGGTCGCCCATGTATTAGTCCTGACACGACGAGCTCCAATATACTTTGATTCAAATAAAGCAACACATTTGCCTAGTAGCTGCCCTCCAGTCCTCAAGCAACTTTTTGGATCAGACTCGCACCAAAGCCTGCCAGCCTTGGACAACAGTTGAGATGATGGGGGTGAATTTCTCCCACAGCATGACAGTGACAGTTTCTATTTAGGCCCACAAGAGGCCAGTGAATTGAACACTTCCCCTGACATGGGGCTGGGTTCTCCCCCTGTTCCTTCAACAGAAAAGACCGCCTCATTTGTTGTGGTTGTTAGATGAGCAGTTGAAGTCCTGGACTTACAGTTGTCTGTTGCTTTGAAAACCAGTGTCCACGTTTTGAAGCCTGGGCAGACCTCTTCCAAGCCCTTCCTGCCATTCAGTTCAGCCCTGACTGACACTCAAGAACATGTAGGCTAAACCTTGTTTCTGCCCACCTATAATCATACATCACAATGCCACAGACCGGGCTGGGTCACCTTGCTTTTTTGATGCAACACCCTACTCCTGAGAGCTTAGTGATTCAGGCTTCCACTCGCAAGTTTAATCTGAACTAATTACCAATGGAACCCCCAGGTAGAGAATCCAAGATAACTGAGGCATTTGGTAAATGTGTATTCGCTTCTGCTAGCCTTTTCTTTAGATCAGTCAAAGCCAGCTGCTTTCTGGATAGGTAATCCTATGGATTATGGGAATTGTCACAGAGATCTTGCGAGTCCTGGAGAAATTGCACACCAAATTGGCACAAACTATTCAGTGGCCATGATGCGGCCAAATAAGTCATAAGGCCCACCCTTGACATGACCATCTGTTTAGGCAGAGCAGTACAGAATAGCTTGGTTCTCTAGCTCCACGCATTGATGAGCTCCACAGGTTTTTCAGGTGACATCCAGATGCCACTCGTGAATATGCCTTATGACTGATCTCGCCTGTTTGCGATAAGGACAATTCCGCTCTAGAGCAGGACCTCTATTTCCATGCTTTGGTCCTGCAGGCCCACAGAGGGCTATTGCAGTTCAAGGTTGGCCACTAGCATGTTCAATTTGTTGTGCTTTCTTTTGGTCTCACCTGTGCCCTTCGTGTGTCTACAGAGGACATGGCAGTGGTGATGGCAGTGGTCGCAGAATACCTTCAGAGGTCGGGTGTCAGTCATCCTATACCGTGAAGACTGACTGTTGAAATCAGACCTCCAGAGTCACTCATGGACGGCCTCCAGATGATAGTGAACCCCAACAATGTCAGAAAGTTTACCATCAACTTGCTGAAGACACACCTGACTCCTTCACAGAAGCTGCCTTTCATTAAAGCCATTCTGGATATGGTACGTTATCACGCATGCTCTACGGATCAAAGAGTCCAGGACTTTCATGTCGTGATCCAGATGTTTCAGATTCAGTCTCTGTGATGGTGGCTTTGGTTCTTGTACTACGGGCCTTCTGCTTGTTGACCATGCTAGGTGACAAATGCTGTCTCTGCAGTGGGCCCAGCATGAAAGGAACCTGACAGATTCCTTCCAGGTTTCGGAGGAAACTGCAAAAGATCTGCATTGATGTGTGCAAGATCTCAATTAGACCAGTGGCAAATCCCTCTCCCTACCCCACCTACATCTGATTGTGGTGACGGAGGCATCTCTGCTGGGTTGGCAAGATTATCTGGGAGATGTGGAGATTCAAGGACAATGGGCTCCAGTGGATGCTTATCTCCACATCAACCCCTTGGAGTTGCAAACAACTTAGTTTTAAAAGCCTTCCTGCTTTCCATCAAACGGATCCTGATTCAGGACCTTATGGACAAAACCACTATCACTGTGGTATTGTAACAAGCATGGTGGGTGGGGTCCTAACCCTGTGCCATGAACTCCTGCACCTTTGGAACTAGGTGAATTGTTTGGCATTTTCACTGATCGTACACCACCAGGTCGGATCTTTAATTTCCAGGGCAGATGAAGTCAGCCAGAAAATCCTAGCAGAGGAGAAATGCACAAGTTTCATGTTAATCTTATCAAAGCAGATTAGGAATGGTATCCTTAGCTGTTGTCATTAAGTTGCACTCCTCTGCCTCTTTCATATTTGACTGATCTTAGGAAGAGGGGTGTAAACATTTGCATTCAATTATTTGGATGTTGTGGTTACTTACTTGGAGCTTGAAAGATTACTTTTGTTGGGTTACAGTTTACTCTAATAGGTTATGGATGTGCTACTTGCAGCTTGTCCTGCATCTTCTACGGCTATTTATGGTAGAAATGTGTGTGTTTTTTAGTAACATGGTGTCGTGAGTCTAATTTGGATTCTCTTCAAGCTACTGTTGGGCAGATACTTCAGTTTGCTCTGAGTTTTGCCATGAAAGGTCTGTAATAGGTCATGATGGGCTATCTAGCTTTCGTCCCCGTTTTTTAGTCTCGCCTGGCATTGCAGCATAAAGCTCTGCTCGCTAGGCGAGAGATTTTGTAAGAGATCATATTTCAGAAGGGGGCTTGAAGCCCGCCCCTCATTCCCATTGGCTTGTGTCACCATTTGTGCTAAACGGTGGCCTGCCATTGGAAATGGGGTTTTGTAGCCACTGCCCTTTCGCCTTTTGGGACGGCCCATCCGGACTGGATCGTTTGCTTCACGGCTGTCGTGAAGCAATTTCTTATCTTCACGAGGTGTGTTATAAGAACAAGACATGACCCAGTCAGGATGGGCCGTCCTAAAAGGAGGCAGGGCTGCAGGCAGGCACAACGCGCCTCATCCGTCACTTTACTCCCTCCCTCCCTATCTCAATCGTCCGAGCGCACAGTTTTCTTTGTTTCTAAAAAAGTAACATGAACTTGTGTGGGCTCTTTCCCTCCTCCCGTTTGCACACCCCATTCCCTTTCTGATATCCCCACCCGTCACTTTACTCCCTCCCTTTACCGTCGCGAGCGCGGTCGCGTGATCTTTTTCCGCAGGGTGGGCTCCCCCTTTACGCGATACTAGTTGTTTTATGTTCCTGGAAAGGTACAAGTTAGTTACCCCGTACCGAGGTAACCAAACATCTCCCCAGGCCGATGTCTCTTGAATGTCTTTTGTGAACCGCTTTGCAGAGTGAAAGCTGGAGAGAACCTGTTCACCATGGCTACCTCTTGTTTGCCTGCTGTGGCGAGAAAGCAGAGTGTCAGCTGTCAGAGGGTCGAGGGCTGCGCTCCTGGTGGTCAGTGATGTCTCGAGGCGCTTGCTGAGCAGCGACCGGGGGAGCTCCTGACAGGATGCCCGGGAGCGACGAGCGGGCCCTTGTGCAGCTCTACGAGAGCCGGGAGAGTTGGTGCCTGGTGCAGGGGCAGAGGCGGCAGTCCTGGCTCTGGGCTTGGAGGGGCATTTTGCAGAGAAGTCCCTGAGTGTCCTGGCTCAGCCTCCGTCCCAAAGTGCAGTGTCAAGGGATTCCCGAGCCGAGATCAGTTCACTGCTCTTTCAATGCTAATTTAAAATTCTATATGCAATCATTAAATGTACGTAAATTTCCGCCCCTCTTGCCCTCTCTATTCTCCTTATATTTTGCAACTTATCATGTCTTCAAGTAACTAATTCTACATGGTGGCAGACTTTTACACAGCCATGATTAGAAGGCAAGAAAATGTCGAACCAGGCACCTCATTGTAGACGGTATGTCAAAGAAATTTAAGGTTGAATCATTATTATAAGATCAAAAATTACACTATCCTTACCGGTATGGGAAAAGAGGGCATCGGAAAAAAACCATCCCGGACGGTTGAAACTACTGACTGCATTTCACGGTCGACACTTTTTAAACTGCATTCAGCATCTAACAAAGAGTAAGACTCTGGTCCTGAAGCTGGGCAGCTCCATGGCCCAGGACTTTCACAGCCTCCCAGAGATGAAGCTTTCCAGTTTGCATGTAACTGAGCACTCTAACATTTAAAGGGATCTGCTGGCAAACAGGAGACAGGGGAGACAGAGATTGAGATATAGAGGGAGAGAGAAAGCAAGAGAGAAAAATATAGGAAGAGACAAAGTCAAAGAAAGTCATGGCTCGATGGTTGGGGAGCGAGAGTGAGCGAGTCAGTAAAAGAAGGATAAATACAGAAAGAGACAAAGTCAACGATTAACAGAGCAATGGGGAGAGAGAGAAACCGAGAGAGATAGCAAGAGAAGGAAACATATAGAAAGAGACTAACAAAGTCAAAGAAAGACATAAAGCAATGGTGTCAGAGCACTAGGGAGAGAGACAGCACCTACCAAAGCGAGCCCGGAAAAACCACAGAATTCAACGATGGTACATATATAATCGTGTTCCTTAATAAGTGTTGCCAACCCTAATCCTTTCCCCAACCTAGATCAACAAGCATTTGCAATGCAATAGGTCTCGCATTTACGCAAGTTTGAGCTAATGGCATTATAAATGAAAATGCTTTTTATTTATGTTTATGTTTTCGAAACATAAATAAAACACATTGTCATTTACAATGCCAATAGCTTAAACTCGAATGAATGCAAGACCTATTGCATTGCAAATGCTTATTTCCACAGTCTTGTGAATTTTTGTTTAACAATCCGGTGGATTCTAGGGTTTTGAAGGGTTTGGCTAATTTGTTTCCATCCAAGTCTCTTTGTGAGACTTTGTTTGGTTCTTATGTTTTTTATTTATGAAGGGCCTCGCCTTTAAACCTCTGCATTCCTCTCAGCTCAAGTTTCTCTTTCAGGAGATGGTCTTTACTTTTTGGCCATAGCTTTTCCACCATTTACTGTGTGTGTTAAGTATGAGGTCATTGTAAAGCCATTTTTTAATCCATTGGTGGTTTATAAATTCAATAGGAATCCTGTTTATATTCTTTTTTTGGAACTTTATTTATACCATTTTTCAAAGTAAAAAAACAAAGGTACAGTTTCATACGTTCAAGTGAGTACTACAGATCCGTGCCGAAAAGGTCAAACATTTGCATTTTATACAACACAACATAGCTTATTACGAATTATCTTGCTACAGGTTTGAAGCGTGGTGAGGACACATAGCATATCTCATCAACAGACCCCATGTCGTAATGCAGTCCCAGTCCAGTCTAAGGACAATCAGGGTTATCTTGTCATCTCTGCCAGCGTTGTCATATTGTACATAAGTAGCGAGCGTATTACAGTTGTTAGTCTTAAGTACAAAATCCTGCGCACGTTTACTTTGCTTGAGCACCTATAGAACCCGTACACTTAAAACCCTCTTCTCTGATAACAGTTGTTAGTCTTGTATGTCTGTGTACAACATCACTATCCATACTGTCTCATCTTATGTTCAACATAATCATAAGTGACATTCACATTGATAAAGTCATTCCATTTCCCCCCCATCTGTCTCTTCACTCTCTCGTGACCCTGTGTTGCTTAAGAGGTACGCCTGAAGAGGGCCCCGTATATCTCTAGGCCTACTCGACAGCAGCTGTGTTTCAGCATAGACTCGTGCTGTTCTTGGCAGTATGTGATATCAGTGAGCCAGTCCTTAAACTTCGGCGCTCTGCCCCTCCCCATCGACATGCAACCCTAAGTTTTGCAAGCAGTAAAGCAATACCAAGAAATGTCCTATGTTTAGGTATCTGCATGGTGTATCCCAGTAACATAATGAGTGGGTCTCTGTCAAACGCAATTTCCACCATTGCCTGCAGGGCCGTGTATACTTGCGTCCAGTAGTCCCAAACCCCCAGGCATTCCCACGCTAAGTGCATGAACCCCGCACCCTCTGCCTTACATCTTACACATCTATCATTGTCTACCAATTGAAATTGGACTTTCTTCACTGGTGTGTAGTGGAGTCTTTGTAAGAATCTATAGTGGATTATCTTAAGCCTGCAGCTAGCCGATATGTGAGCAGTGATATCACAACAATAGCTCAATTGTTCCTCAGATATTTTGTTTCCTATATCCTCACTCCCACGCCTGCAAGCTGTGCTTTCAGCGCCATGGTATTGAGATCTGATGCCCCCATAAATACCAGAGACTATATGTCTCCCATCTGCCGACCCTAGCATCCCATGCAATGGGGTGACAATCTCAGGCTCCTTTGGGTAATCTGGTAAAACACCTTTTAGTCTTGTGTCAGCCGCACATAATAAAAAACGTCTAGTGGTGTGGGTTGTAATCCCTGGAACAACTGTTCCTTACTTCGAAGCTGCCCGTCCCTGAAGAGATCTCCCCATGTGGCAATGTTAAGGCGCCTGCACATAACCTAGAACCCTGTTTCTTGCAGTAATGACAACTTGGGGTGGAATGTCAATGGCATGCATGGAGAATATAGTAGGTTGAGGTGCAACATTTTCGCAATTCTTCTCCAGGCGTCAATCGTGCAGGACACTGTGGTGAGCGGCGTTTCTAGGGCTTCAACAGGGCCGTGTATGAGACCAGCCAGGGGGAGTGGCTTTGCCACCCAGTCTTCCACTGCCAATTGTGGCATACACTGCGTCGGCGCCATCCAATGATACGCGTGCTGCGCCTGCGCACTCAGGTAATATACCTCAAAATCAGGTACATCAAATCCCCCTTTATCATAGGGCTGAGCGATGACCGACCATTTCAGGCGTGGTTGCTTACCACCCCAGAACAGCCGGAGCAGTTCCGAACGCAGCGTCTTTAAAAAAAAGGCACCAGGGTAATAAGGAATATTTAGGAAAAGGTATAAGAATCGGGGTAGCACCACTATTTTAATAAGTGACGCTCTGCCCGCCATGGATAATGGCAAGGATATCTAGCGTGTTACATTAGCAGCTAGCTTAGTAATCGCTGTACCGTAATTCGGCCTGAGCGTCTCTTCCCTATCTGCAGAGACCTGACTACCCAGATAACGGAGGTCTGAACTACACCATTATAACGGGTAATCCAGCTGGAACTTTGACACTGCAGGCGTGAGTGGGAAAAACTGTGATTTGCTCCAGTTTATTTGTATGCCCGATATTCGCCCGAACACCAAGAATTCACGTAACAAGGGATTAAGATTAGTTTGAGGGTCTGCAACGTAGAGTGTCATATCGTTAGCGTATAGTGATACTCCAATTTGTCGTTGGAAGCATTTGAACGCGCTTTCCTTGTGTAGTTGTCGTAAGCGACACGCTAGTGGCTCAATCGCTATAGCGAATAAAAGGGGGGAAAGTGGGCACCCCTGACGGGTACCCCTCGTAAGCGATAGCTGGGTGGATAAATGCCCATTGATAAGGACTCTGGCAGTAGGTCGGGTATAGAGCGCTTGTATCCAGGAAATAAACAATTTGGGAAACCCCATTCTGTGCAGAATGGAGAATAAATACTTCCATTCGACCGAGTCGAATGCTTTCATAGCAACCAGGAAAATTGCAGCAACCGGGAAGTCGGGGGCTATGGTCTGAATTAATAAAAAAAGGGTACGTAAATTATGATTTTTGGATCTGTCAAGAACAAACCCAGCTTGATCAGGAAGTACTATTTTCGTCATGAGGAGGAAAAGCCGTGTGGCCAGAATTTTAGCTAATATTTTAGCGTCACAATTGATGAGGGACAGTGGGTGATAAGAATCACACTCTGTGGGGTCCATCCCTGGTTTTAAAAGGAACGTAATGACTACCTCACGCATCGAAATAGGTAATATCCCTATCTCCAATGATTCTTCAAATACTTCTTTCAATATGGGAGCCATTATATCTATGTAACTTTTATAGAATTCAGCAGGCAGTCCATCATTCCCGGATGCCTTCCCATTTTTTAGTGACATTATTGCTTCTCTGATCTCATCGAGCTCTATAGGTGCGCTAAGGAACGTTCTGTGGACGTCACTTGCCACGCTTGAAAAATACCCTCTGTGTCCTGATACGTCTTGCCATCCGGTGTGTTAACCTCCATTATGTTAGTACTAAATCGTGGATTCCTAGTTATTTCTGCTAGCGCACGACCCGGTCTCTCTCCTTTGCAGTACCTACGGGCTGACCAGTGTTTCCCTCAGAATTTTGACTCCCTGACAGCTTCCTCTTCATATTCTGACAACTTAGCCCTGAATTCTTTGTGAATCCTCGCATTGTTCCCTCTTGTCATCTGTACCTCCAACCCTTTCAGATCCCGTTCCAATTTTCGTATGGTTACCCGTATATCACGCAACACCCAAAAGCTTTTGGAGATGCAGTACCCTCTGATCGTGACTTTAAATGCTTCCCACACCACTTCTACACTCTCCACTGATCCTTTATTGAAGAGGGGAAAATGCAGCAATTTCTTCGCCCAATTCTGTTTTGAACACTTCGTCTAATAATGCTGTGGGTTGAAGCCTCCATTGGGGTTGTGTCCTGCCATAGCCAGGCATTCATATCTGTACTAACACAGGACAGTTATCTGAGTAAGTTCTGGCTAAATGTACAGCTTTTCCTATATCCGTGCACAGCCCTCTAGTCAGCAAACAATAGTCGAGACGAGCCCAACTGCCGGTGTAAGAGGTGAAGGGTGTTCCCTCTCTACGCGTAGGGTGCACAAACCGTCAGCTATCCACTAGGCCTCCCTCTTCCATAATGCCTTGTAAGACATCCCTGGATCGCTTATTGTATTGCGCACAGCCATCCGCTCTGTCTAGCCTAGGTGTCCTGGATACATTGAAATTACCCCCCAGATAATGTGCATCGATCCAATGTTCATAACCTTCCCCCACAATGTTGTGAAGAATTCTGGTGTGTCTATATTTGGTGCGTAGCAACTCACTGTAGTGACCGTGTCAGTGCCAAGTCTGCCCCATACAATAACGTATCTGCCTTCTGTGTCTATCATGTCTCCAATCAGCTTGAATTGAATCGACCTCTTAATCAACATGGGCAGTGCCTCTAGCGTATGATGAGTAGGATGAGAACTTCCTAACCGTCACCCATCTGCTTGCGAATGTGTGGTTCGAGCGTGGATGCAAATGCTTTTCCTGTAATAACGCTTTATGTACCTGTTGGCGATCCAGGTACGCCAGTACATTTCTGCTTTTCTAGCATCATTGAGACCCCGTATACTCCAAGACAGTACTGTCACAGTCGATGTCCCCTCATCATCAGCCATTTTTATCTAACTTTACACAATAATTCCCTGTAGAAGAGTCAAACATTGCCTTGTTTCCAAAGCCTATTGTCCGTCTATGGATCCAAACCTGTACCGTACTACGCATCCTGCAATAACTGAACCTCCCCCCTCCCACTGACACATCCCAACCGTGTCAGACATTCCCTTCCCAACCCCCCCTCCCCTCTCAAACATTCCCAAATGATGAAACAATAGGGGTACTCCAATCAGGGCAATCTCCCCAGGTGGCACACCTTGAACCTTGCTGCTATTCCGAGGTCTGTTCGTTCTTAGCAGTACCTCAGAGTCAGCAAGGGTGTCCGACTAACAGTAAATAATAAAGATCACAAGGATAAGAATAAGAATACATTGTGCTACAGCCATGCCCCTCCCGTATCGTGAACCATCCACAGAATAACATTCAGCCACTGGCTCAGTGTAATATGCTCAATTATACATTACGAAGAGCCATCGGTGCACAACTCTCTATGATCCTCCCACAGCATCTGCACAGCGTCTATTGTGTCGTATTCCATATCTTGCCTTTAGTGTCCAGATTATTCGACATCTGATAGCAGTGTTTCTTCCAGCTCATTCTGTTCCGTGGATTCAGCCTTCCGACGTTTCAGAGTTTTCAAAAATGTCTCCACCGATTGTGGCGTTGTGTGTATGGTTTGTCAACCCTGATAGGTGATTCTCAATCGTGATGGGTATAAAAGCACATAGTCCACTTGTTCTTGTCTTAGCTTTTGCTTCACGTCATTATATTTTTTCCGTTCTTCCTGCACCTTCATCGTTAAATCAGGGAATATGGTGAATGACACTCCATCATAGTTGAGTTGTTTTTTTCTCCCTTGCTACCTTTAACACCACATCCCTGTCGCGGTAATTTAGTAGACGTGCGATGATAGGCCGCGGAGGTGCTCCCAGGCGCGGTCTTGGCCCCAGCGCCCTTTTCACTATGAATTGTGGAGACAAAGCTCTCTCTCCAGCAGTCGCCGTGAGCATTTTTTCCACATAAAGTTCCAACCGTCCAGTATTGGTACTCTCTGGTACACCTAGGATTCGCACATTGTTGCGGCGACTGCGGGCTTCAATGTCCTCGTTCTATGCATCTATGACTTTCATAAGCTTATCCATCTTAGTCATTTCCGTTTTTAATTGTGCAGTGATATCCTCGGAATCTGATATACGCTGTTCGGCTTCCTGAAGTCGCGTATCATGCTGATTCAATTTGTGTTATATTGTCCATACGCGTCGAGAGTGTCGATTTTGTCGGCAATGGTGGCAAACCCCTGCCTCATTTCGGTAAGGATGGTCTGCAAGGCACTGGAGGTGCCAGGTCCTCCACCACCTGTCGCGTCCGGCACTGCATCCTCTTCTCCTCCCGTTGCACTTTTTGCGGGGTTCTTTTTTGCCTCAAAATTGAGGCGAGGTTGTCGGGCATCTGGACGCCCCATGTCCCTGCACATCGCGAGTTGCTTCTCGGTGCTTGCCTTAGTCCCTATACGCTGACCAGTGCCACCAAGTACGCCGTGTAATATTCGCTGTGCACACTCTTCTCAGTGCTATGGCGCAGTAGTCCTCCGCACCCCTCTTGTGTATATGTTCGCCGTCTTTTTACCACCTCTTATAGTTCACTTGGGCTGTGCCTGTCTGTAGCACTGCGCTTTCCGCTTGTTAACGCTGCTCAGCTGATGGTGCAATGCTACCTGTCTAGCGCCTTCACCACCGTGATGTGCTCTTTAGTGGCCTGTCTGCGTCAATGCTTGTGTCAATTCCCCGAGAGGTAGCGCAATGAGGTAAGTCCACAATGTTTCTAGAGACATACGTCCGCCATATATTTATGCAAGCCGCCCGGTGTGTATTTGGGCTCCGTCCTCTCCTAGTCTGTGACTATGCTTTCACTGCGCAATTGCTTTCCGACGTGCCCCAAGTATTGTGCAAGCAAGTATGGATAATTATTGCTGCTTTACTGCTCCCACTCCGTTCAGCGTGCGGGCTCCGTCGCTGTACTTGCGTCTTTTTGCTGCATCTGTATACTTCAGGCGCTGCGCTGTTCTTGCTTGTATTGCATGACCAAACACTGTTTAATTTTTGAAGTGCCCGTTCAGTCGTCCACAGCCATTGTCAATGCTCGCAATTGCCTCTCGCCTGCCAGGCACTGTATATCGTGTGCGATCAGCCGTTAATCGAGTGTCCTGGGGTGGCTTTTACCGCCCCCTCTATGAGCGTCTCTCGGGGTTCACGCTTATTTACTGGCTGATATCGTTTCTTGCCCGCAGTAAAAGCGATCGGTGTGTGCAGTTCCCGACGAGGGGCATTCGCTTAATGAGACTCACCGCTGCCGTTGTTTCGATTCAGTCTCGCCCTCCGGCGCAGTCTCTAGTATGTAGGCTGCTCTCTCCGCCTCCTTGCGGCCTACCAGCCACGTGGGAGCCCCGGCACTCGCTTGAATGCTGACCCCGTCGTTACTCCTCAGTCGGCTTCCAGCAGCTCCGCGCTGCCAGCGTTCAGTCTTCGCCAACTTCTCTGCGGTCACAGCACACACTTCCCGATACCTCCGGCAGGCACCTGACTCAGTAGTCTCTCACAGGAGGTGCAGCATACAGCATTTTTCGATGATTGAATCAGGATAATTAATGTTTAATCAGTCGGACTGCAGGAGCTTCACATAGATGCGGCCATTCTGCTCGTGCGCCACCTAGCACCCCAATCCTGTTTATATTCTTTCTTATGTCTTCTGCCTCCTTTTCCACTGCATAGTGGCCATCTTGTAAGGTTGTAATTAAGCATAACAGAGAGCATACCAGGAGAATGCTATACATGCATGCCAAGCAGTGGTCTTTAAATGCTTCCTCCCTCATAAAAATGCCTAAACCAAAAAAGCATGATAAGTCAAGTCTGTGCTTAGTGTCAAGGCAAGCCTATTGGCTTTGCCATTGCTTGGCAAACATTGTATTGTATTGTTACATTGAGGAGCTCTTGGTCAGTCTGCTTTAGCCATCGGCTTTTTTGTTTGGGAACCTTTAGCTATATTCTTGAGTCATTGTCATTCATTTCTTAGCTCAATCCCAGGATTATTTTAGTCTAACAGTTTTTCTATTGGCGGTACGGATCTGTTTTTCCACCTCTGTTGGTGAGGGGCTCTTGTATGGTCAGCAAGCGGCCAAATAGCACAAATACATCAGATAAGGGATGCTACAGAAAACAAAGCAACAACCCCCCTCCTCCCATAGGATCAATTTCTAAAATACATTTTTCTCTGTTCATTTCTTGGTACACTAGCATTGGCATAACCAATAGCACACTGTACAAATGTCACACACGTTGGCTATGGCAGTGCTGATTTGCTTGTCCTGTGTCTTTGCCTCTACGACGGTGCAGAATATTAATGAGTGGATCTGATGTCACAGCACTGGTGGTGCCATATATAAAGCTGTGTTGCGTCATATAAGGTGTTTGTCTGACACTGTTGATAATGTCAGTGTGGCACAAACTAGTGGTGAGCAGTGCATAGAAAGACTTTGGATCCACCCTGGCATTTGGAGAGGATCGTAGTGAGGAATCCACTGGAGCCGTATCTTCCGTCAGATGATGCAGGGTCTGAAAGTACCCACCCACCGTTGTGGATCTTCCCCCTTTGCATGTGCCGTCTCTCTTATGTTCTCCCTCTCTGATGATTTTGCATTTATCAGGTTGTGACCCTATGAAGTCCACGTTGAGCAGGCTGTAGTCTTCTCAGCTTTTTCCTAATGGCATTGAAGCATCTTGTGTTTACTCTCCTGGCACGGGCTGTTTTTCTTTATGGGGAAAGGGCAGCTAAGCGGTTCTGGGGTGATTCCCCTTCCATTGATGATCTGCTCTTCTTTTATGTTTTTTAGTGCTTCTTCTAGTTGGTGATTAGTCTTCCTGATTATTTCCCCCCCAATGGTTAGTGAGGTGGGAAGGGATTGGCTGAGACCTATGCTCTTGCTCCACATTAGAGCATCTGAGAGTGTACCTGCTGAGACGGGCCACTCAACGCTCCTCAAACGCTGAAGCGAAGTGAGGGATATTTATCAGTCGGAATCTGTAAAAATTGAAGACTAAGGGCGTCACTCGTGTTAATACATAGATGTCGTTGGCTCCAGATAGCTTGAAGAAGGAAACCGGCTCTGAAAGACTTTTTAACAGCTGCGCCTAAATCGTTCCGTGTTTGGGCTCTGAAACCTTAGCAATGACTTTGAGTTGTGAACAAGTTTTTTTACACACTTGTAATTCCACTTTGAAGATTTTTGATACCTACCGTTCTGACTTGAATTTTAGACCCCAGTTGCTCAAGGTGTAATTTGACATAAATGTTTTGTCCTTCTAAGCGTGTAACGTCTGGCCACCTCGAAGGCTGAAAAAGAGGAAAATTATTAAAGGGTAGCACATCTCTCAGTGAATCATTGACTTTGGAGACAGCTTGAGTACTCGCATTCCAAATTGAGGAATTGCATTTCCTACTCTGTCCAGAAGTGTTCCTGCTGTCCAGATGTGCAAGAGCATGGGGCTGTCCCGGAGCTTACTGCAGGAAAGTGATGGCTTGTTGGAATCAAGTGGCTGTAGTAAACCACCTTTATCCTACAGTGTGCAGCATTGCCTTAAACACAATCTCCAGTGACCGCTCGTCAGAACATCTGGTTTCTGGGAGCTACCAGAAGTGCAGCAGATAAAAGTCCAAGGAATCCCAGCCTCAGGGCGCAGAAACTCGTGGAGACTTGTTCCTTCTTTTTCCTCCCACAAACAGTGGTATACTAGTATCCTTTTGATTGGCGTGGGAGATGCACGTTTAAGCATGAACCTTGGGAGGTTTGTAAGCTTTACAACCAGTCCATTGAACTAATTCCCTTAACAGACGAGGGTATCTTGGAAATGGAGGGTTCAGTTGCTGAAGACGAGAGATTTGTAGTCCTGTCGTGTCGCTCCAGAATCCACGCCCACTTCCAGAGGCAGCCCAAATATGCAGAAGTATTTTCAAATGCGTCCTGGAAGAGGAGGTTGGGATCACTGCCAGCAATCCGAAAAGTAAGTCCGACTGCACTCGCTGTGTTTATTTTCAACTTGACTTTTAGAAAACGATCTACTTTACGTTTGTAGTGACCGCATTTATAGCAACACCCTATGCCACATTTTAGGGGACAAAAGACAGGTTTCCTCTGATAGTGTCGTCATCAGGGCAGTGGTGGTGAATGTCTCTTAGTTCAGGATTAGACTCAGACACTTTTAACAACTGCCAGTCGATATAATGGGATCATTTATGATAATAAACTGAAATGAGTTGCTACGGTCACTTTATAAAGAAATACTCTGATATGACTCCTGAAGAGTCCTTAGATTAAATGCATTAGTCTCTTTGGGCCAGGTAACAGCAAACCGCTGCCCCTCAAAATCTGCAGATGCCAAAACTGTGGGGTAGCTATGACATCTGAATTTTCACCAGCAGTCAGCGGCGCAGCTTTGGACTTCCCCAACCTACAACATGTATAAAGGTGACATATGTTTCCAGACACAGTAGGCCCTACCCCCCCGCTTGCCATTTGGTACCCATGGCCCTGCTCCTGCGGTCGTTGTGCACCACATGCTGTTTTTAAAAGCAAAGCTGCATTTTGTAAAAATCCCGAATTCTGAATTAAATCATACTGAAAATTAAAATGTTTTACAAATTCTTTCTAACTTGTAAAATAAATGTAACCTTAAGGCAGTTCAGCCAGTCGAACCAATATGTGTTCTATTTTCGGATGACACAGCAAAAAAACGTTATTGTTTAAACATAACGGATCTTACACACCTGAGTTTTCAACTCTTTTTCATTCGTGACATTTTGGTGTTGTGACTGGACAGCGCTGCTGTCCAGCCTGCATTCAAGCCAGGCACGACATAAATTGGAAACATGAGCTCGAAACAAGCTATCAAGTTGTACTTGAGCAAACAAATCGTCATTATTCTCAGGTGGGTGTAGTGGCATATAGTTTTGTGGTACATAGTGATCATTCCGCTGCAGAGCAAGAAGGGTTTAAACTTCCAACTACTTTTATTCGTTAGCAATGTACTGTCTTTTATGTAAACAATGTACTGTCATACATACAGCATATGAGCTCCAAGTTCTGATTGGCCTGTCCTGCTATTCTTACGAAATGTATTCTTTGACATTTTATTTTTATTCCCACTTGTTTAAGTGCTCTCCTAAGACAAATAAATATATTGATAGTGGTCCCAGACATAGAAAGCATGTGGTACTAACTGATGTCTGTCCTCTCACAGAAATACCTAACAAATACCTTAATCTATCTCCTCTAGATAAGTACCTTTATTAGGGAAAAAGATTCAGCTTTTCCAAAGGACACATATTACTTCTGAAATGGTTTTGCGGTCAAATGTTGCATGACATGTCTTCCTGTGAAGTGATGGTAGAGACAAAGGGTGTGGAATGTCACTTCTGCTGCTCCGTCCATTGTAGTGGATCTATATCCTTAGGTTTCCTGGTGCACGCTCCCCTCACAGAAGAAAAATAAATACTTTCTTACCTACCATACAGTCTAATGCCAGAAATGCAGCTCTTCGCCCAAACAGCAGAGAAGTGAGAGACAACAAATTGGGGAAGCACACAGAAAGCGGGAGTTAGGTGGGTGGTCGGGTGTGTGGACGGGGATGCTGAAGACCACAGACCACAGAGTGGCTGGGTGGGGATGGAGAAGCACAGGGAACCAAATGGAGGATGGGCGGGACTAAGGAATGGATAGTTGGGAACGGGGAGTCAAACAGAGGGGTGGGCAGGGGGATGGGAATGGGGACACAAATATACAATGGAGGATGGGCGGAGAACCAAGAAAGGTACTGGAAGTGGGCAGCAAAGAGGAACACGATACTTGAGGGAGAAAGATGGAAAACAGACGTACTCGCGTAGAGTGATTAGACTAAAAGAAAAAATATAGCACCTGAAAAGGGAGCAGTGGAAGGACATAAGTAGTGGGTACATTCTCCTGTGGATTGACAAACACCAGAAGAGGAAGTAAAGTTCATATAAGCTAATAAATAAAGAGCAAGCAAATGTGAGTGACATTAAAGCCAACCAAAGGTAAGCAATGGATGGGCTCTAAGCCCACTGTAAGCTAACAATACGTTTTGCAACAGACCGGTCATGGCAAGACCCAAGGAGGATTGACATGAGTCTGCAGGAGTGGGCAGATTGGTAGAGCTTTCTCAGACTCCTCATGGGCTGTAAATATTGATGCCTGCTTTGCGTGTAGCGATCTTATAAGATAAATGTGACTTTAGAAGGTAAGTCAGGGTTTTTATCATGGGGATCATTTTAAGCTTCTTGTAGTTGCAGTATTTATAGGGCAAGTTGCGATTATCTAAAAGGACAGCATGATGACCACGTGTTACTCAATGAAGCAAGGGGTGGAGATGCATAATCTGTGCAACTCACCGGCATCACACAAGTTATTTGTCACTGCTCACAACTAAGAAACATACAACTACTTGCAGAGTATATGTTGTTTGTGGGTGATGATTTAACAGACCCTCCAGGATTGGTTCTGATTGACAGGTTGGAAATTGATTACAGGACTCCTAGTCCTATTTTTTGAGAATGCAGTCTATTCAGTAGAATTATCTGCAGTATTAAGATGAACATAAAATGCCAAGTTATGTCCCTAACTTGGTATTTTCTGATAAGGCACGTTTGAACACTTTGCAACCAAGTCCCGTGATTCAAACGCTGCTTGCAAGGTTAAGGAATTTTCAGTGACACTGATTGCACTGCCATTGGCCCGTCAGGTAGGCTCCTTAGATAAGCTGAAGATGACTAACTTCACATGGGGGAATGCCAAGACAGCAGATTTAATTGATAATGTGCCAGGAAGTGATAACACACACATATCACAAGTCAGCCTGGCTTCTGACCTCTAAGAATCATGCAAAAACCACAGTTGATGGACAGAATGCAGAACAATGTCATACATTCACCCCAGTACAGAGATCTGGGCCTAAAGCCATCGTTTTTTTGCACTCCACACTACCCCAGTTCAGACATGGCCATATGCAAATCAGTCTGACCCTGTGCCTCATGGGAACAGTCCAGCCCGAACTGCCAAGCCATGCCTTCCCTGGATCGGAAACAAGCTTCCGAGGACCGGTCTCTGGCATTCCAGCCGTCTTCAGCCCGGCTTGCTTGAATCCAGTGGTGTGGAGAGCATGGGACTCGCGTCTGAGCATACCCATCCCACTCGGGGTGACAAATGCAAAAACCACAGTTGATGGACAGAATGCAGAACAATGTCATACATTCACCCCAGTACAGAGATCTGGGCCTAAATCCATCGTTTTCTTGCACTCCACACCACCCCAGTTCAGACATGGCCATATGCAAATTTATTTATTTATTTATTTATTTTTGCCATTTATTGAGCGCAAACGAATACCCGCAGGCGTCTCGGCGCTAGATTATTCACATAATTTTCCCAAGATGATAAAGGCTCCTGAAGGTTAATTGTCGATATTACTGATTAAAAAGCCAGGTCTTCAATCATTTGCGAAACTGAAAAAGTGAGAGGCTTGTCCTAATGTGCTACGGTAGGGTATTCCATAATTTGGGTGCCGCGACTAAAAAGCGGCGATCACCCCATGAGACTGTTTTAGACCGTCTAACCACTAGTTGGTTAAGAGTAGCAGATCGAAGCTGTCTGGCAGGTTTATAGGGTATCAGCTGGTCCTTAAAATAATGTGGTCCTTGATCATGAAGTGTCTTGTACACAATGCAAAGTGATTTAAACTTGATTCGATTCCGGATCGTCAACCAATGATATTTCTTGAATGTGTCTGATTTGGCCGAAAACTTGGGTGTTCTAGAAAGCAGACGTGCTGCTGCATTCTGTATTGTCTGAAGCTTATTGGTTACCCTGACCTGGGCATTTAAGAATAGGCCATTGCAATAGTCAAGGGACGATAAAACTAAAGAACTAACCAATGTTTTAGCAGCTACATCTGGCAAAAACGGGATGATATTTCTGATCAATCTTAATTTGTAATGGGCTGTTTCCGCTACTCTGTTCGCATGTGCCACAAAGTTAAGATCCACATCAAAAATGACTGCCAGGTTCCTGACCTTGAGGGCCGGGCTAGGAGGGACTCCAAAGGCTGACGGCCACCAGGTTGCTGACCAGTCTGGTAAAAGGGGTCCAAAGATGACCACCTCAGTTTTTTCGGAGTTGAGCTTAAGGCAGTTGGATGCCATCCACTCTCCGATTGCTAGCATTCCGCGTTGGAAGCGGTCTGCCACCTTGTATCCATCGCCTTTAATGGCCAGAACCAATTTTGTGTCGTCAGCGTAGGAGGTTAGGCTCATCCCATATGCTTTGATGACGTTGGCAAGGTCCGACACATAGATATTAAATAGTGTCGGACTTAGGGATGAGCCTTGAGGAACCCCACACGGTAGTGACAGCTTGGCAGATTGGTATGGCCCCAGGGTGACAGCCTGTGTTCTGTTGGTCAGGAAGGATGCAAGCAGATCTCTCGCTGTATGGTGAATGCCCATCTTTCCGACACGGTCGACCAAGATCTTATGGTCGACCGTGTCGAAGGCCGCCGATAAGTCAAGCAGTGCAAGTACTGCTGTCCCTCCCTGGTCTCGAATTGCCCTGATGTCGTCTGCGGCTTTGATTAAGGCAGTTTCAGTATCAGTATCTTCGGAAACCAAATTGTGAATCATCCAGTAGAAGATGTTTCTCTACATGCTCGGCTAGTTGTTGATTCATGGCTTTTTCGATCACTTTGGCTAAAAAAGGGAGGCGTGCAATGGGCCTATAATTCTTCAATTCAGCCTTATCCAGACTCGCTTTCATCAACAGGGGTTTCACCAGTGTGTTCTTTAAGGAATCCGGGAATGTCCCAGAACCCAATATAGAATTGCAAACTGAAGTAATGACCGGGATGAGTATGTCCATCACCGGTGGGAGGACTGAAAACGGACAAGGATCTAGTGCCGATCCTGTTTTAATAGAGGAGACAATGATCTTGATTTGATCGGTCGTGAGAGCCTTAAAGCTGGTCATAACCTTACCCAAAGGCAAATAAAAAGGTGCTGTTATTGTCGGGTTCGGAGTAAAAGCCTGGTAGATGTCGTTTACTTTAGAGAAAAAGAAATTGGTCAGTGCATCACAGAATGATTGTGAGGGGGGCGGGGTAAGATCTGGGGCATTACCTGACAGAGTCTGACCCTGTGCCTCATGGGAACAGTCCAGCCCGAACTGCCAAGCCATGCCTTCCCTGGACCGGAAACAAGCTTCCGAGGACATTTCTGGCATTCCAGCCGTCTTCAGCCCGGCTGCTTGAATCCAGTGGTGTGGAGAGCATGGGACTCACGTCTGAGCATACCCATCCCACTCGGGGTGACAAATGCAAAAACCACAGTTGTAACAACCTGATGTTCCCGGGATCGGGGTAGGCCCGGTTACAATAAAAGACAACTTGACTTTGCTATTACTGTATTTAATGGAGAAGAAAAACGAACAGTTATAGCCGAAATGAAAATCATTCAGTACATGAAATGAAAGTAAAGTCAACAATACCCGTTAGCAGCACCTGGGATTTTACCGTCCTCCGCAAGAACACCAGTCCCGGTGTTCGCCAACGGAGGGCACAGTGCTAAGAAACGGCCGAAAATGCCGTTCGACAGCTGCTAAGGGAATAATGTCTGGGGAAAAGTTTCTGATCCTGTTTTGGGTGCTCTTAGTTATGCTACGAACTTGGGAGTGCCCAGCTGGGTACTCAACCATGCAGTTCATGACCAGAGCCAGGGAACAGCCGCTCAACCTTCTCTGCGTAAAGAGCTACCCTCAGGAGTCTGGTAAAGAACCAGTGCGCAGCCTCTCGTGTCTTTACAGGGACGCGGCAAACACCTCTGTGGTGTTCGTCTCTGTTTGCAGTGTCAAGGTATCATTCAATGGAAGGAGCGGGGGTAGAGAGCAGCCGCTCGATCTTACCTCCGTTACCTCTGCTCCGGGTTACAATGATACCGAGCTCCTCCTGGGCTCTTCAGCTGCGACGCGGAAAACACCTCCGTGGTGAGCGTCCCAGCTAACTGTTGGCCTAGACCAACAAGTTGGGCGGAGAGCAGCCGCTCAATCACACCCCTGTTCCTGCTGTAGCGAAAGGCACCCTGTTTGCTTCTCAGCTGAGACGCGGCAAACACCTCTGTGGTGTGCGTCTCAGCTAGCTAAACAATGTATCACGATGCGGGGGCAGAGAGCTGACTCTCGCTCTTACCTCCGATTACTTTTCTCCGGTCTGCTGCGAAATGACGGGATAACAAGGTACCGGGTCCTCTGGCTGTAGGCAATGTCGGCAAAGGAATCAAAATGTCCGACGCAACGTCCTCGCTGAGTAACGCTTAAGTAGGCGTTTCCGGTCCGCGATCCTCCCGCTCGGCATGCTGGGAGTTGTAGTCCTCACCTGTGGCAGCGCCGACGGTGATGGTGCAGGATCGCGCTGTGTCCAGTGGATGTAGGAGTGAAAAAGGGGTTGACCCTACAAACTCCAGGACCGGGGTCCGAATATCAATATAGAAAAACAGTGGTCCTGGTTAGGTTACAATTTATATACAATGTTCAGTATCTGACGCATCAGAATAACACCCACCATAAATTCATTTATCATATGTAAAACAGTAGAAGTAATATGTATACATTAGACCAAGTGTATGTTTTGTATGCATTTATTTATGCATAGTTCATATCGACGCAATATTACTTTTGCGAGCTTTGAGCTTATATCCAAGAACATGAATAACACATAAAAACTAAAATGCAATTGTATAGTCATTACATTTCAATGTGCTCTCAGAAGAAAAGGAAGGGGAAGTGTGCAAGTTGTGAGGGACCGGGTAAAGGTGGTGTGACTGGTTTAAGAACATCACGTAGAAATCAAGATGCCTTTACAATCATTATGTACATGGTTCCAAAAATGCATCTGACATAGGTTAAAATTCATTAATTTCTTTATGTCCTATGTTGTGCTCGAGTAGCGCGGTCTACGTTTCGACCCCCAAAGAACGCTGTACGGGTGACTGTTGCCTCATGATGGGGTCTTCATCAGGACTGAGAGTTGTGAGAGCCTACAAAAATAGTAAGGGAATCCATTACCTATGTATAGTGGATCGGTGGGTGGGCTAAGTTCAGTTAGTACTCAGTAAATGGATTAATTGATATTTACATACATCATCAGGACGGTAGGAATCTTTGCCGTCTGGGAGTGGGCCTGGTGGTGCTCCTAGGAAATCTGTAGGAAAATTAATGGAGACTGGAATTCAGTCACTAGCTAGCTCAAGCTGCTAGATAAAGAAAAGCTCATGGCTGAAAGGGGAACTTACTTGTGGAACTGCTCCTGAAAAATATAGACAGGTTGCTCCAGGCTTACGTCCTGTTATTCATTGTTGTTAGGCGCGCTGTGTGGAAAGACATTCGAAGAATGAATAACCACACGAATTGTTGACTATTGTTCATCAAGAGAAAAGACATATAACTGCCCTGGAAATGCGCTCAGGGGCGATGGAATGGTGAGAGAACTCATTTAAAAACCAAATGATTACAAAGCGCTTGGAAGCGCTGAGTACAAATGAATTAAAAACGGACCAGAATCAGTTTAATCAGTTTAAGCCCCGTTTAAGCCCCGTCTCTGTAATGATTGGCCCTTTGAAGTCGAGCCTCCAACTTGATTGTCATCCAGCGGCTGCACCGCGAGTTGCTCATTCCCAGCCCAGAACCCCAGAGGTCGGACCACGGACGGCACGTTTTAAGTAAGTCTTGCTGTCACTCGACCCTGATGATTGAATTACTAGCGTGCACGCCCGATAATGACTCGTTCACTTCTATTCTAAATACTAGACGACACATTTGTGTCAGTTCCTTAAACTGATTCTGGTCCGTTTTTAATTCATTTGTACTCAGCGCTTCCAAGCGCTTTGTAATCATTTGGTTTTTAAATGAGTTCTCTCACCATTCCATTGCCCCTGAGCGCATTTCCAGGGCAGTTATATGTCTTTTCTCTTGATGAACAATAGTCAACAATTCGTGTGGTTATTCATTCTTCGAATGTCTTTCCACACAGCGCGCCTAACAACAATGAATAACAGGACGTAAGCCTGGAGCAACCTGTCTATATTTTTCAGGAGCAGTTCCACAAGTAAGTTCCCCTTTCAGCCATGAGCTTTTCTTTATCTAGCAGCTTGAGCTAGCTAGTGACTGAATTCCAGTCCAGAATTGTTGACTATTGTTCATCAACAGAAAAGACATATAACTGCCCTGGAAATGCGCTCAGGGGCGATGGAATGGTGAGAGAACTCATTTAAAAACCAAATGATTACAAAGCGCTTGGAAGCGCTGAGTACAAATGAATTAAAAACGGACCAGAATCAGTTTAATCAGTTTAAGCCCCGTTTAAGCCCCGTCTCTGTAATGATTGGCCCTTTGAAGTCGAGCCTCCAACTTGATTGTCATCCAGCGGCTGCACCGCGAGTTGCTCATTCCCAGCCCAGAACCCCAGAGGTCGGACCACGGACGGCACGTTTTAAGTAAGTCTTGCTGTCACTCGACCCTGATGATTGAATTACTAGCGTGCACGCCCGATAATGACTCGTTCACTTCTATTCTAAATACTAGACGACACATTTGTGTCAGTTCCTTAAACTGATTCTGGTCCGTTTTTAATTCATTTGTACTCAGCGCTTCCAAGCGCTTTGTAATCATTTGGTTTTTAAATGAGTTCTCTCACCATTCCATCGCCCCTGAGCGCATTTCCAGGGCAGTTATATGTCTTTTCTCTTGATGAACAATAGTCAACAATTCGTGTGGTTATTCATTCTTCGAATGTCTTTCCACACAGCGCGCCTAACAACAATGAATAACAGGACGTAAGCCTGGAGCAACCTGTCTATATTTTTCAGGAGCAGTTCCACAAGTAAGTTCCCCTTTCAGCCATGAGCTTTTCTTTATCTAGCAGCTTGAGCTAGCTAGTGACTGAATTCCAGTCTCCATTAATTTTCCTACAGATTTCCTAGGAGCACCACCAGGCCCACTCCCAGACGGCAAAGATTCCTACCGTCCTGATGATGTATGTAAATATCAATTAATCCATTTACTGAGTACTAACTGAACTTAGCCCACCCACCGATCCACTATACATAGGTAATGGATTCCCTTACTATTTTTGTAGGCTCTCACAACTCTCAGTCCTGATGAAGACCCCATCATGAGGCAACAGTCACCCGTACAGCGTTCTTTGGGGGTCGAAACGTAGACCGCGCTACTCGAGCACAACATAGGACATAAAGAAATTAATGAATTTTAACCTATGTCAGATGCATTTTTGGAACCATGTACATAATGATTGTAAAGGCATCTTGATTTCTACGTGATGTTCTTAAACCAGTCACACCACCTTTACCCGGTCCCTCACAACTTGCACACTTCCCCTTCCTTTTCTTCTGAGAGCACATTGAAATGTAATGACTATACAATTGCATTTTAGTTTTTATGTGTTATTCATGTTCTTGGATATAAGCTCAAAGCTCGCAAAAGTAATATTGCATCGATATGAACTATGCATAAATAAATGCATACAAAACATACACTTGGTCTAATGTATACATATTACTTCTACTGTTTTACATATGATAAATGAATTTATGGTGGGTGTTATTCTGATGCGTCAGATACTGAACATTGTATATAAATTGTAACCTAACCAGGACCACTGTTTTTCTATATTGGTGTCCAGTGGATGGCATGGGCGAGGGAAACCATGACAACAGTTGATGGACAGAATGCAGAACAATGTCACACATTCACCCCAGTTCAGAGATCTGGCCCTAAATCCATCGTTTTTTTGCACTCCACACCACCCCAGTTCAGACATGGCCATATGCAAATCAGTCTGACCCTGTGCCTCATGGGAACAGTCCAGCCCGAACTGCCAAGCCATGCCTTCCCTGGAGCGGAAACAAGCTTCCAAGGACCGGTTTCTGGCATTCCAGCCGTCTTCAGCCCGGCTTGCTTGAATCCAGTGGTGTGGAGAGCATGGGACTCACGTCTGAGCATACCTATCCCACTCGGGGTGACAAATGCAAAAACCACAGTTGATGGACAGAATGCAGAACAATGTCATACATTCACTTCAGTACAGAGATCTGGGCCTAAATCCATCGTTTTTTTGCACTCCACACCACCCCAGTTCAGACATGGCCATATGCAAATCAGTCTGACCCTGTGCCTCATGGGAACAGTCCAGCCCGAACTGCCAAGCCATGCCTTCCCTGGACCGGAAACAGGCTTCCGAGGACCGGTTTCTGGCATTCCAGCCGTCTTCAGCCCGGCTTGCTTGAATCCAGTGGTTTGGAGAGAATGGGACTCACGTCTGAGCATACCCATCTCACTCGGGGAGACAAATGCAAAAACCACAATTGATGGACAGAATGCAGAACAATGTCATACATTCACCCCAGTACAGAGATCTGGGCCTAAATCCATCGTTTTTTTGCACTCCACACCACCCCAGTTCAGACATGGCCATATGCAAATCAGTCTGACCCTGTGCCTCATGGGAACAGTCCAGCCCTACTGCCAAGCCATGCCTTCCCTGGACCAGAAACAAGCTTCCGAGGACCGGTTTCTCAGCAGCTTAGATATGGGTGGATTGTGAAAATGTGCACCTTACTTGTCGGATTGATCCCATTTTTAATGGTAGCAGAAAAGCTTGAAAACTGTTCGAAAGCAATGAAGGGGACCACGTTTAGTCTTATCCTCTTATTCCATGTCCCTTTATTTGCGATTTTATAAGTTTTATATGATTAATTGGTTGTTAATCTTTACTAAAACTCGGGCTAAATAGGCATTGCTTTTATATGTACATTTGCTAATCTGCGTCCCCTCAGCTTTCCCAACATTTGTACGATCTTGAAATTCCTATAATTGTTATGTTGGGTCTGCTCATACTAAGGAGCTAGTCAAACGGGATGCCATAACCTTAAAACGTTATTAACAAAGTCTCAACGATCCTGAATTTGTTAAAAACAATTATGCACATGCACGTTGCCAAACCAGCAGTGGAAGTCATATCAGCCTCTTTTTATTAAACTACGAGTTGACTACTAAAACTGAGCATTGTTTATTTTTCTCCCAATTGCTCTGGAATTAGTTGAATGAGTTCACCTATGTATTTTAGGATCCTAACTAGGTTAGGGTCAACTACAAATGGGCTTTGTTTTTATCCATATACATTTTCAGTTATTTATGGGGTTTTTAACTAGACTAATTCGGCGTAAGCACTTTGGGTTTTATTAAGGAGAGAATCATAAGCCATTTTATTAAATTACTTTAATAATTCTTATGCTTGGGTTCTACGCCCCTATTGAATTCAGGAGGAACCCTTATGATGCACTATGAATTTTGGCACTTCCGATAACATTGTAAGATTTTTAATTGAATCAAACAGTATAAAGTGGGGGAGGAGCTACGGCGCGAACCAAGATGGCCGCATAAGCTCCCGGCTCCCGCCGACCTCCGCCGGCGGCCCGTCTATCCTGCTGTTTATCCTCTACCCACGCCCTGTGCCTGGACGTATGAAGGTTGCCTGATGCCATCGGTGCTTTCCCGGATTTCCTACCTTATTCAGCGACGAAATTATGTTGTGTTCTATTTTTGCCCTACTCCCGGGCTGCCGCCGGGACCTCGATTTTTGAAACACCCGAGAGGGACCTGATCAACATCGGCTATGGGACCGCGATTGTGGCCGGTCTTCCAGGTTTGAATAATTCTTTCCGCTTTTGACTCTTGTCCTCGTTGATGGATGGTGCCGGAGAAGAGACACTGTGACGTGCTGCGACCCTCCTGCACCGTGGCTGTGGGTTGTGTGCCTGACCCTCGTTTCCCGGTCCGGGGGCTGACGGGCTGCACCCACGGCCGGTGTCTGTGCTGAGTGGGCCAGTTCGGGGCGCCCTTGTTGTTGCGATCGCCAAATGTGTGCCCGGAGCCCGGCGATGTGGGCTGGAGATTGTGTCCCCCTCCGTCCTCTGTACCCCGGGATGGAGGGGATGGATGGCGCACATTCATTGAGATCCGTAATGGCGGCGATTGGGGCGCTCCGCTCGCAATTCACCGGTGCATGTGTCTCCCTGGCGGCGAAACTGGATGATGTCTGCTCGCGACCGGCCGCGGACGCCGCAGCACCTGCACAGAAGCCTGCGGTCCAGTCGAGCGAGTTAACCCACCATCTTAAGGGGCCCGAGCGGCAGCCCGACTTTGCTCCTTTGAGAGTCGGCCTCACTTCTCCTTCATCGGCTACAGTACATGGTCTTCCCTCTATGTCTCCTATCCGATGGTGTACCGTCGCTGGATGTCCTGTTCTTTATTGCCGAGTCTCAGGGTCCCGTCGAAGGGGATCGCCATTTTCCTTTGTTCCGGCCCGTCTGTATAACGGATGCCGCCATTTTGTGACCGGACTTTGCTCCACCTTCAATGCCTTGGTCTGCCATGGATGCTTTGACTGCCTCTGGTCGGATGTGGCTTGGTCGGGATGTGCTCCGGAACGGATTCGTACTGGTCAGGGCTGACTTTGACTTTGAGGTTTTCTTGCTCCTCGCCACTGCTTTGGACCATATGAGACGCTCCCTTTGTTTGCAACTGTTATGACTTTGGCGATAGATCTCCTCGTGAGGCTTGCAGGGTTGACTTCTATTTCCCTGGGGTTGCTCCGTTTACTTTTGCCGGGACTGCACCGAATACCTCACCGGGCCGGGGGTAGGATGGGGGGGGGGTTTCCTGGTGACTGTCCTCCCCGTGATAATGCTGACCGTTTTGCTTTGCTTGATGATGATTGTGCTATGGGGGGGAGGGGGGGGGGGGGGGTCACCGCCGGCGGGGGGTACCGGGTGCCCGGGGGCTTGTTTGTTTCTCTCCTCCTCCACTTCTTCTTATATTTTCCCTTCTGTGGGGCAGTTCCGGGGCGACAGGCACGCTGTTAGTGGGTTAGGCCGTAGCCATTACAGGGGTGCAGGGTGGCTGGTGCGGGGGGGGGGGGGTTGTTATTTTAGTTTGTTTTGTTCTATGGTCCCTATCGCTCTTTTCCGGCTTTGGGAGGGTTCTTTCCTCTTTCGTAGGGTTGGCTGTCTCTTGGTCTTGCACCTTTCTTTCTTTTTCCGGCTTTTCAACAAGTCTCTGTTTTTCTGTTCTTGGGGGGTAGGCTCTCTGGGGTAATTTTAGAAATGTGGATTATTGTACTGTGGTTTATTGTCCAGTATTATCGCCGTGGCTGCCCAGATTGCATAGTTGCTTTAGTCATAGCCTATCTCCGACTGTGATTGGGGTAAGTCCCAATCGTCTCCTTTGTGTTTCTATCCTGTAAGGTGTGATGTCCTTGTTGTTGCAGCCCCTACTTCTTTTCTAAAATTTAAAAATGAAAACCTCATATCCTGTTTGCGAACCCCACAACCACATCTGTTGTACATTGATATATCCTGTTTACTGATTGGCTCCAGTTTCTCCTGTTTTCATTGACTGACTTTGCGGCCGGCCATGCTGGTTGTGGGCCTGCGCATGTATCTCCTTCTTTCTTGAATAAAGGTTTTCGAAAAAAAAAACAACAAAAAAAAAAACAGTATAAAGTATTTTCTCATTATACCTTGGCAGCATGGCATGTCTGCTTAAATGATGCTCATCAACCTGCTGCCTCCATTTCTGCAGCTGCAGAGTGTATTGGTGGCGGGGTCATGGCGACAAAGACCCTCGTCTTATCACAGCCTCTGATAGGACTGTACCGTCCAACCGTATCAGAGCATTGGACAGGGCTTCCACGGGTCCTTCTCTTATTGGTTCTGCCCCTGTACTGGAATTTCATATTTACTCTTCTAATTCCAGTCGTAAAATAATTGTGGAACGAGCAACTCTCCCTCAGTACAGGAGGCTTTTTTACTGTTCTCGCTCCACTCCAGGGACTGTTTTGTAGAACTTTAAAAGCGATGAAAAGTAGCAATTTTGCCTTGTGAAAAGTGTAGTCTTAAGGTCATCTCTAAAGGCATAAAAACTGGGAATACTGTATTCAGCGTGGGAGACCACCATGAAGGAGGAAATCCTGACCTGAGAAAGCCTTTCTTCGAGGAGGTGGAGCCAAGGCCAGGAGCAGCAGCTATGGGTAGCAGAACATAAGTAAAACAAAACAATGTATGTTTGCATGTGTGCTTGAGTGCGAGTCTCTGATTGCCCCTCTCCTTGTTAATAAGCCTCTGAGTTTGCTGGCTCTGGCATATTGAGACAGAATTCTCAAGTTTCACAGGTCGATCTGTGAGTAGTTTACCTCGTCCCATCTTTTTTTCTTTGAATTCTGACATTTGAATCCTAGTCCATAGCTACTTCTTTACAACTTGGCTCGTCACTAAATCTTAACTGTGTTCTTTACGTTTCCCTTGTTCTTAGCGCCGCGACACCTCAGAGTATTTGTTTGTGCTTTCCAAAACTCAAATCAAATCATACTGAGTCCTGCTGGCCAGGGCAAATAAATAAGTGGCACAAGCAAAATTCTCAGTTTTGTGCATGAAGCCTCGGGGTTTCATTTTCCTTACTCTTTTCCCTATTGCAGGGGAATAATTCCTAGCACTGTACCTTCCTGTCTGTGTGTTCATGGCTAGTGCCTTTTAGCTCTGGTGGTTTCTAGGTGCCTTGTCCGCTTAAATAGCATGATGGTGTCAAATCGTGGTTCTGCAGCCCTGGTTCTTCTTGGCATGATGATGCCCACTTTCCTTCCTTACAATAATATTGGCCTAGGTGTAGTGATGGTAGTTCTTGGACCTCGGTGGCCAATTAAGACACTTTGATGACACACACTGTAAGAAATTGGGTTTTTGGTTGACTGGGGTATAAGCCCTGGTCAAGCAGCAACCACAATCCTTGTAGGTAAGGTACAAGCAAACCATATATTAACCTGTGCTCGCCTCCTTGGTAGAATGCACAGAGCAGTCAGGTTTAACTTAGAGGCAATGTGTAAAGTATTTGTGCAGCACTCCAAACAGTGAAAACACACCACAAAAGGAGCCCACAACAGATTTAGAAAAACACAGTGATTTTTAATAAATAAAACAAGACTAAAACAACATAAATCCAATTAGTAGACCTGGAAATATTGAATTTTAGAGCTTTTATAAAAATAGCAGCACAAATTGCCAACTGTGGATATCCGGTCATGTCAGACACAGACAAAGTCACAAGTTCAGGCTCGCAGCGTTGAAGCGCGGGCTGGCTACAGGGAACCAGTTAGGCCCACTGAACAGAGTACCTTAAATCCTGGTTGTGGCGTGTTGCGTGGATCCTTGTCGAAGATTCACCGTGCAGCCAAAGCGATGTCGGGTCGGAGTTGCGGCGAGTCTGCGGTGGAAGGTCCTGTTGCATCGCCATTGAAAATCCTGTTGATGGGGCTTTTGATGCCAAGTCCGGCGTTGAGGATGAGGTGTGCAGCTGGTTATCCGTCAGTTCCGAGGGAGCTGCTAGGCTGCGATGCTGAGTCCAGCTTCGTCGTTGAGGCTGCCATCGACTAGAGATGCGAGGACCTGGACTGGATTTGTCTCACCTCCAGGGCGATGCGTCATTTCCGAGGACAGCCGTGGGTGATGCAGGTCTTTGCGACGGGTCCGATCCCTGCAGCTGTGGCGATGCGTCCGTTCAGCTCATAATTGTGCCGCTCAGCCATGGAGATGTGTCAGTTCTGCTGAGGGATGCGTCGCTCAGCAGAGAAGATGCATCTGTTCTGCTATTAAGCACCTTATACCCACTCCCAAAGGGGTTCAGGGCTAGGGTGGACCCACTTGGCAGGGCAGAGTCCAGGTGCAAGGTTGTTGGAAGCCTGTTATGTCCCTGAGGCTTCAGATCAGGAGGCCACCCAACAAACCTTTGGAGTTGCTCTAGTTTTAAGAGATGCAGGTCCAGTCCTTCTCATCTAGGCAAGAGGGCAGAAGGCAGTAGGTCAGCATAGCAGGAGCCCTGCCGAGTAGCATTCCAGCAGAGTGGCGGTCCTTGAGCAGCACAAAAGTGATTTTTCCTGGCCGAGTATCCACAGGTCCAGAAGTGTACTGAAGTAGTGGTATCAGAGGTCCTTCTTTTATACACGGTTGTGACTTTGAAGTGGGGAGAAGCTTCCAGAGACATGCCTTTGAAGTGCACAGATGCCCTGCATTCTCTGCCCAGGCTCCAGACTAACTAAAGGGGGTATGCAGCCCTTTGTGTGGAGACAGGACACAGCCTATTCAGGTGCAAGTTAGGCTGTGCCCAACTCTTCCTTCCCATCCTGTCAGTGATGGCCCTTTCAGTCGCAACTAAGCTCCCATTGTGAGTGGTTGTCTAGGAGGTTTACACAAATCACAACTGCCAACGACACCAAGTCATGTGACAAGGGATAGGATGCAGACATCAAATGGCTAAAGCAAGAAAATACCAACATTCTAAAAGCGGCATTTTCAGAATTTTAATTTAAAATGCAACTTCACCATAAGTTAGGATTTTAAATTATGATTCCAGAAACACCAAACATGAACCAGGTATATCTTGCCATATGTTATACCATACCGAAAAACCTCAGAACCTCCCCCTCCCTCATGGACTTCAGATGGAACCTTAAGACCTGGCTCTTCCAGATGAAACAGGCATGATCTCCTCCTCCCCCATCAGGCCTGCCCTATAGAGTGCCTGGATACCCTCATGGGTGATTTAGCTTTGCCCTGCAAATCTACATAACATAACATTTGGAAATTATACTTATACAATGTAACAAGGTAATCAGAATGTTGTCCTATAAGATATATAGGCCTTGCAGTAGTGAAAAACAAATTTAAGAGGTATTCACTACCAGGAAATGTAAAATGTAAAAGTACATGTACTGCTTTTTAAATACATTGCACCCTGCTGTCTGGGCTGTCCGGGGCCTACCATAGGGGTGACTTGTATGTATTAAAAAACGTTTGAGCCTTGCAAAGGGTTTATTTTGCCAGATCAAAATGACAGTTTTATATTGCACACACAGGCTCTGCAATGGCAGGCCTGAGGCATATTTAAAGGACTACTTAAGTGGGAGGCACAACCAATGCTAGCTTTTAATTTTCAGGCCCTGGGGCCATGTGGTGCATGGCACTAAAGACTTATGAGCAAATTAAATATGGCAATTTGGTATGCGCCAACATTCTCATTTTTAGAGGAGAGAGCACATGCACTGGTTAGCTGCAGTAAAGTGCTCTGAGTTCTAAGGCCAGCAAAAACGAAATAAGTATAAAAGTTGAGGAGGAAGGCAAAAAGTTTGGGCGTGACCCTGCAAAAAGGACCATTTCCAACACACGTCCTTGTTATAATTCTGATTTTTGTATAATTGTGGTAATTCTTTGCATGACATGATAGTACCCCTCTGTGGATGCAACTTGCATGCTTCCTATGAACACCATCAAATGTGAAGTATTAAAAATACTGAAGAAAGACTGCAAACAGGAAAATACATCACCCCTGTAGCATGAATCGTGGGATAAAAAACTTTGCAGTCGAGCCACTAAATGTTTGTCAACATACTGAAGGGGAAAGAAAACGAACAGCCTTGGTTTTTGTACAAATGATTTGCCTGACGTTCTCGTTTTGGTAACAGAAAATCCATAAATACTCTGAGAAACTTAGTTGATTGTTGAACGTCCATTCCTGAATTTTACTAAAGGACTTTAACAAATTCATTACATTCTAAAGAAGGGCTTCAGAATACCCTACATGCATTGAGCTCTGACACCTGTTAACACAATATTAATGAACACAAAGTGAATGTTTAAACATTCCAAAATTGTTCAAATATTGAAATACAGATTTGTTTTGTTTAAGAAAGTGCAAGTAACTTGAACAAACAATGTAAGAAACAAACTTAATAAATGGTGTCAGATTCATTACATAAATATGTAAAAAGTGAAAAATACTGAGATGTGTACGTGAGGACAGTACGCCTGTGGGTGCAATGCTTGTAGTGTAATGTTGGCCTTGTCACCGTGGTAGTAATATTTGGCCTATTATGGACATCCATTACATTTTGATTCAGGTATTAATAAGATTGTATTGCATTGAAATTACATTTTATATAGTGCTTCATATCACTGATGACACACTGAAGCACACATGAAGAGTATCATAAGACTCCTGTGAAAGGAGTTGACTTGAACGGGCTTCATGAGTTAATGCTGTACCCACCATGAAGATAGGAGGAGTTGCAGTATAGGATGCTTCCTTGGAGGCTGATCAAAAGTTGGTGGTGGACAATGTCAGAGAAAATAGATAGACCTAGCAGTAGGGTTGTGGTAAGAGGACAGATCCTTCTAAGAAGTTGAAGCCTACTTGCCTTGACTGCTTCCTTAAATTCAATTTCTGAGAACTGCTCTCTCAGTGCCATTAGTCCTGTTGACCGTGGTTTTAGTAGTCTTAATATTGGCTGTTTTGCTTTTCAGAAAATATTCCAGTTTGTTTTGGAGACCAATAATATCCTGACTATGTCACTGAAGGCTTGTGAGTGTGGTATCTTAGTGGTGATAGAGGTGGATAAAAGGCAGAATGGATCCACATGTGGCAATAGAGCATGTGATTACTTGATGAAGTATGAAAATGAGTTTGGGCACCAGTATTTAAAAAGGAAAAGCTAGCTTGTCAGGATAATTGCTTTCTTGAAAATTATAAGCTTTTGTTTAATATCTGTTTATTGAGTTCAAACAAATAGAACATTATACATGTTGCAGAAAATGAAAGGTAAGGTCTGGAGGCAACAAACTGAAAATCTTATATTTGACAGAAAAATATGTAATTCTATAAACTGACAAGCTGTTATTTGGGATCTAAATGATTGCATTTTCAAACACTTATTTAAAGTTGATATTTAAGTGAATAATCCTCACCACTGGCTGCTTTCCTATTCTGCATGGTCTGTGTAACCCACCTGCTGTATGAGTTTGTGAGCAAAAACCCAGCTGATAGCAGACTGCATGAAATTTTTGTGTAGGTCTACTTGGGTTGCATAATTTGTGCTGCAGCCCATAGGGATCCTCTTTAGTGCCCATGCCTTGGCAACCAGGGGTACTATTTGCTAGGGACTTACAGGAGTGCTAAAGTGTATGCCAATTGTGTTACAATTGACCATTTTACCTATTTCAAGTGAAAGCACTGGCACTGGGGACCTGGTTAGCAAGGACCCAGTGCACCGTCAGTCGAAAAGCATCAGTACTGGGGCAAAACGTGGGGCTGACCATGACAAAAAGGGCCACTTTCCTACACAACCTCAACCTACACCTCCCAACGAAAGGGAATGAGACTAGCTTTTCCATAGAGAATCTTCCTTATCTATGTGGAAAGGCCATCTGCATTGGTATGGTCAGTCTTAAGTCTGTGTTCCTATGTATAGTCCATTCCCTGTAGAGATATAGACCACCTCAACAATTTTGGATTTTCACCTTTCATTTGCATTAGCCATCTGAGAGACAAGTGGTCAGTTTGAATAAGGAAGTGAGTACCAAAACGGTATATCAGCTTCTTCAGGGACCAAACCACAGAAAAGGCTTCCCTCTCAATGGCATTCCAATGTTGTTCACTGGGTAGTATCCTCCTGCTTATTAAAGCTACAGGCTGGTCCTGGCCATCATCGGTGGTCTGTGATAGGACTGCTCCTATCCCATGCTCAGAGGTATCTGTCTGCACAATGAACTGCTTTGTATAATCTGGAGCTTTTAGAATGGGTGCTGAGCACATTGCTTCTTTCAGAGTGTCAAAAACATTTTGACAGCTTACTGTCCAGTTAACTCTATTTTGTTGCTTCTTTGAGGTCAATTCATTGAGGGCTGTTACTATGGTGCCATACCCATTCACAAACCTCCTGTAGCACCCAGTAAAGCCAAGGAGTGCCCTGACTTGAGTCTGGGTGGTTGGAGCTTTCCAGTCTAGAATAGTCTGGTTCTTGGGCTATAAGGGATGAACTTGACCGCCACCTACAAGGTGCCCAAGTACAACAGTACCCTGACCTATTTGGCACTTGCTTGCCTTTTTACAGGGCCTCAAGGACGTTCCCAAGGTGGATCAGTTGAGCCTGCCAAGTGGTACTATAGACAGCAACACCATCAAGATATGGTGCACTAAAAGATTAAAGCCCAGCCAGAACTTTGTTCACTAGCCGGGGCTAGGGGCATTCTATAGTCCAAATGGCATTACAGTAAGCTGGTAATGTCCATCTTGGGTCGAGAATGCTGATTCTTTCTTTTGGTCCTGAGATCAGACCAATCTACCAGTACCCTGATGTTAAATCAAAAGTACTGAGAAATGTGGCTGCCTCTAACCTGTCAACGAGTTTGTCAATTCTTGGAATGGGCATTTGTCTTCGTGACAGCATTGAGACCTCTATAGTCCACACAGAACCTCAGCTCCGGTCTACAGCCCTTGAAATGAGGTTTGGGGACTAACCACTGGGCTAGCCCAGCAGCATTCAGAGGGTTCAATCACCCCTAACTCCAGCATCTTGCTGACTTCAGCTCTGATGCGTTCTTTGACTTGATCACACTGCCTTTAAATTTTGTTTTTGAAAGGTAGTCTGCCCCCAGTTTCCACATCATATGCACACCAGGTTGTCTGGCCAAGGATCAAAGAAAATAGCTCAGCATACTGCCCCAGAAATTGTCTGCGGTCTGTTTGCTGTTGGGCAGTGAGGGTGTCTGAAAAGACAACGTCCTTAACAGACCCATCTTTGGGGTTGTTTGAGAGGAGGTCAGGGAGAGGTTCACTCTCTTCTTCCTGATCCTCACCAGTGACAATCAGCATGGTCACATCAGTCCTGAAATGAAAAGGTTTCACTCAGTTTACATGAATGATCCTTTGAGGGCTCCTGCAACTGTCTAAATAAACTAAGTAGGTGACCATTCCTTTCTCTAGGATAGGGTTGGGACCACTCCATTTATACTGGAGGACCCCAGGTGCCACAGGCTCCAAATCCCATACCTTCTGCCCTGGCTGAAATTCAACCACTGCAGCCTTTTGGTCAAACCATTGCTTCTGGAGCTCTTGGCTTGCCTTGAGGTTTTTGTTTGCTTTCTCCATGTACTCAGACGTCCTGGAATGAAGGCCAAGCACATAATCCACAATGTCCATTTTGGGCTCTTTGAGAGGCTTATCACAGCCTTCCTTCACTAAGCTCAGTGGTCCCCTAACAGGATGGCCAAACAGAAGTTTCAAGAGACTAAAGGCCTATCATTTCTGTGGCACTTCTCTGTAGCTGAAAAGCAGGCATGGCAAAAGGACATACCATCTCCTTCTGAGTTTGTATGGGAGTTCTACAAGCAGACCATTCATGGTCTTGTTGAATCTCTCAACCAGATCACTGGTTTGTGGGTGATATGGGCAAGTGAACGTATATCTCACAACATTCAGGCCACATGGCTTTGAAGTAAGCAGACATGAAGTTACTACCTCAGTCTGAAACCACTTCTTAAGGAACCCCACTCTAGTATAAAATACTCAAGAGGGCTCTGACAAATGCAGGAGCAGTGACTGTCCTAAGGTGTATTGCTTAAGATTTCTGATGGCATGATCCACTACCAGCAGTATATATGTGTTTCCTGTGGTTGTGTGAGGGTCAAGGGGACCAACAATGTTAACCCATACCATTTCAAAGGGCACCCCAACCACTCTTAGTGGAATTAAAGAGGCCTTTGGTTTTCTATCTGCCTTGCCAGGTAATACAGGAGGTGCAAAAAGCACCCATCCATGTGCTTCAAGATGCAGCATTGAGTGCCTGTCTGCTCAGTTTTAGTACAGCTGCTGACATGGAACTGATTTATGTGAATAACAACATGAATGCTTATCATGAAATAGTAAGTAAATTCCCTTCGTTGTTTCATGGTTTAGGAAAGCTTAAGACTATGAAAGTAAAGTTGTATAGTAATAAAGCTGTCCATCCTTTTGCTCAGCAACATAGAATAACAACTTTTCATTTACAAGAAGCTCTTGAAAAAGAACTTGAACGCTCAATAATGTAATGCTTAAGTAACAATTTAACTGGTCCGACTCCATGGGTTTATCCCATAGTAGTAGTGCCCAAAAAAGGACCGTGAAGGAGCTGTATGCATATGCTTTGACATGCGTCAAGCAAACAAGGCAATTGAATGAGAACGACATCTAGGTCCACACATTTTTGATATAACCCGATTGAATGGTGTAAAGGTCTTGATTTAAATAAAGGTTATCATCAGTTGCAACTCAAAGAAGATTGCAAGTACATTACAACCTTTTCTACACGTGTTGGTCTGTTACGATACAAAAGACTCCGTTTTGGTGTGTCATCGGCTGTAGAACTTTTCCAAGACATTATTCGGCGTGTCATATAGCCTGTTGTGAATGCATTCAAATATAGCAATGACATATTGATATTCAGAGTTGCAAAGTAGGAGCATGATAAAGATCTCACACACGTATGTTGTTTGCTTACTGATGCAGGTTTGACTTTGAATGCAGAAAAGTGAAAGTTCCACAAGACAAAGCTTAACTTCTTTGGCCATATTTTTTCAGAGGGGGCTATGACACCTAATTCTGTAAAAGTACAAGCACTGTCTCAAATTGTCTTTTTAGACACAGCTCCTCAGGATCATTATGATGCTCATAAATAGTCCACACCACCCAATATCCTCAATTCTACTTACGTGCACGCACAGAAGTTTGGAGCGATTGAGTGGGGGAATTGGGAGTTAGGTAAGGAACAATATATATATATATATATATATATATATATATATATATATATATATATATATATTGTTCTAAAATCCACTTTAAAACGGAGCATTCTAGGTCGGGTGCGGAAAGCAGCTGTGGACTCCACTAATCATAATCGCTCCAACTCCTTGTATTCAAAAAAATATTTCCGCACTCTTGGGGGTATTCCAAACAATAGGTTTTATTCCAAATTGACCAGCAACCTGTTGCTGGTCAATTTGGAATAAAACCTATTGTTTGGAATACACCAGAGAGGGCAGAAATCGTCTTTTGAAAATAAGGAGTTGGAGCGATTGTATATAGATATAGATATACATATATATACATACCTATCTACCTATCTATCCAATTACAAGTGCATGGGTATAGAAGCCTTGGGGTGCACACAAAAAAAATCCGCAATCTTATAACTAAAAACTGGAACATAATCAGAACCATTGATCCATCGATTGAAGTCCCCCTTTCTGCTTACAAAAGGGCTAAAAATCTGAAAGACCACCTGGTCAGATCCTCCACTGAAACCACAAAAAAGAAAGGAGGTACTCTTGAAGCCACGTGGGGTCTTCCACCTGTATTAGGTCACCACAAATGTGGCAACTGTGTAGTCTGTCCCTTCACAAAAAACACTAACACATTCATACACAAGAACCTCAACCATGCCCCAGATTTTTTCTCAAATTGCAATACACGCAACGTTGTATACTGCATTTGGTGTCCGTGTGGACTGCCATATGTCGGACAGACTCATCCTCATCGACGCAAGCCCAATCTCTGGGGCCCCCACCTACCCGCTGGATCAATTCCAACGTGGACTACCACGCGCTGCAACCTCCAGCGCCCACCCAGATAACACATCGGGTGCCGATTGTACTCGCATCAGTGGTAAGTCATCTTATCAGTGATGATCTATATCACGTTTTAACAGTGTGGAGCCGTTTTTAATACTCACCTTTTGTTTCCCTCCCTTGACTCATTGTACAGAACCTGGCTGGGTTCACTGTGAGTATATTTTATTTCACCTACTGCACACGGTTCACCCATCACCTTGCACGTGACCTTGACCTTGACCTCATCCTACAGGTACATACGACCTTTCCACGCTGTCCGTATAGTTACTGGGTACCATTCAATATCCCCTTCTTACAATTCTTATCCTGTCCCTTAGATGTCCCCCCACCGCTGGTCCCCTCCAGGGTCGAAACGCTGTCGACGCAAAAAGGAAAACGAACCTTGCCACAGCACTTATGATTGTATAAAGTGTCTGTATATATCTCTTGTACACATTCATAATGGTCGCTTTCCTGTAAAATAATAACTGCACAGAAACCAGTCACTCGTCTTCCCCCAATTGTTCTTAGGTTCTTCATATATACACTGGGGACACTTCTTGCACTCAAAACTGTTTGTAAAAATGTATATATCTTGATTTATTCACATAAATATTATGGCATTACCAGAATCCTAAGGTGTAAGTCTCGTTTTCTCTCGTTGACAAATAAGATTGAAAGCATTTGTTTTCAAATGCAGCGTTACTACACTAATCACAGCACATTAGAAAGTACAGTGGTTATTGTAGTACAGTTGCAGGTAGTATAAAGAAATATATATATATATATATATATATATATATATATATATATATATATATATATATATATATATATATATATATATATATATATATATATATATATCCTACCTTTCCCATCTGCTCACAGAGATGGGTGTGTGGGTTATGCTTGATGACCCCACCCCATCCAGTGACGACATGGGAAAGGGTGGGGTCATCATGCTTATACTGTACCCGTCCGGGGTTGATTGGAAATATTCGCTGTCTGGGTTAATTTGTCGGTGGTTTTCAAGGGCCCCAAAACAGTGAATACAGGGCCGGCACCATGTCAGCCCTGTTTGCAGAGCTTTTAAGTTACACATGCACCAAGCGATTGTTTCCCGAGAAACCTGCCTGCCCTGTTTGACGTCTGTTTCAGACTCGGAGTGTCATCCATTAAGCAGGCAGGCAGCAGCAGCAGGACTGGCACAAATTGCTTCCACATTTATTTTGAAATGCTATGTGACATCGCCACTGGTGTTACTTAGCATTTTAGAAGAATTGTGGATGCCGGAAATGGGGTGGGCGCATCCCCCACGCCCAAGGAAAGAAGCCGCTGCTGCTCGAAGCCATATTTTGGCATATGCCAGTAGAAGTTTTGTCCCAAACAGAACGTGCTTACAACCTGTGAAAGAAAGTTTAGGTGCAGTATGAATGTTTCCATGTATTCCTGTATGAAAGCCTTTGACACTTGTAACTGATCATCAAGCTTTACTGAATATATTTGGCAATCTAAAAGCCAAGTTGCCTCCCCGCATTGAACGGTGGGGACAAAGACTACAAGATAACTATTATACATTGTCCAGTGAAGG